>NC_088239.1:24179325-25379325 GCF_036934945.1 Oncorhynchus masou masou
TTACTGGGTCAGTGGTCGCGACATACCGCTGCTAATGTCGTCAAGGTAATGAATGGTAATAGGCAAACTGCAACACAGCACACTGTCTAAGAGGGGATACATATCTCTTCCCCTTTCAGCTCTGCTGAAGCCCCAGAGGACGAGGCCTCTAGGAAACAGCCTTAGAGAGAGGACACATCATAACCAACGCCAGGTCCTATTGCATCTGACCACAGAGCATTGGGCTGATTTTCTGGTTGTGTTTCCCCAACGGTTCGCCACTTTTGGTGGACACCCAGCAGGTGATCTGCTGCGCGTGGCTGTTCACGGCTGACGTTAGTTTTTTAAAATGTCTTTTATTTAACGAGGCGCGTCAGTTAAGAACAAATTCTTATTTACAATGACGGCCAAACCCGGAACACGCTGGACCAAGAACCAGGGTGTCTGTAGTGACGCCTCTAGCACCGAGATGCAGTGTCTTATACTGCTGTGCCACTCGTTCCCTCTTTTAAACCAGCCATCCTCAGCCCCAGCCCTTAACCTCTCCGCAGCCTGACCCAGAGACCCTGTTAGCGTTACCCCGGGGAGAGAGGGTCTGCCTGGGGGGTAAAGCGTGAGGAGAACCAGGTGTCCTTCCTATCTCCTACCCCCTCTCCCTCTTTGTTCCACCCTAGGGTTAGTGCACTGCAGCTAGGTTGAGGCTCCTAGCGAGGCCCCCACCTGACCCGACCGGCCCCAAGCCCATTGCTCCACAGTCTTGCCTGATCTGTACATTCCTCCTTTCTTTTGAGAGAGAGAGGGTGTGTGTGTGTGAGAGAGAGAGGGTGTGTGTGTGTGAGAGAGAGAGAGAGAGGGTGTGTGTGTGAGAGAGAGAGGGGGGTGTGTGTGAGAGAGAGAGGGGGTGTGTGTGAGAGAGAGAGGGGGGTGTGAGAGAGAGAGAGAGGGGGGGGTGTGTGTGTGTGTGAGAGAGAGGGTGTGTGTGAGAGAGAGAGAGAGAGATTGAGGGATAAAGTGAGAGAGAGGAAAGGGAGAGCGGGAGAGAGAGGGGGAGACTTCAGTGTTGTCATAACACCGCGCCGGCTGAGACCACTGACCTCCTCTCACCATCAAGTGTTAGTGTCAACATCGGTGTCATAGTCAATACTGTCCCCCCGGCTCACAGAAGCACTCATGAGGCAGCCGCTTACACACACACACACACATGCACACGCGCGTGCACACACACACACACATGCAGAGCTCACATGCACACACACACTGCAAACACGCACAGGCAAGTAGCCAGCTGCTAACTCAGTGGATTGCTACTGGATTGGGAGTTAGGAGGAATTTAGAGAGCAGAATAGTGGCTTCTCCGTGTCTAAAGTAGCACATTATTTAGGGAAGAGGGTGCCATTTGGGGGACAGCCCTGGATGGGGGACAGCCCTGGATGGGGGACAGCCCTGGATGGTGGACAGCCCTGGATGGGGGACAGCCCTAGATGGGGACAGCCCTGGATGGGGACAGCCCTGGATGGGGGACAGCTCTGGATGGGCGAAAGCCCTGGATGGGGGACAGCCCTGGATGGGGGACAGCCCTGGAAGGGGGACAGCCCTGGAAGGGGGACAGCCCTGGATGGGGGACAGCCCTGGATGGGGGACAGCCCTGGATATGGGACAGCCCTGGATGGGGGACAGCCCTGGATGGGGGACAGCCCTGGATGGGGGACAGCCCTGGATGGGGGACAGCCCTGGATAGGGGACAGCCCTGGATAGGTAAAAACTAAAAGGCATTACATAACATGTAAAAGACAGCAGCCATGTTACTTTGACCTGCTGTTAAAGGACCATGACATTGGAAAATAAGAGACTTTAAACTTTTGAGTCGGGCTTCCCGGATGCAGATTATGCCAATTCCTAGACGATGAAGCACTTTCTATGGATCGTCTCCATTAAACACGCTCTGAAGTCCAGAACTAAAAAAAATCACCCCTTGTAGCCTAACCTGTACAATACAAACCTATTTTACCACACAAGGAGTATTTAAGCTAATACTACGTTTCGCCCTGTTGCAGGACTATTTCACGGACCTTATCACCAACGACAGCATCAACTTCTTCCGGATGTCCAAGAAGGTTTACCCTCACCGGCCAGTGATGATGGTCCTCAGCCACGCTGCCCCCCATGGCCCAGAGGACTCAGCCCCACAGTACGCAGAGATGTTCCCCAACGCATCACAACACATGTGAGTCAGACACACTATGCACGGACACACACATGCGCGCAGAGATACGTGCATACACACACAGACAGATGCATGGATTCACACACAAACACAAACACTGTATTTGCTGCAATGGGGAATTTTCCCTAAGTCTTAAGTGCTGTGGTTTATGATTGGCAGCCATTATCCTCCACATATTTTCTAAACATTATTACAGTTCTGTGTACTCCAAGACGGTGTCCTTAATGGCACCCTATTCCCTACATATATAATGCACTTCTTTTGACCATAATCCCATTGGACCTAGTCAAAAGAAATGCACTACATAGGGAATAGGGTGCCATGTGGGATACAGACCCTTCCCCTAGTCGTTAGATGATGACAGGCTGCTGAAATGCTCCTCTGGCAAACCCTTCTGACTGGCAGCGGGAAACTGATGTGATTTATCGTCTAAGAATAGTCAGGGAACGTATCTTCCTGGGAGAGGACACTGAGCTCCCAGGCCAAGCCCACGGTAGTGGAGCTCTCATCCAGGAGCATCAGAACTGTGGCAGCCCTCCGATCATAGAAATAGAATCATGATAGAATTTTGATTCTATTCCTATGGTCCCGAACAGGGCTAAGCTAGACCTCTCCATTGGCGCTCACCCAGCGGCCTCCCTCCCAACCTCCCTGCTCTATATCCTTCCTCAGCTCTGTGCTGCTCTCCTCCACTCCTGGAAGTTGTGTCCTGAGGCTAGAAGACCGGGTGGGAGACCAGAGTCAGGTTTAGGCAGTTTGTTCTCTCTTTTTGTCCTTCACTTTTTGTCCTGGCCTTCATTCATGATCTCTTTCTCTCCTGCTCTTGCTCTCCATCTCTCTTTCTTGTTCTCTATATTACACTCTCTGTCCCTCTCTCTCCTCTTCCTACTCCCCCCACTCTTCTCCCTTCCTCACCCTCTCTCCCTTCATCCCGCCCTTCATCCCTACCTCTCCCTTCCCCCTCTCTCTCCCTTCCCCCTCCCCCTCTCCCTTCCCTCTCTCTCCCTCCCTCTCTGCCTCTCTCGCTTCCTGCTTTTTCATTCCCTGGGACATCCTGACCCTGTCTATATCAATCAGCCCCTTCTCCCCATGGCTGTAGGGATGTGAGGAATGCATTGTATGTTCTGGAGCAGGCAGGCCTTTGTGACATTATTCATGTATTTTTAGCACAAGCCTCCAGGCTTGGGAGGGGGGTTGAGGGTCCAAGAGTTGGTGGTGAGGGGGGGGTTGGAGGTGAGGCAGGAGGGGGTGTGGCTGGGGGTACTAGGCCCCCGGATGTGTGAGTGGGTAGAGGTAGGGAAAGGGTGGGGGATATTGGGGGGAGGGTTTTAGGCCTCTTGGGTGGGGGTGGGGGGTCATAGGGGGTTGCCATGGTTACCATGTGTGTGGTGAGCACCAGGGTCAGTGTAGTGGGAAGAGGAACAGGTGCCAGGCATGGTCTGATGTGGGTCACATGTCTTCATGGGCATTGGTGCACCATTGATGGTTCCCCTACCCAGAGATTGTGAGTAGCATCAAACCAGACTTTTTCCAAGTAGAGCACTAGGTTGCAGGCTTAACGTCTTACTTATAGAAGTTCCCCTCTCCTCTGATTGAGTTGTGGTAACTCTTGCCCTCCTCCCCTTCCCTCCTCAGACCTCCATTGTGTTCTTCACCCGCCCAGCCAGGAGGTCTAATAAGCCCCACAAAGAGGCTTGTCTCTGGGCACAGGGCCACCGGGGGCTGGGGTCTAGGCTGGGCACCTCTGAGGGAACCAGGAATGTTGGGGTCAGGGGAATGAGCCCAGCTCATATCAGGAGAGGCCTATAGGACACATACACCTGTCACACTATACCTTTATACGTCAAGGTTCTGAGGGTCAGTGTCTGGCTGCTTCCCAAATGACACTCCATTCCCTATATAGTGCACTACTTTTGATCACAGCCTTATGGGCCCTGGTCAAAAGTAGTGCACTATATAGGAAATATGGTGCCATTTTGGACACAGAATACATCTAGCCATGGTTCTAAAGGGTATTAGTCTGGGATTACCTCTCTGGTTCTCAGGGTTAGTGTTCAGCTTAGACTACAACCACACCACACAATTTAAAGGGCTATACATTCAGCTTGGGATAGAGCAAGGGGTTAAGGCCCTTAGTTTAAGGTTATTTTCACCCTACAGCTAAATGTTCAGCTTTGTCTTGTTCAGACACCACACAATACCGAGGTGTAGCTATCTCATAGTCAGAATAGGTTTAGACATCTACTGCCAGTCAAAGTGTATTAGTACACCCTAACATGTACTTAAAGAAATAAAACCACTTCTTGTGGTTTTCTGTGAGGGTTTGTCAGGTTCCTAATTTACATCCGAGGGCTCCCGAGTGGCGCAGCGGTCTAAGGCACTGCATGAGGCATCACTACAGTCCCTGGTTCGAATCCAGGCTGTATCACATCCAGTCATGATTGGGAGTCCCATAGGGCGGCGCACAATTGGCCCAGCGTCGTCCGGGTTTGGCCAGGGTAGGCTATCACTGTAAATAACCATTTCTTCTTAACTGACTTGCCTAGTTAAATTAAGGTTAAATAAAAAGTTGAATAAAAAATCCAGTTGTTCCTATTCCCAGGGTGCGTCCTAAATGGCACACTGTCCCCTATGGGCCTTCGTCAAAAGTAGTGCATCACATAGGGAATAGGGTGTGATTTGTGATGCAGAGAGGGAGAGCTACACCTTGGGTCAGGAATGTTAATGAAGTTAACATCAAACCGTTCCCTTAAACTACAGACGCCCGTTTTTGATTTACGACAGAGAGGGTTAAGCTGTTTAACTGCTTTACTGTGCAACCTTCTAACAGCTAAATGCACTAAGGATTTGCAGCATCAGGGAATGTCGTGTGAAATATCCTTGTCTGAACTACCTGATGTCTGTGGAACGTTCCTTGTCAGCATCTAAACCAAAATCCAGCACCACAGTAGACAGGTGTACTGAACCTGTCTCTATAGACGTCTTCACAGCTACCAGCAACGACACACACACATCTGTACCAGCCAATGCCACAGTTGATGTCTCTTTACACATCTACCAACAACTCTCTCTCTGTTTACCCACGTCTTGTCTTCACAGTCCAGGACTTGTAACCAACTTGACTTGTGGGCCCAGAATCCAACACGGCTATTATTTTCTTAAGCATGTGCCAACCCTCAAATGACTCCTCTGAGCCAATAGGTCTGTCGACTCAGTGTGAGAGGAGGGGGAGATGGGGGGATGGGGGGAGAGAATTTTTCTTAGTAAACATCTTGGTTATTGATGCTTGTCAAACAGAGCAGACAGCAGGGTAGAACCCACAGACACCTGTGGCCCAAAAATGGCACCCTATTCCCTACATAATGTAGTAGTGCACTACTGTATGCAGGGAGTAGGGTGCCATTTGGGAAACAGCCATTGACACCTGCAGATGGCTGAGAAATGACAGACAGGTGGTTGCTGACTACTGCTGCTGAAACCTTAAAGGGTTACACACACACACACACACACACACACACACACACACACACACACACACACACACACACACACACACACACACACACACACACACACACACACACACACACACACACACACACACACACACACACACACACACACACACAGGGTTTCTTTATGGCTAGTTGGTATTGGGATGACTCTTGCATGTTTTGCTTCTCTTGCCTCCTCGATTTCCAGGACTGTTAGTGAGGGTTGAACAGACCCACTGTGTTTGTTCTGTATTTCATAGCCTCTGCATTGCAAGGTCGAGGTCCTCATAGGGAGAATTTGGGGTGCATCTCAAGCAATGGTGACCGGTGGCACTTTACTATAAGCCCATCCTCTCCATTTAAAGGCTGGAACAGAATGAAATGGAACGTTATCAAACACATCAAGCTTCACTCCAGCCATTATTATGAGTCGTCCCCTTCACCAACCTCCTCTTTGTCATCCAAACTGATGTACAGAGAACAGGATGGGTAAAAACAAGATCTTTAACTAACTGTTTTGTGTTTCCTCTCCGCAGCACCCCCAGTTATAACTACGCCCCCAACATGGATAAACACTGGATCATGCAGTACACCGGCCCCATGAGGCCCATCCACATGGAATTCACTAACTTCCTGCACAGGAAGAGACTACAGACGCTCATGTCAGTGGACGACTCTGTTCAGAAGGCAAGACAATCTGTTTCTAGCTACACTTTCTAGTTTTAATTTGTGTTGGGAGGGAGATACTGTGCAAAGCTGTCATCAAGGCAAAGGGTGGGCTACTTTGACTGAATCTCAAATATAAAATATATTTGGATTTCTTTAACACTTTTTTGGTTACTACATGACTCCATATGTGTCATTTCATAGTTTTGATGTCTTCACTATTATTCTACAATAAAGAAAATAGTAAAAAATCAAGAAAAAACCTGGGATGATTAGGTGTGTGCAAACTTTTGACTGGTACTGTATGTGCAGTAGTAATAAGCACATGACGTGTGAGTTTGTCTATTTGTCTCTTTGTGTCTATTCCTTGCTCACACACACACACGACTGTGTTTTCCCCAGGTATATGAGATGTTGGTAGAGAGTGGAGAGCTGGACAACACCTATGTAATCTATACTGCTGACCATGGCTATCACATCGGTCAGTTCGGACTGGTAAAGGGGAAGTCAATGCCCTATGACTTTGACATCCGAGTACCCTTCTTCCTCAGAGGGCCCAACGTCGAGCCTGGAGCAGTGTAAGTAAGCCTCGTCCAAGCCAGACCTGGCCATAGTGAGGCTGCTTGATGTACAAGTACACTCCTTGAACAGGACACTAGTCTGTTCCAGAGCTTTACCCCCGATCTTTCTCCTTCAAGGACAAATCCACTCAAAAAACTATCTTACCATAATCAACAACAATGCCAAATTACACTGAAAATGGAACTCAATGCCACTTTGTTTGGCACTCAGCATTAAAGGGTAACTCCACTCCACTTAAAGGGTAACTGGCCCTCTGTTGATACAGTCCCAAAATGTTTTGCACGTGAGCAGTCACGTTTTCAAGATATTGGACTTTCAAGAGCAAAGTGTCACAACATTTGGTATTGTTGTTGATTATGGTGATGGTGTGGTTGATTATGGTGTTGGTGTGGATGTTTATGGTGTTGGTGTGGTTGTTTGTGGTGTTGGTGTTTATGGTGGTGGTGTTTATAGTGTCTATGTTGTTGTTGATTATGGTGTTGGTGTGGTTGTTTATGGTGTTGGTGTGGTTGTTTATGGTGTTGGTGTGGTTGTTTATGGTGTTGTTGTTTATGGTGATGGTGTTTATGGTGCCGTTGTTGTTGTTGTTGTTTATGGTGTTGGTGTTTATGGTGTTGTTGTTTATGGTGTCTATGTTGTTGTTTATGGTGTTGGTGTGGTTGTTTATGGTGTTGGTGTGGTTGTTTATGGTGTTGGTGTGGTTGTTTATGGTGTTGGTGTTTATGGTGATGTTGTTTATGGTGTCTATGTTGTTGTTTATGGTGTTGGTGTGGTTGTTTATGACATTGGTGTGGTTGTTTATGGTGTTTATGGTGGTGTTGTTTATGGTGTCTATGTTGTTGTTTATGGTGTTGGTGTGGTTGTTTATGGTGTTGTTGTTTATGGTGTTGGTGTTTATGGTGTTGGTGTAGTTGATTATGGTGTTGGTGTGGTTGTTTATGGTGTTGTTGTTTATGGTGATGGTGTTTATGGTGTCATTGTTGTTGTTGTTGTTGTTTATGTTGTTGGTGTGGTTGTTTATGACATTGGTGTGGTTGTTTATGGTGTTGGTGTTGTTGTTTATGGTGTCTATGTTGTTGTTTATGTTGGTGTTATTTATGGTGTTTGTTTCTCCACAGGAACACTCAACTGGTGTTGAACATTGACCTGGCTCCCACTATCCTACACATCGCTGGGCTGGACACTCCTCCAGACATGGATGGGAAGTCCATCCTCCAACTACTGGAGCATGAGAAAACTGGCAACAGGTACACATGGACACATATTTGTATTCTATTTTCTTATTCATATCTCTATCAACAGGTACACATGGACTGCCATCCGAATTTCACCATGATGTCCCCTAAGGACAAAGTTTGTATTTTTATACAAGAGAAACTTATAATATGTATTTTTATGTGGGTGAAATCTGCACCCCCCCCCAAAAAAAAGCTAATTGGACAATCTTTGCACATTCATGGAATCTTAAAGAGACAGTCTGAGATTGGTACATCCACTTTGTGGTTTGAATGCCAGATTCCAATTAAAGTTTTTAGCACTATGGCAAGGAAAAAGAAAGTATACAGAACATACAGAACAAATTTCAGTTCGTTATCGCTTCTCCACAAAACCTCAGCAATACTAGAATCATCTTGTGTAATAACTTACCCCTGTCTGGCTGTACACTGAAGACCAACATAGCTCATGGTGTGTGTTCCAAATGGCACTCTATTCCCTATATAGTGTGCTACACGGTAACCCTGTAGTGCACTAAATAAAAGTAGTGCACTAAATAAGAAATAGGTTGCCATTTGGGATGCACACATTGGTAAGTCCACAGGCAGGCCCATGTGAATTACACGGACTAAAGTGGATTTTGTTTTTCCAGATTCAAACCCAATCGGAAACCCAAAGTCTGGAGGGACACATTCCTAGTGGAGAGAGGGTAAACTGATGTCCTTTCTTCCTATCCCCTCCACCCACGCACCCACACCTACACACACACACACACACACACACAACACACACAAATGAATGCGCATGTACACACACAAAGACATGCATGCACGCAAAAAGCACACACAACACCACAGATCCAAGTCAGCAGTTAGTACAGAAATGTGTGACACCAATTGTACATTTAGTTGAATCCCAAACGTGTCAGGCAGCGGACGAGCATTCACACAGTCTTCGTCCCAAATAGCACCCTATTCCCTATATAGTGCACTTCCTTTGACCAGGGCCCATAAGGTTACCCATAGGTGTGTGAATGCTCGTCGTCACAGCGAACCAGACATTCTTTCCACTTATTTACTACACATACTGTACACGCACTTCCAGGCCACAGTGTGTTGGGAAGACTGTGAGGGAGAAGGTTGGGAATATCATTTTTAGCATTGTTTGATCTATGCTAGGATCTATATACGCCTGCCTGGTGCATCGAGACAGTTCTCACAGGCAGGCGTGTGCACACGGTGCTTTAAAGGGACATCTTTGTCTGTCAGCCTGCTCTTTTGGGCCTGCATTTCCAATGTGGGAGACCGAGGCTGTGCCCCAAATAGTACCTTACTCCCTATATATGCACTACCTTCGACTAGAGCACCATAGGGACAGCAATAGAAAAAATGATCACAGCCAAGCCCAGGCCCAGGCCCCTGTGCTGTGTGTCAGTAAGACTCAGAGACTTAGAAGCCCTGGTCAAAATGTGTGCCCTACATAGGGAATACCATTTGGGACATATACATTGCCTTTGTCCTCCTTGTGTGGGGCCTGTGTTGCAAGTGTTTAAGGCTGGGAAGAGAGACAGTGTCTGTGTCTCAAATTGCACCCTATTTCCTATATTGTGCACTATATAGGGAATAGAGTGCCATTTTGGAGGCAGACGGTAACCTGGAGTTGTCCCTGTCTGTCTGTGTGTCCTTGCTCTGGCTGATGGGAGGGGAGCCAGCCGGATACAAGCATGGCAGAGCAGCGGAGTTATACATGCACAGGACGTGTTGCTGCCACCGTGTGTAAAGAAGCATGCCAGGGGCACACCGAAGGAAACCTCTCAGCTCTGAGACATGTAGCAGGAGAGAAACCTTTGTGCCGTTTGGGATGCAACCCCTCGCGCTGAAGATTATCTAAAGCCATTCCCTCTGGCTCATTCACTGCTGTGTTTAGTTCCCTGCCATAAAGTGCTTGAAATGATAGTGTTATTGAGCAATACCTACTTCCTATACCCTCATATTTCTATGTACAGAAACCTGTTGATAGTGAGGTATTTACAACTGTCCTCGGCTGTAATTTTAGCTTTAACTACGGTCTTAGCTAGCGGACGGCAGCTACATCTACACTAACGCTACTTTGTGTCCTCCGAGTGCCAGGAAAGCCAGCCCGGGCATCTGGCCCAGCCCAGCTTCACACCACCACTCACCCTGCCCATCTCTACCCAGCCCTGGCCATCTCTACCCAGTCCAACTCTGGCCAGCCCTACACAGCCCTGGCCAGCCCTACACAGCCCTGGCCAGCCCTACACAGCCCTGGCCAGCTCTACACAGCCCTGGCCAGCCCTACACAGCCCTGGCCAGCCCTACACAGTCCTGGCCAGCTCTACGCAGCCCTGGCCAGCCCTACAGAGCCCTGGCCAGCCCTACACAGCCCTGGCCATCTCTACCCTGCGCAAAGCACATTGACCTCCTCCTGGCTTTGGCACACTGGCACCACTCTAACCCTTAGACCCACACGGCCCTGCCAACCAACAGTCAACTATACTGCCAACCTGCACTGCCAACCCGCACTGTCAACCCTGACTGCATTCTCCGGACGCACAGGCATAACAACTATGACAACAGAACACTGTGACCCTAAAGTACAACCTGTAGCCTTGCCTTTGAGAGTGTCTGTGACTGCTGTCCTGTATTGTCTTGTCCTGTCTGACAGGTTAAAGGAAACGGAGAAGTTACAGAAGCTAATGTAGCTCTCTATGAGATGTTCGACGAGCAGGTGTCTACATACTTTTGGCCATGTAGTGTACATCACAATAGCAAAGTGATGGATGGCTCAGTAGTTTTGAAACAGGAGCAGGCTAACACTGACAGGGCTATCAGTATGTTGAGGTTGAACACCGACCCCAGTAGAAGCATGATGGATGGCTCAGTAGATTCTCTCCATTGTTGAGTAAGAGAGGGCGAGGGGGTGTCTCTCAAATGGCAACCTTTTTCCCATCTGGTGCATTACTTTTGCCCAGGGCCCATTGGGTTATGGTCAAATGTAGTTCACTATACAGGGACTAGGGTGCCAATTGGGAAGCAGACATACAATAGTACTGTGATGGATAGCTCCGTATATTCTCTCCATTGTATAGTAACACAGTGGAGGGTCTGGTGAGGCTTATCTCAACAGTCATAAAGTATGTATCTGTTCCAAATGGCACTATATTACCTACATAGTGCACTGCTTTTGACTACAGCCCTATGGGTAAAGTAGTACACTATATGGAATAGGGTGCCATTTGGGATGTATCCGATGAAAAACCCCAGTGTTCAGGCGTCATACACATGGTGGATTAAACAGCTTAAAGCCCTACAGGTCAGAGGTCACCAGTCTTTCATTTCAGGCACAGCAGTGTTCTGTCGTTAATTACCCCATCACACAAACAGCAGCTGGAAGGCAGGAGGCCTACTGCAACACCAATACTGTGGTATTTGGGACGCAGGTCATTAGAGTGGAGGCCTGGCATGGGAAGCTACTTCTCTGTAGATTGTCAGACACACAGCTTTCAAAAATAAAATAAAAACTGACTACAACTCCTAACCCTCCCCGGTCCCTCCTGTCTGCAGTAAACTCCTGAGGAAGGACGAGGATGGAAGAGGCAGTTCAACCACCCAGCACACCAATAGCCTGCCCCTACTCTAACCCTCAACTCTACCACTGTCCTAACCAATACCTGTCCCCTAACCTGACTTGTCCCTCTCCTGTGTTCCTCTACAGTAAACTCCTGAGGCAGAAGGAGGATGGTGGAGGCAGTCCAACCACCCCTCACACCAACAGCCTGCCCAAGTACAAGAAGGTCAAAGAGGTGTGTCAACAGGCAGAGTTCCAGACGCCCTGCCAACAGCCTGGGCAGGTATGTGTATTCACACACATGCACATGCACACACAAAAACACTCATACCCACACACACTAGCGTTGAATATTTTCCCGGTATTTTGCAAATGTTCCATCCCGAGAATAAATCCCTTTTCTCCCGGGTAACCCTGTATTTCCCGCCAAAACTGGAAGTGTCATTCAAAAGCATTATAAAGCGTACAAATAAGCCTATGTCTGGATTTGATTAGAGCTTTGGTTGAAAATACAAGCCGGATGCTACCTGAGCCTGATGAGCCATACATTACGGACATTTTATGAGCCCGACATTGAAGACATTTAATGAGCCCAGGCCCAAGCCCAAATGACTGTGCCATTACCCAATACGTATGTGTTAAAGGATACTGCAGATTGCAAAGGACAGAAAAACATAAAAGTCCATAGATGTAGCTAGCTAGCTAGCTATAGAGTATGCTCTCTTGGGTAAATAAATTAAACTAGCTCCACGAGGCTCATCTTTTTGAGTGTGAACTGTATTACTGTATTATATTCTATGAACTTGAATTACACGCATAGTTCCAACCACGATGAAGCAGGGAGAGAGCATGAGATTCTGCTGCAGCACAAGGCCTACAAAGTTACAAGAATAGGCTAGCAAATGTAGATTTTAATTTTGAAATATAACACGATAATTAGTAGGCTGGCGCATATTTAGGCCTAATTTTCATAATATTTCCCCTAATGTTATTAGCCTACCTCCTCTTTCTCTCTCTATTTTTCCTTCATTCGTTCCTCGCTTTCAACACTTAAATACATTCTAATGTTTTCTTGAGGGCATTCAATTCTCTTCAAGAAGATTAAATGGTTATGGCTCTGAATAAATAACTGCTATAGCCGACCGCCATCGCTCTTCTTTGAAACATTCAGCGAACAAGCGCTTTCATCCCTATTCGCAAAGTCTATTGGTCTAAAAAAATTATGTCCAGCAAGCTATTCTTGTCTAGATTTTCATGCATGGGACTCCAAGAGCGTAGGAGCGTTTTTTTAAAGGCCATCGGTAATTAGCTTATTATGGATAACCCATCATTAATAAGCTAAATGTAAGGCTAATACTGCATTGAATGTATTACCTGAAAGAGGTAGGCTAGGATATCTCTCTGTCTCTATCTATCTGTCTATACATATATATATATATCCTGCCTCTTTCAGGTAATACATTATATACCTATACAGTACGAGTCAAAAGTTTGGACACCCCATTCAAGGGATTTTCTATATACAGTGCCTTGCGAAAGTATTCGGCCCCCTTGAACTTTGCGACCTTTTGCCACATTTCAGGCTTCAAACATAAAGATATAAAACTGTATTTTTTTGTGAAGAATCAACAACAAGTGGGACACAATCATGAAGTGGAACGACATTTATTGGATATTTCAAACTTTTTTAACAAATCAAAAACTGAAAAATTGGGCGTGCAAAATTATTCAGCCCCCTTAAGTTAATACTTTGTAGCGCCACCTTTTGCTGCGATTACAGCTGTAAGTCTCTATCAGTTTTGCACATCGAGAGACTGAAATTTTTCATCGGTTTCTCGCAGTTATTTATCCCGGGAAAAGGGAATGGTTTTGGTCCATAAATCTCGGCAACCGGGTTCCCACCATTCAACCGTAACACACACACACACACCATAGAGTGTGTAACGAGGTTCCCTGAAACACACACCCACCTGAATGTGGACAGAGTTTCCCCTGTTGCTGTCTTTAATGAAGAATTACGTCTTACATGTGCACACTTACACGCTGCCTGGTTCACATTAGAAAGCCCTGCTGGCTGCTACCTGAACATTGGACCAATTTGTATTGTTCAGGTCTGCCAACTCTGTGGCTGTACACCAGTGGTTAGTAGTTGGTCTAACCACTAAAGAGTGTGTGTGTGTGTGTGTGTGTGTGTGTGTGTGTGTGTGTGTGTGTGTGTGTGTGTGTGTGGTGTGTGTGTGTGTGTGTGTGTGTGTGTGTGTGTGTGTGTGTGTGTGTGTGTGTGTGTGTGTGTGTGTGTGTGTGTGTGTGTGTGTGTGTGTGTGTGGCTGGTCTACCAGGACCTGCCAGCTTTTTAATGGGTTTGGGATGAAAGGGTCCTAGAGAAAAATTAGTCCCTCGTTCAAACGGTACAAAAATGTCCAATTACTGGACATTTGCAGTAAATGGCTATTTGACTTATGGCTGGCTGCAGAGTCTATGGCTGCTGTGTGCTTTGGCTTGGATAGACTACAACACAGGAGAGGAATTATACTGTATGGAAAAGATTGTTACTGAAACAAAGAAGTTGAGGAAATCCAATGTGTTAGGATATGTGGGGGAACCCGCTTTAGTCTTTAAACAGCATGCAAGATTGCAGGGGGGGGGGGGTGATGGTTTAGTGTGTGTGTGTGTGTGTGTGTGTGTGTGTGTGTGTGTGTGTGTGTGCAGCGTATGCAGCCAACGAATGTGTAATTACAGCACATACATGTGGAGGTTTAGTCCTAGCTAGCTATAGCTCTTGTCTGGTATTATTTAACCGTGTCTCCTAGTTAGTAGCCTCCCTCTGTCTCTGTGGGGTGTTCCTTTAGAAAGAACAATATGGAGAGAAAGTCTATTAAAGTCTTAAAACAGCTGGTTAGAACACACCCACACACACGGGTCTGTGGTCAATAGACACCTGTCCACCAAGGGTCAAATCCATGATTTAAAGGGGAGGGCTAAAGCTCAAAGCACTTCAAAGCCTTTGCGGTCAATGTATTTAAAGGGGAGTAGACAACAGCAACTGTTACCTAAAGGACATGGGGACCTTGGAAGTGTTTTCAGAGTGAAAGGGCAGTATGACAGCCTATAGGACTGTGTGACTGTGGGAAGAATATGAGTGCCTTAGTAAGATGGCTGTCCCAAACTGAACCCTATTCCTTATATAGTGCACTACTTTTGACCAGAGCCTTACCGATCCAGGTCAAAAATAGTGCACTAAATGTGCCATTTGGAACGGGAACGTTTGTATTTATAGATGTCATAAACTCAAGGTTCCATTCTGTCTTATTCTATTCTATAAGAATAGGACTCCCTTCCTGCTGGCTCTCTGCTCTGATCTGCAAGAGCTGTAGCAGTTTGGGTCTGCCACTTCTAGAGCAAGTCTCAGCTTGTAGGGTCTCCTCTCTCTCTCTCTCACTCACTCACTCACTCACTCACTCACTCACTCACTCACTCACTCACTCACTCACTCACTCACTCACTCACTCACTCACTCACTCACTCACTCACTCACTCACTCACTCACTCACTCACTGTTTTTCACAGTCTGTCAGAGTGGAATGTGGCTGAAAAGTCCTAAAAGCACTGCACAGACAGCAAGCCTCTCTCTCTCTCTCCCCCCCTCCTCTTCCTCCCCGCTCCCTCTCCCCTCCTTCCAACTCTCTTCCTCCCTCCCTTGCCCTCTTGATATAACATGGCTGTCAGGGCCATCTGTCAGTCAGCTGTCTGTCAGTGAGCCTCTGAGTGAGTGGTCCACAGAGGAAACCCGATCCTACCCATAGTCCTTTGTTTGGCACTCTCGTTCCCACACTCACCAGGCAGCGAGCAACCGTCTGCACTGCCATGGTCCGCAGATATGTCCCCCCCTCCAACCTACATCCTAAACTGCACCCTATTCACAATATAGTCCACTACTTTTGGCCAGAGTCAAAAGGTAGTAGGCCCTGGTCACTCTAGTGCACTATATAGGGACTAGGGTGTCATTTGGGATGCAACCCCAAACACTTTAAGCCAAATTATCACATTACTTACTTAGCCGAATGAGCTTTCACTTTCTTTGACCCCTCCCTTTCAACTTGACTGATTCATGGAGTTGGGGGTAGGAGACATTGTGGATGTGCACCACTAACTAGATTATGCTGGCGTTGCAGCTGGGGGTTTGGAACATAGACAGGTAAAGAAAGAACACAAGGAGACTGAGAAAAAGATAGAGGTGGAGTGAGAGACAGGTAAAGAAAGATACAGAGAGATGGAGAGAGAGACAAGAAAAGAGAGAGAGAGACGGAGAGAGAGACAAGAAAAGAAAGAGACAGAGACGGAGAGAGAGACAGGTAAAGAAAGAGACAGACGGAGAGAAAGACAGGTAAAGAAAGAGACAGAGAGACAGGTAAAGAAAAAGACAGACGGAGAGAAAGACAGGTAAAGAAAGAGACAGAGACGGAGAGAGACACAAGAAAAGAAAGAGACAGAGACTGAGAGAGAGACAGGTAAAGAAAGAGACAGGTAACGAAAGAGACAGAGACGGAGAGAGAGACAGGTAAAGAAAGAGACAGAGACGGAGAGAGAGACAGGTAAAGAAAGAGACAGAGAGACAGGTAAAGAAAAAGACAGAGATGGAGAGAGAGACAGGTAAAGAAAAAGACAGACGGAGAGAGAGACAGGTAAAGAAAGAGACAGACGGAGAGAGAGACAGGTAAAGAAAGAGACAGAGACGGAGAGAGAGACAGGTAAAGAAAGATACGGAGAGAGAGACAAGAAAAGAAAGAGACAGAGACTGAGAGAGAGACAGGTAAAGAAAGAGACAGAGACGGAGAGAGAGACAAGAAAAGAAAGAGACAGAGATGGAGAGAGAGACAGGTAAAGAAAGAGACAGAGAGACAGGTAAAGAAAACACAGAGATGAAGAGAGAGACAGGTAAAGAAAAAGACAGAGATGGAGAGAGAGACAGGTAAAGAAAGACAGAGAGACAGGTAAAGAAAAAGACAGAGACGGAGAGAGAGACAGGTAAAGAAAAAGACAGAGACGGAGAGAGAGACAGGTAAAGAAAGACAGAGAGACAGGTAAAGAAAAAGACAGAGACGGAGAAAGAGAAAGAGACAGGTAAAGAAAAAGACAGACGGAGAGAGAGACAGGTAAAGAAAAAGACAGAGATGGAGAGAGAGACAGGTAAAGAAAAAGACAGACGGAGAGAGAGACAGGTAAAGAAAGAGACAGAGACGGAGAGAGAGACAGGTAACGAAAGAGACAGAGACGGAGAGAGAGACAGGTAAAGAAAGAGACAGAGACGGAGAGAGAAACAGGTAAAGAGAAAGACAGAGACGGAGAGAGAGACAGGTAAATAAAGAGACAGAGACGGAGAGAGAGACAGGTAATGAAAGAGACAGAGACGGAGAGAGAGACAGGTAAAGAAAGAGACAGAGACGGAGAGAGAAACAGGTAAAGAGAAAGACGGAGACGGAGAGAGAGACAGGTAAAGAAAGACAGAGACGGAGAGAGAGACAGGTAAAGAAAGACAGAGACGGAGAAAGAGACAAGAAAAGAAAGAGACAGAGACGGAGAGAGAGACAAGAAAAGAAAGAGACAGAGACGGAGAGAGAGACAGGTAAAGAAAGACAGAGACGGAGAAAGAGACAAGAAAAGAAAGAGACAGAGACGGAGAGAGAGACAAGAAAAGAAAGAGACAGAGACGGAGAGAGAGACAGGTAAAGAAAGACAGAGACGGAGAGAGAGACAGGTGAAGAAAGACAGAGACGGAGAAAGAGACAGGTAAAGAAAGACAGAGACGGAGAGAGAAAGAAAGAAAGACAGAGACGGAGAAGAGACAGGTAAAGAAAGACAGAGACGGAGAGAGAGACAGGTAAAGAAAGACAGAGACGGAGAAAGAGACAAGAAAAGAAAGAGACAGAGACAGAGAGAGAGACAGGTAAAGAAAGAGACAGAGAGACAGGTAAAGAAAGAGACAGAGACGGATAGAGAAACAGGTAAAGAAAGACAGAGACGGAGAGAGAGACAGGTAAAGAAAGAGACAGAGACGGAGAGAGAGACAAGTAAAGAAAGAGACAGAGACGGAGAGAGAGACAGGTAAAGAAAGACAGAGATGGAGAGAGAGACAGGTAAAGAAAGACGGAGAGAAGAGACAAGAAAAGAAAGAGACAGAGACAGGTAAAGGAGAGAGAGACAGGTAAAGAAAAAGACAGAGATGGAGAGAGAGACAGGTAAAGAAAGACAGACAGAGAGAAAGAGAAAGAAAAAAAGACAGAGACAGAGAGAGACAGGTAAAGAAAAATACAGAGACAGAGAGACAGGTAAAGAAAGAGACTGTTGGAGAGAGAGACAGGTAAAGAAAGACAAGAGACAGAGAGACAGGTAAAGAAAAAGACAGAGACGGAGAGAGAGACAGGTAAAGAAAAAGACAGACGGAGAGAGAGACAGGTAAAGAAAGAGACAGAGACGGAGAGAGAGACAAGTAAAGAAAGAGACAGAGACGGAGAGAGAGACAGGTAAAGAAAAAGACAGAGATGGAGAGAGAGACAGGTAAAGAAAGACAGAGACGGAGAAAGAGACAAGAAAAGAAAGAGACAGAGAGACAGGTAAAGACAAAGACAGAGACGGAGAGAGAGACAGGTAAAGAAAAAGACAGAGATGGAGAGAGAGACAGGTAAAGAAAGAGACAGAGAGACAGGTAAAGAAAAAGACAGAGACGGAGAGAGAGACAGGTAAAGAAAAATACAGAGACGAAGAGAGAGACAGGTAAAGAAAGAGACTGTTGGAGAGAGAGACAGGTAAAGAAAGTCAGAGATGGAGAAAGAGACAAGAAAAGAAAGAGACAGAGAGACAGGTAAAGAAAAAGACAGAGACGGAGAGAGAGACAGGTAAAGAAAAATACAGAGACGAAGAGAGAGACAGGTAAAGAAAGAGACAGTTGGAGAGAGAGACAGGTAAAGAAAGAGACAGACGGAGAGAGAGACAGGTAAAGACAAAGACAGACGCAGAGAGAGACAGGTAAAGAAAGAGACAGAGACGGAGAGAGAGACAGGTAAAGAAAGAGACTGATAGACAGGTAAAGAAAAAGACAGAGAGTGAGACAGCGACAGAAAGCGGTATAGACAGAGGGAGCAAGCGAGAGACCGAGAGATGGAGAGAGAGAGAGATAGCGGGAGAGAGAGACCAAGAGATGGTGAGAGACCGCGAGAGCGAGACGGAGAATAAGACAGGGGGAAAGGGTTTTTCACTTGGTTTACAGACAGCAGACTGATCCAATTCATTTGATGTGGTGGTTCTGGTTTATCTTTCTCTTCAGTTTTGGGATTCTGTTTCCCACCGCGTCTGTCTGTGATCTGGTTGAGATGTCTGTCTGTCAGAAGCACTGTGCTGTCTGGATGTCTGTAAATGTAATGCAGAGGAAAGGAAAGGCCTTGGGCTCAATTAGGAATCAATGTCTCGCTCCCGTTGTCCCACTTTCCATATGAGACTCAAAGGGAACATTTTGTTTTCAGTCCAACTTTCTTCCCCATTGAATACAGCAGTCCAACATACGTGTTGTTCAGGCACGGACTCCGAGAAAGCGTATCTGTTGACAAAGTCGTGATGAGAAAGAGCGCGATTTCATTAAGAAATACACTATAGGAGCGATTCTCGCGATGTTAACAAAGCACAAAGAGTCAACCTGTTTCCCAAACGGCACCCTATTTCCCATATCGTGCACTACTTTTATAGGGTGCCATTTGAGACACATTCAATGTCTTCAAAGACCTTTACATTGGAGTGGAGTAAAAACCATAACTCAAATCATCAACCACTTTTATAACCATCCGTCTCCTTGTCTCTCCTCTACAGAAGTGGCATTGCGTGGAGGAGATCACAGGGAAGTGGCGTATCCAGAAGTGTAAGGGAGGTGGTCTGAAGGAAGGCCCCAGGAAGAGGGCCCGGAGCCTGAGGTCCCGCAGCAGCTACGACAGCCGGCAGAGGGACCCTTGCAACTGTGGCCCTGACAGCAGCCTCGACAAACCCTCCAGGTCCGACCGCCCGGGGCGCTCACACCGCCAGTTCCCACCTTCCTCTGGAGGACGAGGTGAGTGGAGTGGAGGGATGGGGGTGGAGGCTGGGGATGGGGCTGAGGGTGGTCCAGGCCAGGGAGTAGCGTCCTGAGCCAGCTTGCTCAATGGTAGCTGGGTAGATGTTGTTACAGGGGCATAGAGAATGGAGATGGACAGTTATGGTAACATATATCCATCTGTGGACTTACCACTCTGTATTTAAAGCTGTGTATGTTGGGCTATGGGAATGACAACCATGTCCATGTCTGCCAGAGCCTAAGCTTTGATTTACTGTTCAGGATTACTCAGGCTCTAAAGAGACACATGCAGGGAAGAGACAGAGGTACGAATAGAGCCCCTGTCATTAGATCACTGGTCTGGTGGAGATAGCTCCCGACAGTAGATCACTGGTCTGGTGGAGATAGCTCCTGACATTAGATCACTGGTCTGGTGGAGATAGCTCCTGACATTAGATCACTGGTCTGGTGGAGATAGCTCCTGACATTAGACTGGTCTGGTGGAGATCACTGGTCTGGTGGAGATAGCTCCTGATCAGTAGATCACTCACTGGTCTGGTGGAGATAGCTCCTGATCACTGTTCTGGTGGAGATCACATTAGGGTCTGGTGGAGATAGCTCCTGACAGTAGATCACTCTGGTGGAGATAGCTCCTGACATTAGATCACTGGTCTGGTGGAGATCTCCTGACATTAGATCACTGGTCTGGTGGAGATAGCTCCTAGATCACTGGTCTGGTGGAGATAGCATGTTAGATCACTGTTCTGGTGGAGATAGCTCCTGACATTAGATCACTGGTCTGGTGGAGATCCTGACATTACATCACTGGTCTGGTGGAGATAGCTCCTGACAGTAGATCATGGTCTGTCTGGTGGAGATAGCTCCTGACATTAGATCACTGGTCTGGTGGAGATAGCTCCTGACATTTCATTGGTCTGATCACATTAGATCACTGGTCTGGTGGAGATAGCTCCTGACATTAGATCACTGGTCTGGTGGAGATAGCTCCTGACATTAGATCACTGGTCTGGTGGAGATAGCTCCTGACAGTAGATCATTGGTCTGGTGGAGATAGCTCCTGACATTAGATCACTGGTCTGGTGGAGATAGCTCCTGACGTTAGATTACTGGTCTGGTGGAGATAGCTCCTGACAGTAGATCAATGGTCTGGTTATTTGGAATGTTGTGGCACCACCTAGTGGTGGCAACATTTTGCTCATGGAATTATCACATTCAATTCAGTTCAGAAAGGGCCATTTGTTTCCAGATTAAGTGACAGGATGAGATCTAATGACATACATACCGAATACCAACATACATGAGTAAAGAAATGAAAAAAGTCTGTTAATTAACTCTCTGTGATATTTGGTTATCAATTAGGCTACAGGCCTCGTTTCGTCCACACAAGATCCACCAGATCTCTGTCCGTGGAGTTTGAAGGGCAGATCTATGACATTGACCTTGCGGCAGATGACCAGTCGGCGGTCAGGAGACGTGTCATCAGAAAGCGCCACTATGAGCAGGAGGACCAGGAGATGGCTCTGGAGTCAGAAGACGGGTCAGAGGAGATGCTGGCGGACGATACCAACACCGTGGGGTACCCCAACTCTGTCAAAGTCACACACAAGTATGTACCCCAACATATACCCCAGCTATACCAAAGGCACACTTGGAAGACATACATGTAGTTCCTACCAAGATCATTTTTGGAAGCCCTGTCTGTTTGACTTGCTTTGGGGGGGGGGGGTTGGCCGGGGTTGTAGTTTTTGACCTGGGTTGCAGTTAAGTTGCCTGGCTACCCATCCACATGGCTCAAATCAAATCAAATCAAATTTTATTTGTCACATACACATGGTTAGCAGATGTTAATGCGAGTGTAGCGAAATGCTTGTGCTTCTAGTTCCGACAATGCAGTAATAACCAACAAGTAATCTAACTAACAATTCCTAAACTACTGTCTTATACACAGTATAAGGGGATAAAGAATATGTACATAAGGATATATGAATGAGTGATGGTACAGAGCAGCATAGGCAATATACAGTAGATGGTATCGAGTACAGTATATACATATGAGATGAGTATGTAAACAAAGTGGCATAGTTAAAGTGGCTAGTGATACATGTATTACATAAGGATGCAGTCGATGATATAGAGTACAGTATATACGTATGCATATGAGATGAATAATGTAGGGTAAGTAACATTATATAAGGTAGCATTGTTTAAAGTGGCTAGTGATATATTTACATCATTTCCCATGTCGTTTGGCTCTGGCCAAACGCCACGCCCACTAACGTTTCTTCTCCACAATGAGTCTGGATTTCCTTCCACCCCGACTTGTTGAGAATGTGAACACATTCGGACCCTTCTAATTGGTCACAGAAACCGATGGGTTGGGCAAGAGCCGGCCTACACAGAACATGAATCGGCACAAACAACTTGTAGGGCAGCAGGTTTAGACCGATGTACTGTGCAATCGCTAGCGCAACTAAATTAAATTCATAATGAGTTGTCAGGCAAGCAGTTAAGCCCTTTGTGACTAATATATTTGTAAAATGTGGTTAGTTGATTCATCTCTGTCCTCTCTCTCCTTCTCCGTCCCTCTCACAGGTGCTACATCCTGATGAATGACACCGTCCACTGTGAGAGAGAGATCTACTCTTCATCCAGAGCCTGGAAGGACCATAAGAGCTACGTGGACCAGGAGGTTAGTTGGTGTCTGCATCTCGTCTCCTCCTCCCTATCTCTCCCTCTCCTCTCCTCCTCCCCATCTCTCCCTCTCCTCCTCCCCATCTCTCCCTCTCCTCCTCCCCCATTTCTCCCTCTTCTCTCCTCCTCCCCCATCTCTCCTCTCCTCCCCCATTTCTCACTCCCCTCCCCCATTTCTCCCTCTCCTCCTCCCCATCTCCCCCTCTCCTCCTCCCCATCTCTCCCTCTCCTCCTCCCCATCTCTCCCTCTCCTCCTCCCCATCTCTCCCTCTCCTCCCCCCATCTCTCCCTCACCTCCCCCATTTCTCCCTCTCCTCCCCCATTTCTCCCTCTCTCCTCCCCCCCATTTCTCCCCCTTCTCTCCTCCTCCCCCATCTCTCCTCTCCTCCTCCCCATCTCCCACCTTGCCTACCCTTCAAGTTGAAGTAGATGTTGCCTTCCATTACAGATAGAGGCCCTGCAGGACAAGATCAAGAACCTGCGAGAGGTCAGAGGTCACCTGAAGAGGAGACGACCTGACGGGTGTGACTGTGGTAAGAACAGGTCAGTAATGTACCTCATTGAGGGCCCCCAAATATGTGTACTATTCTTAAATATACAAAAAATGTTAATCTGAACACTTGTATAATGCTCCCAAAGTGACAATAATGACTATGACAGAGGGGACTCTGTAAGAGTAAACCCTAGTATAGTGCATTGTCATATCTGCTGTTTTCTGTGTGGCCATCTCTCAGTCCTTTGTTGTGACCCTGACAATTGTTACCTAGGCTGCGTTTACACGGGGAGCCCAATTCTGGTCTTTTTACACTTATTGGTCTTTTGACCAATCAGATCAGATCTTTTGACAATAATTGGGCCAAAGATCAGATTGGGCTGCCTGTGTAAATGCAGCCTATGAGTCATCAGTCCTTTATTATTCATCTTGACTCTCCTGAGTTGAAGCTTTCGTGGAAAGGAAACAAAACAACCGGCATATTTAGTTGCTCTTCCCTCTCTACTAAAACCAGCTACTATAGCAAAGGAGAGAGAAACAGAGAGAAGGCAGAGAGGTTGAAGAACAAGAATGATCAGCTCCATCCCTTTAAGTGAGTTCGTCCTCTCCTTTAATTCAGTGTGTCCGTGTTTGCCACACATCGTCCGTCGCCCATCCCTGTTCGTCTCAACCATATTAACACTAAGGTTGCATCACAAATGGCACTCTATTCTCTATATTGTGCACTACTACCCTATAGGGGGAATAGGGTGCCATTTGGGGTGCACAGTGAGCCTGCAGTCTAGAAGTGCTCAACTGACCAATAGAATTTCATAGATGTACTGCATCTTTAATACTCCGTGAGTTTGATATGTTTCATCGCCAGTGTGGCCCCATTTGTCTTGTGCGTTATCCTGTCTTGTGGTACGTCTGCATGGTACTTGCATGGAGTGTGCATGCTCTCCAGTCAAACCCAGGCCTGCGTTTCAGTGCAGAGATCTGGAAGTGATCGTCCCAAGCATCGTCCCTCTAACACAGCCATCACCTTGCACCAGGTGGTTGAGTCTCTCACTTCTCATCAGGGCCCATAGGGCTCTTGTCAAAATTCGTGCACTATATAGGGAACGGGGTGCCATTTGGGATGCGCAAAGGAGGCACAGGGAACGGATTAGAATGCCAATACGAAGCAGCTGTGTTATGTAGTGATCTGTGTGCTTAGGAAAATGGGGCTAGGGAGAAGGGCAGAGGCTAGAATGGCCCAGAGAAAAATGATAATGTGGTACGAGAGGAGCTAGAACCTGTCATGTTCTTGGCTCCACCAGACAGGAGTTTGGTAGTTCCCGCCGATGGTTCCATCCATCGCTGTGGTAACTGACTGGCAACATGGAGAGGGCACTGCGAGGGCAGAGAGGGTGATGATATCACTCTGTTGGGTCGTTACTGTAATCTGACTGGTGGGTGTGTCTGTCTGTCATGCAGGGAGGTTGCCCAGGAAGTGGATGGGAAGACCCAGCTTTTGAACGAGATCAGGAGGAAGAAGAAGGAGAGGAAAGAGAGGAAGAGGCAGAAGAAGGGGGATGACTGTAGTCTACCTGGTCTGACATGTTTCACTCACAGCAACGACCACTGGCAGACTGCCCCCTTTTGGAACCGTACGTTACTATGTTACTACAACTAAATGTAACTACACTAAGTAGTTACTACACCTAAACATGTACTGCACTAAGTAGTTGCTACACCTGCACGTGTACTGTACCAAGTAGTTACTACACCTACACGTGTACTGTACTAAGTAGTTATTACACTTAAATGTAACTGCACTAAGTAGTTACTACACCTAAACGTGTACTCTACTAAGTAGTTACTACACCTACACGTGTACTGTACTAAGTAGTTACTACACCTAAATGTAACTACTAAGTAGTTACTACACCTAAATGTGTTCTGCACCAAATAGCTACTACACTGACATGTGTAGTGCACTAAGTAAATTACTTCACCTAAATGTAACTGTACTGAGACGTTACTACACCTACACATGTACTGTACTAATTAGTTACTAGAAATGTACTGCACTAAGTAGTTACTACACCTACACATGTACTGCACTAAGTAGTTACTACACCTACACATGTACTGCACTAAGTAGCTATCTCACCTACGTGTGTACTGCACTAAGTAGTTACTACACCTACACGTGCACTGTACTAAGTAGTTACTACACCTACATGTGTACTGTACTAAGTAGTTACTACACCTACATGTGTCCTGTATTAAGTAGTTACTACACCTACATGTGTACTGTATTAAGTAGTTACTACACCTACACGTGCACTGTACTAAGTAGTTACTACACCTACATGTGTACTGTACTAAGTAGTTACTACACATACATGTGTACTGTACTAAGTATTTACTACACCTACACGTGCACTGTACTAAGTAGTTACTACATCTACACATGTACTGTACTAAGTAGTTACTACACCTACACGTGTACTGTACTAAGTAGTTACTACACATACATGTGTACTGTACTAAGTATTTACTACACCTACACGTGCACTGTACTAAGTAGTTACTACATCTACACATGTACTGTACTAAGTAGTTACTACACCAACATGTATTGTACTAAGTAGTCACTACACCTACACGTGTACTGTACTAAGTAGTTACTACACCTACACGTGTATTGTACTAAGTAGTCACTACACCTACACGTGTACTGTACTAAGTAGTCACTACACCTACACGTGTACTGTACTAAGTAGTTGCTACATCTACACATGTACTGTACTAAGTAGTTACTACACCTACACGTGTATTGTACTAAGTAGTTACTACACCTACATGTGTACTGTACTAAGTAGTCACTACACCTACACGTGTATTGTACTAAGTAGTTACTACACCTACACGTGTACTGTACTAAGTAGTCACTACACCTACACGTGTACTGTACTATGTAGTTACTACACCTAAATGTAACTGCACTAAGTAGTTACTACACCTACGTGTGTACTGTACTAAATAATTGCTACACCTACATGTGTACTGTACTAAGTAGTTACTACACCTACACGTGTATTGTACTAAGTAGTTACTATACCTAAATGGAACTGCACTAAGTAGTTACTACACCTACATGTGTACTGTACTCACATGCATTCTCATTTGAGTCATTCAGCACTGTAGCCTACACAGTAATGAAGCCACATTCATACACACAGATGTACCCACCACTCCCACAGCTCAGTAAATACCGTTGGTTGAATAAAGGGTCTGTATCATCAGAAGTGATGACCAAGTGTATCAGTCTATTGAAACAGGCTATTATTTTGGTTTCTCCCAGTTAGAGGGTTCTCTCTCTCTCTGTGTGTGTCTGTGTGGGTTCTATTGGTTAACCCTGTCCTTCCTCTCCTTCAGTTGGAGGGTTCTGTGCGTGCACCAGTTCCAACAACAACACCTACTGGTGTGTGAGAACCATCAACGAGACACACAACACCCTGTTCTGTGAGTTTGCTACGGGCTTCCTCGAGTACTTTGACCTCAACAACGACCCCTACCAGGTGAGTGGACCATAGACATGGAATCAATTCTATTTTCTATTTTACTCCATTTTCTGTTCTATTCTGTTTCTACGGAGTGGACTACACACAGGCACCTTTCATTAGTAGGTTGTTTTGTCAATAACGATGTATTAACCTGTGTGGATGTGTCTGTGTGTGTAGCTGACCAACGCGGTGTACTCGGTGGACAGAGAGGTGTTGAACGCCCTCCATGCTCAGCTGATGGAGATGAGGAGTTGCCAGGGACACAAGCAGTGTAACCCCCGACCCAAAGGCCTGGACACAACAGGTAAACACATATACTACAGTACTAGTAGTAGCTACACTGCTACTACTACTACTACTACTACTACTACTATTACTACTCTCTCTACTGGGTTACCTCAGAGTATGGTAAAGTTGCCCCTAGACGCTGATTGTGGGTCAATTTGTCATTTCCCCCGCTAATGGTTAAGGTGAGGATTGGGGGAGTCGAAGCTGATCCTAGATCTGTACCTAGGGAAAATTTCACCCTTGAGTGGTTTACTTCCATCTGGTCTACAACAGAATAGAGGCTGAAACGGATCTGAAGACTAACCACTGCAGTGGTTGATTAGGGTAAACAAGTCGTACATTCAGACCAAATGTGTGTGTTGTTAATAAAACATGTTTCTCACTTTAGGGTTTAAAAATTCCAGTAACTTTTCCAAAATTCCCAGGTTTTTCAGAGCTCCCGGATGGAAGATACCTGGAATCAGGATGGAATAAGCAGGAAATCTGCGTAAAAAGTTACTGGAATTTTGAAGCCCTAAACTGAAACAAGATACTAGGTGTATGAATAACACTATTTGACCCAGGTTCAGTCCTGACCTGTACCTGCATGTCATTAGTTGCATGTAAACGGGGGTAATTCTCTCACTGATGTACGCAAACATTTCAACATAGGAAGGAAGGTCGAGGGGGTCATCATTAAGTCCTCTGTGTGTCTCTCTTATGTCTCCATTGTCTGTTTATTTCTGTCTAAAAACACACACACACTCCCTGTCCTAGTTCTGACCTCAGGGATTCGTGTCCAGTCCGCAGCACACCGATGAGACACACTATGAACATTTTCTACTTTCACAGGAACTTGGACATCCATAATGTTTTCATCACTGCATGATTTGTATCGGTGTTATCCAGAGTTTATGGTCATTGGATTTCTCCTGGGTTTTACACAGTGAATATCTTGGTTTGTTTTGTATTGTAGTCATGACACGCACAGGGAAACCCTCTGCGGCCAAGCCGAGCCAGTCACTCAGAATGGTACGGCAACAAACCGAAATAGAGCTTTGAATTGGTTTTGGATATAATGATAACCTAATATTGTGTCCCTCATTTCAACTCCTTCTGCTGTGGAAGTGGTTTAGGTTTTCATCCCAAATGGCACCCTATTGCCTTTGTCGTACACTACTTTTGACCAGGGTCTACATAGTTCTGGTCAAATGTATTGCACTACATAGGGAATAGAGTGCCATTTGGGATGCATTCCCAATAGTGTGTCCCTCAGTTTAACTCATTCTGCTGTGGGTAGTGGCTTACAATCAAATTTAGTATCCCTCTAAATTGGCATCCCATGTGGCACCCTATTCCCTATTAAGTGCACTCCTTTTGACACGGGTCCATAGGCCATTTTGGACATCCCCCAAATATTTTGCCACGTTCCCTATCCTATTGTGTGCTCTGGCCAGACACCCTGCCTTCAGTGACTCACACAGTGTTAGCTATGAGAGCTCTGTCAACAAGCCTATTGAGCCTGGCTACTCTGACGACTACGTCTAGCTTTTCACCACCATGACGGCTATTTACAGCTAAGTGTCCCTGAGAGATGACATCACACTAGCAGCAGTTAAAAACCTTGCCACGGTGATATGAGCTCTTGGTTTTAAACTTGCGCTCAGTGAACTCGTTATACCAGCACAGTAGACGTACAATAGTTTATATTTCTGTGAAGGTATTTTTTTTGGGGGGGGGGGGTATTGGCTTTGTGCTACGAAGTTTAAGAACAAGTTGTCATATCACTGCTTGATGATTTGGAAACATTAACAACATCATGTGTTTGTGTTTTGGACTCACCCATGGACATCATCATCACCTGAATGACTGATTTACCTCCAAGGGAAGCTGGGACCCTTCATAAAGCCACACTCTCTATCTAGCTAGCTACAAAAAAATGATTGCAGTAAAAGTGCCTTAACTGCGTTCGACTGTCGTATTTTGGACGCAGTGATTGCAGAAAAGCTGCCGAACTGCACTTATACTGCACTCTAACTACAGTTACACTGCAAAATTACTGCAGTAAAGATGTTTTTATTTTGGATGCAGTATTTACAGCATACTGCACTCTAACTGCAATCTTTTTTCGTAAGGGAACCCAAAGAAATATACCTTCATCCCTATCTTTCCATCCCCTCCACCCTGCCCCAACCTGCACCTCCTCTCCTCCTTGTTCCATCGCTCCCTCCCTCTCTCCATCCATCCATACTCAAATTGCACCATCATTTCTCCTCTAGGGGCCTAGCGGGGTCTGTCCTGTCCCGTGCATGAAGAAGCATCTCCAATGTGAATGATTCCTTATTTTCTCTTATCCCCCCTCTAATTTGATTTGAGACATTAACATTGAAACTGCTCTTATTTTCCTGATCAGGAGGTAAAGATGGAGGCAGCTATGAACCACACAGGTATCCACACTTCTTTTATGATCTCTCTGGATATGTCCCGAATGGCACTCTATTACCTATGGCGTCTACTACTTTTGACCAGAGCCCTATGGGTCCTGGTCAAAAGTAGTGCACTACGTAGGGTATAGGGTGCCATTTGGGACGTAGCCTCTCTCTTTGAAAGAGGCTTCTCTTCCTAATAACTGCATGGGCCATCTCATTGACTCATTCGCACTAATAATCCATAAGGCGCCGAGCTGCTTGGTGTGTGACTGCATGCCGGGGGAAGTTACCTACGCTAACTAATAATCGATTGATTGGATCTTTTGAATTCTTCTTAATTGAAGGTAGCTTCTTCCAATGTCATCGTGAAGCCTGAGGGGGTATCATCTTTCTACAATGCAGCCAAATTCTCCATAATTACAACAGAAAAATGTTTACCCGTCTGAACCCCCCCCAGATCATACACCAACTTATCTGCTGTTTGAGTCAAACACCAACGTGCACATCTCTTTCTGTAGCTCCTTGCACCACCACATGCATCAGTCATATCCATCAGAATATCTGTCTGAAAAGTCACTTTTTGGCCGGTCTTGGCTTAACTACTAAGCTCAGAGAGCTCAACTGGTATTGCCCAGCTCCAAGTTGAGAAGAAATGTATATTTAGTCAAACTGAATTGAACCTTTCTGGTCAGTGTGGCAGTTGTCAAGAAACATCAGTTTAATCACAAGTTTATCCTCACAAAACAAAATGCTGATATTTATTATAGCATTATATTTGATAGACATGAAGTATGTAAGAGCAGAAAACATTTTCACATAAGGAAACCCCCCTCCCCACACACCTGATGAATGTGTGTCCCCTGCATGTGAATGAAAACGCATGACAGCATATAGAGTCAACCATTCATTCAGGGCATCCATCCATTTCATTCATGCATCGCACGATCACGGACATGTTACTAATTTAACATCACCATCTTCCACACTTACCTGACCAAAGACATAGGCTGTCTTTCAAATAGCACCCTATAACCTATGTAGTCTACTATATAGGGAATATAGTGTCTGTCATTTGGGACGCACACATGCATAAGTACATCAACTTACTTTTAGTAAGCCATAATGACACTCAGTCATTGTACTTGTGCAACATGGCATCGCTCAAAATGGCATCCATTTTCCTCATGACATTATTAGAGTAGTAGAATGGACACAAGTTGCGGGGACTTCGTTGTCCCTCTTCCTCACCTCTGACCTATTGACCTCTGTTTCTGGGCACCTGCTTACCAGGCAACAGTGGCATCGAAAGTGGTCAAAGAGGAGACCAAGCCAGTCCTTCCTGTGAGTCTCTTAGCCTATAGTATACTGATATAAAACCCTCCCCTATTCTCCCTCTTTATAGCAGGGTGACCTAAATCTGGGCCTCGAGTCCAGTTCCCCTGCTTATTTTTAGTCCTTTAGTAAGGGACTGATTTAGACCTGTGGCACCAGGCGAGTGCCATTAACTGCCAGGTAAAAATGACATATGGAACTAGACTCAAAGTCCAGGTTTGAGTATCCCTGCTATTTAGTACTTCGTACATGCCCTGTAGGGCAGAGTGAGTTTGAAAGAGCTCCCTCTTGTAATCAATAATGATACAGGGTGTGTCTATCAGGGTTAGTGTCTATCAGGGTTAGTGTCTATCAGGGTTAGTGTCTATCAGGGTTAGTGTCTATCAGGTTGTCTATCAGGGTGAGGGGGTCGGTTCCATTTCAATTCAGTCAAGGACTTGTCCAATTGTTGGAATTTAACTTGATTTACTAAAATGAAATGGAATCCACTCCAACCTTATTGATAGTAAGCATATACCCTAACTATGATTCCAATTGTAGTATATTGGCCGTAACTGTATTTTTCTAATGCACCACACAGCAGGCTCATCATTCACTCTCTCCTTCCTCAACACTCCTTTTTTTGCAGATGTTCATCATCCTATTTTCCTCCCCTCCTTTATTTCCCAGATTCCATTTTCTTTTTTCCCAGGTGACCTGGATACTCATTTGAAAACAACAAGCCTATCATCAGTCTTCTTTTTTTAGTTTAGCTAGTCTAACGGTAGATCTGAGAATTTTATGTATCTTTGAGGAAATATTGTCATTTTATGTCAAGATGACTTGTGTTTGCTCTGCTGCTTATGGCTTCAGCTTGGGTGCTATGTTTACCGGGCCAAACTGTGTGTGTGGGGGGGGGGGGGGGGGGGGGCCCCAAGGAGCTGACTGCCATAGAGGAGGCTGAAGGCTAGATTCTGCTGCTGGGCATGACTGCATGACATGTGACCCAACACAACCACACACTTCCCCTAATTACACCACACACTCCCAGTCCCATACAACATTACCACCAACTCTCACACTCCCACATACTACCAGTCCGATACAACATTACCACCAATTCTCCCACACACTCCCACATTACCACCAACACTCCCTGCTCCAGCCCTTGACCCTCTCATCCTCTCCCCTCATAGCACTCAGCCAGTCTGGGACGGACGAGCGGGTTAAGCTGCCCAACCTGACGGAGGAGGAGGTGGACTGGCGAGGTCTGGAGGAGCTGTATAGTAGTGTAAACCAGAGCCTGTACCAGCACAGGACTGACTACAGCCTCAGACAGGACGACTGGCACATCTTCCAGAAGGATGTAGATAATATGTTTGCACTGAGACACGTTTTAGACTCGAAACTTCAAAACAACGACGACAACCAAACCCATAAGCTTGACTTAAAGGATGACCCGGCATCGGCAACTTCCCTGGCAGAGCAGGGTTCCGGGTCTGGGGCTGGGGGGCTGGAGGAGGGCAGCGGAGGAGAAGGTACGCCTAGCCGGGACATCTGGCCAGAACCGGTCTTCCTGAATCGGGCCACAGAGGGATTACCAGAGACCCCATGCACTACCCATCCTGCCCCTAGCACACCGCCACCACCACCTCCTCCATTAACACCCACACACCCCACACCTCAGAGGTCAGAGGTTAAAGTTCAACTAGAATCTGTGAATGACCTCCCTGACGAGACTTATCCATTAGGCAGACCCCCCAGAGTGGTGTCTGGGATGTCAGCAGGTCAGAGGAGAGGAGGGGTCAGAGGGGGGGAAGTGGTTGCCGGTGGTGAAGTGTGGTTGGCCCATCAGCTGGAGGAGGACTGGCTAGATGGCGAGGGGGAGGGGCTAGTTTTCAGTGGGAACGGGAACAACGGCCTGACTGAGATGGAGACGCGGCACGACGACCTGCTCCGCACCCACAACAGCCTGGAGATGGGGCTGGGACTGGGGTCTTACCCAGGCCAGGCCCAGACCCAACAGGGCAGTCTCATCCAGGGACTGGAGCTGAGACTAGACAAGGAGGAGGAAGAGGACATATTCCAAGGCCAGGGCTACCTCCCCCTCTCCCCACAGACACTGAGGCCCAGAGTACAGGCCTCCACCACCACCACCACTACCAGCACTAGGAGCCCGCCTCAGACTCAGACTGGCGCCCCACAGGGGACTGGGGTGGTAGTGCATAACCCCCAGCTCCAACAGGCACATCTACAGATAGAGGTACAGGTCGAGTCCCATGCCCAGCTCCAGGCCCTGGACTATGAGGGTAGTGGGTCTCCCGCCCTGCCCTCTTCCAACCACACCCAGTGAGACACATACAGACAAACGCACGTGCTGGCCTGACATTGGGCGGCCCAGCCGGTCACCATAGAGACACAGAGAGACACAGAAACTGGGGGACATGGAGAGCCAAGAAGGCCAATGATGATGCCACCACCTGTCAGTCTGACTTAGAGCTGTATTATTCATGAGTATTAAAGTTATTATTATTGTTGATTTTTTTTACAGGTGCTTCCATTTATTATTAGAAGAACTACAGTGTTATGTTGTTTTTCCAAAATATATATTTAGAAAAAGAAAAGCCTTAATGCAGTTGAAATTAATAAAATATGGGAATTTTAATAAAAGTCCAAGTGGATAACACCATTGTTTTAAATATATATTTTTAACAGTAAAAACAGGTTTTCTAGTCTGAAGGTTAGTGGTCATTTAGCGTTACCAGAGAGGAAGAGGCGAAGCGAGAGGGTTTACCAGGCTGAACATATGTCCACGTTAAGCTAATTATTAAGCAAGCTTGGGCAATGAGTGCTGAATTTTGTCAAGATAAAAAATGTAAAGCTATTTTGATATGTGAGGCTTATTTGATCTAATAGAAGTTTCTTAATGCTTAGGTTGTTACGAGTTTACCGATATAAGTGTAATGCACGTGACATCCCAGCAACTTTGATAGTGTTTTTCTCTCAAAGTTATACCTGTTGAATTTCGAGATGGTCTATGCATTATCAGGAGGCTAGCATAGGATCTCACTCCATTGAATACAGGTGGTTGACATCAACACCCCTCATTGAATATTCAAAAAAGTATTCAAATACCGACATGTATCCACCAATCCAAAGATAGTAACAGATGGGAGCGTGATAGCCCACCGTTACGCTCTGTGGACAATGAATCCCATTGTTAGGGCGGAGACACAAGCTTCTTGTCATTATATCCAGTATCTCTGGCATTACCTAACACCTTTGTGTGCTACAATGGCGTTGGCTAATGCTAACGTCTTGGTATGTGCTTCAATAGAGTTGGCTAATGCTAACATCTTGATGTACTACAATGGAGTTGGCTAATGCAAACACCTTGGTAGGCTACAATTGAGTTTGCTAATGCTAACGCCTTGGCTAATGCTAACAGACTCAGGCCGGGATTAAATCCGATCAGCGTTAGATCTGCGTAGAGTGCTTGACATGTAAAGGTAATTTCCAATTGAGCGTTTGCCATGAATGAGATCTCCACGAAAGTGGAAACATTACTTTAAAAAGTTGACAAAGGAGGATAGGCTTGAATCCCGGCCTCAGTCATCTCTCGACCAATTATCACAGTGCAGTCCAATCAGAAATATAACCATTGACAAATCAGATGATCACAATAGTTTGACCATAATTGCACTTTGAACATTTATTTCGCTTTTCCCTTGTACTGACCGTTGCCTTTAGTTGAAATGTTTGTGGTTTGGAAACACGTATTCACTGTAACTCCAATGGCATCTCAAAGCTTAACACTGATCATTGGTATTTCATTTTTAACACAGTGAATTCATTTAAAGGGTAAGTTGGTTTCATGGATACTTGCTACTGCAAGTGCAACACTGAAAGTTCAGTTAAAAAAAAAAAGTTAGCAATGAACATTGCTAACATAATTTTGTGAGTTGTAAATATTTAACTTAGTTCACTATGGGGGGCGGCAGGGTAGCCTAGTGGTTAGAGCATTGGACTAGTAACCAGAAGGTTACGAGCTCAAACCCCCGAGCTGACAAGGTACAAATCTGTCTTTCTGCCCCTGAACAGGCAGTTAACCCACTGTTCCCAGGCCGTCATTGAAAATAAGAATTTGTTCTTAACTGATTTGCCTGGTTAAATAAAGGTAAAAAAACAAATGTTATGTTACTCTTCTAGCTACAGTAACTTCAAGTTCACTTTTTGTTCTACACTCAGCCATCATCATCACCTAATTAAATAAAAACTTCAGATATTAAGCACAAATGTACTACCGCACACAATAAAACTCACATTAGACCAGTATTCCCTATTGCATTGATAATCAAGGATGCACATAATCATCCCCAAGTTAAATCTCAAAAAGAGACAACGACCACAAAGCCACAACCTAAGTATGTCCCAAATGGCACCCTATTCACTTTAAAGTGCCCTACTTTTGACCAGAGCAACATGGGCCCTGGTCAAACGTAGCGCACTACACTATATAGGGTGCCATTTGAGATGCCACCCCTAATCTTTTCCTCCATTGCTTGAATAGCATATGGCATTACTACTATGAGGTGATCTATGCGTCATTTATTATACTGTCTGTTAGACTATACTGTATATTCTATATGCAATAAGCAAAGAATCCTAGGATTTAATCCACACCACTCACATTACATATCATTGGGTATGTTTGCATTGGCCTGTGTCATCGCCACTCATTCTTACATCTTCTACTGATGGTTACGTTTTGTTCAATGTTGCTTCCACCTAAAACCAACGTTCATTGATTCTTAGATCAACAACTGTTAGTGAAGCAGTATTTTCCTCCTTTCCTTATTCTGTGTGTAGAAAAAGTGTTGCAACAATTCTGGGTTCAGGAAAGCCAAGAAGCTGTTTAGAAATAAACGTGTCAAATATTTTAGTGACATTTCAGCTTATTTAATGACCATTTCTTCATACATTCATAAATCCATCCCACACTTCTGTAACTTAGGTTTGCCAGAAATCCCTGTTGGAATATTCCCAGAATCAGGATCGAATAAGCAGGAAATCCAGTATCCTCCAACCACGATTTCTAGAAAATCTAGGATAGTGCTTGATCACCCCCCACAAAAAACATCTGCTATACTGATTGCATAAACATAAACCAGACCCAAATCTCCTTTTTACAGTTTTTTAATGACACATATCAAGTATTCAAGGCATTTGTAAACCAAGGGTCCATTAGTTTAAGTTCAGAGTTTCTCCGTCTCAAAATGTGCATCAGCCAATTAAAATTGTTGACGTAGTTGCACGTGATAAAACATTACTTTGGAAGTTCCCATTAGATAACCTGGCACAGTTAGCCCTATGCTAACCTGACCAGGTGGCAGTGATCATGCCCGTTAACAAATTCTGCATCAGCCAAATACAAATGCTAACATAGTGGGCCACTTTTCCATGAGAGCATCTTTAACATGACTCAAACGGCACCACCTGCTAATCAAAGTTACTGAAATACATGCAACATTTCAACTGGACGGATAGGTCAGTGTTGTAAGTCTGGCTTCTGGTAATTTTCTTTTTTCCCCTTCATAAGCTTCATGAGATGGGGGGCCTCTAACGCACGGTTACTGTACTCCGAAGATTCACAGTCAATCACCTTAGTGGCATACGCTAACGATGTACGATAAACTTAATAAACGTTTTATAGACCTTTATCCTTTTCTGCTTTTACCATGAACATGTGTGAAATGGATGAGCAAAAATGTGCCTCTTGAATTTTAGTAGCCTAGTCAAGGATTCATTGTCATGAAATATTGTCGACTATTTTAAGAAATGCCATTGGTTGATGGATATAAAGTCTAAGATCTTGATAGGCTGATGTGGAATTTCTTACAGGAAATAATCACTGCCGCCTGGTTAGCATATGGCTAAATGTGCCAGATTATGTAATGGGAACAGCTAACATATAGCATTTTACAAGGTGCAACTATGTCACCGATTTGAATTGGCTGATGCGCATTTTGAGACTGAGAAAATGTTCTAATGTTCGCAAGTATGGAGCCCAAGTGTCCACAAATATGGTTTAGACTTCTGCTCCTGAGGAACACAAATCAAGGGCTGCAGACCTCCAGTTTGCATCCCAAATAGCAGCATATTCCCTATATAGTGCACTACTTTTGACCAGAGAGCCCTATGGGTAGTAGTGCACTATATAGGGAATAGGGTGCCATTTGGGATGGAATACACTGTCAGAGTACACTGTCAGTCCATGAAATAATGAAAACACGTTCTGAAGAAATACTGATCAAAAGAAAGAGAGCGAGAGAAAGGAGAGAAAGAGATGGAAAGCAAGTCTACAGTCTACCTTGGAGAAGTGTTGCGAGAAGGCTAAGGATACATCTGCAATTGCACCCTATGCCCTATGGTGCACTATATAGGGAATAGGGTGCCATTTTGAACGCAGATCAAGCCTTCCTATAGTGCTGCTTACACCTTGTTGAATGGAGGTAAAGGGCATCCTGGGTAACAATACCATCCTGTCCCAATTGGCACCCTTTTCCTTATATAGGTCACTACTTATGGCCAGGTTGCGTGGGAAATAGGGGATGCATGGGGACTACTTTTGCACTACCAGACCCCTATGTGCACCATAAAGGGAGTAGGGTGCCATTTGAGATGCAAACTAAGTCGTTTTGGATGGAGCCAAAGAGAGGGCTTCAACACCAACCAATTCAAATGGAGCCATCAACAAAAAAACATATTGCAAAATACAACCCACTCCCCAATCCCTCAAATTCAATGTAACAGGTCGTTCCTATGTAAAATGCTGTAGGTCATTCAGGCACAGAGAAGCAAATATACGGTTTCCTTGTTTTTGGATTTTTAAGTAATTTTATGATGTTGTCTACAATGGTTATGGTTAGTTCATAAATACCTACTTCTAACTAAGTTTAAGCTCTATACTACGTTGATTTTAAATATTTACATGATAATAGTTTGGGAACAGTTAGCTACTAATTCATGATAATACTAATAAGAAACCATAACTTGGCATTTTTCAGCCAAGTATCATCATCATCAGTCTCTTACATAACTTGAGGACAAAGACATTTAGGCTGGGATTTAATCCCATCACAGTCTTTGGACAATGTGCCATTTAAAGTCATTTCCGTTTGAGTCAACATATGCAGCCTTTACTGTGAATGTGGTGTCCGCGAACGCGGGAACATTACCTTTAAAACATGCATTGTGGACAAAGCCTGATCGGATTGAATCCCAGCCTAATTCATATAACTTTACCACTGCATCAGATAAATCCGCTGTTCTTTGGAAACCGGTTTTAAAAGCGCAAATATATAATGGATATGAGGCATGCCTCATGCCAAACAAGGTATAAATACTGTAGTTGCTGTTCATAATGGTTTATGTTCTTAAAAAGTGTCCTAGAAAACAAAAACAAGTAGTAAATTCACAGCAGCAGTCCAGTTTAACAAAAACAGTATTAGTAGTAGGTCTGTGTAGGGTTGCAAAATTCCAGTAACTTTCCCAGGTTTTCCAAAAATTCCGGGAGGATTATGGATTTCATGCTTATTCCCTCATGATTCCGGAAATCTTCTTACTGGAATTTCTGGGAAACCTTGGTAAAGGGTAGACCGTTCCCTGTCTTTTTCACTCCGGGCTGCAATTCATGTTTATGTCCAGCAGAGGGTGGGTCCCAGTCACTCCTGAACTGAATGATCCAAAAAAAATCAGTTATACTGGTTCTTGTTATTGTGACTTATCTGTTGATATAATGGGCTTTGTTGATTTATTCCTTACTACACTACTTCTTAAATGCCTAACTGTCAATACAACAATGCTGAAATGAAGCAATATTGGACCTAGTGTAGAGTCAGTTTGTAAATGGGCTGGGTTCATGCGAGTAGATACCCATACACTTCCAGTCATTGCGCTAACACTAGTTAGCATTGGCTCGCAAAACTACCTCTAACTTCCTTTATCAAAATGGTATCCACGAGTTCATCTGACTTTGGGGAAGTAGATTGCCAAAATCACGACTTACCCCTTTAACATAAAAAGGGAAATTCAATTCAAAACAAATGCAATACTTTTTCAAACAAGTAAAAAGAAGAAAAAAAACATTTTGTAGATATTTGCAGTTAAAATGACAGCTTTTAGTCCTCTTATGTCATATTCTTTTGGATGAGGATTATGACTGAGTTTTCCCTTCCAGCAAAGACCACCTAATGTTATGTTATAAATACAATAGTGTGTTTGTGTTCCCCATTGTATTCCCCAAGTTAAAGTCCTAATGAAGACTAACTCCACACAGACTAACTATGGTGCAGACCACCACTCCTGACTAGGTGGACAGTCCGTTAGTAACTCTTCTTTGGATACAGGCAGAGAGGAAGAGAGAGGCACAACTCCAGGGAAAATATGTCTCCCTCGTTTGTGTCTCCCTCCAAGCCTTGCTTGGTACGGAGGTTAATAAGAGTATCGAATTTGGTCAATACATTTTGTTTATGGCTTATTTGCTACATGAGGTTTACTTGATCTAATAAAAGTGTTGTAATGCTTGAGTTGTTACGAGTGTACTGATATAACTAGGACACGTGACATCCCGGCAACTTTGAGAAAAAACACTTCGTATGAGGAGTTGTCTCAAGATGGCTATGCATATTCATGGCATGAGGCTAGTAGCATAGCATCTCTGCCCATTGAATATATCGGTTCACGTCAACAACCTTCATCGAATATTCAGGATTACAATAATGAAATGTATCCACATATCCAAAGAAAGAATAGCTGGGAGCTAGTCAGCCAGTCGTGCTGCTTTGTGGACAATGACTCCGGTTGTTAGGATGGAGAGACATGTATCTTGTCACTATATCCATAATCTTTGATATAGGCTAGTTAGCCGGTTAGACTGGTAGCTATTAGCATTAGCCAGTATCTGGCCCTTGGATATTGGCTTGCACGCCGGTTAGCCTGGTAGCTATTAGCATTAGCTACTAACTAGCCATTGGATATAAGCAAGCTAGTTGGCTAGCAGGTTACCCTCGTAGCTATTAGCATTAATCAGCTAGCCAGCAACCAATGATAGGCCCACACAGCCTGAGTTACTGTTTCAAAGGGGGCTGAAGAGTCAAATAAATGGGTGGCCCATTCTCTGCTCTGAACCAAGAGTTTAAACAGACGGTCACAAGGACAGACAGAACTGGACAAATGTCTCATGTATGACTGAGTTTTAAGTCGATATAATCCCCTCCTAAATAGTACTGTTTAATGTTGCTGCTAACCACATTCAATATTAGCTGGATATGCTCAGCTGTGGTATAATGTGATTGAATGGGTGATAGGCTGTGTCCCAGAAGGCACCCTATTCCCTGTATAATGCACTACATTTGACCAGAGCCCTATGGAACCTGGTCAAAAATAGTGCACTATATAGGGAATAGGGTGCCATTTGAGATGCAAGCACAGAGAGGGGTACAGTAAGTCAATACAGTACTGAGAGGTGTATGTCTGTCTGTATGGGAGTACACAGGACCTTGCATAGAATAGAACAGGTTTGTCAGTTGGTATGTTGTGCTTGAGAGAAACGCTGCAACTATGATGAGGCATCATGGGTAATGTAGTACCCACATGTCCCTTCTGAGAAGAAGAATATTAGAATATACTAATGCCCAGGCCATTTTACAGTACAGTAGCACCATGTGATCATGTTGATACACAAACATTTTGATTTATGAAATGTATCAGGGTTGGAGTCAATTCAGGAAGTGATTTGAATTTAAAATTCCAAAATTGAAAACTTTACATAAATAGCTTCTTTTCAGTTTGAGAAGTAATTGACTATCGATTCAGTTTGCTTCCTGAATTGACTGCCCTCAATTCGAATTGATCCCAAACACTTGTGTGTTAACTTTTGTACATGCTGTGTCACAAGTGGGAGGAGCTACAGGATGGGCTCATTGTAATGGCTGGAATGGTATCAATGGAAACCACATGTTTGACTCCATTCCATTAATTCCATTTCAGCCATTACAATGAACCTGTCCTATAGCTCCTCCCACCAGCCTCCACTCTGCAGCTAATGATGTGCACAGCAGAGACAGACAGCTCTGTAGGTCAATAGGGAGTCGAGCTGTTCCCCTGTGACACGCCCATATAACTGTGGCCAGCTCTTAATTACCACAAATGGCCTCTGTCACTATCAGTCTATTGGTCTCTCTGCCTGTCAATCAGAGCCAAGGAAATCACCCCCCCCCACACCGCCTGATTGGTGTATAGTTTCGAAACAAGGTGGAGACAGGAACAGGAAGGCACGTGTCACAACCCCCGGGGAGGAACAGGTAGAGGTGTGACCTAAAGAGGAAGAGGTGTGGTCTGTTTACTTCCTGCTCTCATATGTGGGCGGAGCTACTGTGTGTGGCATCAGCAGAGAGGGAGCGGGTTTATTGCTCGGTTAACGAGGGTGATGGTGCTGTGACCCCGGTTGAGAAGGAGTGCCACGGGAGGGTGGTCGCAAGGCGGGATGAACACCGGGCAGGAGCGGGTTCGGGCGTGGCTCTTCTGGCCCCCCACGTGGCAGATGAGGTCAGAGACAGTGCCCAACGGGGGTAGTCGCTGGTGCCAGCGCTCTGCCTGCTCCTCCTTGTACTTGATGGAGTACCAGGTGAGGAAGATGAAGATGAAGCCAATGAACTTGAGGCTGGCGGCCAGGCCAAAGTAGACGAAGCGGAAGGAAGTGACGTCGTACTCCCAGCAGGAGCCGTGGACGCCACAGTCCTGCTGCCACAGCATACAGGTGGTGTCGATCACCGCCCCAAAATAGATGGGAGTAGGAATATATGCTGGCGGAAGAGAGAGGAGAGGAACAGTTAGAACACAAGCTCTAAACAGTTATAACACAGCATACAGGTGGTGTTGAAGTATGTACACCGCTGGGGAGTGAACAGAGTGAGAGACAATGCCATCTGCCATTCAGCTATGCTGCCTAAACTAGTGTTTGCAAAATACTGTTGGTTGTGACTGATCCCTTTAAGGTTTGTGTGCTTCTAAGTGCTAGACTGCACCCGGAAACAAGTTTTGAATGTTTAGAAGAAGTCTTTAGTTGGGTCTTACAGTGAAAACCAGTTTAGGAATAACCACTAGTCATTCTAGACTAATGTAAGATACCCCATAGAAATTAGCCTATATGATCTGCATGGGCTATACTATGCTGACGATAAACAGGAGAAAAGTCAACGCAGCAGTTGTCTGTGCAGTACTGATATACCACCACTGGGTGGCGCCATATATCCACTACTGAGCAGAGATGAGTCGGTCCGAGATGCAGATTTTGGGTAAATGTAGCATTTCCTCCACTAATGGTTAATGTTAGGATTGGCGGCGGGAAGCTGATCCTAGATCTGTACCTAGGAGTAGTGTCATCCCAGAGCTATAGTGCATGAGCCAAATATTTCAGATAAGCAGAGTCTGAAGTTCACACAAACCAACCCTGGACTAAACACCTAGATCTAAGGCATTCCTTCTGGGTCGAATGGTGGTACTGATTCTGACAGTATTATAGGTGACATACTGCATTGCACTGTGAATGAAGTTACACACACACATGAGGCACACACCTTTTCAGGGTGTTGAAATATGAGAGTTCTATTCACATACCTGCAGTGAAAAGGTCAGAAGCAAGGTTATTATAGTAAATGAAAACCTAAATGAAAACTAATCATAAACACTTTCATAAACTGAAATAAAATAATTAATAAACCTGTTTGAAAAACTAAAACTATACTGAAACTCTTATCTTTGACTCCAAAACCAAATAAAATAAAAACCATCATGAATTATGTTCAGTTCTTATCCTAAACTTTGGGCAAAAATCTAATGGGGTTTTCAAGCTTTTTATTCATAGTTTTCAACACTTTTCCATGTCCTGGCAGCATTTACCTGCCCGATTCAGATGTTTCAAATAGCCATAGCTTGTGCATCACTATCACTACCTATCACTGGCTAACATTGAAGAAATACACTACTTTCTGTCAGTAAACCTTAAATTAAATAATATAAAACGAAATAGAAATGTTTTTAAAAAACTCAAACTAAATAAAAATGAGTAAAACAGGTCTGAAAACAAACAAACTAGACTGAATTTCAAATAAAAATCGAAACGAATAGAAATGTAAAAAAAATAATATAAAAACAAAATGATAATACTTTTGGTCAGAATCATGTTCTAGTATTACCCTACAGCCCTACAGGCTGTTTCAGACCAGTCATGCAAGACCTTTTCAAATACTTGACTTCAGTGGTGGCTGGTGGAATTTTAAATCTAAGGAATGGAAAATCAAACATGTTTTTCATGTGTTTGATACCATACCATTCATTCCGGTCCAGACCAAAATTACTATGAGCCGTCCTCCCCTCAACAGCCTCCACTGGCTGGTTGAGTGATGTGGGAACACTACAAGCTCACTGTGCCTGTAAAAATACCCAGTAACTCATAGAAAAACATATAGAATCACATAATATGAATGATAGGATCTCTACGCAGAAACTTACCCAGAGTTCTTAACAGGACAAATTGCATCCCTAGAGCGAATGGTCTCTCCTGTTCATCCACAGACCTGAAGAGTGATGGACAGAGACAGATGGACGGAGAGTGAGACTGGATTACAGAGGAACACACTAAAATATAAAGTGCATACACTTCCTTATAAAAACACTAACATATACACTGAGTACACAAAACATTAAGAACACATGCTCTTTCCATTCTATGTCATGGAAAGAGCAGGTGTTCTTAATGTTTTGTATACTCAGTGTATATGTTAGTGTTTTTATAGGTGTATCCAGGTGAAAGCTATGTTCCCTTATTAATGTCACTTGTTAAATTCACTTCAATCAGTGTAGATGAAGGCGAGGCGACATCTACACTTTGTGTTTGTGTGCCATTCAAAGGGCTAATGGGCAAGACAAAATATGTGCCTTTGAACGGGGTATGGTAGTAGGTGCCAGGCACACCGGTTTGTGTCAAGAATGCAACACTGCTGTGGTTTTGACGCTCAACAGTTTCCTGTGTTCATCAAGAATGGTCCACCACCCAAATGACACCCAGGCAACTTGACACAACTGTAGAAAGTATTGGAGTCAAAGCCCCGTAAATCTAACATTTTGCAATCTTGTTTAAACTGGAGCTGGGCTCCTTTAATCTGGTAATAGCAAGAATTTCAGAGAGTGTTAGCAATCTGACATATTGTAGATAAAACCTTCTCAACGCATTAATGCCGACTGCACATAATTCTGCACTTTTCACACATTACTACATTCAACACCGGAATTGAATTCCTATGTCAGTTACATCAGTGTTCTTGAAGGAAAGGGTGCAAGGGAAGGAAGCTGGGAAACACTACTTAGTAGCGATATGCAGCATTCATAAATCATTCATTTGCATGGCAAGGAGTTTTTAAGAGTTTGAGTGGCCACAGTCCTCCTACCTGAGAGTGACTATGATAGCGGAGGGCTGAGCGCAGGCGGTGATGAGTGTGACGATGAAGAGGAAGATGAGGAAGGGGATGAGGGTGTTACAGGTGCGGTCACACTTCCCCGACACCGCGAAGCCGTTCTCGTTCAGGTAGGTCTTAACGATGACCAGCTGCAGTTGGTTGCCTTGACCACCAGCAGGAGGGCTGATGACCTGTCGGCTCTGGACACACGTACACTCTGTGTAGTTCCTGATCTGTTGGTGGAGGAGATGGACATGTTTAATAGATATACACTCCCCGAAGTATTTATTTGGACAGTGAAGCTACATCTTTTAACTTGGATCTATACTCCAGCGTTTTGGATTTGTGAGCAAATGTTTCATATGAGGAGAGAGTACAGAATGTCACTTTTAATGATTTTTTCAGACATATCTGTTTAACCGTTTAGAATTGAACGCCGGGCGGGGCACATGATGTTATCACGTCACATTTGTCTTCCAGGTGCACTTTATAAATGTCGTTACAAAACAAATCACTGGACAAGTTAATGGAGGCATAGCTAATGACTACGTCAAGCTTGTTGGATGCCTTTGCAGTTTGTTTTGATTGTGTTTTGGATTATGTTGTGCCCGATATAAATGAATGGTAAATAATGTATTGTGTCATTTTGGAGTTGCCTTTATTGTAAATAATAATAGAATATCTCCCCCCAAAAATGCTACCCTCCCCCGTGATTGATAATGGTGAGAGGTTAGCATGTTTTATGGGTATGATCATTGTGCATTTGTAACCTTCTTGATAATCTTTATTCACGATTCATTCGTGATTATCCGTAATCATGGTGGCATCCACATTCATGTAGAAGTGTTGAGAAACAATAATGACACAGTATACACACACACACCTGGCCGTGACTCCATGCAAAAAAAGACATTTCCATTTCACACCTCACACTTGTACACTCTCTAATTATACGCACACAAACACACTCTTCCATGTAAACACACACACACGCACACACACACACACACACACACACACACACACACACACACACACACACACACACACACACACACACACACACACACACACACACACACACACACACACACACACAGACTATGTGGTTTGCAGGAAAGGACAAAGTTAACTTGCACACACACTCTGTCTGGGAAACTTGCCAGTGGGACATTGTATTCCATCTCCTAGAACCCTTAATGCAGCAGAAACATTCAACTCTCACTGGTAATCAAACCCATCCCTGCTCCCTAGGCTACATCAAAGGCACCTTGAGATGTTATACTGTACTGTAGCTATGTGGTGAGACTTCTGCACTGTGGGTGCATTGTGTGCTCAGCCAAACACGCATTCTCTCTAAGGCCAGTGTTGTGCCTAAATAATCTAGGGGTGTGTGTGACCCATGAACACTGGTAAAAAGTAAGGCACTGTATAGGAAATAGGGTGCAATTTGTAACTCGCCCCTAGGCATTTCTCTGTCTAGCTTTGCTGTGATATCCTGTCTGATATTGTTTTTAGGATGGGTCTTCCTGCCCAGGGTTTACCTCTCAGAGAAGGGGAGAGGGGGTAGAGGACTCAATGTTATTGTAGGCTGCGGCTAAATGGCTTACAATAGGCTAGCATAACATATTAGATCATCTTTTCAGGTTTACTCCCAAATCAACTCAGAGCTTAAAAGTACTGTACATATTTTACTGAATACCGTACAAACTCGTTTTACGTTTTTTTGGCAACCAGGGTTATTGGGAATAAGATGCATTTTGAATCCTGAATAATCTTCAGGAGACAGCTGGGATTAAGTCATGAAACAGTTCTGAACAACTGTTCTATTGCTGCTAGGAAACCAGCACACCTTTCACTGAAGCACCATTGTGTGTCCTAAATGGCACCCTAATCCCTATATAGTGCACTACTTTTGACCAGAGCCTTATGGGCCTAGTGCACTAAATAGTCAATAGGGTGCCATTTGGGACTCACACAAATGTCTCCCAGAATGTCTAAAGGGCAGATACGGTTGTCGAGTTCCAGTGCGACTGTGCAGCTAGCTAGGGTTGGGCGATATGGCGTAAAAATCATATCTCAATTCTTTTCAAACTTGTGGGCGATTCACAATATACATGTTTATTAGGCATGTATATTAGGTACACCACCACGTTAGTGAAAATAGTTGCTCCTACAGACAGTGAGTCAGGTACCTGTGGCTTGCTATATAAAGCAGGCAGTCAGGCATCAAGGCATTCAGTTACTGTTCCATGTAATGGGCAAAACGAGTGACCTAAGAAACTTTGAGCGTGGTATGATCATCAGTGCCAGGCGTGATTGTTCCAATATCTCAGAATCGTCTCCTAGTCCAGTCTCCTAGTCCAGTCTTTACACTGTACAACAGTGTCTAGGGTTTACCAAGAATAGTACAAAAAACATCCAGTCAGCGTCAGTTATGTGGGCAAAAACAGCTCGTTGATGTGAGGTCAAAGGAAACTGGCAAGAGTCGTGCAAGCTAACAGGCAGGGCCACAAACAAGCAAATAACGGTGCAGAACAACAGTGGTATGCAGAACGGCATCTCGGAACACACAATTTGTCGGTCTTTGTCACGGATGGGCTATTGTCACGGACGACCACACCGGGTTCCACTCCTTTCAGCTAAAAACAAGAAGATACAGCTCACGTGGGCACGCGATCACCAACACTGGACAATTGAGGAGTCGAAAAACATCCAACATATCCCTGTTCCTGTTGCGTCATGCTGATGGGAGAGTCAGGATTTGGTGTAAGCAATGGCTCCATTCTGCCTGGTGTCAACGGTACAGGCTGTTGGAGTAATGGCGTGGGGAATGTTTTCCAGGTATCCCTTGATACCAATTTAGCAACGTTTCAACCCAGTATTAGATGGATGTACCTAATAAACTGGTCATTGAGTGTATATTGCGATTTCTCTGGATATGCTTTGTTGTACAATTAAAGGTCAAAACACTGGATTTCAGACAATAGCAATACTCTAATGAATTCAGGGCTTGCAAAATTATACCTAGGCTAATTATTATTAAAAAATAATTATTTCACCATAATTTAACCGGGTGCGTCAGTTGAGAACAAGTTCTCATTTACAACTGCGACCTGGCAAAAATAAAGCAAAGCAGTGCAACGCAAACAACTACGAGAGAGTTACACATGGAATAAACAAACATACAGTCAATAACACAATAGAAAAAAATTGATATACAGTGTGTGCAAATGAGGTAGGATTAGGGAGGTAAGGCAATAAATAGGTCATAGTGGCGAAGTAATTACAATTTAGCAATTAAACACTGGAGTGATAGATGTGCAGAAGATGAATGTGCAAGTAGAGATACTGGGGTGCAAATATGGGGATGAGGTAGTTGGATAGGCTATTTATAGATGGGATATGTACAGGTGAGCTGCTCTGACAGCTGATGCTTAAAGTTAGTGAGGGAGATATGAGTCTCCAGCATCAGTGATTTGTGTCATTTGTTCCAGTCTTTGCAGCAGAAAACTGTAAGGAAAGGCAGCCAAAGGAGGAATAGGCTTTGGGGGTGACCAGTGAAATACACCTGCTGGAGCATGTGCTACGGGTGGGTGCTGCTATGGTGACCAGTGAGCTGAGAAAAGGCGGGGCTTTACCTAGCAAAGACTTATACATGACCTGGAGCCAGTGGGTTTGGCGAACGATATGTAGCGAGGGCCAGCCAACGAGAGCATACAGGTCACAGTGGTGGGTAGTACATGGTGCTTTGGTGACAATTTGCTGAGTAGAGTGTTGGAGGCTATTTTGTAAATTACATCGCCGAAGTCAAGGATCGGTAGGAGAGTCAGTTTTATGAAGGTATGTTTGGCAGCATGAGTGAAGAATGCTTTGTTGCGAAATAGGAAGCCGATTCTGGATTTAATTATGTGACTTCAACCACCATAAGATCCACTAATTGTAATTCGTCAAATGTATTTGACACAGCTGGCACACAACAGACCACTTAATTCAAACAACTGCCCAAATGACATCATTTAATTGTCATTCAGTTAAAAGGGGCCTGTGGTTGTGTGCTGGCGCTAACAATGTGAGTTGAGCTGTCTCTCTACAATCTCTCAGGATCAAGGATACAGACTCTTGAACCGCGGGGAGCAAACACAATTCTTCAGGTCTCAGACAAGCCTACTCCTCACATACACACGTGTGTACAGGTGTTGCCTGGTCAGTCGAGTGTGTACTTACCCCAGTGCTGCCGTTGCTCACCGTGCTGCACCCAGCCAGGCATGGGTTAAAGTAGGTGATGCTGTCAGAGCCACACACCGGGGCGTACTCATGGATCTTACAGCCACAGTTCACATTACAGCCTCCAGTCAGGTTATGATGGGTCATAGTCAGAGTGGGCCTGGAGAGAGACTTGAGTTACATTTCATTTTATTGGAGTAATGATATGTTGTACACCCGTGTTTCCTACATTTTCAGAACAAGATAGATAGATAAAGAGAGAGAGAGAGAGATGTGTACAAAACATTATGAACATGACGTCGACTGACCAGGTGAATCCAGGTGAAAGCTTTCATCCCTTATTGATGTCACTTGTTCAATCCACTTCAATCCGTGTTTATGAAGGGTAGGAGACAGGTTGAATAAGGATTGTTAAACCCTGAGACAGCTGAGACATGGATTGTGTATGTGTGTCATTCAGAGTGTGAATGGGCAAGACAAAAATGTAAGTGGCCTTGAACGGGGTATGGTAGTAGGTGCCAGGCACACCGGTTTGTGTCAAGAACTGCAACGATGCTGGGGTTTTCCAGGCTCAACAGTTTCCTGTGTGTATCAAGAACGGTCCACCACCATCCAGCCAACTTGACACAACTGTGGGAAGCATTGGAGTCAACTCAATATTAGAAAGGTGTTCTTTATGTTTTGTACACTCAGTGTATGTGTATATATAGATATCTATCTATATAGATATAGATATATATTGATATATATATATATATATAGAGAGAGAGAGAGAGAGAGAGAGCGAGAGAGAGAGAGAGATAGAGATAGACAGAGAGAGGGATATATATATATAGAGAGAGAGAGAGAGAGAGAGAGAGAGAGAGACAGACAGAGAGAGAGAGGGAGAGAGAGAGAGAGAGAGAGAGAGAGAGAGAGAGAGAGAGAGAGATAGACAGAGAGAGGGATATATATATAGAGAGAGAGAGAGAGAGATAGACAGAGAGAGGGATATATAGAGAGAGAGTGATAGGGACTGAATAAACGTTACAGGAGTTCTGTGGGAACCAGGTTCTAACTCAAACAATGATCTGATCCCTCTAAACACAGTGGGGAAGAGAAGCCTGTCTCCAGTTGACTCTGGGAGTTCCAACACTGAGCTCTATCGGAACGATAGGACACAACACCTCAATATTCTGAGAACTTTCCCGAATACCCTGCGTATTTCCTCCTGACTCCGTGAATCTTCCAACTGGGATTACTGGAAAACCTGGGAATTGTTAAAACCGTAGTCAGGCTACAAACACCACCTTGCGAAAGCACACAGACAGGAATATACTTTTACATTCAAAACATACAAATAGCATGTATTTTCTCCCACTTATATCATTACGCCACTATGCACCACGAGACCATGTTATGGCAACTCCAGATGATGTCATCAGTCCCGTGTTTGCTGTCTTTATTTAGACATTGAGGACACGTCCTCTTTTACAATAACGACCTGGAGCCCCTGAATCGAATGATCTACCTTGTCAATCTGTCCGGTTAGGTCAGTTCAGGTCAGGTTGAGATAACCCTTCAGTTGGGTTGTTAGGTCTGACCCTGACATAACAAACCCCCGTCAAATTCCAGCACTAGGCCAACAGGCAGGGGAGGGGGCACAGAATGGAGTCAGTCTGCCCCTGCTTGGCGACCCACTCGCACTACGGTGATTACAGATCTCCACTCTAGACAAAGCCCCTGTGACTGGCTGGCTGCACCAGTTGGAGCCAGCAGATGTTACAGAAACATAAAGTAACAATCCAAATAGTCAACAGGATACAGATTATTATACTATAGCAGGAGAGGGGGCAGTGGATGAATTCCCTGGTACTGTAGTTATGTTTCCCTACTGTTGGTATAATGTTCGCCTTGGGCGATAGAGGTCAGAGGTGAACTAGGGTCAGACACATAGTCTTCTTCCCAAGTGGAAGCCTACTCCCTATATAGTGAACTACTTTTGACCGGAGCCTGTATAGTGCACCATTTTTTACCCAGGATAGCAATGCCCTATATAGTGTATAGGGTGCCATTTCGCACGCGGTCAGAGTGTGTGTTAGTGTGAATCAGTAGTTATGCCACTATTGACATTCCTCATGATATTGCCAGTAAACCCAGTCCTCTTCATCATCAGCTCACAGCTTCCTGTTAACTGATCTATACACAGACTCTCTGAGACAAAGGAATGCTCAGAACAGTTTGTCAGGGACACTGGTCAGCTCAGGCAGGACAACGCTGACTCTCTGAGACAAAGGAATGCTCAGAACAGTTTGTCAGGGACACTGGTCAGCTCAGGCAGGACAACGCTGACTCTCTGAGACAAAGGAATGCTCAGAACAGTCTGTCTGGGACAATGGTCAGGTCAGAAAGGACAACGCTGACTCTCTGAGACAAAGGAATGCTCAGAACAGTCTGTCTGGGATACTGGTCAGCTCAGGCAGGACGTGATTGGGAGTCCCATAGGGCAGCGCACAATTGGCCCAGCGTCGTCCGGGTTTGACCAGGGTAGGCCGTCATTGTAAATAATAATTTTTTCTTAACTGACTTGCCTAGTTAAATAAGGGTGAAATTAAATAAATAAACAAATCAATAAAGGGAATAGGGTGCCATTTAAAATGCATCCACTGTACAGCTGTTGCTTTGGATCACATACGCTACACATGTTAGCAGTGTGTGTGTGTCTGTGTGTCCATCCGTGTGTGTGTGTGTGCGTCCACAATTTCCAGGCCATCCAGGGACGCAGGATGGGGACCAAGCATGAGGAGTGATGATTACACAAACACCCAACACCTTGATGGGACTATATAAAACAGAACAGAAATAGAAGGTGATGTGGGGATGAATCCTCTGTGTTCCACAGCAGATGATAGTGTTGCGTGCGTGTGTGAGTGTGTGTGGTTGCTAATGGACCAGTCACGCCAACACCACGCCAATAGAACTAACGGCTGTTGAATAGGTGTTGATGATGGTTAAAATAGAACACTGGTGTTAAATATTGCATTCGCTCACAGTGGCAAATGATAAACCATTGAAGAATAGCAATAGTCTTCAGTGATATAAGGACTCATAGTAGTAATCATGTATAAGTCTTGTAGCCAATACCATAGAGTAACATAGTAGTAATATAATACTGGGATTGCTGCTTGATATCAAGTCAGCTTTAGTGCTCAGTAACAGTGGCTCACTTCAAGGTGGACCATAGAGTTAAACAGGACTGCATCATTGCACCCAGCCTGTTTTCTATCTTCATTGTGGCCATCCTCCACCTCACAGGCTCAAATCTGCCTCAGGGAGTCCAGATCCTGCACAGAACAGACTGCAAACCTGAACAGATTCAAGGCCAAGAGCAAAAATGACCAACACTTCCATTGTGGAGCTCCAGTATGCAGACGATAACGCCACCACTGCCCACTCGGAAGAGGACTTTCAGTGCATCCTGGACGCTTTCGCAAAAGGTAGACAAGCTTCTCGGTCTGGCCGACCAAAATCCTCCACCAACCACAGCGTGACAAAAATACACCAGCCCCAATAATACAAATTGACAATACCACTCTTGAAAATGTGGACCACTTTCCCTACTTTGGCAGCCTTCTCTCCTCCAAAGCCGACATTGACTCTGAGATACATCACCGCCTAAGCCATGCCAGTGGAGCTTTCTCAAGACTGAGCAAACGAGTCTTCAAGAATCGCGACATCCAGGCCAGAACCGAAATCCTGGTCTACAAAGCAGTACTTCTCCCTATTCTACTGTATGGGTCAGCAATATGGACCACATACAGCAGCCATCTTAAAACCTTGGTGTCACCAAAGATGGCCTCCGCAACATCATGAGGATCAGCTGGGAAGACAAGCGCATCAACACCAGTGTCCCCAAGGAGGCAAACATCAGTAGCACCACTCAACACCAGCTCCGATGGACTGGCCATGGTGCCAACTCGCCTCCTGAAACAGGTCAGTGGGCTCCTGGAGGGAAAGAGAAGCGACCCCAAAGACTTACTGCAAATAGAACTACAAAAGACAGGTCGACATGGAGAAAAACTGTCCAAGAGGGTGTAGCGCGGTACAAAGAAGATCTCCGCCGTGGCGCAGAGCACAAGCGGCGACTTCGAAAGGAGAGACTTTCCATCAAGAAGGTCCAACCATCACTCACCCCCTGCCCATACTCCACCAAAATATGTGGCTCCCAGATCGGCCATCTGAAGACCCAGAAGTAGGACCCATCAGGAGGACAATCATACACGACCCAGAGTGACCGCCGATGATGATGAGTATATAGTAACGACTCTTACCCTGTGGATTTCACTGTGGTAATAGTCACAGTGATATCAGCGATCCTTATCCACTTAATGTAATAGTAACATCTGTGTAATAGTATTGTAGTAACTCTTACCCAGTGCTGTACGGGTCGTAACTAGATGTAATAGTTATACTACAATACTACTACTCTGATTTACTGTATCTTACTCTGTGGTGTATGGTATATTGATGTAATAGTAATATGTGTAGTAGTATTGTACGAGTAATGCGGTAACTCTTACCAGGCGGTGTATGGTATGTTGATATAATAGTATACAGTACCAGTCAAAGGGTTTTTCTATATTCTTCATTGTAGATTAATAGTGAAGACTATTAATACATATGGAATCATGTAGTAACCAAAAAGTGTTAAACAAATCAAAATATATATTTCTTTAAAGTAGCCACCCTTTGCCTTGATGACAGCTTTACTCACTCTTGGCATTCTCTCAACCAGCTTCATGAGGTATGCATTTCAATTAACAGGTGTTGCCTTGTTAAAAGTTAACATGTGGAAATGTCTTTCCTTCTTAATGCATTTGAGCCAATCAGTTGTGTTGTAACAAGATAGGGATGGTTTACAGAAGATAGCCGTATTTGGTAAAAGACCAAGTCCATTTATGGCAAGAACAGCTCAAATAAGCAAAGAGAAATTACAGTCCATCATTACTTTAAGACATGAAGGTCAGTCAATATGGAAATAGTTTCTTCAATTGCAGTCGCAAAAACCATCAAGCGCCATGATGAAACTGGCTCTCATATGGACCGCCACAGGAAAGGAAGACCCAGAGTTACCTCTGCTGCAGAGAATAAGTTCACTAGAGTGACAGCCTCAGAAATTGCAGCCCAAATAAATTCAGACACATCTCAAGTAACAAGTAACAGACACATAAGTAACAGACACATCTCAACATCAACTCTTCAGAGGAGACTGCACGAATCAGGCCTTCATGGTCGAATTGCTGCAAAGAAACCACTACTAAAGGACACCAATCAGAAGAAAAGACTTGCCTGTGCCAAGAAACACGAGCAATGGGACTATCATTTGTTTTTCAACGGGACAATGACACACTTCCAGGCTGTGTAAGGGCTATTTTCCCAAGAAGGAGAGTGATGCATCAGTTGACCTGGCCTCCACAATCAGCATATGTGGGAACTCCTTCAAGATTGTTGGAAAAGCATTCCAGATGAATCTGGTCGAGAGAATACCAAGAGTGTGCAAAGCTTTCATCAAGGCAACTTATCCAGTGGTGTATGGTATGTGTTGATGTTATACTAATATCTGTTGAATAGCAGTAGTATTGTAGTAGTAGTAACTCTTACCCAGTGGTGTATGGTATGTTGATGTTATAGTAATATCTGCAGTATTATATTCATAGTATTGTAGTTTTTCTCCATAACTTACCCGGTCATCTATGGTATGTTGATATAATAGTAATATATGCAGTATAGTATAAGTATTGTCGTAACTCTGTAATTATATTGTAGTACCTCTTTAACTGCTGCCTAGTTAAATAAAGGTTAAATAAAATAAAAAATAAAAACTCTTACCCAGTGCTGTATGGCATGTATAGTATTATATGTAGTATTATATTAGTAGTATTGTAGAAGTAGTCGTAGCATTGGAGTAGTAGTAGTTGTGTTGTAACTTACCCAGTGGTGTATGGTATGTTGATGTAATAGTAGTACCTGTAGTAGTATATTAGTAGTATTGTAGTATTAGTAGTAGTATTGCAGTAACTCACCAAGTGGTGTATGGTATGTTGACGTAATAGTAGTATCTGTAGTAGTATATTAGTAGTAGTAGTAGTAGTATTGTAGAAGTAGTCGTAGCATTGGAGTAGTAGTAGTTGTGTTGTAACTTACCCAGTGGTGTATGGTATGTTGATGTAATAGTAGTATCTGTAGTAGTATATTAGTAGTATTGTAGTAGTAGTAGTAGTAGTATTGCAGTAACTCACCAAGTGGTGTATGGTATGTTGACGTAATAGTAGTATCTGTAGTAGTATATTATTATTAGTAGTAGTATTGTAGTAACTCACCCAGTGGTGTATGGTATATTGACGTAATAGTAGTATCTGTAGTAGTATATTAGTAGTAGTAGTATTGCAGTAACTCACCCAGTGGTGTATGGTATATTGACGTAATAGTAGTATCTGTAGTAGTATATTAGTGGTAGTAGTAGTATTGCAGTAACTCACCCAGTGGTGTATGGTATATTGACGTAATAGTAGTATCTGTAGTAGTATATTAGTAGTAGTAGTATTGTAGTAACTCACCCAGTGGTGTATGGTATATTGACGTAATAGTAGTATCTGTAGTAGTATATTAGTAATAGTAGTAGTATTGCAGTAACTCACCCAGTGGTGTATGGTATATTGACGTAATAGTAGTATCTGTAGTAGTATATTAGTAGTAGTAGTATTGTAGTAACTCACCCAGTGGTGTAATAGTAGTATCTGTAGTAGTATATTAGTAATAGTAGTAGTATTGCAGTAACTCACCCAGTGGTGTATGGTATATTGATACCTCCCAGGTTGATGCTCTCACAGCCCACGATGAAGAGCGTAGAGAAACAGAGCAGAGACACCCCGCTACAGATCATAGCCAGCTTGGCTGACTCTCTGGCTCCCAGCTTCAGCTTCTTGATGATGTAGCCCCCTAGGACGATACCCACCCCAGCACTGGGCACGATGATCACACCTGGGTTGGGGGAGAGAGAGCGAGAGGGAAAGAGAGAGGTGGGAGGGAGGGAGGCAGAGAGAGAGGGAAAGACGGCAAGAGTGATTGAGTGTCAATTATAGTTCAGGAAAAGCATTCAAGACAAGAAATGGGCAGAAAGTGTGGTATTAGAGGGATATTGTAACAAACATGGACAACAAGTTGTTGTGAAACATATTATTCATGGGTTGCACTTTCCTCACTCGGTCACATCGTTGCCATTGTCATCAACGTTCTACAGATGCCTCAGCATATTGATGTCGCACTGATGCTTAATGCCAAGTCTTTCTGAACGGTGGCTAATGACTGTTTCGTCAAATTTACACAATAGTGGCCTGGAAATACGATGGCAGTGCTAAAGTAGAGTAATAATTAGTAGGAAACAACTTTGCCACCATTATGATGTCGTCAGATTCACTTTAGAGAGATGGCAAATGGTACCATTAGCTAGCAAAGTTAGTCAGAAATAGTTAGCAATGCTAATGGTAGCTCGCTAAAATTTCAGCGTTCTCCACTCTAGACAACGTTATACTGCATCTAAAGTCAATCTGGAGACATCACAATGATGACAAAAGCTTGTCCTACTAATTATGTGCCTCCTTTCCTGCTGTTATATTAGGGCCGGCTGGAGGAGGGCTGTAGTAGTTAGATTCTGGAGCCGGGTTAGGGTAGCAAACACACCCACACCCTCGTTGACAGGCAGGGTAAGTCAAAGCTGACTGCTGGCAGCAGAGGCAGGACGGGGTCAGTGTGTAATTCCACTGGAAGACTAGGACCCAGAGAGGCTTCACATGCCTGACCTCTATCCCAGCCACAGGCCCTCTCGGGTGGATAACAAGGCAGGGGAGACAGGGGATGAACAGGGATGGAGGGAGACGGTAGGAAACATAGGATCAGAGAAGAGATTGTTCTGAATACTGTGTGTGTGTGTTTGCATGTTTGGACACTCACATAGTATGTACTATATCTCCCTCTCGTGTTCTCACTCACATACACACAAACACACACACATTCCCCATTTACATGATCTTTATATGAACTACAGATGTAGGACCTTAATTTGAGCCAGCTTGCTACAGTAGGAAAATAACCCTGCAGCAACAGGACATGTGAATAATTATGTGGATTATACAGTGCATTCGGAAAGCATTCAGACACACCACATTTTGTTACATTACAGCCTTATTCTAAAATGGATTAAATAGTTTCTCCCCTCCCCTCATCAATCTAGACACAATGCCCTATAATGACAGGCACAGATCTGGGACAACAAAACATTTCTGCAGCATTGAAGGTCCACAAGAACACAGTGGCCTCCACCAAGGCCCTCCTCCCCCATTTTAGAATGAGGCTGTAACGTAACAAAATGTGGAAAAAACAAAAGGGTCTGAATACTTTCCGAATGCACTGTAATTAATGGACTGTGGCTTATGATGATCCTGTAAGTGCTTCATGTGTTTCTGTGGCGAGATCTTGCTTGCCGAAACACACACACACACACACACACACACACACACACACACACACACACACACACACACACACACACACACACACACACACACACACACTGAAACTGGAGTCTTATATCTCCCTCTCGAACTTTAAGCATCAGCATACAGATCACTGTACCTGTACACAGCCAATCTGTAAATAGCACACCCAACTACCTCATCCCCATATTGTTACTTCATCCCCTTGCTCTTTTGCACCCCAGTATCTCTACTTTCACATCATCATCATCATCATCTGCACATCTATCACTCCAGTGTTAATGCTAAATAGCAATTATTTTGCCTCTGTGGCCTATTTATTGCCTTACCTCCCTACTCTTCTACATTTGCACACACTGCACATAGATGTTTCTATTGTGTTATTGACTGTACGTTTGTTTATGTGTAGCTCTGTGTTGTTGTTTTTGTCGCACTGCTTTGCTTTATCTCGACCAGGTCGCAGTTGTAAATGAGTACTTGTTCTCAACTAGCCTACCTGGTTAAATGAAGGTGAAAAAATAAAAAAACACACACACCTCTCTTTGCCTCTTCACACCTCACACACACATATGTCTGCTAAAACTTCCCTCTGCTGCTGCTGTCTTCTCTCTCACTTTCTCTATCCTCGCTCTCCGTCTTTCTGTCACCCTCTTGCTCACACTGGCATTCCTTTATGTGTGTGTGACTGGCCCTCTCGTCTGGGTAGCGAGGCAGGGGGGGACAGGGGACGGAGGGGGTTGGAAACACAGGAGCAGAGAGGAGAGCAGCGTTCTACATGTTCTACACCTCGACAGCGTGTTATGTGCAGAGAAAAAGACCCCCTCTCTCTTCAGCGAGATCGCAAGACGGACCTCTTCTGCTACCAGGACAACACATGATTTAAACAGCATTTCTACAGTGGTGCTTCTGGCTACAAAGAGGGAGGAGAAGTGGACAGAGGAAGAAAGGAAGGAAAGAATGATGGATGAGACGGAGGACAGCACAAAGAAGGTTAGAAAGAATGTTTTAGCAGAAAGATTGTGTGTGTGTGTGTGTGTGTGTGTGTGTGTGTGTGTGTGTGTGTGTGTGTGTGTGTGTGTGTGTGTGTGTGTGTGTGTGTGTGTGTGTGTGTGTGTGTGTGTGTGTGAGAGAGAGAGAGAGAGAGAGAGAGAGAGGTGTGGGTGATGATGCTACTATTTCTGTAGCTGTAACTAATGAGCCGAAAACAGTGACAGTTCTCTCGTGCCCCTGAGAGAACGCAACCACACACACACACCACAGCACATACACACACCACAGCACATACCTATGCACACATACTTGCAAACGGGCATACAGGGATTTACACCCCCCCCCCCCATCCCCACCACACACTCAACACCTCTACCATTCCTACAATCCTATGACAGTATTCTCTTATCTCTTCGTAAAACAAGCTAGGATGTTCATAAACCATAATGTTCAAAAAGCGTATCAGAGTAGGAGTGTTGATCTAGGATCAGATCCCCGCCCGTACATATGATCTTATTCATTATAACCCAAAAGACTACATTGATCCTAGATCAGCACTCTGTGATGCTTTGTGAATGGTCAGGTCAGCCCTCATCATTCCATGACTCTGCTCCTCCTAAGGTATCCTCTGTTGACATCATCATCTTACACTACTAACCTATCTTTCTCTCTTCTTCTTGTCTCTTGGCAACAGGCAGATGAACTAACGTCACCGTGGGTGCCTCACACACACACACACACACACACACACACACACACACACACACACACACACACACACACACACACACACACACACACACACACACACACACACACTTCTCCCTCCCTGGGCTGTCGAAGGCTGCCCTGTCAATATCAAGTTGTCAATCAATGACCTGCTAGTTCCCAGTAATACAGATTAGGGTGTTAAGTGTTATAGATTGGAAGAGACGATTCACTGATTAAGGTATAACAGCCCTCTGACCTCTGTATGTGTTGATGGGTGGTGAGCTTCTGAAGCAATATGGCTGCCGTGGTACATGTACATATGTATACATGCGTTTAAAATACATGTTATTACAAATGCTACAGCAAAGGCAATGTGGAAACGATGTGTTTGTTGTGATCTGAGTGTGGGTTTGTGTCGCTAATGGGTGCCTCAGGGAGAGTACAGGACTGTCGAGCTTACACACACACACAACAGTAGAGCTGACTAGAGCCCTCTGACTGTCCCTCTACACTACAGTACCATGGCCCATCACTACACTGTTCTGTCCCCACAGGTGTGTGTGTGTGTGTGTGTGTGTGTGTGTGTGTGTGTGTGTGTGTGTGTGTGTGTGTGTGTGTGTGTGTGTGTGTGTGTGTGTGTGTGTGTGTGTGTGTGTGTGTGTGTGTGTGTGTGTGTGTGTGTAGAGCGACTCAAGAGACAGGAAGAGTAATTGAGAGAAGAAGACAGAGGGCTATATATTCTTTTACCTTTTAACTAGGCAGGTCAGTTAAGAACAACATCTTATTTTCAATGACAGCCTAAAAACAGCGGGTAACACACATACACACACACACACACAGAAAGAGACACAGAGAGAGAGAGACACACACATACACAGAGAGAAAGAGACACACAGAGAGACAGAGAGACACACACAGAGAGCGAGACACAGGGAGAGAGAGAGAAAGAGACAGAGACACATTCAGAGAGAGACAGAGAGAGAGAGACACACAGAGAGAGAGAGACACAGAGAGAGACACAGAGAGAGACACAGAGAGGGAGAGAGAGCGAGAGAGAGAGAGAGAGAGAGCGAGCGAGCGAGAGAAACAGTGTTAGTCTTACCTGTGTATATGCTGGCGTTAGAAGCAGGGATGCCAAACTGGGACTCTATGAACTTGGGAATGAATGTGATGAAGGCTGTAACGATGGCACATTCTGCTGTGTAGGACAGACTGACAAACAGGAACGTCGTGTTGGACAGGATCCTTATCGCTGCCTTGGGGAGGTCTGGGGAGAGACCAGAGACATGAGTACACTAATAGACAAACATACAGTAGACACCCACATGTACACACACACACACACACACACACACACACACATTGTATGCTTGGAGGTCTGGAGACGCTAAATGTTAATTAACTGTGAATTACGGTGAGACCAGCAGTCTTTTGCATGACAATAACCGTCTGACAAAATGTCATGAACGCCACAGCCCTATAAATAACCCACTGTTACCGGGCAAGGCAGGGTGGGACAAGGGACACTCACCTCAAATAACACCAATGACCCAATGAGGAATAGCCAGAAGAAAAGATGGCGTGTTCTTGTGTGTTCAATAGACCTGGGTGGTAACACATTACAGCTATCTAGACACACAACTACTGTGCACTAATTGGACAATTTTTGCTCAATTTTTTCTAGAAAACGTTAGATTTACATCAAGGATCCACAATACGCAACATCGACCAATGTGAGTTGTTTCTCTACAAGGAAGAAATCCTATCGCTATAACACGCCAGAGGTCCCATTTTATTTGTAACACCCCAGAGTGATCACTGCTTGGACAGCAGCTGTTTGTTATTGGTCACAGAGGAAACTGTTTACTTTCACACCTCAGGAAGCATCATCAGTATCACAGAGATTTTACGCACGCACGCACGCACGCACACGCACACACACACACACACACACAATCCTCTGTGCATAGAGTGTGTGTTGTGCTGAGAAATTGTATATTTTGTGGAGTGTGGAGCCACTTGAAACACCACTTAAAGTTCAATTCCAAATATTTTTGTTGCACTTATCTCTCTCTCCAGTCATAACCAGAATATGTGAATAAGCCTTAAGAAACCAGGAACGCCAAATTCTGCTCCCCCGCTGCCTGAAGACAATTTATAATTAGAGCTATAAGCTCCTCCTAACCCAATTTCACCCTTTCTTTGTTTTATCATTCATTGGATTAATCACGTGTGTGTGTGTGTGTGTGTGTGTGTGTGTGTGTGTGTGTGTGTGTGTGTGTGTGTGTGTGTGTGTGTGTGTGTGTGTGTGTGTGTGTGTGTGTGTGCGTGCGTGCGTGAACATATCTAGAAAGTTTGGGTTCAAGAGGTCACGATGATACAATTTGGACTAGAGGTCGACCGATTAATCGGAATGGCCGGTTAAAGTTTTCATAACAATCGGTAAACGGCATTTTTGGACACCGATTATGGCCGATTACATTGCGCTCCACGAGGGGACTGTGTGGCAGGCTGACCACCTGTTACGGGAGTGCAGCAAGGAGCCAGGGTAAGGTGCTAGCTAGCATTAAACGTATCTTATAAAAATCAATCTTAACATAATAACTAGTTAACTACACATGGTTGATGATATTACTAATTTATCTAGCTTGTCCTGCGTTGCATATAATCGATGCAGTGCCTGTTAATTTATCATTGAATCACAGCCTACTTCGCCAAACGGGTGATTTAACAAGCGCATTCGCGAAAAGAGCACTGTCGTTGCATCAATGTGTACCGAACCATAAACATCAACGCCTTTCTTAAAATCAATACACAAGTATATTTTTAAACCTGCATATTTAGTTAATATTGCCTGCTAATGCAAATTTATTTTAACTAGGGAAATTGTGTCACTTCTCTTGCAACAGAGTCAGGGTATATGCAGCAGTTTGGGCCGCCTGGCTCGTTGCGAACTGTGTGAAGACTATTTATTCCTAACAAAAACAGCCAACTTCGCCAAATGGGGGATGATTTAACAAAAGCGCATTTGTGAAAAAAGCACAATCGTTGCACGAATGTACCTAACCATAAACATCAATGCTTTTCTTAAAATCAATACACAGAAGTATATTTTATTAAACCTGCATATTTAGTTAAAATGAAATCCAGGTTAGCATGCAATATTAAACTGGGAAATTCTGTCACTTCTCTTGCGTTCATTGCACGCAGAGTCAGGGTATATGCAACAGTTTGGGCCGCCTGGCTCGTTGCGAACTAATTTGCCAGAATTTTACGTAATTATGACATAACATTGAAGGCTGTGCAATGTAACAAGAATATTTAGACTTATGGATGCCACCCATTAGATAAAATACGTAACGGTTCCGTATTTCACTGAAAGAATAAATGTTTTGTTTTCGAAATTATAGTTTCCCGGATTTGACCATTTTTAATGACCAAAGGCTCATATTTCTGTGTGTTATTATGTTATAATTAAGTATATGATTTGATATTTGATAGAGCAGTCTGACTGAGCAGTGGTAGGAGGCAGCAGGCTCGTAAGCATTCATTCAAACAGCACTTTTGTGCGTTTGCCAGCAGCTCTTTGCTATGCTTCAAGCATTGAGCTGTTTATGACTTCAAGCCTATCAACTTCCGAGCTCGTTAGCGGGGTGCACGCTAATAGCATTTCAATCGGTGACTTCACTCGGTCTGAGACCTTGAAGTAGTTGTTCCCCGTGGCTTTTGTGGAGCGTTGGGTAATGATGCCTCAAGGGTAGCTGTTGTCGATGTGTTCCTGGTTTGAGCCCAGGGAGGGGCGAGGAGAGGGACGGAAGCTATACTGTTACACTGGCAATACTAAAGTGCCTATAAGAACATCCAATAGTCAAAGGTATATGAAATACAAATGGTATAGAGAGAAATAGTCCTATAATTCCTATAATATCTACAACCTAAAACTTCTTATCTGGGAATGTTGAAGACTCATGTTAAAAGGAACCACCAGCTTTCATATGTTCTCATGTTTTGAGCAAGGAACTTAAACGTTTTCTTACATGGCACATATTGCACTTTTACTTTCTTCTCCAACACTTTGTTTTTGCATTATTTAAACCAAATTGAACATGTTTGATTATTTATTTGAGTCTAAATTGATTTTATTGATGTATTATATTAAGTTAAACTAAAAGTGTTCATTCAGTATTGTTGTAATTGTCATTATTACAAATAAATAAATAAATAAAAATCGTCTGATTAATCGTTATCGGCTTTTTTTGGTCATCCAATAATCGGTATCGGTATCGGCGTTGATAAATCATAATCGGTCTACCTCTAATTTGGACCCTAATTATTGAAAGCCAATAGCTTATTGTTTACTTAATTTGATTTGCCATCCCTCTCTCGTCACATGGTTGTGTGTATAAGCAGGACAGAAAGTTGGGGTTCGTGTTTGTGTCATGAATGATCCAATGCGTTTTGACCCAATCATCCTTTAGTTTCAACAAGACATTGGCCCTCCCCTCCCCTATTGGTCAATCATTTGTCTAGTTCCCCCTCAGTTTTGTCCACTTTTTCAGGATTGCAAAGAAAATGAATGCAAACAGTGGAGAGATCAATTCCTAGAGTGTCTTTGGGCCAATAGATCAGGTACAGAGTGAGAGAGACAGTTTGGGTGAATGTAGCCTAGTGGTTAAGAGCGTTGGACCAGTAACCAGAAAGGTCGCTGGTTCGAATCCCTGAGCTGACTAGGTGAAGAATCTGTTGATGTTTCCCCGAGCAAGAAACTTAACTCTAATTGCTCCAGTAAGTTGCTCTGGATAAGAGTGTCTGCTAAATGACTAAAATGTAAATGAATGGGAGAGTTATTAAATCATTCAACCACATCATGATTCCTAAAAACAGCCGTCTGAAACAACAGTGTGTTCAAAATGGTCCCCTATTTAGTGTAGTACTTTAGACCAGGACCACATACGGTAATGCACTACATAGGGAATATGGTGTCATTTGGGACACGGTCATAGTGAGTCACAGTCGTTTTCAGAAGGTTGAAACAGCCACTTCAGTGGTCTCCTGCCTTTGGGGCACAAAGTGTTGAATTGATCCGTTCCACCCAAACACAAACATGCTGGCAGGCAGCCTGTACTGGACTCAAATACACATAATGAAAAGCCCAGAAAGCCGTGCCTCATCTGCAGTTTCAGAGTGATAAAGTTAGATTAGTGTGCGCTGTGAGGGGGAACATGACTAAGTCCCCCAGAGAGGAGAGTCACAGGACAAAGACTCTGGAAAAGACTGGAGAGGAAATGAGGAAACTTTTTTTTTACATAAGGACACTGTATATACAGTGGTTCATCAATTAAAGGTTTTGAGCTTCACGCCGTGACACGTTTGTGGTAGAGGGTGGTAAAATGCGTCATTCCGTCACACTATTGCAAGGGAGAGTTAGAACGTTGATTAGGCTTTGGTTTCTATCTCTTAAAAACAGAAAGAATTCTAAATAACAGACTGGCTTTATTTACCACAGTGTGGAAAGACTGATAGCCCCTCTATATAGAGTGAGTTCCTGAAACACAGAGTCCTTCTATGCTGATGTTAAGAAGAAACTGAATGAAAGAGAGTCCAGCGAGAATACAGAGGGGGAAAAAAAGGTTGCCCATATTTTCAAGACCTGAGCTATTTCATTTATTTGTTTTATTTATGAAATGTACTAGTTTATTTAGGAAATGTAATGTATTTGTTTAGGCTTGGCCTATTTAGTAGGCTATTTTGCAGCATAAAGCTATATTTGTCAGCATAAAGCAGAGCGACTCACTCACTCGTGGCTTTGGATCAAAATAAATAAGTACCGACATTCTTTCTGATCATCTTTAATAAAGAAATGTTTTGACCGAGTTAATCTGCTCATGTTGTGTGTATGTGTTCAATTATATGTGACATTGTGGTTTCAATGATGAATGTAAACAATCTGAATCAAAGAAATCCTAATCATAATACAGTGATTTGGAAAGTATTCAGACCCCTTCACTTTTTCCACATTTTGTTACATTCCAGCCTTATTCTAAAATGGGCTAATATGTATTTTTTTTTAAAACAAAACAGAAATACCTTATTTACATAAGTATTCAGACACTTTACTGTGAGACTTTACTGTGAGCTCAGGTGCAACCTGTTTCCATTGATTGTCCTTGAGATGTTTCTACAACTTTATTGGAGTCTACCTCTGGTAAATTCAATTGACTGGACAGGATTTGGAAAGGCACACACCTGTCTATATAAGGTCCCAAAGTTGACAGTGCATGTCAGAGCAAAAACCAAGCCCGGTTGAAGGAATTTTCTGTAGAACTCCGAGACAGGATTGTGCCGAGGCACAGATCTGGGGAAGAGAACCAAAAAATTCTGCAGCATTGAAGGTCCCCAAGAACACAGCGGCTGCGTCATTCTTAAATGGAAAAAGTTTGGAACCACCAAGACTTCCTAGAGCTGGCCGGCCGGACAAACTGAGCAATTGGGGGAGAAGGGTCTTGGTCAGGGAGGTGACCAAGATCACGATGGTCACTCTGACAGAGCTCCAGAGTTCCTCTGTGGAGATGGGAGGACCTTCCAGAAGGACAACCATCTTTGCAGGACTCCATCAATCAGGCCTTTATGGTAGCCAGTCCTCAGTAAAAGGCACATGACAACCCGCTTGGAGTTTGACGAAAAGCACCTAAAGACTCTCAGACCATGAGAACCAAAATTCTCTGGTCTGATGAAACCAAGATTGATGTCTTTGGCCTGAATGCCAAGCGTTACGGCGGGAGGAAACCTGGCACCATCCCTACGGTGAAGCATGGTGGTAGCAGCATCATGCTTTGGGAATGTTTTCCAGCGGCAGGGACTGGGAGACTAGTCAGGATCGAGGAAAAGATGAACAGAGCAAAGTACAGAGAGATCCTTGATGAAAACCTGCTCCAGAGTGCTCAGGACCTCAGACTGAGCTGAAGGTTCACCTTCCAACAGGACAATGACCCAAAGCACACAGCCAAGACAACGCAGCAGTGGCTTCGGGACAAGTCTGAATGTCCTTGAGTGGCCCGGCCAGAGCCCGGACTTGAACCTGATTGAATATCTCTGAAGAGACATCAAAATAGATGTGCAGTGACGCTCCCCATCCAGCCTGACAGAGAGGATCCTTGAGAGGATCTGCAGAGAAGAATGGGAGAAACTCCCCAAATACAGGTGTACTACGCTTGTGGCATCATACCTAAGAAAACTCAAGGCTGTAATTGCTACCAAAAGTGCTTCAACAAAGTACTGAGTAAAGGGTCTGAATACTTGTGTAAATGTGATATTTCCATTTTTTTTAATTATACATTTGCAAACATTTCTAAAAACCTGTTTTTGCTTTGTCATTATGGGGTATTGTGGGTAGATTGATGAGAGCAAAACATTTTTAAATCCATTTTGGAAAAAGTCAAGGGGTCTGAATACTTTCCGAATACACTGTAAATAATCAGATGCGTGTTGCGAGCTGTCATTTTCCCTATTTTCTTTGCATCTCACCCTATTCCATATATAGCGCGCTACTTTCAACCAGGGCCCATGGGGCCATTTGGGACGCACCCTATCTGGAGAGGGGCAGAATAAGCATCACTCCAGCTTAGCTACAACAGATTGGTTAACTGAGGATCTCTAAGGCTAAGTCTATTTCAGGTGAATCCATGCTGATCAATGGGTTTTTAAGGATGACTGCATCACTGGTCTTCCATTGGCTAGCAGATTAGTGACTCATCATAGAGCTTCTATTGGACAGCAGATGACTGAGCCATTATCACATTCATATTTGACAATATCCCATATGGTTCACAGACCCTCTTTTACAATGGCAAACCAATGGACTGTTACATTAAATAGGTAGTCTACGGCCCTGTACACACACACAAACACACCTTTGATGTCCTTCCCGAAGCCCATGCCAGTCTGGACGTTCTGTCCCTCCCCCTTCTCCATCATAAAATCCTCAACGCTGGACACGTCATCTACTGATGAGGTCATCTTCTTCTTCTTCTTCTTGTGGCGCGGAGGCAGCTTCTTCGGGAAGGCAAACATGGGGAAGATGACCAGGAGCATGGCTATTGAGCACAGCAAGAACCCACTCCACCTGGGGACCAAAGGTAGACATAAATAGATATTGTTAGAACACATCAACACACACGCACACACGGACGCATGCACGCACACACACACACGCACACACCCTCTTACCAGTTGCCAACAAAGCGTGGGTCACTCTGGTCAATATGGACGACAGTTGTGGGGTCGACGTAGAAACCAATCAGAACTCCTCCTAACAGATATCCCGCTGCCGGCCCCAGGGCTCCCATCACATACATGACAGCTGGAAGAGAGAGATGAAGAAGGAAGAAGATTACTTCATTGCCCAATTGTACGCAGTTTGACTTTCACTTTATCTCTACCCCTCTGAAAAACACACATACAAACACAAGTTGGAGAGGTTGGAGCAGAGGGAGAATCCACCAATCACAACCAGGGATACTACAGAAATAGCCAACTACATGACATAATAGCTACAATGACCATAATCCGTTGCGAGCATACTTGTCCGGTCTGTTTCTTTTATACAGAAGAATGCTTGATCAGAAGAATACTTGATCGATAGGAGAGCAGTTGCTTCGCGAGGTATCTCTATCTGAAAATACATGATCTAAGTGATTGAAAGTCGGTATTCAGCAGTCAAAAAAGTGTCCCTTATTTACTTTGAAGAACAACTAAAACAGTGATTTTGTCAGACAGCATAGTCAGCAGCTCTACAGAAATGAGATGAGGACTTCCGGGTTAAGCGAGCAGAGTGTCAAGAAGCAGCGCGGCTTGGCAAGTCATGTTTTGGGAAGACGCATGACTCTCGACCATCACCTCTCCTGAGTCGGTTGGGGAGTTGCCGTTGAGACCGGATTGCAACTACCAATTGGATATCACGAAATTGGGGAGAAAGCAATCTCGTCTGAGTGTGCCAATGCGCAGAAAAACTGATGGATTGTTTAACACTTTTTTGGTTACTACATCATTCCATATGTATCATTTCATGGTTCTGAAATCTTCACTATTATTCTACAGTGTAGGAAATAGTACAAATAAATAAAAACCCTTGAATAAGTAGGTGTCCAATCTTTTGACTGGTACTGTTTGAACAGACAATCTGACAACACTCTGAATTTACGCTCAGATCGCACACACTGGATGCATTTACGAACACATCCTTAGTTGTCTATCAAATATATTTAGCATTGATCAAATGGGCGGGCAGGCAGGCAAGCTCCCATTCAGTTGTCAAAATGTGGGTTTGGACAAGCATACATTGGCAGGCAAGCTGCAGAAGGACGTGCAGGCCAATGCAATTTTGACAGCCAACTAGGTAAAACATTTGAGAGGGTTTATCTACTGTTCCCTCGATAGATTTTAGCTCATCTCGCTCCGGCTAGCATTAGTTGCTGACAAACTTGTTGATGTGCACGACTGAGGAAGAGAAAGACAACCTGTTCATGGTTGTTTGATCAATAGGACTGTAAAGTTCACAAATGTAAGAGGACTCCCGTGGTATTTACAACATTTGCAGATATCCATTGAGCTTTATTTTGTGGTTTTGGCGAAAGCGTTCTAATAATCTAAAGTTGCACTGTTGCTACTGGCTGTAAACAAACAAACACACAGTCCAGTTCAAAGTGAATGATGGCAGGCCCATATGGCAATTGGCTTATTTGCATAAAAGCCAATTGTAGCTCTGATTAGATATGGCGCAACGGTCTGCGTAGACTCCGGTACTGGGCAAGACAGATGTTTGTATTAGGTTTTATTAACTGCAGTGTCTATTAATTGTCAAAATGCACTGCCACTTTCCCACTCTATACTGCCATAGTAATTTCACAAATTACTTACTATACGCCATTCCCAAACATTCTATGAATTTATGAAAAATTGAAAATATATATATAATATAACCTCTGTGTGACTAGGCAAGTCAGGTAATTCTTATTTACAATGACAGCCTAGGAACAGTGTTTAAACCTTGTTCAGGGGCAGAACAACCAATTTTTACCTTGTCAGCTCAGGGATTCAATCTAGCAACCTTTCAGTTACTGGCCCAACACTCTAACCACTAGACTACCTGCCACCCCAAAAAATGATCATATGTACTGAAAGTGTCATATTGTTCCTATAAACAGACTTGAATAAGATTTCACATCGCTAAAATGCTGTCAGTTCCACTTTCAATAATACGAGATAAGGGGGGTTGACATGACTGTGCATATGAGAGTTGTAACCATTTAGTCTCCACACATTTTTCCATGTGCCCCTATTACAACTGTTAATGACACAGCTAGTAAAGTGGAGGGGTGGCAAGAAGAGGTGGAAGACAGGAGGAAAGAGAGAAAGCTGACCGGGAACCTGTAGGAGCTATTCATTAACCCAGGGAATATTACTACAAACATCTATAACAGCTGACCTGGAACCTGTGGAAGCTATTCATTAACCCATGGTATATTACTACAACCATCTATAACAGCTGATCTTACATCACAACAATACAAATGGTACCCTATTCAAATGGCACCCTATTCCCTACATAGTGCACTACTTTTGACAAGAGCACTATGGACAGTAGTGCACTACATAGGGAATAGTCCCATCCATAACAACTGATTCTAGATCAGCGGGGACTTCAAATGAAGCCCGGGGCATTCAGACCATCACCTCTCAGACAATACTGACCATTACTTTACAGGAGAGACGGGAAAACGTTTTACAACCTGGTGGATACACACACACGCGCGCACACACATGCATGAATGCACACACATGCACTTCTCTGGACATGTGGAAAAACCACCCACGGACATAGAGTAGCCTGGAAAGGCTAAACAGTTATGGACCTTAGTCAGGAGTGAGGGCTTCTATAATTACACCTAGAACATTTCCTAAACTGCCCGCCAGGTGTGTGTGTGTGTGTGTGTGTGTGTGTGTGTGTGTGTGTGTGTGTGTGTGTGTGTGTGTGTGTGTGTGTGTGTGTGTGTATATATATATGTGTATATATATGTGTGTTTGTGTCCAGAAGCTTATCCAGTTTCCCAAGCTGTGAGTATTTAAATGATGTCGTCATCCACAGAGCCTGTAGATACAGCAGCATTGGTCTGTTCACTGTGCGCCTGCTGTCCCCCCCCCCACACACACACACACACACACACACACACACACACACACACACACACACACACACACACACACACACAGACTCAATAGAAACACGTGTGTGTTTCTTCCATGGCGGGGCCTTCAGCAGCGTCACCACCGTCTTATCAGGGGCTAATTAATTAAGAGCGAAGTAAGTAAAATCTCTAAGAGGTCCAAGGGGATAAAGGGAGAGGGGAAATTATTCCTTAAAGCACAAAGAACCCATATGTAAAGCCTCTTATCCGCCTGCCACACACAGAGAGTGAGAGACAGAGAGACAGAGAAAGACAAACAGAGAGCGACAGCGAGAGCGTTACTGAAAGAGACAAAGAGAGACAGCACGAGAGAGAGAGAGAGTGACAGCGAGCGCGTTGCAGAGAGAGAGCGAGTTCGAGATAGACAGAGAGCGACAGCGAGAGCATTACTGAGAGAGAGAGAGAGAGAGAGAGAGAGAGACAGAGAGGCAGAGAGAGGCAGAGAGAGAGACAGAGAGACAGAGAGGCAGAGAGAGAGGTAGAGAGAGGAAGAGAGAGACAGAGAGGCAGAGAGAGAGGCAGAGAGACAGAGAGAGAGACAGAGAGAGAGAGAGAGAGAGAGAGAGCAGGATGTGTACCATTCCCTGGGCTAATAGAGCACAAACAGAAAAAAAGCCTCGCTCAATTTACATATACATAAATCTCCACCATAGAGAACAAATTCCCCAACAGATGCTGGTTCACTCACACCTCTCTCCATATCAAATCAATCACATAATTTCATATGCACAGAAAGCACCTTTCATAAAAGCCATATCACTATCCAGACACAGTGAGTGGAGAGTCATTACTTTTTCATTGTATTGGGTGCATTGCAAATGCCATCCTATTCCTTTTGGGCCCTGGTCTGACGTAAGGCACTATATAGGGAATAGGGTGTCATTTGGGACGTAGCCAAGTAGATAAAGACGGGTCCAGAATACTACATGAGACAGAGACAATGAAGAGGGTTTATTAGAGGTGTCAGGGACAGTTAGAGGTCTGCTTTTACTATCTCTACGATGATTAAAAAATCCATTCATAAAAGGATATGAGAACAGGCGCAAGTGTGTGTGCGAGTGCCTGTTTGTCTTTGTGTTTGCGTGTGTGTGTGTGTGTGTGTACACATGTGTGTGAGTGTCTTTGCGTATGTGCGTGTGTCTTTGTGTGTGTGTGCGCGTCTGTCTTTGTGTATGTGTGTGTGTGTGTGTGTGTGTGTATGTGTGTGCATCTGTCTTTGAGTGTGTGTGTGTGTGTGTGTGTGTGTGTGTGTGTGTGTGTGTGTGTGTGTGTGTGTGTGTGTGTGTGTGTGTGTGTGTGTGTGTGTGTGTGTGTGTGTGTGTGTAATTGTGCCTATGTGTTATCATGCGTCTGTGGTTCATGGTGTATTTCATCCTGTTAGAAGGAGACCAATAAATGTTAATGATATAGTTCAGCGCATCGTCAGCATATCGTCTGTGTGTGTGAGAGACAGAGCTATGTACAGACACAGTGAGCATAGCCTTGCTATTGAGAGACAGAGCTATGTACAGACAAAGTGAGCATAGCCTTGCTCTTGAGAGAGACAGAGCTATGTACAGACACAGTGAGCATAGCCTTGCTATTGAGAGAGACAGAGCTATGTACAGACACAGTGAGCATGGCCATGCAATTGAGAGAGGCTGCCATTGGCAGACCTGGCTATCAAGAGAACAAAGAATATGTGCCCACTGTACAAATTTTTTCCCATTTATTTAACAAGGCAAGTCAGTTAAGAACAAACTCTTATTTACAATGACGACCTACACCGGCCAAACCCGGACGACACTGGGCCAATTGTGCACCGCCCTATGGGACTCAAAATCACGGACGGTTGTGATACAGCTTGGATTCAAACCAGGGTGTCTGTAGTGACACCTCAAGCACTGAGATGCAGTGCCTTAGACCGCTGCACCACTCAGGAGCCCATTGAGGTGGAAACCGAGCTGCACTTCCTAAACTCCTTCTAAATGGATTAGAGACACATATTTCCCACAGATGACAAAGATTTTGAAAACAAATCCAACATTGTTAAACTCCAATATCTATTAGGTGAAATACCACAAAGTGCAGTCATAGCAGCAAGATTTGTGTCACGTTGCCGTGAGAAAAGGGAGAGGAGCACAAACACTAGAATGCCAAGAGTGTACAAAGCGGTCATCAAGGCAAAGCGTGGCTACTTTGAAGAATTCCAAATATAAAATATATTTTGATTTGTTTACAACATGATTCCATATGTGTTATTTCATAGTTTTGATGTCTTCCCTATTATTCTACAATGTAGAACATAGTAATATTAAAGAAAAACCCTTGAATGAGTAGGTGTGTCCAAACTTTTGACTGGAACTGTACATACATACACACATATAGATACACAAAAATAAATACAAAATATCACAGCATACTATCCTTTCCCTCCAATACCTTCTCATATCCCCTGTTGGCCAAAATTCTTACCCCTGATCAATAGAAGGCAACTGTTCAAAAGGAAAAGTTCAGTACAACCTCTCAAAGTGTATAAAAAAAATTCCAAGTGGTGAAAAGACATTAGGTCTTTCAACCAGGCTGATAAAATGGGAGGTTTGAAGGATTTCGAATTAAGCAAGATCTGCCGGCGGGCTATGAGGGAAGTTACAACGTCTGCTTTACTTTTAGTCAGACAAGGCAACAAAGATTGAACTCCAACTATATCTATCAAAGGACAAGGATGCAGGTCAATATCTAGAATTACAGAGTATTAAAAAAAGATGACCAATACTCAGCCAACTTAGAATATTCATATAACACATGGGTGTGGTCTGCTAGAGTGATTGAACATCTATCAAACGTGTCATTTGTGTCTGGGAGGAATTTACAACATTTTTCTTTGGTGTAGTGAATTTTTCTGCAAGACCTTGAACTGAATTAAACTTAACCGAGCTCATGATGATGTGGAGTTAACCCTAAGGACCTCCTCCCACCAGTAAGGTCATGTTCAAGTTCAATACTCCAGTCTGTCTTGATATTGTTTATTGGAGAGGGTTCAGAGGAAAGCATAACTTCATATAATCTAGAAATCAGACAAAATCTCTTTTAGCAACGTCTTGGCAGGTAGTTGAGGAAAGATGGGCAAATGAGAGCGAACAAAGTTAAGTACTTGAAACTAGCGGGAAATAATGAGCCTAATTACATTTAGCTATGAGATCATTAAAACTGGCAAACTTCCCAAACTAAATCTTTAAAACATACCAAACCTCTCTCTTGCCACAAAAAGCCTGGTGGCGTTTGGAGGGTAAGAATAGGTGGTTGATACAGATGGGGCCTAGAAGAGAAAGGGGCAGAAAGTCTAAAATGTTGACAAAATTGTCTCCAGATCTTCAAAGTAGAGAGCACAATGAGGTTTCCAGTATACTGCACTAACCCGGACAACGCTGGGCCAATCGTGCGCCGCCCCCGCCGTCTCTCGGTCACGGCCGGCTGCGAGAGAGCCTGGACTCAAACTAGGATCTCTAGTGGCCACTGCCCCACTCGGGAGGCCCGGTTTCCAGTATACTTTGAAAGTCACAAGGACAGTGGGGCACAAGTAGGAGAATGATTGACTAGAGTGTGCTTCTAATGAGCACCAGTTGGTACTTCTAGCATTTTACCAGACCATAATCCAATAGTAAAGCAGTATATTTGGAAGTGCCAAACCTTCATCTTGTCTCCTTCTTTTAAGTACTGCTCGATGATATGCCTGCCCAAATAAAAGGACTGATGAGTCTTTCCAACTTGGCCAAAAAATATTTCAGCAGAAAGATCGAAAGACATTGAAAAAGGTATAGAACCTAGGTAAAATGTTCATTTTAACAGATTGGATTCTGCCAGCTAAGGAGAGAGTCAGACTATCCCAGCATTGTAAGACTGCTTTAACTTGTGTGACTAGACTTGCAAAATTAGTTTTATGGAGGGTAGCCAGAGAGTGTGTTATATTCATACCTAAATAGGAAAAACCAGAGGGTAACAGACGGAAAGGCAGGGCTCCAGGGGGAATTTGCTTGGCAGCGGGGTTGAACGGAAAACATTCACGTTTTTAAATGTTCAATTTGTAACCTGAGAATGATCAAAATGTATTTAAAATATGCAGTATGTTACCAACCGAGTTCACAGTGTTAGTGAAATATAATAGTATATCATCTGCATACAGTGACACTTTATGTTATTCACCAGCTCGGTGGAGTCCAGTGAAAGTGGATAATTTTAAAGCCAAGAAAAAGCGGTTCTATCGCAAGTGCAAAAAGGAGCGGGGACATAAGACACCCTTGACAGGTCCCTCTGAAGAGGGGGACGTATTTTGAATATTGAGAGTTGGTGTGTACGCTAGCCTTAGGAGCAGAATAGAGCAGACGTGAAATTGCACCCAAAACCAAATCTTCCCAAAATCTTAAATAAATAATTCCACTCCACCCGGTCGAAAGCCTTCTCCGCATCAAGAGAAAAAAACATTTTGGGGTCTGAAGAAACAGAAGGCGAGAGTACAATGTTCAAAAGACGGCATGGAAAACAGTTGTCACCCTTTGATGAACCCCGTTTGATCATCAAATATGACATACTGAAGGCAGGTTTCCAACCTTAGCTAATGGTTTAATGAACATTTAATAGTAATTTGGCAAGTTGATCTGAGAATTTTTGTATAAAAATCGACGGGAAAGCCGTCGACAAACTTCAGACCGTTTGTTATCTCATCTAGATGCAAAGGGTTGTCCAGAACTTTACTCATGTCCATATCAATGGATGGAATAAACAAGTTATCTAAAAAGTTGTACATAGCCGTATTATCTGATGGGGGTTCAGATTTGTAGAGGTTAGAATAAAATGGCACAAAAGTTGAATTAATATTAAAGGGATCACTTGCAAGTTTACGGGACGAGTCATACACCTGAGAGATAAGATGAGATGCTGACTGGCGTTGAAGTTGGTGAAGTGTCATATACCTGAGAGATAAGATGAGATGCTGACTGGCGTTGAAGTTGGTGAAGTGTCATATACCTGAGAGATAAGATGAGATGCTGACTGGCGTTTAAGTTGGTGAAGTGTCGTTGAAGTTGGTGAAGTGTCATATACCTGAGAGATAAGATGAGATGCTGACTGGCGTTTAAGTTGGTGAAGTGTCATATACCTGAGAGATAAGATGAGATGCTGACTGGCGTTGAAGTTGGTGAAGTGTCATATACCTGAGAGATAAGATGAGATGCTGACTGGCGTTGAAGTTGGTGAAGTGTCATATACCTGAGAGATAAGATGAGATGCTGACTGGCGTTGAAGTTGTTGAAGTTGGTGAAGTGTCATATACCTGAGAGATAAGATGAGATGCTGACTGGCGTTGAAGTTGGTGAAGTGTCATATACCTGAGAGATAAGATGAGATGCTGACTGGCGTTTAAGTTGGTGAAGTGTCATATACCTGAGAGATAAGATGAGATGCTGACTGGCGTTGAAGTTGGTGAAGTGTCATATACCTGAGAGATAAGATGAGATGCTGACTGTTGAAGTTGGTGAAGTGTCATATACCTGAGAGATAAGATGAGATGCTGACTGGCGTTGAAGTTGGTGAAGTGTCATATACCTGAGAGATAAGATGAGATGCTGACTGGCGTTGAAGTTGGTGAAGTGTCATATACCTGAGAGATAAGATGAGATGCTGACTGGCGTTGAAGTTGGTGAAGTGTCATATACCTGAGAGATAAGATGAGATGCTGACTGGCGTTGAAGTTGGTGAAGTGTCATATACCTGAGAGATAAGATGAGATGCTGACTGGCGTTGAAGTTGGTGAAGTGTCATACACCTGAGAGATAAGATGAGATGCTGACTGGCGTTGAAGTTGGTGAAGTGTCATACACCTGAGAGATAAGATGAGATGCTGACTGGCGTTGAAGTTGGTGAAGTGTCATACACCTGAGAGATAAGATGAGATGCTGACTGGCGTTGAAGTTGGTGAAGTGTCATATACCTGAGAGATAAGATGAGATGCTGACTGGCGTTGAAGTTGGTGAAGTGTCATATACCTGAGAGATAAGATGAGATGCTGACTGGCGTTGAAGTTGGTGAAGTGTCATATACCTGAGAGATAAGATGAGATGCTGACTGGCGTTGAAGTTGGTGAAGTGTCATATACCTGAGAGATAAGATGAGATGCTGACTGGCGTTGAAGTTGGTGAAGTGTCATATACCTGAGAGATAAGATGAGATGCTGACTGGCGTTGAAGTTGGTGAAGTGTCATATACCTGAGAGATAAGATGAGATGCTGACTGGCGTTGAAGTGGTGAAGTGTCATATACCTGAGAGATAAGATGAGAAGTTGGTTGAAGTGTCATATACCTGAGAGATAAGATGAGATGCTGACTGGCGTTTAAGTTGGTGAAGTGTCATATACCTGAGAGATAAGATGAGATGCTGACTGGCGTTGAAGTTGGTGAAGTGTCATATACCTGAGAGATAAGATGAGATGCTGACTGGCGTTGAAGTTGGTGAAGTGTCATATAACTGAGAGATAAGGTGTGATGCTGACTGGCGTTGAAGTTGGTGAAGTGTCATATACCTGAGAGATAAGGTGTGATGCTGACTGGCGTTTAAGTTGGTGAAGTGTCATATACCTGAGAGATAAGGTGTGATGCTGTTCCCCTGGCTTTGCCGTTAAAATTAGAATGAAAAACCTGTCCAACCCATGCTTTACGCAATCTAGTAAGGTTGGTAGCACGTAGTTGCGTTTATGAAGAAATACAATATCAGTATGCAGGCTCTTCAGATGTGAAAATACTCTGGAGCTCTTAATTTGTTCCCCATAGCCATGAATGTTCCATGTCACCAGTCTGACTTGAAGCCCCAAAACACCATCCTGACTTGTTGAACCAGACATGAATCCTAATAAGAGCAGAAATCAAATTAAAAAGAAAGAGGAAAATACAGATTGGGAGAGGAGCAGCATGAAAAAAACATCTGAAAATGCCAACCCCATCTGTCCTCACCCCCTCCCCCTTCAAGCTAATGAACAATAATTTTGACTGCAACATTCTAACAGTTTATTTAGTACATTTAATATATGCTTTCGCAAAAAAAATATCTATTTTAGTTGTGTTTATGAAGGTATAAGGTAACATTAGTATATGATTTTTTTTCAAATAACAATAGCATTTTCATTAGTTTATCTTACTGTAGGGTATATGCAAAAACAAAAAAACACAAATTCAAGTTTTCAATAAATTGTATTTGTGGTGTGCCTTTGTTACAACTATGAAACAGAAAGTGTGTGTGTTGGAACACGGTAACAGCTTATTTATCTTTTTAGAAATAACCCAACCACCAAGACCCATCGTCAGCAAGATGTGCAGTCAAATGATGAAAACATCAGTAGCCTAAACATCATTATAAGCGCCAAGTGTGCTTGATAAAGAGTGAAAATCAGCACAAAAGCAATAATGGCATTATAATGAACAGAAGTGTCGATATAACAGCAGTCAAAAATGTAATTATTTATACGCCGGATACCATGTCGAATGCGTCTGTTTCTTTGTCATCGAAATGGAGGTAACGCTTGAACTCTCTGAAGTGATCCACTGACATTGTAAATTACACACACTTACTTTCACTGTGTACTCCAAGTAGTCAGAGTGGACTGATACAACTGCTTGGATTTGGTGGACTGATATAGGGTACATTCCATTTTGAGATTATAATAAGAATATACCAATACAGTAGAATGGCCCGTCCTGTTCTTCACTCACAATTGGTGATTACATAATTATGCAACATTTGCTTCCCCTCGCTCATCAACCCCCATTCTCCCCCTTTCTCCCCAACATACTTTACTTAAAACTTCTTGCGGATCAGTGGGAAGCTACCGTCCCACCTGGCCAACATCCGGTGAAATTGCAGAGCGCCAAATTCAAATTAAATTTCTATACATATTAAACTTTCATGAAATCACAAGTGCAATACATCAAAATAAAGCTTAACTTGCAGTTAATCAAGCCGCCGGGTCAGATTTTTAAAAGGCTTTACGGCGAAAGCAAACCATGTGATTATCTGAGGGCAGTGCCCAGCACACAAATGCATAACAAATCATTTTCAACCAGGGAGTTGCGACACGAAAGTCAGAAATAGCAATATAATATATGCCTTACCTTTGAAGATCTTCTTCTGTTGGCACTCCAAAAGGTCCCAGTTACATTACAAATGGTCCCTTTGTTCGATAAACTCCTTTATATCCATAAAAACTCAGTTTAGCTGGCGCGCTTCAGTCAATAATCCACTCGTTTTCCCTCCTTCAAAATACATATAAAATGAATCCCAAACGTTACCAATACACTTATCTAAACAAGTCAACCGATGTTTACAATCAAACCTTATAAAAGTTCCAGCCATTGAAATCAGTGGTAAGAATTTTTTTTTTTGCGGGGGGGGGGGGTGTCCTTGGGGTTTCGCTGCCATTTCAGTTCTGTTATAATCACATACATTATTGTAACAGTAGTTTTAGAAACTTTAGAGTGTTTTCTATCCAAATCTACCAATTATATGCATATCCTAGCTTCTGGGCCGGAGTAGCAGGCAGTTTACTTTGGGCACGCTTTTCATCCGGACGTCAAAATACCACCCCTATCCCAAAGAAGTTCATTTATTTCATCTGTTCTTATATGTATGAAATTATTTTCAGTATATTTTAAGTTCAGGTTTGAGGCAGTTATACAGGGTGATTATCAACTGGGCAAGGCACATTCCACTGTCGGGAGAAGGAGGGGCAACGGGGAAAACCATATAACATTGACATGCCCTCATAAAACTGGTTATAGATCCAGTTCTGTTTTTGATATTAAGATTCTAATAACAGCAGTGTGTTATATAGACTGATTTAGGAAAAGTCAAGGACGGAGGGGGGCACAATGGCAGGGTAATAAAACAATTCAAATCATGAGCAATCAAAATGACTGCTTTAGCGGTTCTAGTGTTGACACAAAGCACTTCATGCAGTGTTTTCATTAGCACCATATGGTGTTTATCCAGACCAAGTCTAAGCACTGCATTGTAGCTACACAGTAACAATAAAGTCAAGGTAATACGAGCAGCGAGCTCATTATGATGAATGACTTCAATCACACACACCATTACTCTACTGACCCTTTCTGTCCATTCTCATACAACACACTGTCCATTAATTCTCTCTCTGGCTTAGGGAAAATAGGATTTTGAATGGCAATCTCTCTCTCTCTCTCTGAAAATAGGATTTTGAATGGCAATCTCTCTCTCTCTCTCTGAAAATAGGATTTTGAATGGGAATCAATTGTTTGATCCCCACAAGAATAGTTAAACATACACGTGTGTGCATTCATTATGTGTGTGCATTCATTATGCGTGTGCATTCATTATGTGTGTGCATTCATTATGCGTGTGCATTCATTATGCGTGTGCATTCATTATGTGTGTGCATTCATTATGTGTGTGCATTCATTATGTGTGTGCATTCATTATGCGTGTGCGCACCATGTGTGTGCTACAACAGCTGATAAGTCATACATCATGTCTCCCCTAGCATTATATAACTTTGTCATGCCAACCCCATCCTTCATATTAACAGTGTTCTGCTTGACAGTGTTCCGTTAAACCGTGTCCAGCACCAGTCACTGCATCGCCCCGCTGCTTGGCAGCCTGCCAGGGCTGTTGGCGGGTCCCGCTTCCACGATGAAGGGGGGGCAGGGTTGTCGCCGGGGGGAGGAATATGCTGGCGATGCAACATACCGCCGCGGCATCACACACACACTCACGTCACAGGGGAGTGGGGGACGCATGCCGATGAGGAACACACACACACGCTTAAACACCAAAGTCTCCATTTAGTCAATTACGCAATGGGCCTTCTCCGGTAGTATGTGAAGGGCAGGGAATTATATTGTGTGCATATACTGTGGCAGTAATACATTACAGGCTCTCAATGATTGGTTTTGCCATGTCAGCTAACCCCTCACTCTCTCAGAGGTTCCCAAACTTTTTATAGACCCGTACCGCTTCAAACATTTAACCTCCAGCTGCGTACCCCCATCTAGCACCAGGGTCAGCCACTCTCAAATGTTGTTTTTTGCCATCAATGTAACCCTGCCACACACACACAATACATTTTTTTAAACATAAGAATGAGTGTGAGTGTGAGTTTTTGTCACAACCCGGCTCGTGGGAAGTGACAAAGAGCTCTTATTGGACCAGGGCACAAATAATAATATAATTATAATCAATAATTTTGCTCATTATTTAGCCATCTTACATATAAAACCTTACTTGTTCATCAAAAATTGTGAATAACTCACCATACGTTAATGAGAAGGGTGTGCTTGAAAGGACGCACATAACTCTGCAATGTTGGGTTGTATTGGAAAGAGTCTCAGTCTTAAATCATTTCCCACACACAGTCTGTGTCTGTATTTAGTTATCATGCTAGTGAGGGCTAAGAATGCACTCTCACAAAGGTATGTGGTTGCAAATGGCACCAGTGTCTTCACAGCACGATTTGCCAAGGCAGGATACTCTGAGCGCAGCCCTATCCAGAAATCTGGCAGTGGCTTCTGATTAAATTCAATTTTTACAGAACCGCCTGTTGCAATTTCAATGAGGCTCTCTTGTTCAGATACCGGTAAGTGGCCTGGAGGCAGGGCATGAAAGGTATAATGAATCCAATTGTTTGTGTCGTCCGTTTCGTACCTGCGTTATTGCGCACAGTCAAGTGCTTCGCTATATCACATTTGACATTGTCCGTAAGCTTGAGTTAATTTGCAAACAAAAAAATCCTACAATGATGGAAATACCTGTGTGTTGTCCTTGATAATGCAGAGAGAGAAGAGCTCCAACTTCTTAATCACAGCCTCAATTTTGTCCCGCACATTGACTATAGTTGCGGAGAGTCCCTGTAATCCTAGATTCAGATCATTCAGGCGAGAAAAAACATCACCCAGATAGACCAGTCGTGTGAGAAACTCATCATCATGCAAGAGGTCACACAAGTGAAAATTATGGTCAGTAAAGAAAACTTTAAGCTCGTCTCTCAATTTAAAAAAACATATCAATACTTTGTCCCTTGATAACCAGCGCACTTCTGTATGTTGTAAAAGCATTACATGGTCGCTGCCCATATCATTGCGTAATGCAGATAATACACGAGAGTTCAGGGGCCTTGCTTTAAAAAAGTTTACCATTTTCACTGTAGTGTCCAAACCGTCTTTCAATCTGTCAGGCATTCCCTTGGCAGCAAGAGCCTCTCGGTGGATGCTGCAGTGTACCCAAGTGGCATCGTTAGCAACTGCTTGTCTACCGGTCACAGCTTTTGCGCCATCGGTACAAATACCAACACAGCTTGACCATTTGATGTCACAATGCTGTCCAGTACTTAAAACAATATCCTCTCCTGTTGTCCTGGCTTGCAGAAGAGGATGTCTTCCTTAATTGACCCCGCAAAAACGTAACAGACATATACTAGGAGCTGTGTCTGTTGTAATGCATAGAATTCACTGGCTTGTATGCAAAGCAGTAATTGTTTCAAAACTTCTCCTGCCATGTCACTGATGCGTCATGAAACAGTGCTGTTTGATCAGTGTTTATTTTTGCCAGTGAAACGAGGCTACTTAACCGTGAAAAAAACACATCACCCAAATGTATAGCCCCGTTGGAAAATATAAATGGACTGTTTGAAAATGTGAATGACATTTTCATTTGGCATACTCCCGACGGCATTGCATCCCAGCTTGAGAATAGCCGCTCTAAGTGAACATTGTGAATGATAATCACCATGTTATACCCAAGTGGGTGCTACACGTTGGTGGTGGATGAGGTGAGTTTCCCTCTTGTATGCACGTTGAGCATCTGAAAAAGCACTTGATATAAATCCCATCAATTATGAATGAGTCATTATGGCATGGCCTTTCTGTAGCATAGACTCTGCCAATGATTCTGCATTGATACCAGAATCAAGGAACAGACATGTGAACACACAGAGAAGCTACATTTTCAGAACGGACGGTCTGTTGGTCTTCTCGACGACGTCAGCCAAGGTAAAACAATCCCCCTCCTCACACACGCATCAATGCACATCTTGGGGAGGCAGGTAGCCTAGTGGTTAGAGCGTTGGACTCGTAACCAGAAGATTGCAAGATCGAATCCCCGTGCTGACAAGGTAAACATTTGTTGTTCTGCCACTGAACAACACAGTTAACCCACTGTTCCTAGGCCATCATTGAAAATAAGGATTTGTTCTTAACTGATTTGCCTAGTTAAATATAAAATAAAAATATGTTTCTTATTTAACTAGGCAAGTCCTCTCCCGCACGAAAGGATAAAGGGAGGAGGAAATAGGAGAAGAGGAGGTTGTTCAATTTGACGCTGACAACATTGACCCCAATTTATCTTTTCCATTTCTATGTTTGTGATGGATATGAAACTATCATGTCTGGCTGACAAACACACTGATACCAGGGAGACGAGGTGGAGGAGGAACAACAGATGTATTGTACCCGGAAAGGAAGAAAGAGAGAGTGAGATGGAAAAATAGAGGGAGAAAGACGAGAGAGAGAAAGAGATGAAGACAGAGGGCTATCTCTTCTCCTGTGTTACTGAGTGATAAGGCTAGCTTCTCAGTATCTGTCCCCTCTCTCTAATCTTCACAGACAGGACAAAAGGAAAGGAAGCTCTTACAGACTGTTTGGTCAACGCCTGACTGGTGATGCTTGATGCTGTATGCTTTGTGTCCAAATACGTCCATACCCTTCCTCTTCTCAACTCTCTCTCTCCCTCCCTCTAACCTCTTCCTCTCTAACTTCTTCCTCTCTGACCTCTTCCTCTCTAACTTCTTCCTCTCTAACTTCTTCCTCTAACTTCTTCTCCTCTCATCTCCCTGCACCATCTCTAACTTCTTCCTCTCTATCTTCTTCCTCTCTAACTTCTTCCTCTCTGACCTCTTCCTCTCTAACCTCTTCCTCTCTAACTTCTTCCTCTAACTTCTTCTCCTCTCATCTCCCTGCACAGCATCTCTAACTTCTTCCTCTCTATCTTCTTCCTCTCTAACTTCTTCTTCTCTCCTCTCCCAGCACAGCCTCTCTAAATGAACGAGGGAGTGAGCAGAGGAGAGGAGAGGAGGAAGGAAAGGAGCAGAAGAGGAACAAAGAAATGGTGAGCGAGCATCTCACACCTAATGAGCCAGCTCCCCAATGACTTAAAACAAGAAAGACAGAGTAATTCATTGATTTCATTACAAAATAAAACAGAGCAATTTTCATGCCTGGCCAGGTTACCAGAGATTAAAAGGTCGAACAAGGCCATCATTTCACATCGTAGGGGAATTATTTAATTGTCTAAATCACCCGTTACCCCTTTATACATTGATGAACGGCACCAAAGCATTACTGTGTGTGTGTGTGTGTGTGTGTGTACCAAGTACCATGCCGCATTCATTCTCAGGTAATTTTTATATTCTCCCTGTGAGTTTCTCTCCTGCAAGGCACTGGAAAAGCAGGGTGAATTATGACCAGAACTCTCTCATCTCTCTCCAGTGGTTCAGTTGGAACATAGTTTCAGAGAACCATGTGGCTGCTACCTCACAAGCCATGTACATCTCCAAACAAGCCTGTAGCTGGCCCAAAAGCTGGAGACACACAATGACCTTGTGTGACATTGCAGAGTCTTCAGTCTCTACAGTGTCATTCGCACACCATGTATCATAGATCTAATGTATGCAGTGTTCTGACAGTTTTCTCTTTTACTGTGGATTCATGATAAGAGTAGAAACGTTGATTACAAATGAAAGTCAAAAGCCAACGGGACAGAAGAAAACAACACTGCATGTAAGGAGATGTGGTCTGTGATATGATAGATCATCTATGCAGCTTTTCTCCAGAGAGAGAGAGAGAGAGAGAGAGAGAAAGAGAGAGAAAGGGGGAGAGGGAGAGAGAGAGACTGAAAGGGTGAGAAAGGGAGCGATAGAGAGAAAAATGATAGGGAGACATAACGCGGGAGAGAGAGAGTAGAGAGAGAAAGAGGGATCAATTCACCCATATGATTTTGTGGCGTGGAGAGAGAAACAGAGAGAGAGACCGAGAAAGAGAAACAATAGAAGGGAAAAGACAAAGAAATGGGGATGAGAATGGAATTGCAACCTTATGCATGCACAGTGAATTCTTCCATCACATATACAGCTGATTCTCAAGATCTTGCACACTATTGAGTTGCTATTGAGCCCACTCTACTACACTGTCTGAGCCAAGGACTACATGCTTTCTGGTAAGTTTTGATTACAATACTGGGTGCGGTGAATATATTTTATATGACATACATGATTTTCTGCTGACTAGTATATAGTAGCCTTTAGCAAAGTGTGTTTAAATCATTTCCAACATGTTAACAATTTATGCTAGATAGTTTTTGCTACCATGTGGATTTTAGATTGCTTGAGTCTGCTAACTGAGGAGTGTTAATTCACCTGTTTCCATACATGTTTCATTTTAAAACATTTATCTTAGAACGGAGTTGTTAAATCTCACTGCTTAACCATTTATCTGTACATGGAATTGTATTTGTTTTTTTCCCACTAATTTCTTTCTAATCTTTACAGGAAAATGCCACAGGCACTATCTGATATGTGTGGAGACTTTACACTGCAGCTAATGTAGAAGGAAAAGCTGTGTTCAGAAAATACTGTGCCAAATTATTTGTGAAGAATGAAACAAAGATACAGAATCATCTGGCCAAGTTCCCTCAGCGCTCACAACAAGCAACCTCTGACAGAAGTCCCTCTACTTCTATTCGAGGTGAAAATCATGAATCAGACACACTCCTGGAATCAGAAGTTTTTTGATTCAATGGAGGAACGTAGTCAAAGAAATTCTGATGAATGTCTTGCTCGAGCTGTGTATGCAACTGGTTCACCTCTGATGCTCACATGTATTGGAAGAGATTTCTGAGTGCTCTTCACCCAGCATACACCCCTCCAACCAGACATGCTTTATCTACTCATTTGCTGGATGCAGAGTTCAACAGAGTTTAAGTGAAGGTCAAGCAAATCATAGAGAAAGCAGACTGTTTACGAATCATCTCTGATGGGTGGTCGAATGTTCGTGGGCAAGGAATAATTAACTACATCATCTCCACTCCTCAACCAGTATTCTACAAGAGCACAGACACAAGGGACAACAGACACACCAGTCTCTACATTGCAGATGAGCTGAAGGCAGTCATCAATGACCTTGGACCACAGCAGGCATTTGCACTGGTGAAAGACAATGCTGCGAACATGAAGGCTGCATCACACCCATTTGCTGTGCTGCTCCTGCATTGAATCTGCTCCTCAAGGACATCATGGCACTGAAACATTGGATACACTCTACAAGAGAGCCAAGGAAATGGTTAGGTATGTGAAGGGTCATCACGTTATAGCAGCAATTTACCTCACCAAGCAAAGTGAGAAGAATAAGAGAACCACAATAAGAGAACAACATATCACAGCCTGCTGATACGGACAGCCCCATCAAGAGGATCCTCCTGGATGATGTATTTTGGGAGAGAGTGGTAAGCAGCCTGAAACTCCTGAAACCTATAGCAGTAGCCATTGCATGGATTCAGGGAGACAATGCCATCCTGTCTGATGTTCAGACTCTGCTTGCAGATGTAAGAGAAGAAATCCGTACTGCCCTGCCCATTTCCCTGTTGTTCCAAGCAGAAGAAACTGCAGTTCTGAAATACATCAAAAAGCCTGAAGACTTAAGTTTGAAGCCCATACACGCCGCAACGTACATGTTGGACCCCAAGTATGCTGGCAAGAGCATCATGTCTGGTGCAGAGATCAACAAGGCCTATCACTACCGTGTCTCGCCACCTTGGCCTTGATGAGGGCAAGGTTATTTGCAGTCTAGCGAAGTACACTTCCAAGCAAGGGCTTTGGGATGGAGATGCAATATGGCAGTCGTGCCAACATATCTCATCAGCTACCTGGTGAAAGGGACTTCATGGATCTGAGGCTCTTTCCCCTGTTGCCTCCAAATCCCACCAACATCAGCCACCTCAGAGCGCAACTGGTCCTTGTTTGGAAACACACACACCAAAGCGCACAACAGGCTGACCAATACAAGGGTTGAAATATTGGGCCTGTTTTTTAGCCTGGCCCGGAAAGTGACAGTGAAGATAAGGTCTCAGTGTCTGATGTTCAAGAGGTGGACATTGAGGAGGTCCAGGGAGAAGACATGAAAGCCTGAGAGGAAGACAACCAAAGCTTTAGTTTTGAGACAATCATTTTACAGATGTATGTTGAAAACATTTTTGGGAGATGCGATGGATTATTGGGGATCATTCAATATTTGCTGTCTTTTGTTGTTCTGTGAAATCATCCCATGTAAACTCATTTAACTAAAGTTCAATTCGTAACTACATTGTTTTTTTATTTCTATTGGAAGGATTTAAACATTTGCAATTATGTCTACTTATGATAAGGTAAAAGGTTTATGTTTCTCTCTCCATATGATATGGTAAATATATCCAATACAAAAAACATCTACATTTAAATGGTATTAATATGAAGTTGCACAACACAGAGAAGCCGGATATACGTCATCAGACATGTCATCAGAGAGCGCAATAGAACATTGTACTGTCTACACTTGGTTTGTTGTTTATATTAAAATGTTTTCATTAAATTGATTTTATTCAGAACTAAAGTATTGTTGCTAAGGATTCCACAACGCGGTTAGCCTTTACGGCTGGGACTGCAAGTTTGTGTTCCATTTTTTGTGTGGATTCTGCAAGTGCTAGCTGACTGTACTACAGACACCTGTCATCATCGTGGGAAAGACTCATTGTTATCTTTTCGTAAAACAACTGGTTGCAGTAAAGAGCCAGTCTGGATATTAAGGAGATCCTGAGGGAAATCGACGAGTACCAACAGCCATCATGGAAAGATCCGACTACCTCACAAAATAATTTTAACCCCCCACCACCCCTACAGACACGGACGATTTACTTACTGTTGAAGTAGAGGCTAGTGCTCTGGCTGGAATCCATGCAACACTGGAAAAGTTTTGTAAGGAGGTAGCAGGGCTGAGGGGGAGTTTGCAGTTTAGCCAGAGTGAAATTCTCACGCTCCAAGGAGAAAACAAGGCACTCACAGCCAAGGAAAAAATCCACGATTCTAACATGGATTGTCTACTCAGGGAAAACAGGGTGATTGAAGGAGTCGCTACTAGACATACAAAGTCGTATCATGCTTGAATATAATCTAATAATTCAGAGGCCGCGATCAGAGAATTCATGCAATCCGCCTTGAAACTTCCTATAGAGCCTGTAAACAAGGTGGCTTTCCACCGAGTAAACAGACTTGGAACTCGGAGCGACTAGACCAAGGGTCCCAGACCGATCATCACAAAATGAGCTGATCAAAAGCAGGGGAAGGGAGCTTAAAGGGACCAAATTCGGTCTCAATGACCAATTTCCAAGGGAGATAAACGAATGTTGTAAGAGACTGTATCCGGTACAAAGGCAACAAAGGGAGAAGGGTAAGCGTGCCTTTCTCATTCTGGACAAACTCTTTCTAGATAGACAGTTATTCCGAGACAGCGCCATAACACCATGGCTGTACTAAATTCTACAGGGACTTCAGGTTACGAAAAAAAGAAAGTATGGGAACTGTAAAAATATCTGAACACAATGAAGTGGATATGAACACACACAAACTCAATTACATGCTCGCTTACACATACAGACTTATACACACACACACACACCTGATCTCGCTCTCTTCTCTCACTCTCTCTTTCCTCGTCTCTTCTCTCCCGCTCTCTCTATTGTAATTTAATGTGTTTATTGTTTGTCTATCTTTTTTGTGTATTTGTCTATAAGTTTATATATGTTTACAACAAGCCATGGTAAGATACCAGAATAGGGGCATTGGGGAATAATAACATATTGTACATAATATATTTGTACTGTAGTATAGCAGTCTCTAGAGTAATGCAAGGTCTCTTTCATGATCATGTGAAATGTCAATTGCTACGGAAATGCTGGGATGTGTTTTTCAATGATGCCAAAGGTAATTATGATGCAACTATGATGGTGATACTATATGGATTACAATTATCATCATGAATATTAAGGCTATACTCACTTCATGTTACACACATAGACACTCAACCATGCAGAGTTATTATTTATTTGGACATCACACATTATAGTCTTACTTATACAGACATTGTACACACTCACTATATCACATCCAATATCATACACATCAACCTACTCACATTTACTACACACATAATATCTTGCCTCAATTTTCTAACATCTGTGGCATTGGCTCACAGGCAAACAGTCAAGGGAATAAAACAAATATTGCTAGAACCTATTTCTTGAATTCTAAATCTGACATTTGAAAGCTCTAATTTTGACCATCATCTTACCTCTGATGGCAGTAACTTTACAAGCACTAATTATGGTCAATTTAGACTGAGAATAGTATCTAGTTATGGTAAGGGCTGAAATAAGTATAGCCAGTTATATTTGTAACGGTAACGGTAACAGTAACGGTAATTAACAGATAATTAAAAAAGAAGATCAGTCTTTACATGGGTAAAAAAGGAAGATAACATATACTGTTTACAGGAAACTCACTCTACATCGATGATGAAGTTGGGTGGAAAAAGGCATGGTGTGATGAAATAATTTTGTGTCATGGACAAAGGAACTCAAAGGGTGTGATGATATTAATTAACAAACATTTTGATCTGTAAGTGCAAATACTCAGGAATGATTCGCAAGGAAGGTGGATCCTTTCGAATATGAAATTTGTCTCATTAATCTACATGGTCCAAATCAGGATGATCCATAATTCTACGAAAACATGTATACCAATTTATTGAACTTACAGGCAACAAATGATCAAATCATTATGGTAGGAGAGTATAACACAGTGTTAAGTACCTCACTGGACCGTAAAGGTTATCACTCTACAAACTATCATCACCGTGCCCTTAAGGAAATCACAAATGTTATGGACACATTAGAAATAGTGGATATCTGGAGACTAAAAAACCCAGACCTAGTGAGATAAACATGGAGACATAATCAAGCTTGTCGTCTTGACTACTTTCTTGTCTCTTTCTCTCTTGCATCAAAGGTTATAAAAGTTTTAATAGGAGACAGAATGCAATCGGATCATCATCTAATTGGCATTCACATAACTCTTATAGATGTTTCACGTGGAAAAGGGATATTGGAAATTTAATCAAAGTTTACTGGAGGACAAAATAATTTCTAACTGAATATTTCCAGTGTAATATAGGTTCATCAAAAACAATGAATATTGTTTGGGATACCTTTAAATGTACCTTCAGAGGTCATTCAATTCAATATTAATCAATAATAAAATAGCAGTTTCTGGCTAAAGAGACAACACTAACAAGGGAAATTCATGAACTAATAGTACAGGTAGATAGCAATAAAAACGATACTACAGAGATACAAAATAAGTTAGAGGAAAAACCAAAAGAAACTTCAGGAACTTATTCAAGAACGATCTAATGTAATTTATTATAAAAATAAAGCAAACTGGATGGAATATGGAGAAAAATGAACAAAATTATTCCTGAATACAGGAACAATACAGGAACGCTAACAAAAAGAAATTGCAGAAACTCGTTACTGAAGACGAGTCATCTATGATTCTCTGAATGATATTTTAAAAGAGGAAGCTAATTATTTTAGGCAGATGTTCTCGTTTCCGTCTCATCCTATCCCACTGAATGAAGATTACAGTAAGGAATTCTTTCCAAATAATAAAAAAATGGGAAATTAACAAATGTACAGAAAGATCAATACGAAGGACAAATTAGAGAGGAATACTTTTTGAAGTTATTAAAACCTTTCAGTCTGGAAAAACCCCAGGGCTTGATGGCATACCGGTAGAGGTATATCAAGCCTTTTTTTGTTACACTAAAAGCTAAATTGTTAAATTGTTTGAACTACTTCTATAGAAATGGTAGTCAGTCAAGTACTTAGCATGAAGGTCTGATTTCTTAATTATTAAAACAAGACCCAGATGGCAAATATAAAGACCCAGTCTATCTAAAAAAAGGCCCCTTACATTTCAATGTTGTGATGCAAAAATACTATCGAAATGCGTAGCACTCAGAATTAAAAGGGTTTTTACCAGGTATTGTACATCCTGATCAGACAAGTTTTTTTTACATGTTAAATATATGACAACTACTAGAAATAATAGAACATCATGAAACATCTAAGAAGCTAGGCCTGGTATTTACAGCGGATTTTGAAAAGGCATTTGATAAAGTAAGACTGGATTTTATTTATAAATGCCTGGATTTTTTAAATTTCGGTAATTCTCTTATAGAATGGGTAAAAATAGCGTATTGCAACCCCAGGTGTAAAATAGTAAATAAAGGCTACTTCTCGGAGAGTTTTGAATTGTCAAGAGGAGTTAAAGATACATTTCTTGTTAATCTAGGCACTGTGTCAGATTTCAGAAAGACTTTACGGCGAAAGCAAACCATACTATTATCTGAGGATAGCACCCCATCAAACAAATACAGGCAATCATATTTCATCCCGCCAGGGGCGACACAAAACTCAGAAATAACGATATAATTCATGCCTTACCTTTGAAGATCTTCTTTTGTTGGCACTCCAACATGTCCCATAAACATCACAAATGGTCCATTTGTTTGATTAATTCCGTCGTTATATCTCCAAAATGTCCATTTATTTGGCGCGTTTGATCCAGAAAAACACCGGTTCCAACTCGCGCAACATGACTACAAAATATCTAATAAATTACCTGTAATCTTTGTCCAAACATTTCAAATAACCTTCCTAATACAACTTTAGGTATTTCTAACGTAAATAATCAATCAAATTTAAGACGGGGTGAACTGAGTTCAATAGCGGATAAAAAACAAAGTGGAGCGAGCTTTCAGGTCACGCGTCCCAACCACAACAGTACACTTCACTCGACCCTTGTTCTGAACTGCCTTACTTCCTCATTTCTCAAAGGAAAAACATAAACTAATTTCTAAAGACTGTTGGCACCCAGTGGAAGTGATAGGAACTGGCTTAGAAATCTAGATTCCCATTGAAAACCCATTGAAAAGAGAGTGACCTCAAAAAAAATCCTGGTTGGTTTGTCCTCAGGGTTTCGCCTGCCAAATAAGTTCTGTTATACTCACAAACATCATTCAAACAGTTTTAGAAACTTCAGTGTTTTCTATCCAAATCGACTAATAATATGCATATCCTAGCTTCTGGGCCTGAGTAGCAGGCAGTTTACTTTGGGCATGTGTTTCATCTGGACGTGAAAATACCGCTCCCTAGCCTAGAGAGGTTTAACAAGGGTATCCGCTGTAACCATATCTATTTGTTATGGCCATCAAAATGCTAGCAATTTATTTTTATTTTAGACCTTTATTTAACTAGGCAAGTCAGTTAAGAACAAATTCTTATTTTCAATGACGGCCTAGGAACAGTGGGTTAACTGCCTGTTCAGGGGTAGAACGACAGATTTGTACCTTGTCAGCTTGGGGATTTGAACTTGCAACCTTTCGGTTACTAGTCCAACACCACTAGGCTACCCTGCCGCTCCTGATTAAAATCAGATCCAATAACAACATTCGAGGATTAGAAATCCAAGGCTTAAAAACAAAGATGTCCATGTATGCCGATGACTCAAGTGTTATATTAAGTCCGCAAGCTAGATAGAGAACTTTTCTGCACTCTTTGGACTAAAACCTATTTATGATAAGTGTACGATATTAGATATTGGATCTTTAAAAAATACAACTTTTACATTACCCTGCAGTTTACCTATAAAAATGGGCTGATGGTGAAGTAGACATACTTGGCATTCTTATCACAAAATATATAAATTAGCTCTGCACAATGAATTTCAATAGAAAACTTGTAAAACTAGACAATATCCTGCAACCATGGAGAGGTAAATACTTGTCTATTTATGAAAAAATGGTCTTGATTAACGCCTTAGTCATATCTCAGTTTACTCACTTATTGGGGCTGCCTACTCCTGATGATTTGTTTTTCAAATCATATGAGCAAAAAATATCTGGGATCTGAGACGCTAAACCAAACAACATAAAACGTGCCTATCTATGTAATGAATAGGGTGGGTTGAGATTATTAAATATAAAAGCACTAAACCTCTCTCTAAAAGCTTCACTCATTCAGAAGTTGTACTTGGACCCTACATGGTTCTCAAGTAGACTACTAAGAAAAGCTCATCCATTGTTTAAAAATGGCCTTTTTGCCTTTGTGTAGATTGACATGTCTCATTTTCGATTAATTGAAAATGATACTTTTTTCAAAGTATCTTTCTTTTTCAAACAAGCATTGCAGAACTGGCTACAATTTCAATTTCATCCCCCTGAAAAGATTGTACAAATTTTACAACAAATATTATGGCTGAACTCAAATGTGCTGGTTGATAAAATATCTGTAGTTATGGGAAAAAAATCTTTGAAAAGGGTATTTTGTTCTTAAATTATATTGTAATTTGGAATGGTAGAGTTATGTCCTTCATGGAGTTATCAGAATTGTACAGGAAGGTTTGCTCAATCCAAGAGTAAACCAATTGATTACAGCATTACCCCAAACATGGAGGAGGCAGGTGGCAGCGAGAGCAGGTAGGGAACTGGTCTGTCTGTCCAATATAAAGGATCAAAACTGTCAGAGGAATAAAAATAGCATACATAGGAAAGTATTCCAGTTTCATTTGAGGACCAGGATGTTGACAACTGTGCCATACAGATTGCAAAATAGTTGGGAAGAGATTTTTGATGTACCGATTCCATGGTACAGGGTGTATGAGTTGATATATAAAACAACGCAAGATTCAAGACTTCATGCTTTTCAGCTAAAATTATTATATAGAATTCTTGCCACCAAAAAAATGTTGAATATTTGGGGCATAAAATCATCAAAAGCTCTACAGATTTTGTTGTGAGGATACAGAATCAATAGAGCATTTATGTTGGTATTGTCCTCAGGTAGCCTGTTTCTGGTCTCAGGTTCAGCAATGGCTGAAAATGCATAGCATTGATCTAAAATTGACCCTAGAAATAGTACTGTTAGGAGATCTGGAGAGACCGGGTCAGTCAATTACTAATAATCTTAGTAAACGTATTTATCTTCAACTTACAATCTGTGGATTCTATTCGATTAGATAGATTGAAATTGTACGTTAAACATCACAGCATAGTTGAAAGATATGTGTTGCATAGAAACCCGAAGTGGGTGGCCAGCAGAGATAGATGGATGGGATGGGCTGACGGAAGCTGAAAGTTGGGATGTGGAATTGGAGACAAGTGGGATTGGAGTTGCTGTGCGGGATATAGAATGATGGTCCAAGATAAAATACATTTAAAAAAGGTAAAAATAAAACATAATAAAAAGTATTTTTGAATGACACTGAGGGGCAGTGTTTTTACAGCTAATGCCGGTTAACCTGAGGCTGATGCCGCGCAGATGTTTGTGCACATGCATATACACACACTCTCATTCAAATAAACCCATACAAGAACACACACATACATGTAATTGTGCCAGACATGCACACAAACATATACAGTTGGCATTGTTGTTATGATTTTAGTTGTCCCTGATGTCCTTTGTTTTAAATGGTTTTTTTTGTTTTGTTTTGTTGCATTGTCTGCTGTTCTCTTCTGTCTTTTTCTTTTTTCTATTTAGTTCATTCTCTTGGTTGATGGTGCATTGGGGAGTTATTGGGGGTGGGGAATGGGGGGGGGGGGGGTCTTGAATGGTTGAGGGACAGCTATTGGGGAACTGTGGATGGCCTGGTGGGAGATCTGTCAACGTGCCCTTGGGCAGGGCATTGACCCTGGATGCTTCTGTGTGTCGCTTTGAATGGGAGTCTGTTGGATGACTGGTATGATGCAGTTGTTGAGCGGCTTCACTGCATGTATATTGTATGTTTCGGATATTATTATTTATTTTTTTAAAGATTTAAAATATATATTTCTGTTAATTCCCATATATTCCTGTTAATTCCCACATAAAGTTTCCACCTGTGAATATTCCCTAAAATGTGCAACCCTAGACCAAGCAGAGTCTTCTTACTGGTCCTAACCTTACTGTGTTACCCAGAGGGCATAGGGGGACTGATAAAGCCAGGAAACCAGGCTTACTGAATATAAATATACACACGCAGACACACACACACGTGCACACATGAAACACACACACACACAAATACACACTTGATAAAACCAGTATTCCATACAGACACTCTGACAGTTAGAGCTTATATTATGGGATAGAAATAAACACACACGCACTGTACTGAATTAGATTCTGTGTATAGTGTATCAAAACATATTACAGTGTAGAACGCTGTGGAACATCAAATCATTCCCAGTATGGGACAGAAATTCACGTGATTACAATTTGTCATCTCACTAATACCCTACCTCCTACTCTATCCTAAAACACACATGCTTGGATACACAGTACACACACACACACACACACACACACACACACACTGGTACCGTAATGGAATTGGTACACACACACACACGCACTCGCACACACACACGCACTCGCACACACACACACGCACACACACACTGGTACCATAATGGCCTTGGTAAACACAAACATACATACATACATACATACATACATACATACATACATACACACACACACACACACACACACACACACACACACACACACACACACACACACACACACACACACACACACACACACACACACACACACACACACACACACACACACACACACACACACACACACACACACACACACACACACACACACACTTGTGATGAGATAGAGGGTGAGTATCTTAAATAATCCCACAGCAACAGTTGAGCTGATTAAATGCTGTAGTCTGGAATCAGATTGAGCTTTACATCTCTGTTGGCTCCAGGACAGTACAGTGGTTTGGCTGCAGCACCTAGATACAGCTCAGTAACTGTAGCCTCAGCAGATCAGTACAGCAACAGAAGGTCTATTTACTGGCCTGGGGCTAGCAGTGGGTCTTTAGGGAGGGTAGTGGTAGTGTACCATACAAGCTGCACGGGGCAGTGATTTTGCGTGCTTAGCACCAGGGTTGTACCAGGCATCATGTGATACATCTGACTCGGGAACATCAGAGACCCTAACAGTACAGCCTGACACTGAATAACTGTCACCTCTCATACATGTCACTGAGGCATTCTGCAACCATCTGAAAGATGGAAAAAACAACCATAGCTGTGTTCGAATACTCATACTAACCACACTAACCGTACTATTTGTGACATGAATTGAGTATATAGTATGCTTATTGGTCATAGTATGGATATAGTTAGTATGCCAAAAGTTCCCGGATGTCGTACTAAATTCGCCAAAATATGAAGTATACACACAGAGGACACCATTTCCGTACATTAGGGCCCATAATGCAATTCTTCAGGAAATCGGCGCGACTTCACATCGTTTTCAGATTTGAAGAAAATGGCGTAAAATATGCACCCGAAGTACAACGAGAGCGGATACAAATTCATTGCTTTAACTAATTATGACAAATGTTAAGAAAATGTTGAGCAATGTAATAAAGTAATGACTTTTCAAATAAGGTACCTTACACGTTATGTTGGTTGACAATTTCTTAGCTACGCTTGTCCTTACGAACCACATAGCATATCAACCACATAGCATATCAGTACAGCAGTATGTACCGGTATGTCAGCTAGCTACCTAAAGTTAGTTGGTTGGCTACTTATACATCAAACTTGTCAGTATATTAACTATAGTCCATCTAACTTACTACCCAACGTTTATTGACTTCATTATTCCGGTCAATCTTAGCTTAGCTAAATGGTATAGTCGTTGTGTGTTCTCAATGGACATCGGGCCCTTTCGTAAATTGGCTCTGGCTATCTACTCCAATTTCAGAGCATTTTATAGTGTGAGTGTACCAGAGCGCGAGTGCTCAACACCCGCTGAATATGGCCGGTGTCAGTAAACGTCTGCAAAAAAGCGTAATTAAATTGTTGCCAGCAGCACAGTTACAGTCACCAATGCTCGGGATAACATGAAAACTGCCTAACCAGCTCTGCTAGGGTGAGTAAAATGGTCAGAGTGGTCTCATTTGTGTCTGGATGTAGCTAGCAAGCTAGCCAACGTTAGCTTGGGTGATTGACTGCCGTTGTAAGGTCAGATTGCTCAAATCAACCCTACTCCTCCGTCCGAGCGTCCAGTGTGTGCTCCGAGTGCGAAATGCTCTGAATTTACAAATGGACAATCTGACAAAGCTCTGAATTTACGAGCACATGCCAGATTGAATTTAAGAACACACCGAAGTCGTAAAATGTCTAACTAGTCATTTGTTATGCTAACTTGCTAGCAAGAGGTTGCATAGCAACATCATCACTTTCCAGTAGAGCTAGTACGCTAAACTGAAAGGATACCGTTTGTTTACAGTATAATAAAATTAACTTATAGTATATACTCATTAAGTATGTAGTATACAGTATATTAGTATGAGTATTCTAACACAGCTCATGTATCTTTCAGACAGACACACCAAAGTGGGAAATTACAGGTAATAAGGGATGGACATGCTGGAGAGGGTCAGACTAGCTACGGTGGAGGTCAGATATTATGCTTCTGATGATAACAGATACTGAGGAAAGAACCTTGCGCTTGATATCTATACAATATACCAATATCCAGTAGGTTTGATACTAGGGTCAGACTAGCTACTGTGGGAGTCTGACAAATTATCAACAACAACAACATTATATAGCCAACTACTGATATAAACATGCTTCCTGTCTCCCCCTGATGTCACCCCGCCCCATAAGCTCCTAAAGTAGAGTCATAAAGAGTCACAAGGCACAGCCAGGCACCTAATCCCCATATGACCCCCTCCCCACAAACACCCCATACCCTATGACCTGGTGACTCCTGTCTCTTCCAGACAGAGGGGGTGTGGTGATGGGATCTATGATTGATGGCTTCTCATATCATCTCGACACGCAATGCCATTCTGTAGATGCATCCCAAATCTCACTCTATTGCCTATATATTTTTCCAAGTTGGCGACAATGGAGATTGCAGCATTGCAACTAGTTCTTAGGAAACTTTGCAGTATTTAATTTTTTTATGTACTATTTTTTACATTATTAGCTCAGGAAATGTTTTGTGTCATTACATACAGCTGGGAAGAACTATTGGATATTAGAGAGGCGGTAACTCTGCTGGTTTGACTTAGGAGGCGTGCACACCACCCACCGCTTCCGAGTATATTACTCGTTAATGTTCAGTTTTGGATAACAAAGTCGATGAGCTTAGAGTAAGGATTTCTTTCTAGAGAGATATTAGGGCCTTAAACATACTTTGTTTCACGGCAACATGGCTCTCTCGGGGTACTCTGTCGGAGTCGGTAAAGCCAGCAGGATTCTCAGTACATTGTGCACACAGGAATAAATATCTCTCCGGGAAGTAGGAGGGTGGAGGGGTGTGTTTCATGATTAATGACTCATGGTGTAATTCCAGGAACATACAGGAACTCAAGTCCTTTTGTTCACCCGATCTAGAATACCTCACAATTTAATGCCGACCATATTATCTCCCAAGAAAATTCTCCTCCGTCAACGCCACGGCCGTTTACATCCTCAAGCCGATACCTCGACAGCCCTCAAAGAACTTCACTGGACTTTATGAAAACTGGAAACCACATATCCTGAGGGTGCATTTATTGTAGCTGGGGATTTTAACAAAGCAGATCTGAGGACTAGGCTGCCGAAGTTCTATCAACATATCGACTGTACTACTCGCACTTCTAAGACTCTCGACCATTTCTATTCCAACTTCTGGAATGCTTACAAGGCCCTCCCCCGCCTTCCTTTCGGCAAATCTGACCACAACTCCATCTTGCTCCTCCCGTCCTATAGGCAGAAACTCAAACAGGAAGTACCCGTGTTTCGTACTATTCAACGCTGGTCTGACCAATCGGAATCCACGCTTCAGGATTGTATTGATCATGTGGACTGGGATATTTTCTGAGTAGCTTGCGAAAAGAATCTAGACGCATACATGGATATGGTGACTGAGTTTATAAGGAAGTGTGTAGGAGATGTAGTACCCACTGTGACTATTAAAACGTACCCTAACCAGAAACCGTGGATAGATGGTAGCATTCGCACAAATCTGAGCGCGAACCACCACATTTAACCATGGCAAGGTGACTGGTAATAAGGCAGAATATAAACAGTGTAGTTATTCACTCTGCAGGGAAATCAAACAAGCTAAACGTCAGTATAGAGATGAAGTGGAGTCGCAATTCAACGCCTCAGACACGAGACCTATGTGGTAGGGTCTACAGACAATCAGAGACCGAAGTCTTGCGTCCGGACAGGCTAAACACATTCTTAGCACGCTTTGAGGATAAGACCGTGCCACCAACGCAGCCCGCTACCAAGGACTGTGGACTTTCCTTCTCCGTGGCTGACGTGAGTAAAACATTTAAACGTGTTAACCCTGGCAGGGCTGCCGGCCCAAACGGCATCCCTAGCCGTGTCCTCAGAGCATGCGCAGACCAGCTGGCTGGTGTGTTTACAGGCATATTCAACCTCTCCCTATCCCAGTCTGCTGTCACCAAATGCTTCAAGATTGTTCCTGTACCCAAGAAGGCAAAGGTAACTGAACTTAATGACTATCGCCCCATAGCATTCACCTCTGTAATCATGAAGTGCTTTGAGAGACTAGTCAAGGATCATTTCCCCTCTACCTTACCTAGACCCACTTCAATTTGCTTACTGCCCCAATAGAGCCACAGACAATGCAATCGCCATCACTCTGCACACTGCCCTATCCCATCTGGACAAGAGGAATACCTATGTAAGAATGCTGTTTATTGAATAAGCTCAGCATTCAACACCATAGCTCATCATTAAGCCCGAGACCCTGAGTCTGAACCCCGCCCTGTGCAACTGGGACCTGGACTTCCTAACGGGCCGCCCCCAGGTGGTGAAGGTAGGAAACAACACCTCCACTTCGCTGACCCTCAACACTGGAGCCCCACAAGGACGCTTGCTCAGCCTCCTCCTGTACTCCTTGTTCACCCATGACTGTGTGACCAAGCACTCCTCCAACACAATCATAAAGTTAGCAGACGACACAACAGTAGTAGGCGTGATTACCAAATATAACGAGACAGCCTACAGGGAGGAGGCGATGGCTCTGGGAGTGTAAAAGAACAAGCACCTGCAATATCATCTGCTAATCACATGTACATATATGACGAATAAAATTTGATTTGATATAGTGCACTACTTTTGACCTGGGCCCATAAGGCTCTGGTGAAAAGTAATGCACTATAGAGAATAGGGTGCCATTTGGGATGCATTCTGTAACCACAACCTGCAAAGGTCCAGCTCACAGTAACTGCTGCATGCTACTGTGCTGGCACTCAATAGTCCATCAAAAAAAAAACACAATCTGCAATAGTGAGGGTATTAGCTACACTTTACCAAGTTGGTACAGACATATCTGGTTCCACCTTGTAGCCTTGTACAATAGCTATAATCTAACCACTTTGAAGTTGTAAGTCTAGTCCAATGCCCCAAGTGAGCGTATTAGCTACACTACACACAGTACCAAGTCACTTTGGGCATAATCTAGTTCCTTGGAAAGTTGTGGCTGTAATGTATAATATGACCACTTTGAAGTTGTAAGACTGGTCACAGTAAATCACATTGGTTTGGCCAAAGGCGGAAACTGAAAAAGCGAGTATTCGTATCTTCAATATTTTATGTGTATGAGTGTGTGTGTTTATTTATATGTGTGTGTGTGTGTGTGTGTGTGTGTGTGTGTGTGTGTGTGTGTGTGTGTGTGTGTGTGTGTGTGTGTGTGTGTGTGTGTGTGTGTGTGTGTGTGTGTGTGTGTGTGTGTGTGTGTGTGTGTGGCATATGTAGAGGGGGTCCCAGAGAAGTACGGGGGAGACTAAATCAAATATTTAGAAAAGCTGAGAAAGCCCGTACAAAATGTTCAGTGGAGACAAGAGACAGGACTGCCAGTAAGGAAGTGATTCCCGCATGTTAAAGCTGTGTTATGATTTGGGAAAAGTATGAGAAATAAACATATGTTTCAGCCGGAACAGATAAGATTGGATCCTTAATTTACTGCAACAAAACAAGACAGAAACATGACATACATATGACTGCCCAACTGTTTATGAATGGAGCACACAGAAACACAGATAGCAGTCATTTGTACAGCAATGCAAGCACTAATCACTCAGAAGAAATAGCCTAGCTAATCAGTTTGTTCAAATGCTATGTTTACAGACTGACAGACTACCGCATTAACAGAACACGCTAAAGAAGCTGAAATAGTTATTGATTAAAAGGGAGGATCCTGGGGAAGTTTCCACACATAGTTTTGAGCTATAGTTCGGATCAGTTTGATTATTTGTTACACTGATATTTTTTCATTTGGTCTGGTTGGTTTCAACATTGCCAAATGTCAAACAGTAAAAAAAAAAACTTTAAAAAACAGTGTGTTCATGCAAGTCATTTGTTTATTGGGGGAAAATGCTCTCGTTAATTCTCTATGATTATCATGAAGCATCACTTTTGTGTCCCAATCTTCATAGTACTTTCACTTTGGTCGTTCAACAACACGAGGGTAGGAAACTGCGACGTGACAAGCTACTATATTCAGTAACCTTTATCCCTGGTTTAGCCACCGGCTCCCCTAATCTGAATCGGATGCGCTCACTGCTATTACTCACGTAATGTTTCAGCGATATCAAGTTATTGCACTGCGTGTATTTCATAAAATGCTCGCAGTCAAACAACCAATAATACCTTGCGACTCTTGTTCTTTTCCTGTGTTTGGTCTGGACAGCGTTCTCACCTGCAGCGAACCATGGTAGAAATTGAATCGGACCGAGATCACCCTTTTCGAACGAGCCATGGTGCGTTGTTTAGTGTGCGGAGTGCGGATAGAGTGTCCACACCAGTCCAAACGAACCGAACTAAGGGGGTAAATGCACCAGAGTTTGGAAAAAAACGCTCCAATCCAAGTCAGTGTGAAAGCTCCCAAAGACTCCTCAATACAACAGCTTTCTGCTGAGATATGTTGCCTGTGTGTGTGTGTGTGTGTGTGTGTGTGTGTGTGTGTGTGTGTGTGTGTGTGTGTGTGTGTGTGTGTGTGTGTGTGTGTGTGTGTGTGTGTGTGTGTGTGTGTGTGTGTGTGTGTCCCACCGCTGACACCAGCGGCTGTTTGTGCTGTTTGTGATGCTGTCCTGCTGGCCCAGGAGAATCTGGACCACAGCGTGACAGCCTGAGGAACACAAATCTTTGCTCTGCTGCCAACTGGAATTCATCACCAAGGGGGTTGAGGTAGTCTATTCAGCTGAATGGGCTGAAAATCTACAGGCACAAACACACTCCATTGAAAATTCCAAAGCTGTAACACCTGTTGTTGACGTCTGTGCTTTTGAGGGTAGATTCAGCAATGCACAAAGTAAACAGCAATATCAGGCTGATTTTCACAACAATACTGTGACGTTTGCGAGGCAAAACGTTTGTGCTTGTTTTGGTCGCGCAGCTATCGCGTTGCAGCAGCGTGAAGCCCAACCCTTGCACCTGCACAGATATTTTTTGGTTTATACACATTTTGACAGATGGAATTTCATGACTTTTCCATTACTTTGAACCAAATTTCAATGACCAACAATTGGCGGCATCTCTATGTACAATATGTATACAAAAAGGTAAGCGTAATGTGGTATCGACACTGGGAGGCTGCTCTCTGATTCCATGTACCATCTCCTGTCGTTGGGCAAGGCACTTCACCTCCCACAAAGTAGAATACCTGTTAGGCAACTGTATAAAACACATGTTGTCAACCCTCAGTCTGGAGAGCTACTGGATGTGCAGGCTTTTGATCAAGCCCTGCTCAAACCCGTCAGAGCCAGTTTATCAAGGTCGGTTGAACAGCTCATTTCTAAAATGTGGTTTGTTAGAGGGGGACTGGAATAAAAGCCTGCACACCCATTGGCTCTCCTGGAGGATGGTTGACCACCCTTGATGTAAAACATTGCAACATTACAACCAAATACGCGTATGCTTTTTTGAAATAATTTGCTCATTCAATATATTAAAGATCAAATGGCTATGGTAGGCTACACATCTTTTTATTTTGCTGAAGCAAGCCCACAGATTTTGCTGAAACAAGCCCACAATTTTTTTTGTCATATTTAGCTACCTTAGAAGGCTAATTGTATTGAGTTATAATGCTACATTGTACATTGGATGCCCAAATCAATTGGAAGTATGTACAAAATAAGTTATGAATCCACATAATCCAAAAGAAAAACTACATCTAATCATTTTTCCTAAAATTAATGTTCACGATTCAGAAATTAGTATTTTAATTCACATGATTGAACCGATTCAACGCGATTGAACCAAATCCCAACTAATACAATGGAAAAGTGAATTGTTTGTTTCATCAAAAATAATTGTTAAAATAAATCATATGAATTGTTCAAAAAAGTTTATCAACTTTTTATGACCTTATTCGCGAGTGTCGGTGCAAAGTTTTTGGGGAAATCCATGACATGACGAAAATATTTATAGCTTAACAGTTAACTAGAGGGTACAAGATATGTTTGAATTGTCTACCTACCTAGTTGTCCGCCTCTCTCTCCTTGAGCAACGGCCCACTCGTATCGCACCTGCAGGTGATGCGCGCACACACAGACTCTAAAGTGTCACTCCGAGCTTGGCTGATATGTTGATTTTTATTTGATTGTTAAAATATTTTAACACTGTGCCTAAATAAATTACATTAACATAAATGTTGTTAATTTCCATTACTTTTCCAACACTTTTTGGAATTTATAATTTTCCAAAACTTCCAGGCCTGGAAAACAGCATTTTAAAATTCCATGACTTTTCCAAGGATTTTCGTGACCGTACAAACCCTGTGTATCGCGCTCATATGCAGGGGTTCCTGAGTGGCGCAGTGGTCTAAGGCACTGCGTCTCAGTGCCAGAGGTGTCACTACAGACCCTGGTTTTATTCCAGGCTGTATCACAACCAGCCGTGATTGGGAGTCCCATAGGGTGGTGCACAATTGGCCCAGCATCGCTGGGCTATCATTGTAAATAAGAATTGTTTCTTAACTGACTTGCCTAGTTAAATACTTTTTTTTAAATGGGCCCTGGTCAAAAGTAGTGCACTATATAGGGACTAGGGAGCCATTTGGGTGAGAGAATCTGTTGACTTGACACCCTCTGGTGCACCTGACAGACCATTAATTTACTGTGCTTCAGCCCATGGCAGTGAAACTCAAAGTTTGAATCCAGTGTTTTCAGGAGCCCAATGGGACTCCAGTTTGACGGGTTGAGAGAGAAATAGAATGGGGAGCTGCTTTAATCTTCCCAACATGCCTTGAGGGTAGTCTTCCTCACAGACTCAGACGGTCATGTCTCTCTCGCTCGCTCAACGTGATGTGGGATCTAAGCACGGCGGCACTCCCTAACTGGCTTAGTGCTGGAATGCCATTAAAAAGCACAGCCTTGGAGAAATGTATTAATCCCTTTGTACTGCCTTGCTCTCCCTCTCTATCCCTCCCCCTCACTCAATAAGTAAATCACTCCGTCTCTCTTCATCTCCCTTTCTTCTCCGCCTATCTCTCTCTCCGTATCTCTCTCTCTCTTTCTGTCTCTCTCTTTCTCAGGGCTGCCATGCCGACGGCAGTACATACTTTCTCTCCCCTTAATTCCCTAATCACCCTATACTGGTGGAGTTTCCTCCCCCTTTCTTTGGGTCGCCTAGGTTCATACTACAAACAGAGGGATGGAGGGATGGGAGGAAGGGAGCAGGGATGAAATGAGTCAGGGCTTCAGTAAGAGGTAATAGTAGTTCATCTCAGTCCGCCCAATCACAACTGATTACAGCTGAGTCTGTGTCCCAAATTGCACTCCATTCCCTATATAGTGCACTTCTTTTGACCAGAGCCCATAGTGAATAGGGTGCTATTTGGGATGCACACTGAGTGATGAGGAGGTAGTAAAGTCTGCATCTAAATGGAAGGACAGTTGAGACTGGATGGGAAAGACAGATAAAGATATTGAGAAGGAAATTCTGGTCGGAGGATTCTGAATTTCCTGCTTATTCCCTCCGGATTCTGGGAATTTCCAGTTGGGATTTCTGAAAACCTGGGAATATTGCAACCCTACAGTACAGAACTGTGACTCTGGGTTTTTTCTCTGTGTTTCCGTAGTGCAAATGGAAAGGACATACTGTATCATATTTCACTCCCTCTTCTCTACCTTCTCTTCCTCTGTACACGCTCCTAAAGCCACATTCAATCACTACATATCAAGCTTCTGCCTCATATCCTGGGAAACTATTTTCCACCTTCTCCTTCCCCTTAATCCTCTTCCTCCTCCTCCTCCTCGCTCTGCGGACGACTTTGTCAACCACTTCGACATGCACGTTGACGACATCCGCTCCTCATTCACTCAGCCTATTGAGTCTGCTGGTCCCACTCACATTGAACTGAACTGGTCCCACGCGTTGACCTCTTCTCCCCTCTCTCTCCTGGTGAAATCCTGCGACTAGTGATGTCCGGCCACCCGACAACCTGCTTGCTTGACCCCGTCCCTACCTCCCTTCTCTAGAACATCTCTGGAGACCTTTTCCCCTTCCTCACTTCCCTCATCAACTCACCCCTGACCACATGCTGCATCCCCTCTGACTTCAAGATGGCCAGAGTTAAACCCCTCCTCAAGAAACCAACACTCAACCCCTCTGACATCAAGATGGCCAGAGTTAAACCCCTACTCAAGAAACCAACACTCAACCCCTCTGACATCAAAAACTGTAGACTTTTCTTTCCAAAACACTTTGAGCGTGCTGTCTCTGATCAACTCTCTTGTTATCTCTCTCTCAGAATGATCTTCTTGACCCTAACCAGTCAGGCTTCAAGACGGGTCACTCAACCGAGACCGCTCTCCTCTGGGTCACGGAGGCTCTCCGCTTAGACAAAGCTGACTCTCTCTCTCCACTATTCTCATCCTTGTGGATCTATCCGCTGCCTTCTACACCATGAACCATCAAATCCTCCTCTCCACCGTGAAAAGTGTGTGTGTGTGTGTGTGTGTGTGTGTGTGTGTGTGTGTGTGTGTGTGTATGGGCGTTGGTACACAGCGTCTTAACGTTCTCCATCAGTGTGCTTTGTCATTCTCACACTAGCTAGCACCTGCAGCCTCTCCATCGCCTATTGACTGACTTGCACTAGGGGCCAGATTGCTGTGCCACCTCTCTCTCTCACTCACACACAAAACACACACACACACACAGACATGGTACAATAATCTGACCCAGAGTGCCACTTTACTGACCAGAGCCCAAAGTAGTGCACTCCATAGAGAATAGTGAGTCATTTGGCACTCAGATTGTAGTTCAACAATCTCTACTGTGGAAAACATGATGCAAAATGTGGTCTTACTACGTATTTATTTATTTAGGCAAATCTGCAGACAGCTATGGTGTCTCCTCTCCCTGTTGTATTTTACCTGCAGGCTAAAACAGGGCTGTGTGTGTGTGTGTGTGTGTGTGTGTGTGTGTGTGTGTGTGTGTGTGTGTGTGTGTGTGTGTGTGTGTGTGTGTGTGTGTGTGTGTGTGTGTGTGTGTGTGTGTGTGTGCAAATATCCACAGCCACTGTTCAGTCAATAGGTCTTACACACAGGTCTCTCAGCAGTATCCATAGAGGCACTGATGCACAAATATCACTGCAGGCTTGGAGGCCAACGGAAGCTCTACTAACCCTACACATACACACACCTCACAGTCAGGACCCCTATCCCCGCTCTCTCTTACACACGCTTGAGTTATGCGCCTCGCACGAATGCACACACAAGGTACAAGCCCTCTGCCAGCTTTCCTCAACAGCTGTTTTCCCCCTACTCTCAGGATGCTCCGGCCATAAACCATGAACATGAAAGAAAGAAAGAAAGAAAGAAAGAAAGAAAGAAAGAAAGAAAGAAAGAAAGAAAGAAAGAAAGAAAGAAAGAAAGAAAGAAAGAGAGGTGCATGGAAAGAGTGAACGAGAAACATTGATTCCAGTGATTTCAGCTAATTAAGCTTATTCTTCCCCTAGTCAACATGATTCATTGTACTCTACTGTCCCGAGAAACTGGTGTTTGGAGGATATATTGGTACGGGTGTTGTTACCGTGCCAGTATATCCTCCAAACACTGGCTTCGAGGGCATTATCACTTTTATACAAAGGGTTGCCAACATATTAAAATAATGATTGACATATTTTCATGAAAAACTTTATTTTGATTCATTTATTCATATTTCTTCCTTTCACGAGATATAGTCCCAACACAAATCTAGGGTTGCAACCCAAGCTGGCTGGTCGTTCTTTCTATCGGTTAGGTCTTTTTGTTCTAAATGTTCCATTTCCATGATGGCTGGCAACGTTCTTATCCCTTGCTTGCTAGCTAGCCAACTTCGGCTAACACAGTACGTCAAACAGTGCAGCCAGAATAACAGCAAAGTGCAGCATTTGTGTTTGTTTAAGCTGTTTTCTAGTGACATTTATTTCGATACATCCATAACAATGAGCTAATGATGTGCGATTTTGCCTGGCATAGAACATTTGCTTTCTCGCCAGGACACTGTTCAGTGGAGCTAGCCAACGACACAGCTAACACAATCACTTCATTTTCATTTCATCTCACAATCACTTTCTTGTTTTTCTATTGACATTTCTTTGTATATATAACCATAAAAATGTACGATTTCGACTGGCTGTGAAAAGCTGCCAGCCTGTCTGTCTCATCCCGACACATTCATTACCATAGCACAGCGGGAGATCGAATTTCCATATTGAAACAATGTTGCAAATGTCGGAGAGACAGACAGCAACGTTTATACAAATCTCCGCTGTTGAAAACCAAATGCTAGTCTAAAAGAATGGGAGACAATGTCTAGATGCTTTTTACAGTGGAGATCTAGTATATACATTGCCTGGCTAGGCTGATGAGACAGTGGATTGGGCAGTCAGATGGAACAGGGTAAACAGGCATTTTATCGTTAGAGATTTAGCCGGTGGTAACTTTTGGAATAGACACTGGCTGGAATGCGGTTTTAACCAATCAGCATCCAGGATTAGACTCACCCGTTGCATAACATGCCATAACACACACACACACACACACACACACACACACACACACACACACACACACACACACACACACACACACACACCATTCTTGGTGAATTTGCTCTGAAAATATAGTTCACCAAGCTACCAATTACTTCAGACTGGAAGAAGTTAAGCTACACTAAATGTAGCGTACTATGTCCAAACTACTTTGTGAAAAATGTTCATATGTACACCTCAAATGTCATTGACTACAAATTGCAAGAACAGATCACCTTGGGGTCATATGTTAACAGAATGTGTAATTTAGCCTATATTGCCAACTTCTACTGTTTATGTAGCCTGAAGACTGTAAATACCCTCTCTCTCTCCATCCCTCCCCCTCTCTCTCTATCCCTCTCTCACTGCCCACCTCTCCATCTTGCTTTCTTTCTTTCTCTCTCCTTCCCTGCCCCCTATGCACCTCCCTCTCTCTTCCTCCCCCTTTCTCACTAGGGTCAAGGAGAACAATACTGTAACAGAACAGCTCCAAGGGAGAACACTGGAGTACTGGAAAAAAATTCAACCACCATCAATCCAAACAACCAGCCTCCCTTAGATTCATCCCAAGGCTATACTAAGTTTGGCTTTGTGTCCCAAATGGAACTCTATTTCCTTTATAGTGTGCTGCTTTTGACCAGGCCCCACAGGGGTTAGGGTGCCATTTGGGATGCAGGTTATGAGAGATCCGCTGGACATAGAAGAACAGAGGAGAACAGAGAACAAGTCTCCTACAGTCAGACAAGGACGTGTAGCTTATAACCAAACCTTTGTTTTTTTTGTCCTGTGTGTTTTCAGCTTGGTGGTGAGAAAGGGAGGAAGAAAATCTAAAGAAGAAGAAGAAAACAGGGGTGCGTTTTCACCCTTAGTTGGGTTCGTTTGGACTAGTGTGAACACTATCTGCACACTAAACAACACACCTTGCTTCGTTCAAAAAGGGTGGTCTCGGTCTGAGTCCATTGATTCTGGGGTGGGGTTCGCTGCAGGTGAGAAAAACAACAAGAGGTGCACAGTATTATTGGTTGTTTGACTGCGATCATTTGATGAAACGCACGCAGTACCATAACTTGATATTTCTGAAACATTTTGTGAGTAGCAGCAAATTTATGAGCGCACCCGATGCAGATTAGGGGTGACGGGTACTATACCGGGGATATAGGTCACTGAATATAGCCTTTTCACATTGCAGTTAAAGTGGCTATTGTGCAGTTTCCTCCCGCATCTTGTTGAAAGACCAAAGCTGAAGTGACGTTTGGGACACACAAGTGATGGTTCATGAGAGAGAGAGAGAGAGAGGGGGGTTGGTGGGGTAAACATCATAGATAGATAGAGGGGGCTGATGGGGTAAACATCATAGATAGAGGGGGCTGGTGGGGTACACATCATAGATAGATAGAGGGGGCTGATGGGGTAAACATCATAGACAGAGAGAGGGGGTTTGTGGGGTAAACATCATAGATAGAGGGGAGCTGATGGGGTAAACATCATAGATAGAGAGGGGGGGCTGGTGAGGTACACATCATAGATAGAGAGGGGGCTGGTGGGGTAAACATCATAGGGGGCTGGTGGGGTAAACATCATAGATAGAGAGGGGGGTTTCATAGATAGGGGGGCTAAACATCATCATAGATAGAGAGGGGGGTGGGGGTAAACATCATAGATAGAGAGAGGGCTGGTGGGGTAAACATCATAGATAGAGAGGGGCTGGTGGGGTAAACATCATAGATAGAGAGGGGGCTGTTGGGGGGTAAACATCATAGATGGTGGGGTAAACATCATAGATAGAGAGAGGGGGTTTGATAAAGGGGTAAAACATCATAGATAGAGAGAGGGCTGGTGGGGTAAACATCATAGATAGAGAGAGGGCTGGTGGGTAAACATAGATAGAGAGAGGGCATCATAAATAGAGAGGGGGCTGGTGGGGTAAACATCATAGATAGAGAGAGGGCTGGTGGGGTAAACATCATAGATAGAGAGAGGGCTGGTGGGGTAAACATAGATAGAGAGAGGGCTGGTTTAAACATAGATAGAGAGAGGGCTGGTTGGGGTAAATCATAGATAGAGAGAGGGCTGGTTGGGTAAACATCATAGAGAGAGGGCTGGTGGGGTAAACATAGATAGAGAGGGCTGGTGGGGTAAACATCAGAGATAGAGAGGGGTGGGGTAAACATAGATAGAAAGAGGGCTGGTGGGGTAAACATGATAGTGGGGTAAACATCATAGATAGAGAGAGGGCTGGTGGGGTAAACATAGATAGAGAGAGGGCTGGTGGGGTAAACATAGATAGAGAGAGGGCTGGTGGGGTAAATCATAGATAGAGAGGGCTGGTGGGGTAAACATCATAGATAGAGAGGGGGGCTGGTGGGGTAAACATCATAGATAGAGAGGGGGGCTGGTGGGGTAAACATCATAGATAGAGAGAGGGGGTTTGTGGGGTACACATCATAGATAGAGAGGGGGCTGGTGGGGTAAACATCATAGATAGAGAGAGGGCTGGTGGGGTAAACATCATAGATAGAGAGGGGGCTGGTGGGGTAAACATCATATAGAGAGGGGGCTGATAGAGAGGGGGCTGGTGGGGTAAACATCATAGATAGAGAGAGGGGTGGGGTTTAGATGGGGTACACATCATAGATAGAGAGGGGGCTGGTGGGGTAAACATCATAGATAGAGAGAGTGCTGGTGGGGTAAACATCATAGATATAGAGGGGGCTGTTGGGGTAAACATCATAGATAGAGAGAGGGGGTTTGTGGGGTAAACATCATAGATAGAGAGGGGGCTGGTGGGGTAAACATCATAGATAGAGAGAGGGCTGGTTGGGTAAACATAGATAAAGAGAGGGCTGTTGGGGTAAACATCATAGATAGAGAGAGGGCTGGTTGGGTAAACATCATAGATAGAGAGAGGGCTGGTGGGTAAACATAGATAGAGAGAGGGCTAGTGGGGTAAACATCATAAATAGAGAGGGGGCTGGTGGGGTAAACACCATAGATAGAGAGAGGGGGTTTGTGGGGTAAACATCATAGACAGAGAGGGTGGCTGGTGGGGTAAACATCATAGATAGAGAGAGGGCTGGTGGGGTAAACATAGATAGAGAGAGGGCTGGTTGGGTAAACATAGATAGAGAGAGGGCTGGTTGGGTAAACATAGATAGAAAGAGGGCTGGTGGGGTAAACATCATAGATAGAGAGAGGGCTGGTGTGGTAAACATCATAGATAGAGGGCTGGTGGGGTAAACATCATAGATAGAGAGGGCTGGTGGGGTAAACATAGATAGAGAGAGGACTGGTTGGGTAAACATAGATAGAGAGAGGGCTGGTTGGGTAAACATAGATAGAGAGGGGGCTGGTGGGGTAAACATCATAGATAGAGAGAGGGCTGGTTGGGTAAACATAGATAGAGAGAGGGCTGGTTGGGTAAACATAGATAGAGAGGGGGCTGGTGGGGTAAACATCATAGATAGAGAGAGGGCTGGTGGGGTAAGCATCATAGATAGAGAGGGCTGGTGGGGTAAACATCATAGATAGAGAGGGGGGCTGGTGGGGTAAACATCATAGATAGAGAGGGGGCTGGTGGGGTAAACATCATAGATAGAGAGGGGGTTGGTGGGGTAAACATCATAGATAGAGAGGGGGGCTGGTGGGGTAAACCTCATAGATAGAGAGTGGGGCTGGTGGGGTAAACATCATAGATAGAGAGGGGGGCTGGTGGGGTAAACATCATAGATAGAGAGGGGGGCTGGTGGGGTAAACATCATAGATAGAGAGGGGGGCTGGTGGGGTAAACATCACTCTGTTTGCACTTTCTTGCCAACTCCGACTCAGACAATGTGGGACCAGGCAAAAAAAATAATAAAAACAATATGTTGTATTGTCACATACAGCAAATGAAATGTGTTGTTTTACAGGGTGAGCCATAGTGGTACAGAACCTCTGGAGCAAATGTGCCTTGCTCAAAGGGAACATTGACAGATTTTACATCTTGGGTATTCAAACCAGCGACCTTGTCACGACTTCCGCCGAAGTTGGTCCCTCTCCTTGTTCATGCGGCGTTCGGCGGTCTTCCTTCTAGCCATCGCTGATCCTCTTTTCATTTTCCTTTGGTTTTGTCTTGTCTTCCATCACACCTGGTTCCAATCCCATCAATTACATGTTGTGTATTTAACACTCTGTTCCCCCTCATGTCCTTGTCGGTGACTGTTTATTGTAGTGCTTGTGCACGTCTGTCCTGGTGTGTGTCGGGTAATGTACCCATTATTTGATTGTTCTGTTTTCCGGTGGGGTTTTTTGTTATTAAACTGCGCTGTTTGGAAACATAGTTTTTGCTGTCCTGCGTCTGACCTCTCTGCCGCCAGTACGCACCCTTACAGACCTTTTGGTTATTGGCCCAACACTTTAACTGCTAGGCTACCTGCCACCCAGGCAACTCCCTCCCTGGCAGACAGGTTGTAACTGTCAGATAGGGATCAAGGGTACAGTGTTCTGTACCATACAGTAACCACAGCTGAATTACACAAAACAGATTATTTCCTACCAGACAACAAGCAAACACAGGGACGTACATGTCTGCGTCCCAAATGGAACCCTGTTGCACTACTTTTCACCCTATGGGCCGTGGGCGGTATACTACAAAGCAGGATCACTGAGATAGCAAGGTAACTTTGATGAACAACCAGAAATAACTATAGATTGTCTGGTTCATTCATTTTAACGCGGTGGGTTTAAACAGGGGTTTACACAGAGCGTTTCTTGGTAGTTTTAAACAAATCTACTTTGAGACAAAAGTGTACACCTCACACACATGTGAGTTTGCATCCCAATATTAGACTTTATCTGCGTCACAGAAGACTGAAATATAACAAACCGCCTAGTTTGTTTGTTGAGCTGTACACTGAGGTGACTATGCAAAGATGCTCAGCTGGTCAATATTCCCCTCCAGTGATTCCCTAACATTTTGTCAACCTGTGCCTTGAAAATGGAGCGAAATCTTATGCCATTCTGACTGCATGTGCTTTTATCTGTAACAAGGCCCAGACGTCTTTTAGGTGTCAAAAACCTCTCAAATTGTGTAAAATATTCATTCCTATAACTTAAATGACAGCATTTGTTTGGCCAAAATTACATTCTTTGACGGAGACGATGTATTCACAAACTGGGGTACTACACGAGCAATGCCGTCAGGGGTACGCCTAATAAAATTGTGATTCACATTTATTTTTTAAATATATATTTAATTTTATGTGAGAAAAAAAAATGTCTTCACATTTTCAAACAGATTTATATTTTCCAACGGGGCTATACATTTGGGTGAGTTTTTTCTCTCGCCTGAGTAGCCTCGTTTCACAGACAAAAATAAAATTCAACCATCTAGTGTTCAGAGAAATAACAACACAACGTCAAATACAGGTAGCCTAGTCAAATAATTAACATACAATCACATTAACCGTTAATAATTTTTTACAACTTACAGAAGTGCGCTGGTTATCAAGGGACAAACTATTGACACGTTTTTTTAAATTGAGAGACGAGCTTAAAGTTTTCTTTACTGACCATAATCTTCACTTGTCTGACCTCTTGCATGATGAGTTTCTCACACGACTGGCCTATCTGGGTGATGTTTTTTCTCGCCTGAATTATCTGAATCTAGGATTACAACTATATTCAATATTCGAGTCCTTGGACTTGTCTCGACGATGTTCCTATCTGCCAGGACATTGCAGGACATCTAGTCTGACTCATTTTCCCTGGTTTTGAAAAGACTACAGCTTAACATGAGCCCTACTTCCTTGTACCCACCCTCAAAAATAGGCTTTTCAAAACAGGGGTGGTACTAGTTTACAAGTTCACCGGAGCTATGTTACCATGCACTGTCTATCCGAGATTGCTACATACACTACCGTTCAAAAGTTTGGAGTCACTTAGAAATGTCCTTGTTTTTTGAGGGGGGGAAACACATTCTTTGTCCATTAAAATAACATCAAATTGATCAGAAATGCAGTGTAGACATTGTTAATGTTGTAAATGGCTATTGTAGCTGGAAACGGCAGATGTTTTATGGAATATATACATAGGCGTACAGAGGCCCATTATCAGCAACCATCACTCCTGTGTTCCAATGGCACATTTTATTAGCTAATCCAAGTTTATCATTTTAAAAGGCTAATTGATCATTAGAAAACCCTTTTGAAATTATGGTAGCACAGCTGAAAACTGTTGTTCTGATTAAAGAAGCAATAAAACTGGCCTTCTTTAGACTAGTTGAGTATCTGGAGCATCAGCATTTGTGGGTTTGATTACAGGCTCAAAATGGCCAGAAACAAATAACTAAAATTGTCAGTCTATTCTTGTTCTGAGAAATAAAGGCCACTCCATGCAAGAAATTGCCAAGAAACTGGAGATCTCGTACAATGCTGTGTACAACTCCCTTCACAGAACAGCGCAAAGTGTCTCTAACCAGAATAGAAAGTGGGAGGCCCCAGTGCACAACTGAGCAAGAGGACAAGTACATTAGAGTATCTAGTTTGAGAAACAGACGCCTCACAAATCCTCAATTGGCAGCTTCATTAACATTTACATTTACATTCCGGGATGCTGGCCTTCTAGGTAGAGTTGCAAAGAAAAAGTCATATCTCAGACTGGCAAATAAAAAGAAAAGATTTAGATGGGCAAAAGAACACAGACACTGGACAGAGGAACTCTGCCTAGAAGGCCAGTATCCCGGAGTTGCTTCTTCACTGTTGACTTTGAGACTGGTATTGACAACAGAAGATGTTGATGTACTGCAAGTCTCCTGGAAATACATGAAGACTGATAATGAGGATGTGTAAAACATGAAGACTGATCATCAGGATGTGTTACCATACAATAAACCATGTTCATCTGTAAACTGGTTTGTTTTGTTACACTCACAGTCAATAATGGGTCATTGAAATGGACTGTCAGCAAAGATATGAAACGCTTGAGTGGGGCTTGACTTGTAGACTGTCTAGTTGTGTATTGTGGTATATAAGCACCTACTACAATAGAGTGAATAGGCTAGATGAGTATACTAACAGCCCCTCTCCCCCATGCCAAAGAACTGACTGGAAGGGTGTGAAAAGTTTGAGGAGCACTTGTCTTGTAGACAGTTTAATGTATTGGTGATATTGTTTTGTTTTTCGCAAGAGGGTATTGTGGTTTCATAAATACGTTTGGTTGTTCTGGCTTGTTTCAAAGTCATATTCTGCGGTGCTCGAGTTTATTCCTGGCTGAAAGCCTTTATCCAATGGGTCTACAGGCTCTGTACTGCTAAAGCTGGGGTCAAGGTCATCTTCATCAGCAGCAGGATTAGTCTGTAGGACACACCGTAGTCATTGATTAGCCAACATTTGACTACTTTGTCCCCATCAATACACACTCCAACAACGTACTATATCCATCCACCCACCCTCCTCATGTCAATAGATCATGCACACTAACCTTCACACACAATTCCCACCCCCAAAAGTCTAAAGTCAGTCACCACACCATCCCCTCCTTCCTAATACCTCCTTTCCTCCAATTTAGACTTCAAGCCTTGCATCAACTAAGCCTCCATAATACAGAGAAAAATACAATGGAAGTTGTAGCCTACTTGTAAACGCACCAACAACAAGACACGGACCATGCTCCAGTACATTTATTTGCTCATCATGGAAAGATTTAGTATATTTTAGTACGATTTTAGAAGGTGACTTACACTAGTTCCTGGTCCTGAGCTTGATGTTGATGCATCTGCAGATGTTGATTGGATCAGACATTAGCCTCTGCGGTAGTTAGTTAGCTGGCTAACTAACGTAACCTAACGAAGCTAACCTTAGCTTGCAAAGTTACAAATCCCATTGCCAGATAGCAGCTGGCTAATTACATTGATATTGATATGCTTTGGAATGTTTACCCAACATATTATAAAAGCTAGCTAGCTAGGTTTGAGTTTAGATAAACAAATGTCGTTCGCAAGCTAGGCAAGCTAATGTTAATAACATATTAATGGACATATATAGTCAAATAGAGCAGAGGTGAAATTTCCCTTTAAACTATCCACACGGCTCTTAAATTAAATCTGAATATGTTTAACTGGTGAATAATCCAATTAAAGACAAACCATATTGACAATGTTCATGTAATCCCTGTCTGTGTAGATTATCGTAATTAGTGTTCATAGTCTGAAGAGAGCCTAATTAACCATGTGCTGTGTGTGTGTGTGTGTGTGTGTGTGTGTGTGTGTGTGTGTGTGTGTGTGTGTGTGTGTGTGTGTGTGTGTGTGTGTGTGTGTGTGTGTGTGTGTGGGGGGGGGGGGGGGGGGGTACAGGAGGGTCCCGGTCTCATTAAGTGGACTGGCACAGGCAAGTCTGCTATGTAGCACTCAGCCATCAAGTCCTATTAGCATCAACATACAGGTTCCACATGACAGATTACTGTCTGAAAAAGAAGGGGGTTGTGGATCATATTTTGACTGCGTCACTATTCTGTTTATAGAGCACTAGTTTTGACCACAGCCCTACGGGCCACCTATTTCTCTGGAAATTAACACCTTGAAATGGAGAGCCTATTTCAACAAGGTGACAAGGTGATCATTACTTTTTGTTGGGAGCCAAAGATGAAAGCGTATTCCAGGAGTGACATCACAAATGCAGGTAAAAAGCCAGCATAAACAAGAAACAACATTACTTGTATTCTTTAACACGGATCAGACAAAGGAATGTCTGCATAGTTGTCTACACGGCTCAAAACCGATCAAAGGAATGTCTGCAGAAACAGGCTTGTCTGCATAAGGAAAACCGTTGTCTGCATAGTTGTCTACACGGCTCAAAACCGAGGCTTGTCTGCATAGTTGTCTACACGGCTCAAAACCGAGGCTTGTCTGCATAGTTGTCTACACGGCTCAAAACCGAGGCTTGTCTGCACAGTTGTCTACACGGCTCAAAACAAAAGGCTTGTCTGCGTGCCCAATTAAACTTCCCCACACACATCTGTCCGGACATTTCCTCCTGGCCCATGGTATTGTTGTCAAAACATTGGCTGGGCTCTGGAATGCTTACTTCGTACTTGACCCCTAGCCACTACAATCTAGGCCACTAACCCAAGCCACTACCCCTAGCCACTACCCCCTAAGAACTCAGATAGGTGTAAAAAGCATGGAAATAGTTCCACATAGCCTATCAGTTGGCAATGAGAAGCTACTACACTAGCTTAATACAGATCCTTTGGGAAAGTCATACGTTTGCTTATTGATTAGAATGGGTGCAGTACATTTACTAATTGTTTGGAAAAGAGTAGTACACACTAAAAAAACAAATAGTTATTGTAACCATAGTGGAACATTTTTGGTGCTATATGGAACCTTTTTTTAAGCTTCTATAAAGAAACATTCCATAAGGTTCTAAATGGAACTTGTATGGTGCAATAAAGAACCCTTTCCTAAGGTTCTACAAAGAACAAAAAAAGGCTTCTAAATAGCCCCAAAAAATGGTTATAACCATAGCGGAACCCCTTTCTTTGTGCTATATATACGCTTTTTTATGTTCTTTATAGAAACTTAAAAAAGGGTTACACATAGAACCAAAAAGGTTATTTGTAGAACCATTCAGGGTTTTTTATTCTGGATTTATAGCCATACTATATTGTTAAAATTCCATAGGTTTAATTATTGTGTTAATTAACAAGTCGAATCAGGTGTGCTAGCTCTGGAAAGATTGGGGGTCACTGAGGAGAGAACAGAGAACTACTGATTCAATTTATTTGGTTATTCCAAATTTCATTACATTAGCCAGTCAATCAGTCTTAATTGGTCTGGTGGGGTGGTTGACGGTGTGTTTGTAGCTTTGGGAAGGGAGGGAAAGGGATGGGGTCTGAGCTGGCTGAAGGTGGCACAAGGTCATTCACAAGTCTTTCATAAGACACCATCAGCAGTCATAGTCATATTTAAAATATAATCGCATAACACAACAGATAAATTGGAATGACACTCTCACTCACGGTTGCACAAAAAGAGCTGTGCGCAAACCACGCCCCAAAATATTCTAATGAACCGCCATACATAAATTTGAATTATCACGAAAAGGAAATAACCCTTTTTTGAACTGCATAACCCTTCCCAAAGAACCCTTGAGGAATCCAGATATTTTTAGTGTGTAGTAAATAGCAGGGGAGAAGTACGTGTAGTGATGGTAGAAAGCTTACTCAGTAAAGTAGTGACAGTCAGTAGTAAACTAAGCTTACTCAGTATAGTGGTGACAGTCAGTAGTAAACTAAGCTTACTCAGTATAGTGGTGACAGTCAGTAGTAAACTAAGCTTACTCAGTATAGTGGTGACAGTCAGTAGTAAACTAAGCTTACTCAGTATAGTGGTGACAGTCAGTAGTAAACTAAGCTTACTCAGTATAGTGGTGACAGTCAGTAGTAGACTAAGCTTACTCAGTATAGTGGTGGCCGTCAGTATTAAGCTTACTCAGTATAGTGGTGACAGTCAGTAGTAAACTAAGCTTACTCAGTATAGTGGTGACAGTCAGTATTAAGCTTACTCAGTATAGTGGTGACAGTCAGTATTAAGCTGACTCAGTATAGTGGTGACAGTCAGTATTAAGCTTACTCAGTATAGTGGTGACAGTCAGTATTAAGCTTACTCACGATAGTAGTGATAGTCAGTAGTAAGTTTACTCAGTGCAGTGGTATCAATCAGTAGTAAACTAAGCTTACTCAGTATAGTAGTGACAGTCAGTAGTAAAACCTACTCAGTATAGTAGTGACAGTGGGTAGTAAAGGCCACTCAGTGGAGAAGTTATAGAGTCATGGACTGTAGTAACCTTGTGGCAGCAAGGTTATAAAAATACTCTTCTGCTGAGTAACCCTCTGAAACAGGACCCAGTAGAGAGAGAGGGAGAGAGAGAGAGAGAGAGAGAGGGAGAGGTAGAGAGAGCGAGATAAACAGAGAGAGAGAGAGACACACACAGAGAGAGAGAGACACACAGAGAGAGAGAGACACACAGAGAGAGAGACACACACAGAGAGAGAGACACACACAGAGAGAGAGACACGCAGAGCAAGAAAAACACACACAGAGAGAGCGAGAGAGAGATAGAGACACACAGAGAGAGAGAGGTGTGAATTCTACAAGCACCTAAAAGGAAGCGATTCCCAAACCTTCCATAATAAAGTCATCACCTACAGGGAGATGAACCTGGAGAAGAGTCCCCTAAGCAAGCTGGTCCTGGGGCTCTGTTCACAAACACAAACACACCCCACAGAGCCCCAGGACAGCAACAAAACTTGACCCAACCAAATTACTTGACACATTGGAAAGAATTAACAAAATAACAGAGCAAACTAAAATGCTATTTGGCCCTAAACAGAGAGTACACAGTGGCAGAATACCTGACCAATCTGACTGACCCAAACTTAAGGAAAGCTTTGACTATGTACAGACTCAGTGAGCATAGCCTTGCTATTAAGAAAGACCGCCGTGGGCAGACCTGGCTCTCAAGAGAAGACAGGCTATGTGCACACTGCCCACAAAATGCGGTGGAAACTGAGCTGCACTTCCTAACCTAACAGTGGGTTAACTGCCTTGCTCTGGGGCAGAATGACAGATTTTTACCTTGTCCGCTCAGGGATTTGATCTATCAACTTTTCAGTTAATGCTCTAACCACTAGGCTACTTGCTGATGGACAAATCTGGGTTTTGGTGGATGCCAGGAGTACACTACCTGCCCAAATGCATAGCGCTAACCGTAAAGTTTGGTAGAGGAGGAATATTGGTCTGGGGCTGTTTTCATGGTTAGGGCTAGGCCCCTTAGTTCCAGTGAAGGGAAATCTTAACGCTACAGCATACAATTACATTATAGATGATTATGTGCTTCAAACTTCAACAGTTTGGGGAAGGCCTTCCTGTCACAGAATGACAATGCCCCTGTGTACAAAGCGAGGTCCATAAAGAAATGGTTTGTCGAGATCGGTGTGGAAGAACTTGACTGGCCTGCACAGAGCCCTGACCTGAACCCCATCGAACACCTTTGGGATTAATTGAATCGCTGACTGTAAGCCAGGCCTAATTGCCCAACATCAGTGCCCGACCTCACTGATGTTCTTGTGGCTGAATGGAAGCAATCCCGCAGCAATGTTCCAACATCTAGTGGAAAGCCTTCCCAGAAGAGTGGAGGCTGTTATAGCAGTAAAGCGGGGACCAACTCTATATTAATGCCCATAATTTTGGAATGAGATGTTCGACAAGCAGGTGTCCACATACTTTTGGTCATGTAGTGTACCTCAGTCTTGTTTTGATTTAGCTGAAGGAAGTTGTGAGCCATCGAAGTATTTATATCACTAACATAGTCTAATCATTTATTTGTGCAGCTAAAATCCTCTGGTGACACAGAAATGTAAAGTTGTGTATTGTCCGTGGAACAGTCAAAATAAATGCTGTGCTTTCTGATAACGCTGCCAAGGGGGAACATATATAAACTGAACAGTACTGAACCCAAAATCAAACCTTGTGGAATGCCACATGTGATATGTATTTTCTATTAGTTATGTTCACCAAGGGTGAACATATATAGTTGGCAGTTAGAAAATCATTTTGCTTTTAGAACACCAATTTCTCCAGAATTTTGCTTAAAAATGGAAGGTTAGAGATTGGCTGAAAATGGCTAAAAGCTGAAGAATCTAGATCACTTTTCATCAGAAGGCATTTCACCACAGCAGTGTTTAGTGCGGTGGGGAAAGTGCCTGTGGATAGGGAGTGATTAACAATAGCTTGCACTTCTTCAGATATGCAATTAAAACCTGTTTTGAAGAAGGTGGTGGGGATAGGCAGGTAGAAGGCCTAAGTTGTGATATTACTTTCCTGAGCATGTCTGTGTCAACCAGGGAAAATAAATCCATAGTGCCTCTGCATGGTAGTCTTCGGCACGTATATCATCAAACTCCTCATCAGGTCTTGCTTGACTGATACCCAGCCTAAAGTTTGTTATCTTATCTCTCAAATATGCTGCAAACTCATCACATTTGGAGGGAAGTTCACATAGGTTTGCAGGGGTAGGCTTTATCAGGCCATCAATTGTCAAGAAGAGCTCTTGAATTATTATTAGTTTATGAATGTTTTCGAGCTAATTCTTTAGAGCACTACTTCACTGCTCTGGTATCACTGAGGGGGGCGAGGAGTGCATGGAGGGACTGAACCATTTGATTTGTGGTTAAAAAGGAGAGCAGTCCAGAGACAGGTCAAAAGCCATCACCAACAACACTCCTAACCAGAGAATCCTGGAAAGACAAAAGTAGTGCAATCTGAACTAGAGGTTGACTGATTATGATTTTTCAACGCTGATGCCGATACCGATTATTGGAGGACCAAAAAAGCCAATACCGATTAATCGGCCAATTTAAAAATAAAAATAAATGTATTTGTAATAACAACAATACTGAATGAACACTTATTTTGCCTTAATATAATACATCAATAAAATAAATTTAGCCTCAAATAAATAATCAAACATGTTCAATTTTGTTTAAATAACGCAAAAACAAAGTGTTGGAGAAGAATGTAAAATTGCAATATGTCCCATGGAAAAAAAGCTAACGTTTAAGTTCCTTGCTCAGAACATAAGAACATATGAAAGCTGGTGGTTCCTTTTAACATGAGTCTTCAATATTCCCAGGTTTAGGTTGTAGTTATTATAGGAATTATAGGACTATTTCTCTCTATACCATTTGTATTTCATTAACCTTTGACTATTGGATGTTCTTATAGGCACTTTATTATTGCCAGTGTAACAGTATAGCTTCCATCCCTCTCCTCGCTCCTACCTGGGCTCGAAGCAGCATTACCCATGCAGAGCAAGGGGAACAACCACTCCAAGTCTCAGAGCGAGTGATGTTTGAAACACTATTAGTGCGCACCCCGCTAACTAGCTAGCCATTTCACATTGGTTACACCAGCCTAATCTCGGGAGTTGATAGGTTTGAAGTCATAAACAGCTGCTGGCAAACACACGAAAGTGCTGTTTGAATGAATGCTTATGAGCCCGCTGGTGCCTACCACCGCTCAGTCAGACTGCTCTATCAAATCATAGACTTAGTTATAACATAATAACATTAATATGGTTTGAATCCAGAAACTATCATCTCGAAACAAGACATTTATTCTTTCAGTGAAATACGGAACCGTCATTTTATCTATATCCATAAGTCTAAATATTCCTGTTACATTGAATCCGGGTTTTGGTCAGTAGATGCCCCCATTGTGCTTTTTGTCCCTATGTTTTTCCCTTGATCCCCATTATTATTTGCACCTGTGTCTCGTTTCCCCTGATTGTATTTAAACAAGACATTTATTCTTTCATTCCGTGAATTCTGTTTTTTGTTTTTGTTTATTTTTGGTGAGTTTCGGAACCTTTTGGATTTGCCATTTTTTGTATTTTATTTTTTCTTTATTAAATACACCGTCTTAAGTACTGCTGTGTCATCTTCATTCTGCTGTCTAGTCTAAATATTCCTGTTACATCCTGACAATTGCACAACCTTCAATGTTATGTCATAATTACGTAAAATTCTGGCAAATTAGTTAGCCCAAACTGTTGCATATACAGTGACTCTGCGTAAAATGAACAGAAGAGAAGTGACACAATTTCACCTGGTTAATATTGCCTGCTAACCTGGATTTCTTTCAGCTAAATATGCAGGTTTAAAAATATATACTTCTGTGTATTGATTTTAAGAAAGACATTGATGTTTATGGTTAGGTACACATTGGAGCAACGATACGCACCGCATCGATTATATGCAACGCAGGACATGCTAGGTAAACTAGTAATATCATCAACCATGTGTAGTTAACTAGTGATTATGATTGATTGATTGATTGTTTTTATAAGATAAGTTTAATGCTAGCTAGCAACTTACCTTGGCTTACTGCATTCGCGTAACAGGCAGGCTCCTCGTGGAGTGCAATGAGAGGCAGGTGGTTAGAGCGTTGGACTAGTTAACTGTAAGGTTGCAAGATTGAATCCCTGAGCTGACAAGGTAAAAATCTGTCGTTCTTCCCCTGAACAAGGCAGTTAACCCACTGTTCCTAGGTTGTCATTGAAAGTAAGAATGCGTTCTTAACTGACTTGCCTAGTTAAATAAAGATTAAATAAAGGTGTAAAAAATAAATAAATATTTAAATCGGCCAAATCGGTGTCCAAAAATACAGATTTCCGATTGTTATGAAAACTTGAAATCGGCCATTCCGATAAATCGGTCGACCTCTAATCTGAACTACAGTAGATGGATAGATAGGGGTAGATCAATGTGAGTACACTTATGTTTTAAAAGGTGAGAGGAAGAGAGGGGTGGGGACTGTGAAGACAGTCTTGTTCCATCCCAAATGGCTGACTATTCCCTTTATAGTGCACTACTTCTGACCAGGGTCCATGGGGAATAAAGAGCCATTTGGGACACAGCCAGGGACAGAAGAGGGGGAGTGTGAGGAGAGAGAGAGGAAGGGAAGTGGTAAAAGTCACCCCCATGCCTCTGCTGTTTCCATAGTGATAAGGTCAACATTTTACGGGTATGGGGGGACACTTTTGAGGAATGCCTTCGCTCGCTCGCACACACACTTTATTTATTTATTTATTTATTTTATTTAACCTTTATTTAACCAGGTAGGCTAGTTGAGAACAAGTTCTCATTTGCAACTGCGACCTGGCCAAGATAAAGCATAGCATTTCGACACAACACTGAGTTACACATGGAATAAACAAAACATAGTCAATAATACAGTAGAACAAAAGAAAACAAAAAGTATATGTACAGTGAGTGCAAATGAGGTAAGATAAGGGAGTTAAGGCTTGAACAGATGAAAAAGGATACACACACCATGTACAAAAAATAAATATATACACACACACACACACACACACACACACACTCACACACACAATAAATAAATAAATGGGGACACCATGCCATGACAAAAATACTCCTGAATGTGTCATTTTGGGCATTTTAGATTACCCTGACTGTCTAGCTTTTATTTTGATGATTATTGGTTCTCAAAGGTGATTTAATTTAAAAATATTTAGGTCCATGATCTTTTCTACATACTTTATATCTGCTTTTAGTCGTTTAAGTTAACACTGAAAAAATGTATTTTACTGTTTGGAAATAGGCAGACCAAAAATACACACGCAGAATATACCCTGTGGATATCTGTCACTACCGTTAATGACCTTACGTAGAAGTTAACACACCCTCACTCATGCACGCGCATACCTTAGAAGAGCCAAGGGATTTTTTTTATCTGCTCATCTCCTATTCACAGTACGTTGACATGCACAGACAAGTCTCAAGTTCTTGTAATCACCAACAACACTACTGTTGAAATGAAACAGACTATCATCAACATTGAGCGACAGACTGAACAAAGCCAACACGGTCAACGGAACGCTAGCCTAGCGACTGGTGCCTCTGTCACTGGCTGTATTCCAAATGGAACCCTATTCCTGTACGCTCTGGTCAAAAGTAATGCAAGATAGTGGCCCAAATTGCACCATATTCCCTATCTCTACGAATGCTGCCTCTAATCAGCCTTACAGGGGTGATGTGTTTGCCCAGAGCATCCTGTTAAAGCCAGGGTTAAAGAAGGCTAATATCTGAGCCATGTTTTTCTCCCAGTGCAGTCCCAGCCACGCTGGAGTCTTGTGTCGTAAGGGACGGTCAATTATTGGTCCTGCAGGCAGCAGAGCAGTTTGTGTGTCGTGGAGGTGGACTCTGCTAAGCATGCTCCGTAGGGTAGGTAATGATGTGAGGGGCCTTGTCAGCTCAACCTTCAATCCTCCATTCATCTCTCTCTCTTGCTCTCTCTCTCTCTACACAAACACATACACACAAACAAGGACACATGCAGGCACGCTTACTAATGCATGCAGTGCCTTCAGAAATTATTCATACCCCTCGACTTACTTTTGTTGTGTTACAGCCTGAATTGAAAATAGATCAAATATTTGTTTTTTTCACCCATCTACACACAATACCCCATAATGACAAAGTGAAAACATGTTTTTAGTTTATTGAAAAAGTTTATTGAAAATGACATATATATTTAATTTAAATACAGTTGAAGTTGGAAGTTTACATACACCTAAGCTAAATACATTTAAACTCAGTTTTTCACAATTCCTGACATTTAATCATAGTAGAAATTCCCTGTCTCAGGTCAATTAGAATCAACACATTATTTTAAGAATGTGAAATTTCAGAATAATAGTAGAGAGGATGATTTATTTCAGCTTTTATTTTTTTCATCACATTCCCAGTGGAACAGAAGTTTACACACATACAATTAGTATTTGTTAGCATTGCCTTTAAATTGTTTAACTTGGGTCAAACGTTTCGGGTAGCCTTCCACACGCTTCCCACAATAAGTTGGGTGAATTTTGTCCCATTCCTCCTGGCAGAGCTGGTGTAACTGAGTCAGGTTTGTAGGCCACGCTTTTTAAGTTATGCCCTCACATGTTCTATAGGATTGAGGTCTTTGTAGTGACTGGGTGTATTGATACACCATCCAAAGTGTAATTAATAACCAACATGCTCAAAGGAATATTCAATGTCTGATTTTATTTTCTTTGAGAGGAATTGGGAAACCTCCCTGGTGTTTCTGTGGTTCTGAAAGGACTCTCCACCAAGGTTGCTATGACCAGCGATGGGTGTGCTTTCTGAAAGGCTGAATCTGCGTTTCAAATTCACTGCTTGACTGAGGGACCTTACAGATAATTGTACAGTGGTTGCTCCACTAAAAGTTTAGTGATTATGCTGCGGTACTTAGAGGTCATTTAGTACGGTACCCTGCGTCACCACTTCATTGCTCCAGACCAGCGCAAGGGGAAGTTAGAGTCCTGATGATGCTTTTGGGTTCTATAATGTGTCTCTAATTGACAATGAATGGGTGACATAAACCTAAATAGAAACTGATAATTGTGCACAGCTTCAGTATTACTTACTAAAACTATTGTTACACTAAGGTTTTTATTATTTATTTGGATGATTTTGCACTTACTGTAGTAGTGTAGCCCAGTCTTTAATAAAGACATGTTTTGATTATCCTGACCTGGACACCATGTACAGTATTGTAATAGCCCATTATGGGCTGTTAGCAGGACAATATACCTTGACCAAAACCTCTCTGTATTTTGATACTTTGTGGATGGTGCCTCCCCATTGGTGTCGCTGTCTACGTCACCGCATCGCAATGCAAAATGAGTTGCTACAGATACCCGTGTTGGGCCCCTGGGAGACCCATGAGGCGGCTTTTGGTTTTCATTTAGAATCCTCCAATCCTCTATATCTAATTATTGGCGGAGAGTCACGTCATATTTTTCGATATACTGCAGGCCTACCGTAGGCGACATGAGTCTCACTAGTGTTGAGTAATGTGCTGTTAAAAGTGGTGTAAGTTTTATTTATTTAAAGGGCATATTGAAGTTAGAAGCAATAGGATTTGAAGCAATAGCCTACAACTATTTTAGCAACATTGTGCGCTGTTCTGAGAAAAGCATGGGGACTGGTCTTGATAAATCAATGAGATATTTATTTTCAGTGAATCTTCGTTTGGGTATTGGTTAGATGAAAATGACACAATTAGGGTGTAGAAATGTTATGTTCTTAGTGTATCCTGTATTTAACTATTCAAGTCAGTTAAGAACACATTTTTATTTACAAGGACAGCCTACTCCTTCCCCATCTGGGAATTGAACCCTGGTCTCCCACTGCCTGCACAACACGGGGATTCTTTAGCTAAATAGCGAAGCACTGTATCCTACTCCCGCCCATCATGTTGTACAGTGCCATATTTTCCGTTCCATTCCAACGGAAACACCATAATATGAATCAAATTAATTAAGCAACATTTCTTAAAATCAGTCCTATATATAATGTTCTTACAAAAAGGTTTTAAATTCTCTAGCACAGCCACTATTGAAGGCTATGAAACACTTCTCAAAGATGCCCTCTGGTGGTCAAACTAGCACTAACTAGCATTAATGGTACCAGTGGTTGGCAATTAAATAACGTGCCATAGAATTCTGCGGCACCACGCAAGCTGTGCTGCAGTACGCTGCAACTTTTAAACAACGAACCACTCTATGTGTGGTGTACAGAGATGAGGTAGTCATTCAAAAATCATGTTAAACACTATTATTGCACACAGGGTGAGTCCACGCAACTTATTATGTGACTTGTTAAGCACATTTTTACTCCTGAACTTATTTAGGCTTGACATAACAAAGTGGTTGAATACTTATTGACTCAAGACATTTCAGCTTTTCATTTTTAATTTGTAAACATTTCTAAAAACATAATTCCACTTTAATATTATGGGATATTGTGTGTAGATTAGTGACACAAAATCTCAATTTAATCCATTTTAAATTCAGGCATTTTAAATGCAGTGGCAGCCACGATTTAGCAGTATAGGGGAAACACTGACGTAACACCCTGTCTCTAAGCCAGTGTTGGGACATTAAGCAGCTGTTACCCCAGACTGAGGGTTGTCCCCTTTGCCCCAATTACCCAGCTGGGGGGTATGGGCAGACTGCCCTCTAGATCCTGCCCTTAAAAGTCCAACCCACCACCCTGTGTTTACATTATTTATCACATCATTAGTCTGCTCATAATTGACATAATTGTGTACAGACTGCTGACAGCCTGCCTTTGTTAGAGTTCCATGAAGATGTGAGGTGAACTACAGAGGAAAGGCGCTAGTCATAAGGTGACATGGTAGGAACCTGGGTTCTACAGGGGGCTAGACTAGTCAAGTAGAGACATGGTAGCGAGATATGGAAGACCATCCCTCACCATAACCTCCACATGTGCCGGTCGAGCCACATTTATAACGGAACCCAATCAGCAAAGCGAATTGAGACTAATTCTGTTAGCGACGGCTAATTGTGTGTCCCCAGAGCTCTGAGAGGAATGTCTGTTCCCGTCCCTGTTCATCACCCGACCTCTATGCAAAACAGAACGCATTGGAGAACGTACAATATGAGAACCAGGGTTGGGTGTTAATTCCACTAATTAAATTCTAATTAAATTCCCTCTGACTGTAAATTCAATTCAATTTCAATTCTTCAGAATGATTATGTCACTCTACTAGTTATACTGGAAATATAGAAATACAAGTTTAAATTATTATTTTTTAAATCCTGCTGTCAGTGTTTTATACTAAGTGCATTAACTCCATTACGTAACTGTGAAATGTACACATATTGAATTCTAATTCAATTCAATTCAATTCCAAAGACGAAATGTTTTTACAATTCCAATACAAAAAGTTTAATTCCAATTCAATTCCAATCCCATAACCTAAAGGTTGTTGAAATTCATTTTTTTTTAAATGGGAGCTTAAATAATTCCACTGCACAACCTCACCTCCACCCCCCAAAAAGTATTTTGTGAACTAACACTTACACTTTACTTTTCTTCCCACCTTACTAGCTCTAACTTGGCTGATAGCTACTTCATTGTGGAAAAATGTACTTATTATGACTGATATGGTTCTCCCAACCTAGCATTCTTAAGATGAATGCACTAAGTCACTCTGGATAAGAGTGTCTGCTAAATGACTCAAATGTCAATGTTAATGTAAACATAAATTCTCCACTTCATGAGTGAATTCAAGAATTTCTAATTTAATTGGAATTGACCCCAACTCTGATGAGAACATATGACAGCACTATGAGAACTTGATGTGAACCTCATGATCCGCGAAATTCCACTTTCCTGGGATATATATATATATATACATTTTATAACACCTGAAACAGTCAGTAGCCCAGTTTACTCAGCAAAGGGGGCCAGTAAAAACCTTTCTGACCTCAGCTTGGTAGAAATTAGATTGTTATAACAGATATATAACGATTAATCAAAGGTGTCTTACCGAGGTAGAGGGAGGCATTCTCCTTCTTGACGTTGTCGTCCAGGTAGGTGGGTCCCAGGGTATAGATGGGTGTCGACCCCATACCCACCAGGATCTGTGCACAGATAAATAGCGCCACGTACAGGCTGTGTTCGTTACCCTCCTGGTCTCGGGGGCACGACGCCACGTCCAAGGCATCCCGCCCGCTGCTGTTCCCGCTCTGGCACAGACCCTCGTGGCCCGTGGACGAGTTGAGCTCCTGGATCTGGTAGGGTGGTGAGATGAAGTGTGGCAAGGAGAACAGAGCCGCCCCTACGGCTATGAACACCCCTCCTACCGCCAGCCAACGCGGCCTCTGACCCCTGCCTCCAAAGTAGGAGATGAAGACGACGACGAAGAGAGAGCCGATGTCAAAGCAGCTGACAAGAAGGCCGGACTCGGAGCTGCGGAGGCTGTAACGCTTCTCGATGGTGGTGATGACGCTACTCAGGTAGCCCGATACCATCAGCGACTGGATGAACGTCAGGTAGCACATGCAGAACAGGAAGCAGCGTGAGTCGGCCAGGATGGCTTGCACATACTTCCTGGAGGGGATATGGAGGAAGCGAGTTAAAGAGAAGCCTAGTTTCTTATCCCTGGCTCCAGTGGCCATGGAGCTTCTCAGCCCCATCAGGCTGGAGGCCGAGGGGGACTGGAGCTTGAAGTCTGTCAGAGAGGAGGGAGACTCTGCCTGGCTAGAGTCAGGGTCAGTGGGGGTTTGGCGATGGAACTGGCTGCTGTGGTGGTCGGTGGCTGCTGTGGCCATGGAGGTTTGGGTGGTATGGACCAGACGTAGTTCCCCCAGCAGAGGCTCATCACAGCCTGACAGACAGGGCCCATTCAGGATGGGAAGACTCTTGGACTTGAAGCAGCCCCCTGTGTCATGGGTCATGTACTGATGCTGGTTCTGGAACTGTAGGACCTCACGGACCTCCAGGGAATCTGATAGGTCGGAGCCCGTCTCGTCGTTGTCTGATGACATCATTGTGTTTGTTGGGCTACTGAAGATAACTAAGGCTTGAGTATCACTGTATCTCAGTTTAGCTTATTTGGATCCCCATTAGCTGTTGCTCGGGCAGCAACTACTCTTTCTGGGGGCCAGTGTCTCAGAGTGGATAGCTAGAGCCACATTAGCACACAGTACTAGTGTGACTACCACTACTTCTGGACAGACAGCAGTAGAAAGTACACTGCCCTGACAGTAGATATGGAGACCTGTGTTGGTGCTGGTGGGACTCTCTAGCAATGGACATGATTCAGCTGCATTGCTGTTTGCACTTAGCAGAGCAATGCTGCTTTGCTTATATCACAAACATACTATGTATGCTCCTCATTTGGGCCAAAATATATAAATAAAATATCTCACAAACAACTAAACAGCGCTATCTGGGTTGGATAGAAAAACATAACGTTTTTCAACTGTGTGATTCCAGCGAGCCAGCCCGACCGTTATTTCTATGAAGTAATTCTGTTGACAGGCAACACGCAAGCAAAACACTAAGGGAACTATGTAAGCTATCTGAGATGTTTGGATTTGGAGAAGATAATAGGTCCTTTGTATAGTTTTTTTTCCAGTCCTGTTTTTCGTTTTTCTGGTCAGTGGTGATTTGATAGCTCTTTGTTTAGTTGTCACTGCATTAAGTCCTCGTGGGGAAGCTTGTTTCTCTCTCAAACAGCTGAGCAGAATCCTACAGAGAAATGACAGTGGAGACAATTTACCACAAAAGCATTCACCTGACAGCACTTTGTGACATAAACTGGTGTAAGAATGGCTTTATAAATACATTTGATTGATTGACAAATAGGCTATTCTCCATGTGTACAAGGTTGTTACATGTGTTACATCTCCATCGTGGTTCGTCTTTCCTATATCCCACTGGCAACATTGTGTCATTTTAGAAACAAGTCATACGATATAGGTTACATATTCGACGAATAACGGTCAACAAGAAACAGTAATTTCTTACAAAACAAATCAACATAATTGAGCCGAAATTAAAACCTGCCATAGCAGATCTCCCGTTCTGTCAAGCGATGAATTCAGAGAACAATGAAAAACACCACTGGTTACCCTTTCAGAAAATATAGGCTACATGATTCAAGTAACTATTCAGACATACAGCTGTAACCGTTCTTGAACCTAACTGTTAGGTTGACACCAAACTTCCAGACAATGTAAAGAGAAAAGCGACCGTAAGATGCCATCGTTTACCGTATTGAGGCTCGAATCCTCGCGCAGGAACGAGAGACGGAAGTAGGCTGTTGTCTCCGACGCTGCCACTCAGTGAATGAGATTGCGGATGGTGTGGGGGAATAGGCTAATGTAAAGGGGCGAATTATTTTTCACGCAAGCGACCGGGATTTGTAGTCCTTCCATCGCCATGCTCTCCCTTAATTTCCCTTACGTTCTCTCCAAACATGAGAAAAAAGTGGTGATTGTCTGCTCTAGCCTACTCTGATGGTCGTGAAAACGACACACGGAGCGTCAGAAAATATGATGTATGTTTCGCTATAAATGTAATCGATTATGTGGACAGTGAGACACAAAGTTCCAAAATGATTGGTCAGCCGCTCAGCTCATTCAGAACACAGCATTATAATCGACAGCTGGGACCCTCGTTGACCCCACCGGAGATTGACTGCGGGAATGAATTGGCTATTTGCACAATCGCCTCTATTCTTGGGAGAAAAAAAACTTTACTGCAGCCACTTATCCAGAAGTTGCATGGCATTTGAATTGAAAGTAAGGAATACTTTCAATTCAAATGCTATTCAGCTTGTAAACTCAATGTATGTGAATTAATTTTAAAGCATTGCGTTTGTTGTTTGCTGCTGTAGTTTTCTCCATATATATCAAGGATGTTTTCTAGCATAATGTTCTCTATAAGGTAAAACGTATTTAAGTAGCCTATGTTTTATTCAATAGCTTATTAGCTGTGTTATTAGTTAGCCTACATAGGTAAACACACTATAGCTTTGTGAATAAATGTAACTATTAGCACCCACCTTCAAATAACCTAGAACATGGGTACTCTGTTAAAAACCCTGCAAAGCCCTGTAAAGTGGCCATGAATTTGACAGTATCTTAAAGGCAGCTCTGTGGCAAGTACAATTCTGTATGTCTTATTACAGTACACCTACTATAATCAGGGGTGTCGGGCACCCCAGACATCTGAGGGGGCACAAAGTACATGAGGATGGCTGGGGGGTGGTCCGGAGACGGGCTTGCATATCCAAGCATCTCCGTTATTATCTACGCATAGTCACTTTAACAACTCTACCTACAGTTGAAGTCGGAGGTTTACATAAACTTCGGTTGGAGTCATTAAAACTCGTTTTTCAACCACTCCACTCCACAAATTCAAATTTCTTATTTAACAAACTATAGTTTTGGCAAGTCAGTTAGGACATCTACTTTGTGCATGACACAAGTAATTTTTCCAACAATTGTTTACAGACAGATTATTTCACATAATTCACTATCACAATACCAGTGGGTCAGAAGTTTAATACACTAAATTGGCAAATTCCAGAAAATTATGTCATGGCTTTTAGAAGCTTCTGATTGACATAATTTGAGTCAATTGGAGGTGTACCTGTGGATGTATTTCAAGGCCTACCTTTTTATTTTTTTATTTTTTATTTCACCTTTATTTAACCAGGTAGGCTAGTTGAGAACAAGTTCTCATTTGCAACTGCGACCTGGCCAAGATAAAGCATAGCAGTGTGAACAGACAACACAGAGTTACACATGGAGTAAACAATTAACAAGTCAATAACACAGTAGAAAAAAAGGGGAGTCTATATACATTGTGTGCAAAAGGCATGAGGAGGTAGGCGAATAATTACAATTGCAGATTAACACTGGAGTGATAAATGATCAGATGGTCATGTACAGGTAGAGATATTGGTGTGCAAAAGAGCATAAAAGTAAATAAATAAAAACAGTATGGGGATGAGGTAGGTGAAAATGGGTGGGCTATTTACCAGTAGACTATGTACAGCTGCAGCGATCGGTTAGCTGCTCAGATAGCAGATGTTTGAAGTTGGTGAGGGAGATAAAAGTCTCCAACTTCAGGGATTTTTGCAGTTCGTTCCAGTCGCAGGCAGCAGAGTACTGGAACGAAAGGCGGCCAAATGAGGTGTTGGCTTTAGGGATGATCAGTGAGATACACCTGCTGGAGCGCGTGCTACGGATGGGTGTTGCCATCGTGACCAGTGAACTGAGATAAGGCGGAGCTTTACCTAGCATGGACTTGTAGATGACCTGGAGCCAATGGGTCTGGCGACGAATATGTAGCGAGGGCCAGCCGACTAGAGCATACAAGTCGCAGTGGTGGGTGGTATAAGGTGCTTTAGTGACAAAACGGATGGCACTGTGGTAAACTGCATCCAGTTTGCTGAGTAGAGTGTTGGAAGCAATTTTGTAGATGACATCGCCGAAGTCGAGGATCGGTAGGATAGTCAGTTTTACTAGGGTAAGTTTGGCGGTGTGAGTGAAGGAGGCTTTGTTGCGGAATAGAAAGCCGACTCTTGATTTGATTTTCGATTGGAGATGTTTGATATGAGTCTGGAAGGAGAGTTTACAGTCTAGCCAGACACCTAGGTGCTTATAGATGTCCACATATTCAAGGTCGGAACCATCCAGGGTGGTGATGCTCGTCGGGCATGCGGGTGCAGGCAGCGATCGGTTGAAAAGCATGCATTTGGTTTTACTAGCGTTTAAGAGCAGTTGGAGGCCACGGAAGGAGTGTTGTATGGCATTGAAGCTCGTTTGGAGGTTAGATAGCACAGTGTCCAAGGACGGGCCGGAAGTATGTAGAATGGTGTCGTCTGCGTAGAGGTGGATCAGGGATTCACCCGCAGCAAGAGCAACATCATTGATATATACAGAGAAAAGAGTCGGCCCGAGAATTGAACCCTGTGGCACCCCCATAGAGACTGCCAGAGGACCGGACAGCATGCCCTCCGATTTGACACACTGAACTCTGTCTGCAAAGTAATTGGTGAACCAGGCAAGGCAGTCATCCGAAAAACCAAGGCTATTGAGTCTGCCGATAAGAATATGGTGATTGACAGAGCCGAAAGCCTTGGCAAGGTCGATGAAGACGGCTGCACAGTACTGGCTTTTATCGATGGTGGTTATGATATCGTTTAGTACCTTGAGTGTGGCTGAGGTGCACCCGTGACCGGCTCGGAAACCAGATTGCACAGCGGAGAAGGTACGGTGTGATTCGAGATGGTCAGTGACCTTTTTGTTGACTTGGCTTTCGAAGACCTTAGATAGGCAGGGCAGGATGGATATAGGTCTGTAACAGTTTGGGTCCAGGGTGTCTCCCCTTTGAAGAGGGGGATGACTGCGGCAGCTTTCAATCCTTGGGGATCACAGACGATATGAAAGAGAGGTTGAACAGGCTGGTAATAGGGGTTGCGACAATGGCGGCGGATAGTTTCAGAAATAGAGGGTCCAGATTGTCAAGCCCAGCTGATTTGTACGGGTCCAGCTCTTTCAGAACATCTGCTATCTGGATTTGGGTAAAGGAGAACCTGGAGGGGCTTGGGCGAGGAGCTGCGGTGGGGGGGGGGCGGAGCTGTTGGCCGAGTTTGGAGTAGCCAGGCGGAAGGCATGGCCAGCCATTGAGAAATGCTTGTTGAAGTTTTTGATAGTCATGGATTTATCGGTGGTGACCGTGTTACCTAGCCTCAGTGCAGTGGGCAGCTGGGAGGAGGTGCTCTTGTTCTCCATGGACTTCACAGTGTCCCAGAACTTTTTGGAGTTGGAGCTACAGGATGCAAACTTCTGCCTGAAGAAGCTGGCCTTAGCTTTCCTGACTGACTGCGTGTATTGGTTCCTGACTTCCCTGAACAGTTGCATATCGCGGGGACTATTCGATGCTATTGCAGTCCGCCACAGGATGTTTTTGTGCTGGTCGAGGGCAGTCAGGTCTGGAGTGAACCAAGGGCTGTATCTGTTCTTAGTTCTGCATTTTTTTGAACGGAGCATGCTTATCTAAAATGGTGAGGAAGTTACTTTTAAAGAATGACCAGGCATCCTCAACTGACGGGATGAGGTCAATGTCCTTCCAGGATACCCGGGCCAGGTCGATTAGAAAGGCCTGCTCACAGAAGTGTTTTAGGGAGCGTTTGACAGTGATGAGGGGTGGTCGTTTGACTGCGGCTCCGTAGCGGATACAGGCAATGAGGCAGTGATCGCTGAGATCCTGGTTGAAGACAGCGGAGGTGTATTTGGAGGGCCAGTTGGTCAGGATGACGTCTATGAGGGTGCCCTTGTTTACAGAGTTAGGGTTGTACCTGGTGGGTTCCTTGATGATTTGTGTGAGATTGAGGGCATCTAGCTTAGATTGTAGGACTGCCGGGGACTGCCTCTTTGCTTGACATCATGGGAAAATCTAAAGAAATGAGCCAAGGCCTCCGAAAAAAAATGTGTATACCTCCACAAGTCTGGTTCATCCTTGGGAGCAATTTCCAAACGCCAATCTGTACAAACAATAGTACGCAAGTATAAACACCATGGGACCACGCAGCCGTCACACCGCTCAGGAAGGAGACGCGTTCTGTCTCCTAGAGATGAACGTGCTTTGGTGCGAAAAGTGCAAATGAATCCCAGAACAACAGCAAAGGACCTTGTGAAGATGCAGGAGGAAACAGGCACAAAAGTATCTACAGTATGTCCACAGTAAACCGAGTCCAATATTGACATAACCTGAAAGGCCGCTCAGTAAGGAAGAAGCCACTGCTCCAAAACTGCCATAAAAAAGCCAAACTGGTCGCAAATGGATCTTCCAAATGGACAATGACCCAAAGCATACTTCCTAAGTTGTGGCAAAATGGTTTATGGACAACAAAGTCATGGTATTGTAGTGGCCATCACAAAGCCCGGACCTCAATCCTGAAATAGCGTGTGCGAGCAAGGAGGCCTACAAACCCACTCAGTTAATACTGCTCTGTCAGGAGGAATGGGCCAAAATTCACCCAACTTACTGTAGGAAGCTTGTGGAAGGCTACTCAGAACATTTGACCCAAGTTAAACAATTTAAAGGCAATGCTACCAAATACTAATTAAGTGTATGTAAACTTCTGACCTACTGGGAATGTGATGAAAGAAATAAAAGCTGAAATTAATCATTCTCTCTACTATTATTCTGACATTTCACATTCTTAAAATTAAGTGGTGATCCTAACTGACTAGGATTTTACTAGGATTAAATGTCAGGAATTGTGAAAAACTGAGTTTCAATTAATTTGGTGTATAAGGTGTATGTAAACTTCTGACTTCAACTGTGCATATTACCTCAATTACCTCGACACTGGTGCCCCGGCACATTGACTCTGTACCGGTACTCCCTGTATATAGCCCCGCTGTTGTTATTTACTGCTGCTCTTTAATTATTTGTTATTCTTATCGCTTACTTTTTTTAAATATATTTTCTTACAACTCCATTGTTGGTTAAGGGCTTGTAAGTAAGCATTTCAATGTAAGGTGTTGTATTTGGCGCAAGTTACAAATCAAATTTGATTTGATTTTGACCTCTTGAGCGGTCTTTATCCTCCTGACTGGTGGTTCTTCTTTTAAAGAAACGAAATATGCTTCTCTGCATCTCTGCTAAAATCTAGGTAAAAGATTTAAAGGAATGTGAGTCTTATTCAGTACACTCAGTTATTGCTTGCTTGCTTTGCTAAAGTCTACCAACCTTGCCAGCAGGAATGACAGCTAAGATAACCATTAGTCATGGTTGGCTAATGGCTAACCAGTATAGCCGTCTCCTACTCCCTCCTCCCTCCTCCCTCCTCTCCTCCTTCCTGTGGTCCCTCGCTCCCAGTCACCGTTGGCTAATGGTTAACCATCATAGCCGTCTCCTCGTCCTCTCTCATCTTCTGTATTCGGCGCATGTGACAAATAGAATTTGATTTGATTTTGACCTCTTGAGCTGTCTTTCTTCTCCTGACTGGTGGTTCTTTTTTAAAGTAACTAAATATGCTTTTCGGCATCTCTGCTAAAATCTAGGTAAAAGATTTAAAGGAATGTGAGTGTCACGCCCTGACCTTAGATATCTCTGTTTCCTATATATTTTGGTTAGGTCAGGGTGTGACTAGGGCGGGTACTCTGGGGATTTTTGTATGTCCAGGGTTTTTGTATGTCTATGGTTTTTGTATGTCTAGGGGTTTTTGTATATCTATGTTGGCCTGATATGGTTCCTAATCAGAGACAGCTGTGCCTCCTCTCCTCACTCACCCTGAGGTGCGTGTCATCAGCCCGGTGCCACCTGTACCGGTCCCACGCATCAGGTCTCCAGTGCGCCTCCACAGTCCAATGCGTCCTGTGCCTCTTCCCCTCACTCGCCCTGAGGTGCGTGTCATCAGCCCGGTGCCACCTGTACTGGCCCCACGCATCAGACCTCCAGTGCGCCTCCACAGTCCATAGCTTCCGACGACAGTTCCCAGTCCAGAGCATCCTGCGACAGTTCATAGTCCGGAACCTCCAGCGACGGTCCCCAGTCCGGGGTCTCCGGCGACGGTCCCCAGTCCGGGGCCTCCGGCGACGATCCCCGGTCCGGGGCCTCCGGCGATGATCCACGGCCCAGTTCGACAGAAGCGGAGGGATCAGCATAAGGAGAGGGGCGGCATCCCCCACAGAGGGTAGATGCCCACCCGGACCCTCCCCTATAGGTTCAGGTTTGCGCCCGGGAGTCCACACCTTTGGGGGGGGGGGGTACTGTCACGCCCTGACCTTAGATATCTCTGTTTTCTATATATTTTGGTTAGGTCAGGGTGTGACTAGGGTGGGTACTCTAGGGTTTTGTATGTCTAGTGTTTTTGTATGTCTAGGGGTTTTTGTATATCTATGTTGGCCTGATCTGGTTCCCAATCAGAGACAGCTGTTTATTGTTGTCTCTGATTGGGGATCATATTTAGGCAGGCCTTTTATCCCACTTTCTGGTGTGGGATCTTGACTATGTGTAGTTGCCTGTCAGCACTATATTGTATCATTCACGGTTTGTTTGTTATTTTGTTAGTTTGTTCGGTGTTCATTCTTATAATAAAGAGAATGTACGCATACCACGCGGCGCCTTGGTCCGATACTTTCAACGAACGTGACAGTAAGTTCAGTACACTTAGATTTTACTTGCTTTTCTAATGTCTGCCGACCTCGCCAGCAGGATTGACAGCTAAGATACAGGTAACTGCCAAAATAATGGAAACACAAGTAAATGCACCTCACATATTTTTATTTTACTAGGCAAGTCAGTTAAGAACAAATTCTTATTTTCAATGACAGCCTAGGAACAGTGGGTTAACTGCCTGTTCAGGGGCAGAACGACAGATTTGTATCTTGTCAGCTCAGGGATTCGACCTTGCAACCTTTCAGCTACGAGTCCAACGCTCTAACCACTAGGCTACCCTGCCGCCCCATGTCACTGCACCTGTGTATAGCCCATCTGTAAATAGCCCATCCAACTCCTGCGTCCCCATATTGTTATTTATATGATTTATTTTGCACCTTTGCACCCCAGTATCTCTACTTGCACACTCATCATCTGCACATCTATCACACCAGTGTTTAATTGCTATATTGTAATTATTTCACCACTATGGCCTATTTATTGCCTTACCTCCCTTATCCTACCTTATTTGCACACACTGTATATATACTTTTTTTCTATTGTGTTATTGACTGTATGTTTGTTTATTCCATGTGTAACTCTGTGTTGTTGTTTGTGTCGCACTGCTTTGCTTTATCTTGGCCAGGTCGCAGTTGTAAATGAGAACGTGTACTCAACTAGGCGACATGGTAAAATAAAGGTGAAATAAAACAAATTTAAAAATGACAATGCCCCCGTCCACAGGGCATGAGAGGTCACTGAATGGTGAAAACAATGTAAGTCATATTCCATGGCTTCTTGGTAGCTAGTTATGAGATTGGACGATTGGGAATCTATCTGGGTTAGCTAAATGGGGGGAACAGAGGGTTAAATACACGACAAGTAATGATGGAATGTAAACCAGGTGTGTGGGAAAACAAGACAAAACAAATGGAAAATAAAAGGCGGATCGGCGATGGCTCGAAGAACGGTGATGTCGACCGCCGAAAGAACAAGGAGAGGAACCGACTTCGTGACACCACCTAATAATTTGATTAAGTATTGCCTCTCCTTGTTCGGGCGGCGTTCGGCGGTCGACGTCACCGGTCTTCAAGCCATCGCCGATCCGCCTTTCATTTTCCATTTGTTTTGTCTTGTTTTCCCACACACCTGGTTTACATTCCCTCATTACATGTCGTGTATTTAACCCTCTGTCCCCCCCCCCCATGTCTGTGTGTTAAATTGTTTGTTGTAAATTGTTTATGCACTCTGACTGGTTCGTGAAGGGTTATTTTATACCCATATTTTGTTGTTCTGGGTGCCGTTGGATTTGCATATTAAACTGCTCCGGTTATTACCCCGTTTCTGCTCTCCTGCACCTGACTTCCCTGCAGCCAGTCACGCACCTCTTACAGGTGGCTAGTAGTATTACAGAGAAACAACAACAACAACAATTGTTATCATTTTTTTTAAACAGGAGAAATCTGAAGGGGCACTTGCCCCTGTGGCATGAACATCTATTAACGTGAAGGTTGCGTGTTCGAATCACATCCCTGACATCTTTAGCATTTTAGCTAATTAGGAAGTTTGCATCTACTTACTACTACTTTTTAGCTACTTTGCAACTACTTAGCATGTTAGCTTACCTTTCCCCTAACCTTAAACCCTAACTCCTAACACCTAACCCTAATCCCTAGGGTAGCTAACGTTAGCCGCTTAGCCATCTAGGTAATGTTAGCCACAACAAATTGGAATTTGTAACATATAGTAAATATTGCAAATTCGTAACATATTGTAGAAATTGCATTTCTTAACATATCATACTAAATGAATGATGGACTTCCACAGGAGAGGAGGATTTACATTTGCTATGTTACTTCTACCCCTGAGTCCAGGTTGCAGAGCAAGGGAGCTTCCTTCTCTCCTCAAACAGGCTTATATTAGATTTAAAAAGTTGCTGAACATTAGTGACCTAGACTACTCAATCAAGAGGAATAGAGAGAGAGGAAAGAGAGACAGGAGGAAAGAGAGCGAGGAGGGAATAGAGAGTAGGGAAGGGAGAGAGGCCAGTGGAGATGCCAGTGGAGTTTAGTGAATTGTGCAATAAGGAAACCTTGAAGAAAGAGATATGTTTAAATTAGAAACTAATACATAGGTTTATATTAATACATTTGTATACTAGCCTGTATATAAGGCTATATATTATGCTCCTCCAGGGAATCTCGCTGACCACATGCTATGCAACAGGCAGAGACAAACCCTTATCAATAAGTAGCTACACAGATTTAGTCACTCCGATCTGATCTTGTTCCGTGCTGCTCTGAACTTGCCAGTCATGGCTGTATCGGAGGGATGGATGACTTTCCACAATGTTATTCATTTATTTCCTGGGACAACGTGGTGAAGGTGACGGTTCCTCCTCTTTCCTTCCCCTTTCTTCCCTCTCCTCCCTACTTCATGTGGTCTCTCACTCCCAGCCATGGTTGACTAATGGTTAACCAGCATAGCCATCCTCTCCTCCTTTCTTCTCCCTCCTCCTCCTCTCCTCCATCCTCCTCCCTCCCAGTTGGCTAATGATTAACCAGTCCAGCCGGTTGGGGGATGGATGGATGCTATCTGAAATTAGACACTGCAAATTGTTACACACAATGCAAAGCAATTAATGACAGCATTGCAGAAAGAGATGGTCCTCTAGTCTATCCATCAGAAATGTAGCCTGGTGGAATCAGCTTGGTCTTGATAGCTCACCTTCTGTTTCACTTCAAATTAAACAAAACATGAGTGCAGCGGTCAGTCTGCATTACCAGGCTAGGATAAATGTCTTCTACTTTCTCAAAGGTAGTGCATAATGTAGGGGATAGGGAATAGGGAACCATTTGGGATGCAGTATAAATTGGCAGACATAAAATGGGAGAGGCCTTGTCACTCTATTCTGCATGAGATTCCCTCTATATTCCCTATTTCAATCTGCAGTATAGTGAAACCTGACAACAACACACACTTGACTAGCTCCTCAATAGAACTGCACCCAAAAGGGCACCATATTCCCTATATTGGGCACTGTTTTTGACCATAAAGCTCTGGTGAAAAGGAGTTGTTCTATATAGGGATTAGGGTGCCATTTGGGATACATGTCCATGCCCATCATGAAACCAGAGATAAGTACATCGGTGAATACCAGAGAACCTCGTATTTAGAAGTTGTCTGTCACCTGTAGAAATGACTTGTTTTTCGTTCCATGTTATTGCAACCAAACTGAGGTTTTATGGTGACAACGTCCATGGCTCGCTTGCAATGGCACTTCTGGAGATGTGTGAATGTGATCTGAAAAATGCTTCCGATTCATAAAACATAGGCTATTTGGCGGCCGTATATCGGTGAGTGGACATTCTCCCTTTCTATTTATATTGGATATTTGTCCAGCTACTGTGAAACGTTTGGATGTGCCTAAAACCCTCCATGGTATGCGTTGTTTTAATATTATATGCCCCACTGGGAGAAATTACGGCGAATGTAAGTTTGACAAATCCAAATAAAACAAATTGTTTTGTTTAGAATTTGATTCAAGTTATTCGTTCAATTTTCAGGCCTTGTCAATCATTAATTTAATCTTGCTTATTGACTATGTTTGTGGCATGTCCATGCTCAGCCATAATGCAATTTACAGTAGGCCTAACCCCTATATCAGTGTGAATGCCATTGAAGTCATGCAATTACTTAGAACAATGTAGACTGCAAATGGGTTCAAGCTAACGTATTTAGCAAAGTCAAGTCTAGATTTTGTTATTTCGTTTCTGTAAACCATTTAACTAACTATAACGGACTAACATTGGAATTGGAGTTGATTCCAAAGCAATACATAAAAGACCATACATACACAACTTGAAGCAACCACATTTTCCGCAATGGAGCATGTTCTGATTGGCCAGTGACGTGTTTATTTATCAAAACCCAGCCCTTTCGAGCCAACGCCTGCGGGAAGAAAAGTGTGATAGACCCTGTACCTATAGCGCTACCGCCTGCGCTTGGATTTACCATTGTGTAAGGTTTGTTAAAATAGAGCCCCAGGTCGGTCTGTTAAGAACAGAATGATACCATAATAAACCTACAGTACAACAAAGGACCGAACAGAGCTCAAGAGACAGCCATTAGCTGATTAGCTAATGAATTCAAACCAGACATGCTTGTTTTGCCTCTGTCACATATTTATTTAACCAATGACATGGAACATTCTCTGCTTGTTTTTGCTGCTCTGTTTCAATAACAGCCGTGTTACTCTCTCTATCATTGCATGACGTTTCGACTCAGTCAATTCCACAGAAACACATACAAGCTGCTCTGTCGCTTCAAGAGTTTGTGAACTTTTAGAGAATATAACTCATGCTTTCCTCTAAGGACGTCTTTAAGGGTTGTATGTGTATCTAGGTCTAGATCCCAAATTGCACCTGCTATATAGTACATCCTATGTGCCCTGGTCATAAGTAGTGCACTATATAGGGAATAGGTTGCCATTTGGGATTGAACCACCGGATTGGTATGGTATTGGTTTCGGTAGAAGATAAAAAGGCTGCGCTGTGCAAGCGCTAAAGTGTGTGGGACAGTCATTTATATTAATTTGTCTGCTCTAAATTTATTTAAACAGCAGGTGCCACTAGTATACACTGTGTTGATCAAAGCCTTGAGTAATGAACCTATTTTCTACACAACTGGCTGGAAAGCATCAATGCTTAATATGGAAGCCGGGATGCCAGGAATAGAAGCTTTCTGATGATAATTAAACATGTAAAAATACTTCACAATTAAAAGCCATTCTCTGCTGTGAGCACATTTGGGACTCAGACCTTCCTGGGATTTGAACTCCCAACCTATTGCTTGGCAGCAAAATGTCCTTCCTGCCACACCATCAGGTAAATGGATTAACTCACATTAAATTGAGTTAATTCTCTCTCTCTCTCTCTCTCTCTCTCTCTCTCTCTCTCTGTCTCTCTGTCTCTCTGTCTCTCTGTCTCTGTGTGTGTGTGAACAGGGAATACAACATACTCAGTATGGCTACGTCTTCCTTTGCCCTGTCAGACCACCTTCTGCCCCATCTGTACTGAGCTCTATACTGACCATGTGTCTCTCAGCCGCCAGCACATCTTCTTCAAGAGAACCCCGGACACTGGACTCCTCTAATACTCTCCTGAGTGTAGAGCTCCGGTCACAGACAGAAGCTTCCGGATCAACAGACTGGCTACTGTGCCTGACTAGGAACATGGCCGGCCAGTTGAAACTGGAGAAGAGCAGAAAGGAGAATACCAAAGCACAAAAGACTGCAGACGAGAGAAGCGCATTCAAACCTGTGAGAGGCACAGGATGACCCGAAGACAGAAGTGAGTAAGATGAGAAGTGTCTAGATATCTTATATGCACCCAGGGTCAGAATACCAATACAATGACTAGAAAGAGCCCAACAGCATGTTAGGTTGTATTAAAGATCCCAACAGCATGTTAGGTTGTATTAACTGGGAAGGCATCGAGAAAAGCATTGCATGTAAACTCTATGAATTACAAACGTCTACGGAAACATTTGAGAAAGAATTTATGGAAGAACTTGTACTGTCACACCCTGACCATAGTTTGCTTTGTATGTTTATATGTTTTGTATGGTCAGGGTGTGATCTGAGTGGGAATTCTATGTTGTGTGTCTAGTTTGTCTGTTTCTGTGTGTGGCCTGATATGGTTCTCAATCAGAGGCAGGTGTGGGTCATTGTCTCTGATTGGGAACCATATTTAGGTAGCCTGTTTGGTGTTGGGTTTTGTGGGTGATTGTCCTTTTGTCTGTCGTGTATTAGGTTGCACCAGTATTAGGCTGTTTTCGTTTATTGTTTTTTCATATTGATTCGTGTTTACTTCAGTTTTATTAAACATGGATCGCAATAGCCACGCTGCATTTTGGTCCGACTCTCTTTCACCTACAGAAAACCGTGACATGTACTCCCTCATTGTGACATTTCACTGTGGTTGTGGGTTGCACTGGGGCACGGATGTAAAAAAAATAAATCCTAATCTGCTGTTGGCGCTCATTCAAATTAGCCCATGGTCGCCTTGTTAAATCCCTTTCATTCTCTTAAAGGTCATTCTTAACAGTCATTCTGATTCCCATGCAAAATATATATTTGAGTGACTAAAATTTCACCCATAATATTTGTTTTAGAAAGAAATGCTCAACATTTTAGAAAAAGTACATTTTCTCTCATGGCTAACTACCAGGAAGTTTGAAAAGACAGGCTGAGGGGGCGGGGAGTTTATATTCATAATCTTACCTTGACTGACAGCTCTTTGGAATGCCTGTCAGGAAACCTAGATGCATTAAGCCGTGTTGCAGTAAAATCATCTCAGGTGAATTTGGTCATACCCAAAGCAACTTAAACATTGACATTGCATCAATGATGTCAATTTGTTTTTAAATATATGTAGATCTCCCATTAGGCATATCTGTTGTGATGTGGGTCACCACAACACTGACGGATTTGTTGACTTGACAACTGCATCAGAGTTTTGTTTTGAATGACCCTTCCCCTCTTTTGTTCCATGCTGGCTGAAGACCTAGCTTGGCAGTAACTAGCTAACACCAGACACAGATGTAAGGGGAAATATATAAGTCAACTTTTAATTATATTTGCTGACACCCTACAGTCAGATTTTGCCACCAGTAGAGTAGCTATAGAAATCACACCTCTCTGTAAACACACCTTCTGGTTACAAGGCGGTACTTATTTAAATTAGTTAAGAGAATATCATGTTACCATTGGTGTATTATAATGAGAGGTAGGGTGATGACACCCTGTCCACTTAATAAAGAATCGAAGTGTTTGATATTTTTATAAAAAAATATATTTTTACCTTTATTTAACTAGGCATGTCAATTATGAACAAATTTGTATTTACAATGACGGCCTACCTAAAATAAAATAAAAATATAGGACAAAACACACATCACAAGAGAGACACCACAACACTATATAAAAAGAGACCTAAGACAACATAATATGGCATCAACACATGAAAACACAGCATGGTAGCAACACAACATGACAACAACATGGTAGCAACACAACATGGCAGCAGCACGACATGGTAGCAGCACAAAACATGGTACAAACATTATTGGGCACAGACAACAGCACAAAGGCCAAGAAAATACAACAACGCATCATATGAAGCAGCCACAACTGTCAGTAAGCGTGTCTGTGATTGAGTCTTTGAAAGAAGAGATGGAGATAAAACGGTCATGTTTGATTGTTTTTTGCAGCTCGTTCCAGTCGCTGAAAAAAGAGGAGCGACCCAGGGATGTGGGGGAGGGGACCAGTAACTTCATGATCAAACTTTATCAATGTAGAAGCAACAGTCATTTTTTCATACTTTAGTCATCATACTTTGATCTGGTTTCATCTAAATATAATCCAATTTCATAAAAAACATGATTTTGACTGTTCATGACCCTTTAAGAGAGGACAACAGGGGACAATTTTGACCCCAAGCGGTAAATAATGTCATCTTTTTTTGTATCCTTCTGAAATTTTAGGACTTTGTCAAGCAACTACTGTAGCTACATACAAAAAAAAACAATCTATTATGATTTGTGTTAATAAAGAGGACTTAAAAATAATCTCTCTTGTAAATACTAGTGGTGTTCCTAGCTCCAGCAGTGCAGTAATATCTAACAATTCACAACAATAAACACAGATCTAAGGAGCTGACTGTTGACTGTGACCTTAATATATATCATTCAAGACATTTTGACCGGAGCTATAATCCAGTTATAATGCAAACAAAATGTTTTAGTTTGTGTGTCTTTAATGCTTGAATTCAGGCTTCTTTGAACTGCTTTCAATGGGGAAAGATTGGCGCTTTCCTGTGATTTTCGTCAGACTCTGCTTCCGGTATGGACCTATGTAGCATGAGCCATCTTCAATTGACCCTTCGCTAAACCACAGCCCAGAATTTAGGGCAATTTATCGCAGCGCCACGTTGGATAGCAACTGTCATCGCTATTTGCTAAAGTTATTTTTACAGACGTTTTGAATGGTCTTCAATAGTCAAAAATGTAGAGCAATGGTCTTCAACGCAAAAACGTAATAAAAATAATCAGTCAGAAGTAAATTCATCCACAAGCATGAATATACGTAACTGTATATATATCTTAAATTACTGCGTTTTTCAGAGATTTGATTATATTCTCGTCAAGCATATTCAAAAGATTAGGAGACAGTACCCGGAAAAGACAACGTCAATTGCATAGCATATAGTCTGACCAGCCTCGGACAAGCCCTAGTTCGAAACGCATGTAAGCCAATTGTCCAAAAAAATGTTTTCATCCAAAAATGTATTGTTTAAATGACTTGAAGACATTATTCCCTTTTTCAACTCTACTATAGAGACGCGGTGTGGGTGAACGGATGATCTCCACATGTGTATTTCCCACTGTAAAGCATGGAGGACTATAATTTTTTAGTGGGACTATAATTTTTTTTCAGCAGGACAATGACCCAAAACACACCGCCAGGCTGTGTAAGAGCTATTTGACCAATGAGAATGATGGAGTGCTGCGTCAGATGACATGGCGTCCACAATCACCCGACCTCAACCCAATCCTTCAAGACTATTGGGAAAGCATTCCGGGTGAAGCTGGTTGAGAGAATGCCAAGAACGTACAAAGCTGTCATCTAGGCAAAGGGTGGCTACTTTGAAAAATCTCTCAAATATAAATTATATTTTGATTTGTTTAAATAAGCATCAGTTTGGGGTCTTGGCCTGTCTCCTCTACTGTTAGTGTTAACAGGGCTCTGCTGGCCCCTAAAGATGGCCACCAGGGGCTTTGGTTATAATCACTAGACATTGCCAATCACAGCCCAGGAATTTGGCATCTTTGTGATCTCTGGCGTTGCAATTGGTTAAGCACTCTGTATAGCAGATGTGGCTGACCCACACACACACACACACACACACACACACACAGGCACGCACGCACACACACACACGCAAACAAACAGACACACATGCACACATGCACACACACAAACACACGTATACCGACATGTCATATACGTACACACGCAGGGTTTACAACACAAATATGGTCAGAAATCAAACCAAACACTGATATAAAACATGAACAGTTGCAGTTTTATTACTTATTGATTAGATATGCAGACAGACTGTGGCGTTATTGATTAAACAACATTCCCCACAGATTCTGTCTAGTCCAGTGGAGGCTGCCGATGAGAGAATGGCTCACAATAATCGCTGGAACGACGCATATGGAATGGAATCAAATCATGTGTTTGATGAATTTGATACCATTCCACAGATTCCGCTCCAGCCATTACCTCGAGCCCGTCCTCCCCAATTAAGGTGCGACCAACCTCCTGTGGTCTAGTCCTGCTGATTCACCAAAAATGTATATTGTCTACATAATCTATAATGCGTCCCAAATGGCACCTTATGGGCCCTGGTCAAAGTACTGAATTCATAGAGAATAGGGTGCTATTTGGAATGCACACTATATTATGATGTGCTAATGAGAGAACAGGAAGGTGTCTCTGCTACCCACAGGCACTGATCTAGGATCAGTTTAGCCTCCCCAAATCTTTACCTAAACAATGAGGGGAGAAAATACCAAACTGACCTAGGGGCATGCTCACCCTACTCCTTAGCTCTCCCAATTCATCCTTCCTCAATTTATTTCATCCTCTCTCCTCGCCTTCTTCTCAAAACATATTGGAAGGTCAGAGGGTAGGGACTTTGGACCTTCTCCTCCAATATGGTTGAGAAGGAGGGGAGGAGCTAGGACATGAGGAATCAAAGAAATACAATTGAGATTCACTCTAGGGGTAAATTCACCCTCCTCCTTATGGGTTGCTTAATTGATGAATGTGGTGGTTTTCAGTATAAAGCAGGATACCACCCCCTAGTGGTATAAACTAAAAGGGACATCTAATACTTTTAAATTGCACTTCTCTTGAATAGGACATGGCACTGTAACCTATTGATTAGTACAGGCCAGGTAGGCAAAAAGTAGTCTACCTGAGGATGAGGCTTGTATTTGTGTGCAGTTCTTTTTCTTACCAAGAGGAAGGACCCAAGCCAAGACCCCACACTGCTTATTTAAGAGAGGTTGTGTTTTCAGTTGCAATTCTAGTAGGCTATTAGGACATGCCTAAGGTATTATTGTCGTTATGTCATGTGGTTTATATGTTTGGAATGTAGATGATAAAACTTCTGTGACTGTAATTGAGTAATAGCAGACTGCTTTGAGTGGCTTGTTTGAGTAGGAGTGTAACCCACTGAGACTTTAGTAGACTGTGTTTGAGTGGCCTGTTTGAGTAGGAGTGTAACCCACTGAGACTTTAGTAGACTGTGTTTGAGTGGCCTGTTTGAGTAGGAGTGTAACCCACTGAGACTTTAGTAGACTGTGTTTGAGTGTCAACCGAAGGCGGTAAGGTCAGATACAGGAAAGAGATTAGAGATGCCGTACAACACAGTTTCAAAGTCCAATCCGTTTCATTGGATACAATGAAAACCTCTGCCAAGCAAATACTGACAGTAAAATATAGACTTTGTTTCAGTATATATGAGACTTTGTTTTAGTGTATTGGTTGAGTAGACTGTGTTTGAGTGTGTCAGAAGCAGATGGTAAGATAAGATTAAGGAAAGAGTTTTTGTATGTGTGTATGTTGCAGAATCTCCCTGTTTTTCCCTCACTCCTCCTGGGCAATACAGCAGCTAAATGTGTCCTACATTTCTCCTACTTCTGTGACAAAAAGGCAAATAAACACGGCAAAGGGAAAAGCGTGTCCACTTAGAGGAGAAGAGAGAGAAAGAGAGAGGGGGGAGAGAGAAAGTAGAGTAAGAGATGGGGATTGTGCTGGAGGATCTGGAGGATCTGGAGGATCTATTTCTGTTACCTTCACCCCAACACTCACTCAGTTACTGTACGGAAAGTTGCACTGCATGGGCACATGCTGACACGCCGCCATACAAACATGTTTTCACATGCTCTTCTGGGGAACAACAGGAGAATATGATAAAAGAATCCAATACATCCTAGAGACGATCGTTCAGACAGGAAACGCCACACATTCGTTTAACAATTTATTAGAAAAAGATGACAATAAAGCAATACATTAGTCCTGACATCAAGCTCTGCTCCTTCGGGGTAGCTCACTGCCAAAGATGCATCATGGAGGCTGGGGCGGGGTGGGTCGTGGGAAAGCAGAAAACATACATGCATGACGAGTAACACGTTATAGCAATATCACTCCAGTGTTTAATTGCTAAATTGTAATTATTTCGCCACTACGGCTTATTTATTGCCTTACCTCCCTAATCTTACCTCATTTGTACACACTGTATATATACTTTTCTATTATGTTATTGACTGTACGTTGGTTTATTCCATGTGTAACTCTGTGTTGTTGTTTGTGTAACACTGCTTTGCTTTATCTTGGCCAGGTTGCAGTTGTAAATGAGAACTTGTTCCCAACTGGCCTGCCTGGTTAAATAAAGGTGAAATCAAATGTAAAAGAATTGCAGTTTGTTTTGGTTGGGTTTCGGATTATAGTTAGTCAATGCTGTGTTTTGGTGGGCAACTGTATCCCATTTTCATGCACAGGTTATCTAGTTAACATTAAAGTAATGTTACATTAGTGAAATGCTTACTTCCAAGCCCCCAATCAACAATGCAGTTTTAAGACAAATAAGTGTTTAGTAAAAAATAGATAAGTACATTTTTTTACATAATAATAATTAAAGAGCAGCAGTAAAATAACAGTAATGAGGCTATATGCAAGGGGGGGGGGGGGGTACTGGTACAATGAGTCAATGTGTGGGGGAAAAGGTTAGTCGAGGTAATTGAGGTAATATGTACATGTAGGTAGAGCTAAAGTGACTACGCATAGATAATAAACAGAGTAGCAGCAGCGTAAAAGAGGGGGGGGGGGTGGCAATGCAAATAATCTAGGTAGCCATTTGATTAGCTATTCAGGAGTATTATGGCTTGGGGGTAGAAGATATTTAGAAGCCTTTTGGACCTAGACTTGGCACTCGGGTACCGCTTGCCATGCGGTAGCAAAGAGAACATTCTATGACTATGGTGACTGGAGTCTTTGACAATTCTTAGGGCTTTCCTCTGACACCGCCTGGTATAGAGGTCCTGGATGGCAGAAAGCTTGGCCCCAGTGATGTACTGGGCTGTACGCACTACCCTCTGTAGTGCCTTGCAGTCGGAGGTCGAGCAGTTGCCATGCCAGGCAGTGATGCAACCGGTCAGGATGCTCTTGTTGGTGTAGATGTAGAACATTTTGAGGATCTGAGGACCCATGCCAAATCATTTCAGTCTCCTGAGGGGGAATAGGCTTTGTCGTGCCCTCTTCACGACTGTCAGGGTGTGTTTGGGCCATGATAGTTTGATGTCGATGTGGACACCAAGGAACTTGAAGCTCTCAACCTGCTCCATTACAGCCTCATCGATGAGAATGGGGGTGTGCTCGGTCCTCCTTTTCCTGTTGTCCATTCTCCCGAGGCAGGGTATGCAGCACAACTCCAATGGTGGGCCCAGGGTCAGCTGTTCCTCCTGAGTGACGCCTCTGCCTCAATATGACGGGACTCATCATAACATAATATTTTAGGTGTGTTCAGGATCACAAAAAAATTCTTCAACACCAGTTTCAACATTGTTCAGCATATTTTGACTGCAGTTCACATCTACATAGCCATCACGGTGGAATGAATCTGCAACTATACAGTTTGTTCAGTACTTGCACGTATACATGTTCACGCAACTGTTGGATGACCATGAACGTAACCCTGTTTGCTGACCTCATGTAATTCAAGATGAGAAAGGAAAGGGAACAATCAGAAGCTGTTTTGGAAACACTGTGACGTCGTAATAAATGTGTAATGAATTAAATGAAATGTCCTTTTGAATACAGAAACGTGCAATGAGCTCATTTTTCCTTTCATGCTTTAGAAAACAAAACGTCACCAGGTCTCTCTCATCTCCAACAGACATTGAAACACAAGAACAGTAATACTCTCTAGCCTCGAGAACATTATCTCCCTTAAATGTTGCCCGGAATCTCAACTATACAGTGTGGAGTATTGGTTGGGGATTGTGCATAAGGGGATCTAACACTGGTTCATTATGAAAGATGAATTGCAACCGAGAGGTTGAGGCTGCATGTTACATATGTCACATACAGCCAGCTAATGGCAGCAGGTGCACTCTCCTTTTTAAAGGAGACAAAGTTTATCATTCCCTCCAATCGTTCAAAGAAGTCTCTTAGAGTAGGTTTTGTTACCCACACAATCTGTATGGATGTTAGGTTCCAAGAAATGAGGACAGAATATTAATTTGCAGTTCTGTATAATATATTTATTCAGACAAGAGAAGATTGGAAACACGTCTGTTCTCGGAGTAAAATGATCTTATTGAGAAATGTGTATTTATACATGCAGAACTAGTTACAGTATGTACAATGCATAAAGTCATTGGATCAACTGCAACAAACTTTGTCAAGATCAACTCCAACTGGGTGCCGACTCCTGCCAGATTTCCCTTGTCGGCCAACGGATTCGAACCGGCAAAACACTTACTGGCCGGCTTCTCTAACCTTGAGCCTCCTTCTGACCCTCAGTTGGTGATTAACATGAATATTTTTCAATCTTGCAAGTGACCCCACTTTACACAGTAATCTAATAAATCTCTTTGATGTAAAAGCCTCTCCGATTCACAAACAAATAACTTCCCAACTAATTTATCACTTACAGTTCAGTAAACATAAAGTAGTTGCTGTTCTTAAATCAGATCTGTAATACTCTTTGCTTTAAAAGTCTGTATCAACTACTATCACCGGTGGTTGATTTTCCTGAATGTAAGGGTTGAGTGTGTGCACCAATCCCTTGTTTACTGATTGCCACGTTTCTTAGCCATAGCCTTGGCTAGTTCTGACATGAAGTCCCCGCCCCCGGGCGCTGCTAGCGGTGGTGTAGTCCTCTTGGGTGGAGGGGGGCCTGTTCTTCTCACCGACGGGGTCGATTGTAACCCTGCTGAGGCAGATGGGGGCGGAGGTGGAGGCGGGGGTGCTCCAGACCCTATATTGGACTGGCGAGGCGGAGGTACTGGTAAGGAATCCCTGTTGGTCACAGGGCAGAAGGCAGGATCAGGTGGTGGAGGTGGGAGGGGAAAACCAGGGTCCGGTGGTGGTGGTGGTAGGAAGCTGACTGGAGGTGGAGGGGGTAATGAGCCGGCACCTGGACCGAATCCAAGAGTTGGAGGTGGGGGAGGGAGGAAGTCTGGAGGTGACTCAGAGCTGTCATCCTGGGAGAGAGATGGAGGTGGTGGAGGGAGGTTGGCCATGGATGTCGGTGATGGAGGGAAGCTGGTGGGCAGGCTGGGCAGTTGTCGTGGGACAGAGGTTGCTGGTGGGCTTTTCTTGGTAGCCAGGGGCGGTGGTGGTGGGGGCAGCACTGGGTCAGGGGGTGGCGGGGGTAGGATCTGTGTAGGTAACAGGGGTGGTGGTGGAGGCGGTGCATTGCCAACCTTAGCCACGGGTTCTGCAGGGGGCTGGGGAGCATGTCCATTGGCCTGACCAGAAGCTTTGGCTGGAAGAAGAGCAAAGAGAAACAGACAAGCAATAAATAACATCTTTCATCTTATCAATACAGTCATTCATTCAAATGTGATTTGAAGGGTTCTTGACTTTGTACACCCAGTATAGTAAAACAACGATGATCTATCCATTGATAATCTTTTTGCTCACAGCTAATCTCTACCAGCAGAAAGGTTTTTACTAGGGGTTTTAGTAGGGGTTTTACTAACCTTTCGTGGTAGGGGAAGGTGTTGACGGGATGGACGTTGTACTGGCAGTGCGGTTGGTCCATGCAGTGGTGATTGCAGCCTTCTTCATCGAAGTTTTGTAGTTTTCGTACAGAGACTTTCCATACTGAGAGGGACAAACACCAACCGTTACAATACACGCAAGACCACCAAACCCTGTCTGTCTAACACATCACCGTTTATGTATATGCCTTAGATATACGGGCTGTTGGGCTGTCTGCGTTCACCTTTGCGATGCGTATCCCCGTCACCCAGAGATTCATGGTCCAGGCGTCATCACAGCACAGATACTTAATATACTGAGACTCTTTCTGGATCTGGGGGTGCTGAAGTTAGGGATGGGGATGGAGAGAAAGGACACATCTTTAGGGTAGCGAATCAGTGGGACAAAACGATTGCGTCACCTCCAACGCAGGTTTTTTGTATCACTACCCTGTATGAGCTTCCAATGTTGTTGTTTTTTTTTGGGGGGGGGGGGTGATTCCAGCCATATGATCTCTAAAGTCCTCTAATGTCGATTGCATAAAAATATCAGATATCCACATTAGCAGAATTAAGAATTAAGGGTTGCAGACTGATGACAGTGGTGAGATTTAAGATAGTGAACTCCATATTGAATGCGTCACTGAAAAGCTGTTGAAGCTCCCCTTGCCGTTGTTCAAACACAGCAGTTTGTATGAGATCATTGTCTATCTGAGAGAAAATGTCTTGACTTTGCTGTAGGGCCATTACCACACACTGATTGGTATGATTCAGTGTTTTCCACTGTGAAGCGGAATATGCCTGGTAGTGCCACTAGGGGTCACAGTCTGTTTAAAATTGTGGACCAGTGCATTTTGTTTTGGGCTCACCACTGGGCAGATGTAACCACTACTGTCTGGGTAATATACTGTGATTGAAACTTTGGAGTGTCGAACCCAGTAAACATGGGTTGTGTCACACTATAGTAAGGTAATAGAACTGTCCAGCTTGTCGTCCCGAAAAACGAAAACGAGTTGTTCTACCTCTGGTTCCTGTGTTTAACACAGACCTTATTTTCAGCGTTTATCGGAAAAAAACCTACAAAAACCGCATTCATTTCCCCATCACCTTTGGCCAACGAGCCATGGTGGAGTTAGTCTCCACTGGTGCCTACAGAACGATGCCATTACTATTGTTCTCTGTAACATCTGAGTCCAAATGCCTAGCTCCGTTTCACTCCTTCAGGATTGCATTGATGAGCATTGATAACCCAATGCAGAGTTAGATATTAGAGACCTTTGCTAAACTTGCCCAGGGTTCCAACCTGTCTGCTGCATTGACTGAGATCATCTTCCTTCAGCCTCACTTCTTCAACCCTCTGGCCTTGGGGGGATATCTCTCAGTGAAATGTAATTCTGTCTCCTTCCCTCTCTAAGCTCTTTGGCTTTGATTCCCAACACCTCCTAGACCTAGAGAATAATGGTTGTTGCTGATTCAAGTGTTTCCAAGAGGAGGGAAGAAAAGAGAGAACAGTTTCAGATCCTTAAAAGACTATAACCACAAACCCATCCAATTCTCGTTTTTTCAAATCAGTCAGGAACTTGTGTTCTGAGAAGAAGTGCGGATCTTATTGAAAGATACAATGTGAAACCAAGCCAACTGAAGTGAGCCTCCAAGTAAAGGGTTTTCACCAAGACAAGCACTCTATTATGACTAACGTGTTACAAACCAAATAGCCATTTTTTTGGCGACATTTACAGTGTTCCTCATGCCATTCATTTGATCGAACTCACTTGTAAATTCAATGGCCTGTAAAAAGGGGGGACTTTTCACTTCCTGAAAGTAATGAACTGAAACTACATATTGAAGTTCTCAATTCCAGCGAGGCAGCTGTTGGGTTGACCACAGTACCCGTCTGTAGAGTGTCATAAAAATATACCCGAGTTATTTACAATTATAATAAACAAAACCCTCACTGCATGCTTATTTAATATGTACATGCATAGTACTTACACTTGCAGCATATGAGATACCTTTCCAAATAAAGCTATTCAATATTTAGACTATTACAGTAGCTCATAGTGGAAGAGTTAAGCTCGGTTTAAAGGAGCAATCTGCAGTTCAAACAATAACAAAGAGGACACTACTGTTAATAGTGAAACGCTTGTGGGATGGGGCTGGAGGAAATGTAACCACTCTCAAATTCATAGACAGAGCTCTGGATGCAAGGACTGACCATTGATCCCAAAATTATAGTCTTCACCATTTTTTTGAGACGATACAGTGTTTTGTTTAGAATTACATTGTTTACAAACAAAGGAGTGAAACAAGCTCATATTCTGCATTCCGATGGGGTACGACAGTTGAACGAAGCTAATGAGGCATCGATCAAAAATGAATGGGCATACATGATTCATTTAAAAGTCAATACATGTACGTACAATTGAAGATAATATTGGGGAAGAGAAGCACTCGTGTAGTTTCTCTCTTTATCTACCTTGCACTAACTGTGACTCTTAAGCTGTGAGACTAAAATGGGGACGTCCTTCCAAAAAAAGTGCTTTCAACTGCTCACTCACCTTCAGAACAAAACAGAAATCTGTTGGGGCCTTGTATTTGTTTTTGAACTCTTTGCCATAGTACACATTTACATTGTCGAACTGGACGAAACACACCAGGTCACGAGATGTCTGTGGGGGGGGGAAAAAAGGTAGTCAAACTTGAATCTTGAATGACAGTATTGTGTTCGAACACTAAATCCCAACTTCAAAATAATGTGATCACTTAAGCAATGCCTTGCAACAAGAGCCAGTAGCCACTGTAGCTTTACAGTAGCACCTAAAATGTAAGGATGTCATGTACGAATGGCGTGTGCATGAATAACTGTTGCCACCAGATGAAAGATGTAAGTGAATATAGGTAGCCAGTGAGGTGCAAATACTCCAGTTGTATTTTTAGAGCGGCTTGAAGAGAATAAGGGGTTGAAACGGCAAAAAGTATTAAGCACTATAACTTTGTAGTCCAAGAGTAAAGAACCTCCCGGCCGTTTCATTAAGGTCTCAGTTGACATTGAGATTTTCCGACTTCTTTTTTTCTCTTACCTTTTTTGTTGTTGTTGCGGGGCAAAGGGTTACTTCTGATCACATAGCAACTGTGTATGTATGTTGGGTTAGCTGGGAGTGTACAGTGTTCTGTTCACACTAAACTGAGGCCGACTAGGCCATATATTCACTGGATGTGTTTTCTTTATCTGGGTTGTAGCCCAAGATGTCCCTTTTTGACCTCTGAACTTTGATCTGCTGACCTTACTCTTCCCTTTGGGTACATAATAAATTCCAGAGGCCCGCAGCAGGAAGAGGCGCTGTTTCCACGACTTCTTGCCATCCTCCCTGAGATAGAGCACCCCCTCTAAGTCAGGCACGATGATGGAGGTCCCACAGAAGTTCTCCTGTGTGGGGAGGAGGCAGGAAGGGAGCAAGAAGTCACAGAAGGGTCACATCATTGGAAACTGCCACTCAACATGAAGTCTCACATCTTTTCAATGGTCTAGTCTACGTGGTGGTGTTTGTGTTATTTACCTCCACGAGTAACTCCTTGTCTCTGTCTTTCATGTCTTTGATAGTTTTCTTGTCCTTCTTCCACAGATAAAAGTTCTATCGTGAGAAAAATATTAGCGTTACCATGCCTGTTAAAATATACATTTTACAACAACAACAAAATCACACATGGTACTTCAACCTTTATCTTAACTGATGTGAAGAGTTTAGATAGCAATAGTAGCCATGCTATTCAAGAGGGATTTAAGTGAAATTATATTTTCTTATATTCACAAGGATTTACACGGTAATCATGTTTCCACGGAAGAATAAAAGCACTTAATAATTATAAGAATACACAATGTAGTATTTTGGAAATGAGACAGTCCCTCACACATTTTTCCATACACTTCAGGCCTGCATATGATACGACAGCCTCACTGCCAACAGCCAAAACGCATTAGTACATTACAAAGGGCTCTGTTGGAACAATAAACATTGTTTCAACATTATTAAATTGCCATGTCATTCACTGGCGGACATTTTGTTTGATGCATCAATGTGAAGATGACATAAAGGGGTCTGTCTGTTTTGAAAGGATATCTCATGATTGAGCAAACACTTGAAAGTAACCAGGGTTGAAATAATGGAGAGATTGATTTGCAAAAACAGAGAGGCCAAGAAAAATGGTCTGGTGAGTATTGAGCTGCCGGGATATCATGACCAGACCACCTCACTCTATTTGAAATCGGGGCAGTCGGCAAAACATTTTTCAATTCTTCTTACGGAACAGGCATTTCTGATGATAACTATGCAGGATGTGTATTTGTTCTATGTTTACTCAGCACACATTATAACCCTTAGAAAGGGATTGCAGTTTGAAAAAGCAAGGTGAAAAACTCACCTGAGGGTTTTTGAAGACTTCGTATTTGTCTGGTCTCTCTTGGAAGAGAACTTTGTTTTCACTGTCCCTTGTCCATGCAGACAGTGGGTCTACTAGGTTCTCGTGATCTTCAAAACCCCTTTCTGTCAATACAAAGGCACACAGAGCTCACACAATAACCTGTCATTCATCTATTATAATGTGTTATTATGTTAGTCCTTAGAAAATAATATATCAGGGGTCAGTCAAATAATGATGAGATGGAGCCTTTGGCCTGCCAACATGTCCTCCTTTTTACATTTACTTATGTTGTCTGAGATTATTGATAGTTTGATCAATATCACTATTGCAACACCTTTTTTTCACAGAAAAATATGCTGTTGAATATAATGGTGACCCTAACCCTGATAAAACGTCACACACAGCTATGAAAATGTACATTCTTCACTGCGCACATTCATTTAGTTTTGTATGGTACTGTTATTTTTCTAAACAATTCGAGCATATCCCCAAATATAGTTTACGAGACCAATGTATCGAGCACATGGACACACGTTTGAAGTAGATTTTTACTAACATTCAATTCTCCATTTTACAGATCTACACAGAATGGTATTGCGCTTAAAATGGGCCCAATAAAAGACAAGTCACTCATTTGCTTACAGATTTAAAGTGGCATTACAACACATTAAGCGAACTATTAAGAGAACGTTTTGCTTCTTCCCACCACGTTGCCCACCCACACTCTGGTGTTTCATCATCATGTCTGGGAGTTTCACTGTGGTTTCACCATGTTTCTCAATGACAGGCTACTAGTACTAATTAAAACAGAGACAGGCTTTAAGCATTAGCCAATCGCTTTTAGGGCTGTAGTCTGTGGCTAGGCCTATTACTGCCATTAAATGGCTGGTGAGGGTGTGAGACTTTTCTCACATAGGGGGTGGTTACTAGTTAAAATCCCATTGAACGACATTAAAGTATCATCATGGTATGTTGCAGTGCAGGATGCTGTGTATGGTGAACACATGGATGTCTCACGGAAAAAAAAAAAAAAAATTCACCTTTATTTAACCAGGTAGGCCAGTTGAGAACAAGTTCTCATTTACAACTGCGACCTGGCCAAGATAAAGCAAAGCAGTGCGACACAAACAACAACACAGAGTTACACATGGAATAAACAAACATACAGTCAATAATACGATAGAGAAAGTCTATGCACAGTGTGTGCAAATGAGGTAGGATGAGGAGGGTGGTAGGATGAGGAGGCCATAGTGGCGAAATTATTACAGTATGGCAAATTAAACACTGGGGTGATAGATGTGCAGAAGATGAGTGTGCAAGTAGCGGTACTGGGGTGCAAATTAGCAAACAATATGGTGATAAGGTAGTTGGATGGGCTATGTACAGGTTTTTATTTTTTTTATTTTACTAGGCAAGTCAGTTAAGAACAAATTCTTATTTTCAATGACAGCCTAGGAACAGTGGGTTAACTGCCTGTTCAGGGGCAGAACGACAGATTTTTACCATGTCAGCTCAGAGATTTGAACTTGCAACCATTTGGTTACTAGTCCTACGCTCTAACCACTAGGCTACCCTGCCGTGATCTGTGAGCTCTGACAGTTGGTGGTTAAAGTTAGTGAGGGAGACATGAGTCTCCAGCTTCAGTGGTTTTTGCAGTTCGTTCCAGTCATTGGCAGTAGAGAACTGGAAGGAAAGGCGGCCGAAGGATGAATTGGCTTTGTGGGTGACCAGTGAAATATACATGTTGGAGCGCGTGCTACGGGTGGGTGCTGCTATGGTGACCAGTGAGCTGAGATAAGGCGGGGCTTTACCAAGCAACAACTTATAGATGACCTGGAGCCAGTGGGTTTAGCGATGGATATGAAGCGAGGGCCAGACAATGAGAGCATATGGGTTGCAGTGGTGGGTAGTATATGGGGCATTGGTGACAAAAAGGATGGCACTGTGATAGACTGCATCCAATTTGCTGAGTAGAGTGTTGGAGGCTATTTTGTAAATGACATTGCCAAAGTCAAGGATCGGTAGGATAGTCAGTTTTACTAGGGTATGTTTGGCAGCATGAGTGAAGGATGCTTTGTTGCGAAATAGGAAGCCGATTCTACATTTAATTTTGGATTGGAGATGCTTAATGTGAGTCTGGAAGGAGAGTTTACAGTCTAACCAGACACCTAGGTATTTGTAATTGTCCACATATTCTAGGTCAGAACCGTCCAGAGTAGTGATGCTGGACGGGTGGGTAGGTGTGGGCAGCAATCAGTTGAAGAGCATGCATTTAGTTTTGCTTGCATTTAAGAGCAGTTGGAGGCCACGGAAGAAGAGTTGCATGGCATTAAAGCTCGTCTGGAGGTTAGTTAACACAGTGTCCAAAGAAGGGCCAGAGGTATACAGAATGGCGTTGTCTGCGTAGAGGTGGATCAGAGAATCACCAGCAGCAAGAGCGACATCATTGATGTATACAGAGAAAAGAGTCGGCCCGAGGTTTGAACCCTGTGGCACCCCCATAGAGACTACCAGAAGTCTGGACAACAGGCCCTCTGATTTGACACACTGAACTCTTTCAGAGAAGCTGTTGGTGAACCAGGCAAGGCAGTCATTTGAGAAACCAAGGCTGTTGAGTCTGCCGATAAGAATGTGGTGATTGACAAAGTCGAAAGCCTTGGCCAGGTTGATGAATACAACTGCACAGTATTGTCTCTTATTAATGGCGGTTATGATATCGTTTAGGACCTTGAGCGTGGCTGAGGTGCATCCGTGACTAGCTCGGAAACCAGATTGCATAGCGGAGAAGGTAAGGTGGGATTTGAAATGGTCATTGATCTATTTGTTAACTTGGCTTTCGAAGACCTTAGAATGGCAGGGTAGGATAGATATAGGTCTGTAGCAGTTTGGGTCTAGAGTGTCTCCCCCTTTGAAGAGGGGGATGACCGCGACAGCTTTCCAATCTTTGGGGATCTCAGACGATACGAAAGAGATGTTGAACAGGCTAGTAATAGGGGTTGCAACCATTTTGGCGATAATTTTAGGAAGAGAAGGTCCAGATTGTCTTGCCCTGCTGAATTGTACGGGTCCAGATTTTGCAGCTCTTTCAGAACATCAGCTATCTGATTAAGTAAATGGCACTTTAAGGGGGTAGACTTCAGCTTTAATTTGACAATGCCAACAGAGGTAAGCTATGAGTGTACATTTGACAATTTCCAGAACATTTGCACCATGTAACATGTACAGTAAAACATTATGTTCACAAGGACGTTTTAGGACGCAGATCAAAATCTATTTCATTTCCAATCGATCAGATATGTTTTGAGGTTTTATAGAAGCAGACATACTGTATGCCTTGAAACAAAAATAAGTTTTGTTGCGAGTGACGCGTATCTGTGTCATAGACAGGAATGTAGCATTGAGCATAGAGTCATATCAGCAGTACTTCTGGTTTGTTCAAGAGTAACAGATAAACACCCTGTCATGGAATATAGTCTTAAGAGCTAACAGTCCAAAATGTCATGTGGGTGAGGTGGCCGACATTGGTCTTCAAATAGCCCTCATGACAAAATATAAACCAAGTGTTGACCAATGGGAAGTTCCTTTTTCCACTCATTTCCATTGGGGTTTAGAATACATGCAAATGCACCACTGTACTCAAATTGCACTAACAGGAATTCAAAGATTATCATGAAGTCAAGTTGTGATCCGCCGTTATAGAATATGGGCAATGGTTTGAAGGTTTGTCTTGACTCTCCATAAACTGACTGCAATTAGAGGAATGAGCTTAGTGTTATAGGAAACCAGAAAGGATCACAGATGATCAGAAATGTATTACATCAGGTAAATCATGATTTGCATGTTTTTCTCCAGAGCCAAAGACATGGTAATGAGCTGACTGAACAAACATGTTGCCTATAAAGTCCAACAGTTGCTGAGGGAGAGAGATGGAGGATTGAGGTCATGAGGGCTATATTTCCGCAAAACAGGGAGGATGACTGACCGGGCCCAATGCAGGAAATGAAACCCACCTGCCTGGTGTGTGTGTGTGTGTGTGTGTGTGTGTGTGTGTGTGTGTGTGTGTGTGTGTGTGTGTGTGTGTGTGTGTGTGTGTGTGTGTGTGTGTGTGTGTGTGTGTGTGTGTGTGTGTGTGTGTGTGTGTGTGTGTGTGTGTGTGTGTGTGTGTGTGTGTGTGTGTGTGTGTGTGTGTGCGTGCGCGTGCAGTGGGTTACATTAACGCCTCATTGTGTGCTCACCACAGCAAGGCTGTCATCGTGCCAATGAAAAGACAGTCCTTCATCTGGACCTGGATAAAATCCCACCTGGTATATCACCCTCTGTATGTGTGGTATAGAGTGAGCGCATTGAAACCACAGAACAGTATATATTGTGTATGCGTGCCTGCGTGGGTCTGTGTGTGTTTGGCGAGAGGATCAGGCTCACCAAGCTGCAGCTCGGGGTTGGTCTCTGACAGGCTCCAGTCCACGTTGCAGTCACAGTGGGTCTTCTCAAACAGGTTGTCGAGAACGTCCCTCACTGTCTGTCTCTCATCCACCATCAGTGTCTTGGAGCTACCGTCATGCATCACCACTTTCACCACCAGCTGCATAGAGATACGAGACATTTACAGAGATGAGCATTTAAATGTTGGCAGCATTGGAAAGTATGTATTGTGTACGAAATCTGAGTAATACTTGTAATGACAGTAGGACACTGTTCAGGTTGTCGTTTCATGGTTTATTTATAGTTCATTAATCATGACTCACGACACCTGGTGTGTCCTATTCATGACAGCTCATAACAAATGACTTCTCACTTGCATGATAAAGCTGTAGAGTACATGGGTAATGTATGGCTAAAACAGTTGATAACTTCATATTCCTCTCCATATAGCTTCATAATTCTTTCATGAATGCTTATGCAGAGCTCATTCCATGAGTCATTTCATAGGCTTTAATGTATATGACAGCTTTATAGCCCAGAGTGTGTTTCCAGTATGGTGTTGATGAGAAAACAGTACAGGTAGGTGGGTGGGGGGATAATACAGATGTCTTGATTCCAGCTGACCGTTGTATAACAGTCCTCAAGGAGATAGCCCCTACAGCTAGCATTGGCGCTTGCTGAGCAGTCTCAGGGGAGCATTGAATGATCATTAGCCTCTATGGAGCTATGGTGGTCGTGGTCTTGCTATCGCCCCATAAATAAAGCCCAAAATAGACTGGAATTAAGCTCACACATCCTGGCTCATGTGGCCTTGAACTTCCTGTCGTCTGGCAACAGATCCCGAATTAGGAAGCAGAGAAGCTTCGCAGACTATCCAGAGGTCAGCCAAGTTGTGTCATAAAAATGTGTCTTTCGAAGACGATAGCGTCGTAGAGGATATGTCGTTTTAGATCAGGTTCTTTCCCCCATCTCCTATGAAGAATAACGGATGGATGTGCACCATATGGTTAAGTAGTGTGTGTAATGGATCACTTGTAGAACTAGGTGTCTTCAAACAAGTGGATTCTCAAATGAAATGTGCTCCTTCTGGAACCTTGGTTTTAACCTTCAGAACACGTCAAGGAAAAGGCCTCATTGGCGTTTGACCACAGAGAACGACACTGCAGACCACTGAGAAATGAGACGTCTCTCTGCTCAGGACAGGTGTTTCTATGAAACCGGCCAGAGACCGCAGAAAGTCTGTTTCCTGAACCTTCATACGTGTCATTTTATATTACCATTAGTCACATAGGCCGACATGACTGCAATGTTACCCAATCTAGTTACCTTACACACTGCTTCAGGCATTTACAAAAAAATGCATTTAACCTTTATTTTGACATGGAGCCAGGATGAGACCATGGTCTCTTTTACAGATGAGCCCTGTAATTACGAGCATATACACATCAATACAATATGAAAACAAAACAGAGATGCAATACACAGTCATGGAAAACAAGCACATTCTTCATTAAAAAGGTCCTCAATCAGCTGTCTGAAATGCCCGAGATGCACCAATTCATCCAATTTTAGAAAGTTTTGGAGATTATTCCACAAGTAAACTGATTTACCTAACTCTGTAGACACCTAAGGAATTTCCAGAGTTAGCCATCCCTGAGACCGGCATGGTAATGCGTATGTCTAAAGCGGACGTTTTTGTAAAATAGCTTTATAAACAAAAAGAGAGAAATGCATCAACCTACGAGACTTCAAAGAGGGCCAACCTACTTTCTGATACAGAATGCAGTGATGTGCACTGAGCCTATTGCCCGTAATAAAGTGCAATGCGCTGTGATAAACTACAGTGCATACATCCAATGGTTTCAATGTATTGGTAGCTGCATTCATTTTTAGATGGTGTAGTCATAGTCTGGGACCAGCAGGAATGTTGACTGAGTGATCTGCTTTCTGTTATTTAGTGAGAGGCATGACCTATATCTAAATACAAGCTCATTTTTATTCTCTGCTTCTTAACTAACTTATATATGCCATTTCGTCAGCCCAGATGCACAGATATTTATAGTCTTCGGAAAGTATTCACACCCCACATTTTGTTGTGTTATTGTCAACAATCGACACACAATACTAATATACTGTATCTTGTTTATGTAAGTATTCAACCCTCTGTTAATCAATACATGTTAGAATCATCTTCTGCAGCGATTACAGCTGTGAATCTTTCTGGGTAATTCTCTAAGAGCTTTCCACAACTGGATTGTGCAACATTTGCCCACTTTTCTTTTACAAATTCTTCAAGCTCTGTCATATTGGTTGTTGATAACCATTTCCAGGTCTTGCCATAGATTTTCAAGCAGATTTAAGTCAAAACTGTAACTCGGCCACTCAGGAACATTCACTGTCTTCTTGGTAAGCTACTCCAGAGTAGAGTTAGCCTTTTTTTGTTATTATCTTTCTGAAAGGTGAATTAATCTCCCAGTGTCTAATGGAAAGCTTACTGAACCAGGTTTTCCTCTTGGATTTTGACTGTGATTAACTCTATTCTGTTTATTTTGTATCCTGAAAACATTCCGTAACAATTACAAGCATACCCATAACATGATGCAGCCACCACTATGCTTGGAATATGTAGAGTGGTACTCAGTAATGTGATTTGCCCCAAAAATAACACTTTGTATTCGGGGCAAAAAGTTAATTGGTTTGCCACATATTTTGCAGTATTACTTTAGTGTCTTGTTGCAAAGAGGATGGAAGTTTTGGAATATTTTATTTCTGTATAGGCTTCCTTCTTTTCGCTTTGTCACTTAGTTTAGTATTATGGTGTAACTACAATGTTGTTGATCCATCCTCAGTTTTCTGCTATGACAGCGATTAAACTAAATTCACCATTGGACTCATGGTGAAATCCCTGAGAGGATTCCTTCCTCTCGGGGCAAACTGAGTTAGGAAGAAGGCTTGTGTCTTTGTAATGACTAGGGGTATTGATACACCATCCAAAGTGTAATTAATAACTTCACCATGCTCAAAGGTATATTCAATGTCTGTTTTTTTAGCATCTACCAATAAATGTCCTTCTTTGCGAGACATTGGTAAACGTCCCTGTTCTTGTGGTTGAATCTGGGTTTGAAATTCACTGCTTGAGTGAGGGACCTTACAGATAATTGTATGTGAAGTTTACAGAGATGAGGTAGTCATAAAAAAAATATTTTAAACCCTATTATTGCACACAGAGTGAGTCCATGCAACGTATACTTGTTAAGCAATTTCTTTTTACTACTGAACATATTTATGCTTGCCATAACAAAAGGGTTGAATACTTCTTGACTTAAGACCTTTCAGCTTTTAATTTTTTATTCATTTGTAAAAATTCTGAAAAACATAATTCCATTGTGACATTATGGGGTATTGTGTTTAGGCCAGTGACCAAAAATCTCAATTTAATCCAATTTCAATTCAGGTTGTAATACAACAAAATGTGTAAAAAGTCAAGGGGTGTGAATACTTTCTGAAGGCACTGTATGAGCAAGGACACAATCAATGTTGGCACCATCCAATACTCTTATGCATGAATCATCATATACCATTTTAAGTGTTTTGGAAAATAACATATACTTGGTTTTACCTGCATTGAGTACCAATTTCAGTTCAAGAAAGCCTTTCTGCAATGGAATAAAGGCAGATTGTATCTCTGAAAGAGCCCGGTCAACTGTGGGGCAATAGCATACACAACAGTGTCATCTGCATACAGGTGTATGTTCAAATTTCTTGCAGATAGACCAATATTGTTTTTATAGACAGTAAAAAGTACAGGACCTAAAATCGACCCCTGTGGGACACCTTTCGTATTATCAAGAAAACTTGACTTAACACCATCAGAGAATACACATTGTGTCCTTTCAGTCAGGTAGTTTTTAAACCAATTAAATGATGCCTGATCCAGGCCAACTTCAGGCAGTCTTTGAATTAGTAGAAAGTGGTCAACGGTATCAAACACTTTTGACAGATCAATGAAGAGGGCAGCACAGAGTTTCCAGAGTTTCCTACAATTTACCACATCATTTAAAACCAGTGATTCAGCAGAGATGGTGCTATGATTTGACCTTAAACCAGATTGATAAGCACTTAGAATTAATTTCTTAGCTAGGGAAGACATAAACGGAAAGTTAATAGACAAGACAATTTAGAGATCGGGCAATAAATATATAGGTTGGAGGGCTCACCAGCTTTGTGGAGAGGAAGCACATGGGCAACCTTCCAAACCCTGGAGTTAGCACCAGAGATAATCATCAGGTTAAAAGTATGTGTCAATGATTCCGCAATCAGGGGAACATAAAGCTGCAACCAGAAAGGATCAAGCAGATCAGCCCCAGTGCATTTTAATTTAAAAAAAGTATCAAGCAAGGCGTCTAGTTGAAATGAAAACAAAGATTGACAAGAAGTTGACAGATCTTTCATTGAGTAAACTAGAGGCTGGGAGACGGAAGAGCAGTTTAACTGTTTTCCAAAATTAAGAGAGATCACCAGCAGTCTAAGATAGAACTTAGAGTGTAGCTTGATTTTATCTTTCTTAATTGAAGAAGTGCATCTGTTTTGCAATTGCCTGAAAAGCTGCCAATCCGCTACTGAGTGACAATGTTTGACATGTTCCAATGTCATGTTATGATGCTGTTATGACAGCTCATTACATATATTATATAATATTAATGATGGTTTATTTTCAAAAGCATTATTGCGGTGAATCTGAGTAAAATTGTAGATTTCACAAACCAAGCTATTTTCTCTCTTGCTAGCAGTAGTGCCTGAAAGGCCACATGTGTCAGTAATTTAGCAGACGGCTGCTTTGAAGATGTGGAAGTGTCCACAAATCACACAGAGAAGGAAAGCATTTTGTCCTATGTAAGGCAGACATCAATTATCAGGAGGAATGGAAACAGAACAGAGAATGATCATTCAGCTTGACTGCTGTTCAGGGTTTTCTTTCCTTCTCCCCGAAATGCCTCTTTTGGTTGGTGGACAATGTATTGGATTTTGTATAGTGTTTCATCCTCTGTCATGCTACTTACCTTTTTGACTTTGGCCTCTTTCAGCTTCTCCAATGCCAGTTTGATTTTGTCTGCTTTCATTTGTGCCTCTATTTCTTCCTGAAGGAAAATCAATGATTGTTTTTTAAGTAAGTGACATAGAGCACAGTAGGTTTATCATTAAGCAATAAGGCCCGAGGGGATGTGGTACATGGCTAATATACCAGGGCTAAGGGCTGTTCTTAGGCACAACGCATTGCGGAGTGGTATATTGGCCTTTTATCACAAACCCCCGAGGAGTCTTATTGCTATTATAAACTGGTTACCAATGAAATTAGAGTAGTAAAAATAAATGTTTTGTCATACACATGGTATACGGTCTGACATACCACGGCTGTCAGCCAATCAGCATTCAGGGCTCAAACCAACCAGCTTATAACACACAACAAATCCTTGCTACTGTATATAATGTACATTAGTCATAGGTTATGAAAAACGGATGATGCTGGATGGCTATTGAATGAGGTCAGATAATGATGGACCCAGAGCCATATACTGGATACATACATCTCCATGCAGTATATGTCTCTGAATGGACCAATAGCAAAGCAGGAGCTGAGTGATGATGGACAGTATTATGGGTAGTGTCATGTGTGACTGTGATGGATACCTGGTGTTTTTCACCTCCGTCGGCGGCAGTCAGAAGGACTGTTAAATGAATCAAATCTCTCACACTAACCCCTCTATCGATCCTGTTACTCTTTCCTCCCTATCTATGTGTGTGTTTGGTCCATTACAGACAGAATCCCTGCTTTTCCCTCTGAGGTATTGTAATAGATGCCACAGTGGCCTAGGCCAGGAAACAATCTCACTATGACTTCACTGTGAGAAGGTGGTAAATACAATACCATCCTTCCCTGACTTCAAGTACATGTATAGCTTCATTATACAGGCCCTCTATCTTGCATCTATCAGTATCTGTTTCAAGCACCTAATGTAAACAACGAGTTTGTGTTGATCTAAATTCCAATTTCCAATTCCTTTGTTGTAGTCACACTAGAAAAGAGTGTCTGCTAGAGTAAAGTGAAAAAAATGTGGATATAATCAAATGAGTCTGTGCTGTCTCTGTCAGGATGAGATGTGGCTGACAGGCTTTAAAACGATGGTAGAGTGTAGCTTGTTCACTTCCTCTGTGCTCAGCTAAAGGCCTTTAGTGCTGGCCTAAGTGTCAAACCTTATCTGACTCACCATGGAGAGCTTAGCATGCTGTGGAAGTGTAGGTGGCGGGAGAATGGGTGCGGGGGAGTCAGCTAGTGGGGCGCTAAAGGTGTTGGGGCCTCTCTCAGGTGAGGTGGGGGTGGAGAGTGAGGACTCTGGGTAGAAGCTGAGCCCATGCGAAGCGGGAGGTAGGTCCGGGCGCGGCGCTTCAGCCTCTTTCTGCCCTCCTCGCTCCGCCGCCAGCTTCTCCTCTGTATCATTGAGGTCGGCCATCAAATCAGCCATTAGTGCGTCCAAGTCATTTTCCTCCAATTCATTCAGGGATTCGACTGTGTAGAAAAGAGGAAAAACAAAATGAAGCTCAAGCTACAGTATAATAACAAAGGACATTTTGACCTTGCTATGACACAAGCTCCAGACAAATACTGCTTGTTTTGCACTGAGTGAAAGCCGGAGGCCTACAGCTATAATTGGTGTGTCGGCTGGATCTTAATCTCTGTCTGAAATTAGAGCCTGAACAGTAGCCAGACATATTCCAGAGGTATGATTAGTAACTCTATTTCTACCTCTCTGCGTCATTGGTTCAATCTTAATTTCTGGTAATTTTCTAGGTAATTGATGTCATTCTTCCCCAAGAAAAGTGACCCACTGGAGAAATAATAGGCGTCATACTGTACCAAAGTTAGAAAAGGCAGACGTTGGCCTCTGGGATTTTTAAACTGATATCTGAGACATTTGAACACTATATTTTTAACACTGGCAGTGTTTGGTAGGGCCATAATTAGGCTTGTGATTTACCGTTCATATCAGCAAAGCCCATGGAGAAGTTCATTTCTTTGCTTGAGCTAGAAGGTGGCTCTGGGGGCAGCGTTTCAACCCCAAGACTCTGCAGGGAAAAAACGAAGAGCAAAGGAGTTTAACAATAAACCAAAGACAACAACTCCAGTCCCCATGTAACCATCTGGATTTCTAAATCCATTGTCTTGCATGGAGAACAGTTGAAGGACTAATGTCAAATTCATGAAATCAAATGAGAAATGACATTCAATATAAGGTATCTCAGGCAACATGGAGTTTTAATAGAAAACACAAAGTGAAAGGATCAAGTGTTCATACGTGTCTTCAAGCAGTTATGCTAATGTCCACCCTGCTTTTTTTTTTTTTAAACGGTGGTTCTCTCGCTGTTTCGCGGCTGCCTGGCTGTCTGAAGTGTCTTGTTGATCGTTGATTGTGTGCTTTAGTGTGACTGTCCTGTGTCTCATGAGCAGTGCTTTATTTACCCGGGGTTTCGGTCCAAACGGAATGAGGAGTAACATATGCATCCTTACAGGAAGACGGGGTCCATAATACTGACCGTATTGTATTGCAGATCTGTGTGTATGAATAATGTATACATGTTTTTCTTGCGGGTTTGCATAATAGTCAGCAACAGCTGGCATTTGGGGGATCACCTTGAAGAAATGAAGAGAGATGAATGCTCTCTTCCCTGGTGAGCGAAAGCATAACAGTCATGACTACTGTCAGTTTGAAACGTAGGGACATGTATTGTGTAAGGTATATTAGATGGTGTGAGGTCCTTTTATCAACAGTTGTTGGGGATTTTATCTGGACATGTCAATCCTGTGTGACTGCTGGCATCCGTTGTAAAGATGTTGAAACATGCAGCACGACAAACGTTACAATTCACAGGCATTTCTAACATGTATAAGAATGTATAAACATGTGCAAGTATTCATAAAGGCTTATTCATGGTAGTTGTTAATACAGTGTTTACAAAGGGTGAGTTACAAATGCCCAAGGCATTGCTGTTGTGTGTGGACTGAACTCACCTGTGTGAGGAGATCCATCTCCCCCAACAAGTCACTAAACATAGCGTCTATGTCGTCCATCTGTTGAAGACAAGTCAAGGGATGAGCGAGGAAGGACCTAGAACCTATCACATTGGCAATAGGTAAAGTCGTAGATTGAGACTGATACATTACATCTCAGTACAAGGAAGCTATTTCCAACCGGAGAATGTTAGGAATGAGTTTGAGATTATATTTAAGATTGTCATGCGCAAACATACTGTGTCACCTTTGAAGGAGTGCACACTGACTTCGACACACACACATCGCATTTCTCCATTTCTGTGTTGAGCCGCCAACTGTAGGAGATCAATGCACTATAGAATGTTTTCATTCGTAATATGTAGCCAAGGGCCAAATGTTCTTTCTCAACCTCCCCAACATAGACTCCAGGAAATAAAGCATGGTATGTATAACTCCAGGCAGTCCTTCCTTGTCAAGACATGCAGTGCCTTTCAAAACACCTTTTTGGGGAACTGCATGAGTACAACAAATAATGAAAGATAGTTCATTACTTGTTTCTTATGTTGTTTGGTTGATAATCCAATAATGTGGAATTTATAGAAAGTCAATCAATCAGATACTGGAATTCACTTCCTGGTTAGGCCAAACAAACAAACAAAAAAACGTTCAAACAGACCTTCCCCTTGCCCAGAAATGTTACACCTACTTTATATCACTGATAGAGTATGTACAGTGCGTTGATATCTTAGATTAGGTGTAAAGGCTTTCTTCTGTTGAAGGAGGAGCTGACCAAAATGCAGCGTGATGGTTACTCATGTTTATTGAATGAAAGTAGACTAGATGTGAAAAAACTGAACATGAACAAAAAACAACAAACGGAACGTGAAAACCTAAACAGTCCTATCTGGTGAAGACACAGAGACAGGAACAATCACCCACAAAAACACTCACAGAATATGGCTACCTAAATATGGTTCCCAATCAGAGACAACGATAAACACCTGACTCTGATTGAGAACCATAGACTATGCTATACACAACACATAACCCCAAGACGAAACACACCACAAATAAACCCATGTCACACCCTGGCCTGACCCAATAAATGAAGATAAACATAATAAATATAGACCAGGGCGTGACATTAGGGCTGTTGCTTTTATGCATTTGAAATGCAGACAGTGATATCTTCCTCTTCGATACTTTTAAAATGACATTGCCTTGATTACATTCAAGACCACCTTTTAGTTTCTTAAACTCAGGAAAATAATGTGGATGATATGGTAAGTTAAACTAGTATATTTTTGGTATGCCCGGTAAATCATTAAATTAACTGAGGGTCAATCACAATACCATCATTTTTATTTTTTATTTAACTAGGCAAGTCAGTTAAGAACAAATTCTTATTTTCAACCTTTCGGTTACTAGTTCAACACTCTAACCACTAGGCTACCCTGCCGCCCCTGAATTAGTTGCTTATCAAATTACTCATCAAGAAGGAAAATCCAGACATGATCAGATCCTCAGTTGTCATACCATGACTCCCATGGTACTATTGTTGGCATGAGTGTGTAGGCTTAATTTATCATGGGGCCACATATTTTTAACATCACTAGAAGCAATCCATTTTAATTTACTTAAGTCAACGTAAAAATGGATTGGGAGCCATATCGAGAGCTACCGTAGTCATGATGTACATCATGCTGTCTCTTTCTCACACACAATATGTTAAGCCCCATTATCTGTAGTAGAACAAATGTTACGTTGTGCCGGACTGTGCAGTCAAAACACAAATCGTGTTTTTCTATCGTAGAATATGGCTAATTTAGTAGTGATGTAGGATTGGTGAGTTGTATAGGATATGCAATTAAATATACTCATGCGTAATTCACATACAATTCATGTCAAATCCATAATTCATATCAAAACAAACCATTGAAAATGAAATGTTTTGTCAAGATGTAATCTACGACCAACTAGACTGGCATTCGACAAACGTTAACTTCTCAAGGAAAAATGTGATTCACTGCTTCATGCAGGCATCATGATATATAGTAACGTTAGTGATATCAAGTTTCTCTAAAACTATTTTAACCCATAACAGACTGAGCACTTGTTTGTACAGATAACACCTGTGTGTGTGGGTACGCGTGTTGCTCCCCCACCCTTGCTAGAATGTCCGGTGTGTCCCAAAACAGAGGGAAGTGGTTACAGGGCAACTTCCTCTTGCTTCTCGTGATGTTGAAAGTATTTGTGAAGGTTGCAGAAGATGGTAACATGCAATGTATTTTGCAAGCCCTGCATCTTTATACGCCTGATGTATTTGATCCTCTCTAAATACCCCATGAGATTAGCATGATCATATCTTGTCAGTTTAACACTCAGAACACAGGACTCTTATTTCACTCAAAATCTCTGATTATGGGCGAACAGTTGAAAATCCTATATTCAGTATTAAACGTGAGCAAATTCACGACAATACAGCCAAATGTAAACAAAGTTCCTTCTGCCCCTCAGATGTAGCCAGCCTGGTCTCATAGACGTAATATAGTAAACATAAATCCAGGACACTAAAATTAGTAAGACATGTTACGTCTGGTATGGTTACGTAAGGTTGATGTTGGCTAACACTTCCCCTATCCCTAACCTTAACCTTCTTAGCTAACCCTTCACCTAACCTTAACACCTTTAGTGATTCCCTTCCCCTAACCCTAACCTTAACCCTTTAACCCAACTCCCCAGCTAGCTAACGTTAGCCACCTGTTCGTAACATATTATACACTTTTCAAATGCAAAACATATAGTAAATATTGCAAATTCGTAACATGTTGTATATTTAGAAATGCGTAACACATAATACACTTTTAGCTATCCCCTTCCACTAACCCTAACCCTAACCTTAATCCTTTAACCAAACTCCTAAACTTAACCCTAACCCCTAACCCTAACCCCTAGCCTAGCTAATGTTAACCAACTAGCTAACATTAGCCACCTAGCTAGAACTCATAACATATCATACATTTGCAAATTCATAACATATAGCATTTTATGCAAAATCCTAACATATTGTACATTTTGAAATTCATACCACATAATACGGTTTGTAATTTGTAATATATCATAGGAAATGTGTGATGGACATCCACTAATTATTACATACCATACATATATTACGAATTACAAACCGTATTATGTGTTACTAAATGGAGTCCCTCGGATTTACATACAGAATAATACGAAATGCTCTGAGACCAGGTTGCAGCCCAGTAGCAAGGGTTTGTGTGGTTACAACTGTTTAAGACAGCAGATGAAACAAGGAGAAAATTAGACAGAGCATCCTTTCTTACTAGGTTTCCCCCACTTCTATGCTCTGTAGTTGTTTTCCACTCTGCATTGGGTATCTGTTTTACTTTGTGTCGTGTCAACCCCAGAATATCATACAATAGCCATCTCTTGGTGATTTCTGGAAATGTCAGCAATCTACAAAACATACAAACACATTGTGTAGCTGATGTCAGTTTCCATTTGTGCTTGGACGTCACAGGAGGAAAGAATTAGTGTATCGGTCATTTAGATCCAGCCAGCTGTGTTTAAAAGCATCATTTTGAAGAGGATACTAAAGTGCACAGTGCCAAATCTCAACATTGCCTCTCTGAAGTGACTGAAAATATCACTAAGGGGTAGACTTTTCAGCAAACGGTCAGAACAGGGAAAGGGAAAAGGATACCTAGTAAGTTGCACAACTGAATGCATTCAACTGAAATGTCTTCTGCATTTAACCTGAACCCCTCTAAATCATAATGGTAACTAACATCCTTAGCTTGAATGAGAGGCCAGTGTCAGTAGCTAGAGAATGGGTGAAACGCGACCCAACAACACCTACAACTATCTTTACGGCATATTATATCGTATATATTATTTTGTTTCAACCCCAGGAAGGTCTGATGGGGATCCTTCATAAATACAAATTCCACCTCGCCAGAGAGGACGGATTGAGAGAAGCCAGGTACAATACTCAATCTGTCGGCTCTGGTTAGTGGTTATATTCCACCCTGAGCAAACATGGTAGAAGGTATTCAACAGAAATCCGTTGGCAGCAGTGACCTAGTTTATGTTCAAGACTCTATTACCTGATTGGTGCAATAACCTATTGCTGTCAAGATAATCTGTGACCCCACCCCTCTACATAGAAGCCCAGAAAGCCATGTTTACTGGAAGATGTGTGTCAAACCTCATAGCTTAATTTTGCTCATGAACTCCACCCATGTCAAGACATGGACTTGAACACAGGATGTAGACAAACAAACAACTATTAAAAACAGTTGAGTTGTAAGCTGCAAAGTGATGTCAGCAAAACCACTAACATCTATCTTAGTTGTGAGTTAACACCCATCGTCCTGCTACATGAAATGTTGAGCAAGACAGACACAGCATTTGTTACAATGACAGTTTGTGTAAACACAAAACTACTAGGTCATTCAACCATCGCATCAACTTGAACTGAGCTGCAATTCAAACTGTGTGTATGAGGAAGCCATTTTTCTTGAAATGTAGTGTGATCTTATCGACATGGAGGTTTGTAGACTCAGATGAAGAGTGCATGCGTTCTGAGGGGCGTCATCCATCCCAGAAATCTGAAGGTGCACGAAGTACGTGAAGATGGCTCGGGGTGGTTTGACAGTCCGGAAATTGGAGAATTTTGCATTTTTCAAACACTCAAAACAGCTTTTTCCTGCAATTCTATGTTGAAAAAAAATCATTTTTTTTATGCATATCTAAGCTATGTCTCTTCAGTAGTCTGTATCCTCCTGACTGGTGTTTTTTTTAAAGAAACAAAATATGCTTCTCTGTATCTCTGCTACAATCTAGATCAAATATTGAAAGGAATGTGAGTCTTATTCAGTACAATTAATTTTTGCTTGCTTTTCTAAAGGTTGGGAGATTGAGAACCAATCTGGGCTAGCGAAAGCCAACTCCATATAATTGCTAGGTGGTTCGTAGTATTGCAGATAAACTGTAATACTGTATTTTTATTTTAAACAGGACAAATCTGAAGGGGCACGTGCCCCTGTGCCCACAGGCATGACATCTCTGTCAGTTTACTTATTCTGTTCAGCGATCATCAACAAAAAAGTACAGGTAAGAAACATCTTGTGTTTTAGGCCAAATATACAGAAGGTCTGCAGTGAGAATAGAAGTGCTTCGTGTTTGGAATTGAGGCGACCAGCATGGCCAAAGCTGTGTATGTTTTCACAGTGTCAAGGCAGTGGGATAATGTGTTCCGAACCTTGACCTGTTTTCCATGTCAATTGGACATGGTTGCCAGAGGCAGACCAACTCAAGCCATTGCAGGACCTCTGGGTAGGTATAGTGAATTATGATGAATTTCACATTTTATCAACAGCACAAAAGTAGAGATTTTGTTCTCAATTCCTTTTGGTATAATTTTCTATAACTTGTTTGTGTAGCTTTTTTCCTTATCAAAATACTGAGCAGACTTGAAGCTTGTTGTAACGGCCGTTGGTGGAAGAAGGTGAGGACCAAAGCGCAGCACGTGTTCGCCCTTTTATTAATGGAACTGAACACTGATTAACAAAACAACAAAAGACACAGCTTCATCAGGTGCAAACCACACTAAACAGAAAATAACTACCCACAAACACTAGGTGGAAACAGGCTACCTAAGTATGGTTCTCAATCAGAGACAACGATAGGCAGCTGCCTTTGATTGGGGACCATACCAGGCCAAACACAGAAATACAAAACATAGAACAAAACATAGAATGTCCACCCCAACTCACGCCCTGACCAAACTAAAATAGAGACATAAAAAGGAACTAAGGTCAGGACGTGACACTTGTACAGTGCCTTCAGAATGTATTCACACCCATTTACTTTTTTTCACCCACATTTTGTTTCCACATTTTGTTTGAGCAGTGAATTTCAAACAAAGAGCAGGAAGGTTTTCCAATGCCTCGCAAAGAAGGGCATCTATTGGTGGATGGGTAAACATTTTAAAAGCAGATATTGAATATTCCTTTGAACATTGAGAAGTTACTAATTACACTTTGGAGGCCAATGGTGACTTTCAAACAGTTCCAGAGTTTAATGGCTGTGATAGGAGAAAACTGAGGATGGATCAACAACATTGCAGTTACTCCGCAATACTAACCTAAATGACAATGAAAAGAAGGAAGCCTGTACAGAATACTTGTACACAGGGTTCAACCAAAATTTGAACCTTCACTTTATCCTATCCCTTCCAAAAGACACATATACATATGCTGAGTTGAATGCAACAAACACATTTCTATCACTAGCAAACACATTCATGGGTGGTAATTCCAACATTTACTGACAGGCACTCTGGGATCTATGCAGATATTTACCTACATTAGCATATATCGCAGTGTGCCTTTGGAGTGAAAGTTGGAAATACCACCCATGACTGTGTTTGTTAGTGATAGAGATGAATTCATTGCATTCACTTGCATGGTTAGTCTTTATCTTCAAAAAAAATGTCCCACCACTTTACATCAAATCAAATCAATTTTTATTTGTCACATACACATGGTTAGCAGATGTTAATGCGAGTGTAGCGAAATGCTTGTGCTTCTAGTTCCGACAATGCACAACATTGTTGTGTTCCAAAGTGGGATAAACATGTCTTGATTTTAATTTTGGGTAATAAGCTCCACCAAATAGTCTGTAATGTCGAAGTGGAACAAAAATTCAAACGTTAGTAAAAAAAAATATATGAAACTAAAAACACTAATATATCTTGATTATGTAAGTATTCAACCCCCTGAGTCAATACATGTTAGAATCACCTTTGACAGCGATAACAGCTGTGAGTCTTTCTAGGTAAATTATTTGCACATCTGGATTGTACAATTGTACAATACGTTATAATTGTACAATTCTTCAAGCTCTGTCGAGTTGGTTGTTGATCATTGCTACAAAGACATTTTCAAGTCTTGCCATAGATTTCCAAGCTGATTTAAGTCAAAACTGTAACTAGGCCACTCAAGAACATTCAATGTTGTCTCCGTGAGCAACTCAAGTGTACAGTCGTGGCCAAAAGTTTTGAGAATGTCACAAATATTAATTTCCACAAAGTTTGCTGCTTCAGTGTCTTTAGATATGTTTTGGCAGATGTTACTATGGAATACTGAAGTATAATTACAAGCATTTCATAAGTGTCAAAGGCTTTTATTGACAATTACATGAAGTTGATGCAAAAAGTCAATATTTGCAGTGTTGAACCTTCTTTTTCAAGACCTCTGCAATCCGCCCTGGCATGCTGCTAATTAACCTCTGGGCCACATCCTGACTGATGGCAGCCCATTCTTGCATAATCAATGCATGGAGTTTGTCAGAATTTGTATTTCTCCAAGGCTAAAAGTAAGCAATACAAAAGTGTCTGCTATATGGCATATGTTGTTGAATTATAAATCAATACATAATAATTTAATAAACAATACTTAGTGGAATTAGAATTATGCATCCATATAAAAGGTATCCTTAAGGGATCGTTCACCCAAATTACAAAATGACAATGTCGTAGTTCATAGACTTCTTAAAGACGCGCTATGCAGAAATGGCTCTGCCATTTCCTGGTTTCAAAAATTCTAATAGTTTGCCTAATTTCAGTTTATGCGACAAAACAAGCAAGTATTGTGTAGACCGCTGTTAAATATATTTTCCATAACCAAAAGAATATTGTATTGTCAGTGAAAGATTTAAAAAGGAAACTTAAGAACATGAAGCATAGAAGTAGCACACATAGAACATATCTTTATTTTACCCCAATTTCATGGTATCCAATTGGTAGTTACAGTCTTGTCTCATCACTGCAAATCCCATACAGACTTGAGAGAGGCATGGGTCCTCTGAAACACAACCCAACCAAGCTGCACTGCTTCTTGACACAATGCTCACTTAACCTGGAAGCCAGCTGCACCAATTTGTCGGAGGAAACACCATACACCTAGTGACCATGTCAGCATGCACTGTGCCCAGCCCACCACAGGAGTCGCTAGTGCACAATGGGACATCCCTGCCGGGCAAGCCCTCCCCTAACCCAGACAATGCTGGGTCAATTGTGCGTCACCACATGGGTCTCCCAGTCACGGCCAGCTGTGACAGAGCCTGGACTCAAACCCAGAATCTCTAGTGGCACAGCTGGCTCTGCAATGCCTTAGACCACTGCGCCACTTGGGAGGCCCCCACATAGAACATATCTACTGTTTCTTAGACTTGCTTTCAATGATAATGACAGATCAATAACACACGTTTCCATGTGAGTTTGGTCAGGTCTACCAAAAAGTTGCATATTGCAGCTTTACGGGTAAGGTAATTTTGGTGATCACTTTAATTGGAACAAAATAACCTAAATGGAAAAAAATTGCATTTTAACTTCTCTAGACAAGATACAAAACATGCTGCATAGAAGTAATGTATATAATTATAATTATTTGATTTAAAATTAAGCTTGCATTCAATTTCAATTCTAAATGCATTAACTCAGTAACTGGAATTTGCACAATTATAATACAATTCAAGGATGGAATTCCATTCCAAGGATGTTTTCTTATCTAATTCAAAATAAATTCTAACGCAGACAGTCTAAATTCCAATTCAATTCAAATTCAATTCCAAGGATGGATTTCTTCTTCAATTCCAATTAAATTAATATTCAGACTGTCTAAATTCCGATTCAATTCCAAAGGTGGTTCATGATTAATTCCAATTCAGACAGTCTACATTCCAATTCAAATCCAATTCCATTTCAGGGATATTCAATTCTAATGATGTTTTTTGAAGATTGCTGCAATTCCAATTCAACTGTCCAATTCTCCACCTCCTGCTTGAATTCCAGAATGGAATTTGGAATTTGAAATTAAATTGGAATTGACCCCAACCCTGATATCTACATTGTAAAGACTATGTAGACAACTAAAATATGGACCCACATATTCCATCTTGAAAAACTGGCACTTCAAAATAGTGTAATAATATGACAGTTACTTGCATGAAAACAACTCAAGATGTCAAACAGACCAGACTAATTTAAATTTGAGAGAAATGCAATCTATGTCAAAGTCTTCCAACATTCAGTCAAGAACATTTCTGCCTAATTCCTTCCGCATACATATGAAAGTTCAAATACGCCTGACCTTCTGAAATTGGTTTTCCCTCTGCTCACTCCTTCCCTTTCTCATTGGGAAAGTATTGAGAGAGATATTTCACAAGTGATTTGCTTCTCTCTGTAATAGTGTCTGCATTCATTGGTTGTCATCTCAGAAGGAATTTCAGCTGCCAGGAGCCAACTTTCTGAACACCAATCGGGAGAAAATAACTACTCTACTGGCCTTCCTGGTGGAATTAGAGGCTAACCAAGTTCTTCTAGCCTGGCTCCTGAGTCATACATCAGCCTAGATTTAGTTCATGGTCAACCCTAGTTGGAGAGATAAAACACACAAGAACTGGCACGATCCAGAATGGCTCATAGGAGAAGATCTCTTGTTTCTGTAGCATGAGGCAGCTTGATGTACAAGTACACCCCCTGGACAAGACGCCAGTCTATCGCAGGGCCTTAACCCCAATCTCTCTCCTTAATGCTGAGTGCCAAGCAGAGACGCATCGGGTCCCATTTTATGACTCTGGTATGACTCGGCTAGAGATTGAACTCCCATCCTTCCAATCTCAGAGCAGACACTCTAAACACACTCTACCGTGGAAACGGTGTATTAGTGTGGGGAATGTTTTCCTGGCACACGTTAGGTCCCTTGATACAAATTGAGCAACGTTTGAACGCCACACCTTGTAGAATCCATGCCTCGAAGAATTCAGGCTGTTGTGTAGGAAAAGGGGGGTCCGATCCAATACTAGATGGGTGTACCCAATAAACTGGCCACTCTCTGCAACTCTGCCCTCTTTTAATCTGATATCAATGCTATGTATCACTCAGGAAAACTTGACAACACAGACATACGTAATCTGACATGTCTATGGAAAGTACATGATGGGTGTACCTAAAAAACGGGCCACTGCAATTCTGCCCTCTTTTAATCTGATATCAATGCTATGTATCACTCAAGAAAACTTGACAACACAGACATACGTAATCTGACATGTCTATGGAAAGTACATGATTTTCACATTGATGGTATCTGACATTTAGATAAAGACAAAAAAATAATTTGCTTAAGCCTGATGTAGAGAAAATAACGAACATGATTGACATTGACAAATGAGGAGATGATCCTATTGTTGGTAGAGGTACTCTTTCAGTACTTACTGTGAACGCAAGCAGCATTGGAAGACAATGGTTAGTTATATAGTTTCTTCAGGGGATCGAGTGGATCCCAACAATAACAGAAATGGAACTCACCTTTGATACCTGTGTAATCCTTTTTCACGTATCGATAGAATCTTAACAGGTTATTGGATGTCAATTATGTTTAGTTTTCTCTCTAATAACACTGAACAAACACCACAACTCATGAAGGGTTGGGTGTGTGGAGTTGGACTATATCTGACTCAACAACTGTTACTTTAGTTTCCTGGTCTATGCGGAAGTTCAGGTCTAGACCTGTCAGTGCATTCCATCCAGAGCAGAGCTGAACACTTTTACAACACTGAGCTCTGGGCAGTGCCAAAGTTCGCATATCCACTTGCTTAACTGTAAAGTAATGGTGAGTATGTACATTACTGATAGGTGTGATTTAGCATGAAAAGTTAGAGAATAGTCTCTTTTATTTTTTGTGTAGTGCAGATCTAAATTTGAAAACAATGCGTGTCAATGAGAAACTTGAGGTTCATTAATATTGATACTGGGAAAGGAGTGTCTGGAGAGGGAAATAGAAAGAGAGAAGGTAGAAGCATTGCAGCAATTGTTGAGGTGTTTAGGTTCAGAAATAATTTTCTCCTTTGAAAGTGATTAACAGATGAGTGGGTGTATGCTATGACATGTAAATCTTAGGGTTTATAATGGGGAGTTGCCTTTGGCTCAATTTGACCAGAATTCTATATTACATGGTGCCAACGGAGCCAAATGATGTAGAACACATTTAAAGTAACTGTCCAGTGCTTCCAAATGTCTTTTAAATATGACCTATAATTAATTACAATATTAGTAATTTATTTTTATTTTTTATTTCACCTTTATTTAACCAGGTAGGCTAGTTGAGAACAAGTTCTCATTTGCAACTGCGACCTGGCCAAGATAAAGCATAGCAGTGTGAACAGACAACACAGAGTTACACATGGAATAAACAATTAACAAGTCAATAACACAGTAGAAAAAAGGGGAGTCTATATACATTGTGTGCAAAAGGCATGAGGAGGTAGGCGAATAATTACAATTGCAGATTAACACTGGAGTGATAAATGATCAGATGGTCATGTACAGGTAGAGATATTGGTGTGCAAAAGAGCAGAAAAATAAATAACAGTATGGGGTATGGGGATGAGGTAGGTGAAAATGGGTGGGCTATTTACCAATAGACTATGTACAGCTGCAGCGATTGGTTAGCTGCTCAGATAGCAGATGTTTGAAGTTGGTGAGGGAGATAAAAGTCTCCAACTTCAGGGATTTTTGCAATTCGTTCCAGTCACAGGCAGCAGAGTACTGGAACGAAAGGCGGCCAAATGAGGTGTTGGCTTTAGGGATGATCAGTGAGATACACCTGCTGGAACGCGTGCTACGGATGGGTGTTGCCATCGTGACCAGTGAACTGAGTTAAGGCGGAGCTTTACCTAGCATGGACTTGTAGATGACCTGGAGCCACTGGATCTGGCGACGAATATGTAGCGAGGGCCAGCCGACTAGAGCATACAAGTCGCAGTGGTGGGTGGTATAAGGTGAGTGAAGGAGGCTTTGTTGCGGAATAGAAAGCCGACTCTTGATTTGATTTTCGATTGGAGATGTTTGATATGAGTCTGGAAGGAGAGTTTACAGTCTAGCCAGACACCTAGGTACTTATAGATGTCCACATATACAAGGTCGGAACCATCCAGGGTGGTGATGCTAGTCGGGCATGCGGGTGCAGGCAGCGATCGGTTGAAAAGCATGCATTTGGTTTTACTAGCATTTAAGAGCAGTTGGAGGCCACGGAAGGAGTGTTGTATGGCATTGAAGCTCGTTTGGAGGTTAGATAGCACAGTGTCCAAGGACGGGCCGGAAGTATATAGGATGGTGTCGTCTGCGTAGAGGTGGATCAGGGAATACTTTAACTTCCACAAAAATCGTATTTAAATATGCTTAAAAAGCAGATTTTCTTTGTCGCAATTGTGTGGGCATACCCCAACAAATATTAATGCGAGTAGACCACTGATTGGCCAGTTTAGCCAATGAGGCAGGATAACATCGTTCTCTATGAGGAAATAGCAAGCATTTTTTTAAACCTCTTAAGGATCTGCCCCTTTTTTTCCAAATTTTGCCTAAAATGACATACCCAAATCTAACTGCCTGTAGCTCAGGCCCTGAAGCAAGGATATGCATATTCACGGTACCATTTGAAAGGAAACACTTTGACGTTTGTGGAAATGTGAAAGGAATGTAGGAGAATAAAACACAATAGATCTGGTAAAAGAAATGCAAGAGAAAGGCCATAATGTATTATTCCAGCCAGGTGCAAATTAGATTTTGGCCAATAGATGGCAGCAGTGTATGTACAAAGTTTTAGATTGTTCAAAATTTTGTATCGAGACTGGCCAAATGTGCCTAATTTGTTTATTAATAACTTTTCATGTTCAAAATTGTGCACGGTATAGCATGGTATTATTTCACTGTAATAGCTACTGTAAATTGGACAGTGCAGTTAGATTAACAAGAATTTAAGCTTTCTGACAATATCAGATATGTCTATGTCCTGGGAAAGTTTCTTGTTACTTACAACCTCCTGCTAATCGCATTAGTCTCCGTTAGCTCAACCGTCCCGTGGCAGGGACACCGATCCCAAAACAGAAATAGATCTCTGTTTGAGATATCAGTTTGAGGTTTTTTTAAGTGTTTTTTTTTTAATCCAATGGATGCTTTAGCCACAAATACAAGTATAAGATGAGTCAACATTATTTGGCCACGAGTTAACAGACTATTCACTTTTAAAAGTGAGATTGTCATTGGACAGGTTTATTCTAAAAACGTTAATGAAAATAAAAATGCGAAAGAAAAAGATGTTACTGAAAGGGAGCACAAAAACTCAGAACTCTGAAAGATGACTAAACATACTAATATACCAATAACTCGTTTTGTTTTCTTAAGCTGTTTGAATATTGGTGTATATATACAGTGTATTGTGGTGTGAGTTCATATTTGTGCAGGTTTTAAAGACAGGGGCTGGGACTGTAAAGCTATGAATATACTCAGGGCCATTATCTAGTAAGGCAGACACGCAGACATTTATATTTATCCAAATATATAATTGATGAAGGTTATATTAAGATTCAAAATATCTTTGTCAAGTAAGCCTGGCCAAGAAGACAGAAAACATTAGTTACAAAATAAAATCTTGACCCATCATGACTTATGTGCCAGATATTATCAGTGATCATAAAAGAGCAAGACTTCCTTTGAGTAACTGTAGTTAAAAGCAAGATGGTTAGGATTCATTTCAGGCCAGTCACGTTAAAATGCTATAAAATGATGAAAAACCTCACAAGGAATCTTAGTCCATTTTCAATGTGAACTGGATTTAGGGTATTTCCCTTAATGAGCCGAACTAAAAGGGAACTGACCCCCATCCCCACCTTGGCAACCAACAGTGGAAAGAACTTCACTAAAAGTGGAAAAATAGCAGCCAGCTTCTCATATTTTCTGTCCATTATTCAGCCATTACGAGCACTGGAGCTGTAATGCTTGAACCTATTTTCTCTTGGGGGCCTTTGGCTCCAATGGGAAACACAGACCACCCTCTCTCTCTCTGTGGCGAGAGGCTGTCAACATGTTGTGTGGTTGAACTCCATGGGGGGAAACAAAATAGCTCTGAATGAGTCTAGAGCCTTTCATCAGATGTGATGTATAAAATAAACACTTGGGGAAAGCATGTGCTCCACCCACTCTTATTTCCTATCCCAGGGGTTGAAGAACAGATGGTAGCCATAGGCTGCCTTTGCTGCCCCTATTAACTCTATATGATAGCGTAAAGGCTAACAGTCATATTTTGGAGAGCTCTATCAGGGCCAGCTCTAGCCTTTGTGGGGCCCAAAGCAAGATTTCCTGCAATACTACCCATTTTGCTGACATGGCTAATTGATTGACGGTGTGACTGACATAACAACAGAAAAATTGTTGATGCACAACCACACTACCGACTTCCAGTAAGTTTACTAAAGTCCCTAAAGAAAGTTGTTGTTTTTTTTGTTTTTTTTTGTGTGGTCGGGACCCCCCTAGCTGCATGGGGCCCTAATCGACCTCTTATGTTACTTATTCCTGAGCCCTATCCAAATAAATTCACTGAATGAAAGATCACCATTGTTGAGTTAAGAAGCTATGCTTATTGTCCCTTTCCTTTCCTGTCCGTTCACTTTTCATTGACTGGATGGAGGTGGTCAGCGGAGAGGGTAAATAAAAACTGTGTTGTCACCCTCGCCGGTATATGGTTGATGTCAGCTATCCATCAGATTTCAGCTCCATCCATAAACCCTACGATGAGGGAGCTATGTTCCTGCTATAGCATCCCCATACCATGTGTTTTAAAGCTGGAATCCATAGCTGTAGAACAAATTCAAGAATAAATGCCCTTGGGGCGGCTGGCATCGTTTCACCTATTGCTTTAAGGATCTATTTAAAAGCATTTGACAATAGCAGGCTTTCCGCACCATTGACTCTGTTTATCTATAGCTGACTAATAGGAAGACGTTTGAGATAACGCTTCTGAGATGTAGGAACATGAAACAACAACTTAACTTCTGACCATTGCCTGTGCCGATTCAACAGCAAACTTAAACACACATTTAATGGAGGCAGGATTTGATACAGTGAAATGGCAGTTTGAATAGAAAAATGGACTTTGACAAAGCTCTCTTTGACAAAGATCAGTCTTGCCTTCAGTACAGGAAAGCGGTTGTGAAAATCCACACCAGGTTTCAAATAACTGCAAAAGGCCAGATGGTAAGGTGTGAGGGTTGTGGCGTACATGAAAGGCAAGGTAAGACGGCATACTTTAAAACCATTATTATTATGTCTCCAGCGTGTTATTTCTCTTAAGCTATGTGCTAGTCCACACCTCACATTGGCTTTCCAAGTAATGCCCTTCCAAACCTAAGTGCTGTGTGATAATCGTAAAAGCAGTTTGAAAACCTCTAAAACATTCATTGAAATACAATAAAGTGTCTGTAAAAATGTAATTCAACACAAAGACCCAGGTCAGTGTTTTATCAAGTTATGCATATACACAAATATGTTTTCCAGGTGCGCAGTAGCACCCTCTACTGCGAGGTAACATTATAGCTTTCTTTTGGTCTCATATTAATTGCTACTGAACTTGGTGGGTGGTGTGAGGGTAGGCAATGCCACCAACCTTGAACCTTTCTTAAGACTGATAAGTCTGAACACTTAAAATGTTTACAGGAGTACATTTATTGGGGAGCAGCAGGAGCAGAAGTTTAAAAGTGTCAGGGCAGAAACATTGAGGGTTTTGATCACTTTGCTCTATTGACTGACTATTTTTTCCTTTCATCGTGTTGTGGCAAAATAACTCAACTCAGCAAAAAAGAAATGTCCTCTCACTGTCAACTGCTTTTATTTTCAGCAAACTTAACATGTGTAAATATTTGTATGAACATAACAAGATTCAACAACTGAGACATAAACTGAACAAGTTCCTCAGACATGAATAACAGAAATGGAATAATGTGTCCCTGAACAAAGGGAGGGGGGGTCAAAATCAAAAGTAACAGTCCGTATCTGGTGTCCCAGTCCGTACCAGTTGCATTAAGTACAGCAGTGCAGCTCCTCTACATGGACTGCACCAGAGTTGCCAGTTCTTTATTTATTTACCTAGGCAAGTCAGTTAAAAACAAATTGTAATTTTTATGACAGCCTAGGAACAGTGGGTTAACTGCCTGTTCAGGGGCAGAATGACAGATTTGTACCTTGTCAGCTTGGGGAATTGAACTTGCAAACTTCTGGGTACGAGTCCAACGCTCTAACCACTAGGCTACCCTGCCACCACACACACCTCTTGCTGTGAGGTGTCACCCCACTCTTCCACCAAGAAACCTGCACGTTCCGGGACATTTTGGGGGGGAATGGCACTTGCCCTTACCCTCTGATCCAACAGGTCCCAGAGGTGCTCAATTGGATTGAGGTCCGGGCTCTTCGCTGGCCATGGCAGAACACTGACATTCCTGTCTTGCTGGAAACCACGCACAGAACCAGCAGTATGGCAGGTGGCATTGTCAGGCTGGAGGGTCATGTCAGGATGAGCCTGCAGGAAGGGTACCACATGAGGGAGGAGGAGTCTTCCCTGTAACACACAGCATTGGGAATGCCTGCTATGACAACAAGCTCAGTCCAATATTGCTGTGACACACCACCCCAGACCATGATGGATCCACCACCTCCAAATCGATCCTGCTCCAGAGTACAGGCCTCGGTGTAACGCTCATTCCTTCGACGATAAACGCAAATCCAACCATCACCCCTGGTGAGACAAAACCGCAACTCGTCAGTGAAGAGCACATTTTGCCAGTCCTGTCTGGTACAGTGATGGTGGATTTGTGCCCATAGGAGACGTTGTTGCCAGTGATGTCTGGTGAGGACCTGCCTTACAACAGGCCTACAAGCCCTCAGTCCAGCCTCTCTCGGCCTATTGCGGACAGTCTGAGCACTGATGGAGTGATTGTGCGTTCCCAGTGTAACTCGGGCAGTTGTTGTTGCCAGCGTGTACCTGTCCTGCAGGTATGATGTTCGGATGTACCGATTCTGTGCAGTTGTTACACGTGGTCTACCACTGCGAGGACTATCAACTGTCCGTTCTGTCTCCCTGTAGCTCTGTCTTAGGCGTCTCACAGTACGGACATTACAATTTAATGCCCTGGCCACATCTACAGTCCTCATGCCTCCTTGCAGCTTTCCTAAGGCACGTTCACACAGATGAGCAGGGACCCTGGGCATCTTTCTTTTGGTGTTTTTCAGAGTCAGTAGAAAGACCTCTTTAGTGTCCTAAGTTTTCATAACTGTGACCTTAATTGCCTACCGTCTGTAAGCTGTTAGTGTCGACCGTTCCACAGGTACATGTTCATTAATTGTTTATGTTTCATTGAACAAGCATGGAAACAGTGTTTAAACCCTTTACAATGAAGATCTGTGAAGTTATTTGGACTTTTACTAATTATCTTTGAAAGACAGGGTCCTGAAAAGGGACGTTTCTTTTTTTGCTGAGTTTATGTGGAAAATAGCAATTCTAACAAGATTTCATTAGCAATCAAAAGAGCAAACAACACTCAAATAATATATATTTATAGCTGTGTGTACTGTATGTGTTTATTATGGAGCTCCCGAGTGGCGCAGTGGTCTAAGGCACTGCATCTCAGTACAAGAGGCATCACTGGTTCAAATCCAGGCTGTATCAATGTGATTGGGTGGTGCACAATTGGCCCAGCATCGTCTGGGTTTGGCCTTTGTTGTAAATAAGAATTTGTTCTTAACTGACTTGCCTAGTTATGTAAAAATGATTGATAGGCAGTACTACAAAATGTCTCAAATATTCACTCAAATCAGATATTAATGACTACATGATATGCAAGCCAGTCCCAAGAGTTGTAGTCTCCTCTAATGAGATTGGGAGAAAGTCCAATATTAAATGTTTCACATTCCACACTTTCACCTAAGGTCTCCTCAACAAAAGATAGACATTTCCTGACTACCCTTGTCACCACCCGAGACATGGTGAGTTTGACGTGACAGACATTGGAAGGGCAACAGCTGTCTCAACAATAAAGATGTCCAGAGCAAAAACCTACTGACACCTCGGACAACACTGTTGACGACAAGGTCATCAGAGAGTTAATTCAGGACAAATGAGACATGCCAGTCAATAAAGGGTAAGCTGTTCTAGAAATACTTTCAAGGGGGAGCAGGAGGAGCACTGCCAGAGCCCTGCAAAATGACCTCCCATCTGCTCAAACGGTCAGAAACAGACTCCATGAGGGTGGTATGAGGGCTCGACGTCCACAGGTGGGGGTTGTGCTTACAGCCCAACACCGTGCAGGACGTTTGGCATTTGCCAGAGAACACCAAGATTGGCAAATTTGCCACTGGCGCCCTGTGCTCTTCACAGATGAAAGCAGGTTCACACTGAGCACATGTGACAGATGTGACAGAGTCTGGAGACGCCATGGAGAACGTTCTGCTGCCTGCAACATCCTCCAGCATGACCGGTTTGGCGATGGGTCAGTCATGGTGTGGGGTGGCATTTCTTTGGGGGGCCGCACAGCCCTTCATGTGCTCGCCAGAGGTAGCCTGACTGCCATTAGGTACCGAGATGAGATCCTCAGACCCCTTGTGAGACCATATGCTGGTGCGGTTGGCCCTGGGTTCCTCCTAATGCAAGACAATGCTAGACCTCATGTGGCTGGAGTGTGTCAGCAGTTCCTGTGAGAGGAAGACATTGATACTATGGACTGGCCTGCCCGTTCCCCAAACCTGAATCCAATTGAGCACATCTGGGACATCATGTCTCGTTCCATCCACCAATGCCACGTTGCACCACAGACTGTCCAGGAGTTGGAGGATGCTTTAGTCCAGGTCTGGGAGGAGATCCCTCAGGAGACCATCTGCCACCTCATCAGGAGCATGCCCAGGCGGTGTTGGGAGGTCATACAGGCACGTGGAGGCCACACACACTACTGAGCCTAATTTTGACTTGTTTTAAGGACATTACATTAAAGTTGGATCAGCCTGTAGTGTGGTTTTCCACTTTAATTTTGAGTGTGACTCCAAATCCAGACCTCCATGGGTTAATAAATTTGATTTCCATTGAAAATTTTTGTGTGATTTTGTTGTCAGCACATTCAACTATGTTAAGAAAAAAGTATTTAATGAGGATATTTCATTCATTCAGATCTAGGATGTGTTATTTTAGTGTTCCCTTTAATTTTTTGAGCAGTGTATATCCACAGTAAAATGAGTCCTATATTGACATAACCTGAAAGGACGCTCAGCAAGGAAGAAGCCACTGCTCCAAGACCACAATTAAAAAGCCAGACTACGGTTTGCAACTGCACATGGGGACAAATATCGTAGTTTTTGGAGAAATGTCCTCTGGTCTGATGATACAAAAATAGAACTGTTTTGCCATAATGACCATCGTTATGTTTGGAGGAAAAAGGGGGAGGCTTGCAAGCCGGAGAACACCATCCCAACCGTGAAGCACGGGGGTGGCAGCATCATGTTGTGTGGGTGCTTTGCTGCAGGAGGGACTGGTGCACTTTACAAAATAGATGGCATCATGAGGCAGGAAAATTATTTGGATATATTGAAGCAACATCTCAAGACATCAGTCAGGAGGTTAAAGCTTGGTTGCAAATAGGTCTTCCAAATGGACAATGACCCCAAGCATACTTCCAAAGTTGTAGCAAAATGGCTTAAGGACAACAAGGTCAAGGTATTGGAGTGGCCATCACAAAGCCCTGACCTCGATTCTATAAAAAAAATTGTGGGCAGAACTGAAAAAGCGTGTGCAAGCAAGGAGGCCTACAAACTTGACTCCGTTACACCAGCTCTGTCAGGATGAATGGGCCAAAACTCACCCAACTTATTGTGGGAAGCTTGTGGAAGGCTATCGGAAATTTGACCCAACTTAAACAATTTAAAGGCAATGCTACCAAATACTAATTGAGTGTATGTAAACTTCTGACCCACTGGGAATGCGATGGAAAAAAAAGGTGAAATAAATCATTCTCTCTACTATTATTATGAAATTTCACATTTTTAAAATAAAGTGGTGATCCTAACTGACCTAAGACAGGGAATTTTTACTTGGATTAAATGTCAGGAATTGTGAAAAACTGAGTTTAAAAGTATTTTGCTAAGGTGTATGTAAACTGCCGACTTCAGCTGTACATATTACCTCAATTACCTTGACGAACCGGTGCCCCGCACATTGACTCTATACCGGTACCCCTGGTATATAGCCTCACAATTGTTATTTTACTGCTGCTGTTAAATGATTTGTTACTTTTATTGAAAAATATTTTTTTTTTTTACTTAACATGTTTTTCTTAAGGGCTTATAAGTAAGTGTTTCACTGTAATGTCTACACCTGTTGTATTCGGCGCATGTGACAAATACCATTTTGATAGGTTACAAATGTATCAAGAAATAATCATATTTATATGCCTAGCAATCAACAAATGTATGTTGTTTAAAGCACACGTCTACAAGCCCCAGTCACCAATGACAGCTCCAAAAAGCTGGTGAACAACATGTGAACGAGAAACTCGTAGAATCATGACTCTTTCAAGATTTCAGTCCATCGTTGGCCGTTAGGGGGTCCTGTGTTTTCTAAGGATTACTGACTCAAATTAACAAAATTAGTCATAGGATTCATTCTTTTAACTGAACAAGACGTAAAAAAATCTAAGTCCATTTGAAGAGCACTACTTCTCATTGATAAAACAATACAACTGAACAGATGAACAGCAATGATTTTGACTCAAACAGGTTGCCCAAAAAATATATATCTTAAAGCCACGCCCCTACTAAGCCACACCTCCACTCCGGGGTTCCTCCAAGAACCCATTGCTACATTGAACCATTAAAAGGTTCCTCAAAAACCCCTCAACTAACCAAAGGTGCAAATATGAACCATTGACTAGCAATGGTTCCTTGAGGACCTCCATGGGTTCCTTGAGGATCTCCAGGTTTCCTCGAGTCACCACTAATTCTCTCTTAGGCTGATCCAGAGAGACTCATCCATGCTTTTATTACAAGCAGGCCTGACTACTGTAATGCTCTCCTATCTGGTCTACCCAAGAAAGCCATTAGTCAACTGCAAAACATACAGAATGCTGCAGCACGGGTACTGACCAAGACCAGAAGGAGAGCACATATTACACCGGTTTTAATGTCTCTGCACTGGCTACCTGAGTTTTAGAATTCATTTAAAGATGCTTCTATTGGTTTTTAAATCAATCCACGATTGTGCTCCCCAATACATGTCAGACATGCTTTTAAGTTATGTACCCAGTAGGTCCCCCAGGTCTTCTGGCACTGACCTTTTAACTATCCCAAAGCCAAGGACCAAGAGGCATGGAGAGACAGCCTTTAGTTATACCAGTCTGCTGTTCCCACATGCTTCAAGAGGGCCACCATCGTTCCTGTTCCCAAGAAAGCTAAGGTAACTGAGCTAAACGACTACCGCCCCGTAGCACTCACTTCCGTCATCATGAAGTGCTTTGAGAGACTAGTCAAGGACCATATCACCTCCACCCTACCTGACTCCCTAGACCCACTCCAATTTGCTTACCGCTCAAATAGGTCCACAGACGATGCAATCTCAACCACACTGCACACTGCCCTAACCCATCTGGACAAGAGGAATACCTATGTAAGAATGCTGTTCATCGACTACAGCTCGGCATTCAACACCATAGTACCCTCCAAGCTCGTCATCAAGCTCGAGACCCTGGGTCTCGACCCCGCCCTGTGCAACTGGGTGCTGGACTTCCTGACGGGCCGCCCCCAGGTGGTGAGGGTAGGTAACAACATCTCCTCCCCGCTGATCCTCAACACTGGGGCCCCACAAGGGTGCGTTCTGAGCCCTCTCCTGTACTCCCTGTTCACCCATGACTGCGTGGCCACGCACGCCTCCAACTCAATCATCAAGTTTGCAGACGACACAACAGTGGTAGGCTTGATTACCAACAACGACGAGACGGCCTACAGGGAGGAGGTGAGGGCCCTCGGAGTGTGGTGTCAGGAAAATAACCTCACACTCAACGTCAACAAAACTAAGGAGATGATTGTGGACTTCAGGAAACAGCAGAGGGAACACCCCCTATCCACATCGATGGAACAGTAATGGAGAGAGTAGCAAGTTTTAAGTTCCTCGGCATACACATCACAGACAAACTGAATTGGTCCACTCACACAGACAGCATCGTGAAGAAGGCGCAGCAGCGCCTCTTCAACCTCAGGAGGCTGAAGAAATTCGGCTTGTCACCAAAAGCACTCACAAACTTCTACAGAGGCACAATCGAGAGCATCCTGGCGGGCTGTATCACCGCCTGGTACGGCAACTGCTCCGCCCTCAACCGTAAGGCTCTCCAGAGGGTAGTGAGGTCTGCACAACGCATCATCGGGGGCAAACTACCTGCCCTCCAGGACACCTACACCACCCGATGTTACAGGAAGGCCATAAAGATCATCAAGGACATCTACCACCCGAGCCACTGCCTGTTCACCCCGCTATCATCCAGAAGGCGAGGTCAGTACAGGTGCATCAAAGCTGGGACCGAGAGACTGAAAAACAGCTTCTATCTCAAGGCCATCAGACTGTTAAACAGCCACCACTAACATTGAGTGGCTGCTGCCTACACACTGACACTGACTCAACTCCAGCCACTTTAATAATGGGAATTGACGGGAAATGTTGTAAATATATCACTAGCCACTTTAAACAATGCTACCTTATATAAAGTTACTTACCCTACATTATTCATCTCATATGCATACCTATATACTGTACTCTATATCATCGACTGCATCCTTATGTAATACATGTATCACTAGCCACTTTAACTATGCCACTTTGTTTACATACTCATCTCACATGTATATACTGTACTCGATACCATCTACTGTATCTTGCCTATGCTGCTCTGTACCATCACTCACTCATATATCCTTATGTACATATTCTTTATCCCCTTACACTGTGTATAAGACAGTAGATTAGGAATTGTTAGTTAGATTACTTGTTGGTTATTACTGCATTGTCAGAACTAGAAGCACAAGCATTTCGCTACACTCACATTAACATCTGCTAACCATGTGTATGTGACAAATAAAATTTGATTTGGTTTGATTTGATTTGATTTGAGTTACTATGCCCCTGGAATAGCCTTCTAGAGAACCTGAGGGGGGCAGAAACTGTGGACATATTTCAAAGAGATCTTGAAACACACATTTTTAGCTTTGTTTTTCCTTCATTCAGTTTGCGTTATTATTTTTGTTTTATATCCATTTATGTTTGTTGTGTAGTAAATATTTCAGTTTTTATTATTTTCTTTATTTTTGTTGTTGTTTTTCTTTCTGTAGAGCACATTGCGTTGCATTCCATGTCTGAAATGTGCTATATAATGAAGCTGGATTTGATTTGAAGAGTGTAAAGTACCAGAAACGATTCCGCTATTCTTACAAGCCCAATAACCCTTATTTGGCACTATATGGAACCATTTGTTTTTAGTGTGTTCCGATAGGAAGGAAGAATAGGAAGGGGAAGGGTTAATTTGCGGCTGGGGAAACCTGATGGTAATTAAGTCTTTGGAATGTCACATACTAGCATTCTATTCCAGAAGCCTTCAGAGTGGGTCAGACATGGAGTGAGGGGAGCGATGCACGTTTCAAATTGTTTTCTTATTTTATTGACGACATTCAAAAAGGGCATCCACACCAAATACCAGAGCCACAGGTAATGTTCCCTATTGTTTTGTCTGTTGGAGTTTACTTTGTCATATCTGGATTTCAGGTAGCCTACTTTATCTGTTATAGATAAACAAGAAAATACATACGGAGGAATCCAGACTAAACCAAATCTAATTTAATCAAATAAGCATGTCTATCCAAAATTTTTGCGCACTGGTGTCATAAGAGCGAAAAGATGCTGACATTTACATCGTTTTCATTTTCTCCAGGGAGATAAACAAATGCAAAATGGCATTGTCCAGAACAGTGCTGTTGTTATTGGTGTACTCGTTATCATTACATGACACAGTAAGAGGTGTCGCAGAGATATGCCGGGGGACTCACTGCCACGGTGGCGAGACTGGGGATCCCAGACCGTGCGTCGGAGCCCAATGCCTGGGGGGTAGATCATCCAGACCACCGCGGCAATATAATCCAACAACACAGGGCAGATCGGGACAGGCAGTCCCCAGCCAGCACCATGTGTACCACAGCTCTCAGTCAAGAGGAGACACAACAGACACGTATGTTGTTCAACCACAGCGCGGTAGGCATAGTGACAGCGTTAGAGAAAGCGCAAGGATGCAAACGTCTGAAGTTTTCGTTTCAGGATGTACTGGAGCGGATTGCGTTACTCCTCAGAAACATCTCCACGCTTTTAACGACACCAGAGACTGCAAAGGAATCGAATGTAAATTACCACTAAGGATACGGCCAAAGCCCCGTCCAAAAGATTGTGTGGGAGTCGGCTGTCTGACTGATGATGCCGCAGCTTCCAGACAGCCTTCCCCTGTCCATATGCCGGACAGAGCTGCTCAGTTTCTGGGAGAATTTCCAGAGTTTGGATATCCTGCATCTGAACTTGGCAGTGCGCCTTTGGGAGTGCAGCTCACATGTGACATTAAACCAGGTTAGTATATACCCACATCAATTGTATATGAAATATATTATTATTAGTGGTATAATGCATTAACATACTACACAGTAACAGAAAACTGTAAATTATATGGTCATTTGGGGTATTATAAACAGTCAAATACTCTGAAACATTTTACTGCATCATACTATACATTATGGTGCATTGTGGGAAAATATTTTGCGCATAGCAAAACATTGTTGTATTTCGTATGGTACTGTCATTCCACCCCACAGAATACAATACCATACCATATCTTTGGTGCACTAATAACCGTTTGACCACTAGTGGGTGCATGGTATTGTTGTTTTTGGTTCATTAACATATTTTGAGGGTTGGGCTTGTAGTAGGCTATATTTGTTGCACCCTTGAGTGAGAATGCTGTACTCTGTGGTTATAGTGCCCCATCAATTTGGATGGGCAGCAACTATTAAACCTTTACCATGTCCTTTTGGTCTGTTTTGTAGTGATGGGAGCTTCCTGAAGCATTGAGATTTTCCATCCAATTGTGTTGAAAATAAGTTCATCATTCAAGGCTTTGATCAACACACTATACACTAGTGGCACCTGCTGGTCAAAATAATTTAGAGCTGCCAAATTACTATAGACGATGTCCCATAGCATGAGCGTAGTGTAGCCTTTGTCTTCTGCCAAATAAATACCAAACCAATCAGGTGGTTGTTCAGCAAAACTTCAGACATCATTGATCACATGCTTCTGATAAAGTGATACAGTCATCGGCACACTGCTTCACGATTTCAACGCATGCCTTGGAGCTCCAGCATTCAACGTAACATCACTACTGTTTTGCCCTGTAGTCGATGCCAGTTTGGAAGCCTTTGGTAAGACCTCTAGAAGTGCAAGTGATATAAATACCCAAATATTAATTAATATGCTATAATGTGTAAACACTTTACCTAGCAGCCAACATGCTTGCACCAATCCCTTAACTCCTCCCTCAATGAATTTCATTCATCCATTCATTTACCTTCTTTTTTTTTACAGTATAATACAGTACATTTTATGGTATTGTACTTTGTGTAATTACACAGTACTTGCTTTGATGCCATATTTATATTACATTAGGTGTACTGTAATGTGTAATACAGAGTTTTACTTGCCACGAGCTGCCTGTAATCTACTGTCAAATCCCCAGTAACACCTTTACAGTGTAGGCTGTCTATTGAGGAGAACGTAGTTGACAGACGAGGGAAGATACATAGTGTGTAAAAGGGTTTCCAACTCGTGCCAGATTGAACTCCGTGGATGTGTGCGTAATTTGGAACCCCTTTACACAATGCGTATGCAAAATAACCAAAGTGGTCTCATTCCAGAACAAGCGGTTTTCATCGTGATTATTGTCTTATAGGCTACATAGATTTGTTTAGAAATGACATGGTGAAATGGAAATCACATAATATTCCTTTAATTACTTTCAATTTATTTGGGATTAATTTAAACACGCAACATTAGGCATCATTGCTACCATCTTCTTGTGTTTGAGACCCAAGATTAGACATCATTGACTACAGTCCAATTGAACTAGAAAAATGTCTGGCAGTCAAGAAAAGTTAGAATGCTTTGATGTCTATAAAAAGCCGGCCTAGGAAACTTCCATTACTTGATGTTGGACTTTTAGATTTTGTGGCAAAATAGTTTAACAAAAATTTTAAAAAGTATTTAATCTCAAAAAGGGATGTACTGTATTATCATAATTTCACAGTATATTTAACTTAACATTAACCACAATTTCAGTAATGATTTGCTGAACTGTTTTGAATCATCTTAGAGTACAGGAGCACATTATTAGTACTTGATTCCAGTTTAATAGCTAGCTATACATAGTTCCACATCCTATCTCTGACTACTCCACACGTTAAACCCTGCCCTCTTCCATCTCACAGGGGAGAATGAGGTGCCTTCAGAGGATGCACTCATCTTACACCTCCAACTGGCTAAGGGGCAGGAGAAACTGGTAGAGGCCCTTCAGGCTCAGCAGACGATCATCCGCGACCTGCAGCAAAAGCTAACCGAACAGCAGGGGGCGCTGTTGGCCCAGCAGCGGGAGATCCTGGAGCAGCAGCGGCGCATGTACGAGCAGATGGACGTGGTCAAGGCACAGTATGGCCTGCTCTCTGACACCGTCAAACAGGTGTCCTTCCAAGGCCTCCAAGGGGAACTCCAGAGCTACTTCGAGAGCCACCTGGCAGGCCTCCAGAGCCAGGCTCGGAGCCACCTGCAGAAGTCCTATGCCGTTCGCAAGGACATGCACATGGATGTAGATGCTAAGTTGATGGATGTGGTCGGGGAAGCCCACCTTCCGCACCCCCTGCTGGGGTGTGGCGCCCCGTGTGGACCGGAGGATTACTGTGACTTCCAGAGGGAGCCGCCGCAGTGTGAGAAGTGTACCATGTGCCCACCTGGTTTCTTCCTGGTCTCCCAGTGCTCTCCCAATGCAGACAGAATATGTCAGGACAGAGACGAATGCCTTGAATTACCAAACCTATGTGGACAGGGAGTGAAGTGCATCAACACTCCAGGTAAGGCTTATAACATTTATAATTTGTAATTAGACATGATATCCATCCTGGTTCCAGAAGTCCTTTTATTGAATAGTCAACTAAGAGTATCAAGCAATTTGGCACATGCTCATATTTCTGATCTCCTTCTCCCATCTCTTTGTCGTTGTTTGATGCTGAGCAGGAGGGTTCAGGTGCCTGGGCATGTCAGAAAGGGAGGCTGCTGCTGGAGTATGTGGGCATGACTACTTCTACAACCAGGAGCTTCCGGAGTGCCAGGCTTGTTCTGACTGCAATGGAGAACCCATTGCCATCCCCTGTACAGCCACCAGTGATTCTGTCTGTGGACCCTTCACAGACAACCTGATGTCCCAGTCCTGGAGTGCCACCGTGACCTTGCCCCCAGCCAGGGCCCCCGGCAGCCACATCTTCCCTGGCCTCCAGCTCAATGTCCAGAGCAAAGAAGCCAGCGACTTGCTGTCCAACCATGCCGGCCGGCTATCCTTCCAGCAGCACGGCTTGATGTGGCTGGACCATAACTTTGCCCTAAAGCACAATTGCAGGAACTTCCTCCAGGTGGGCATGCGACTCAACAGCAGTCAAGAGGAGGAGGGCCATGACCTCAGTGGGGTCCGCATTGAGCAGCCAGACGGGAAGTACTTCCAGGGAGTTAGTGTTAGTGGCATCGCAGAGGTCGAGCCCAACCACATGCTGACTCTGTTCCTGAAGAGTCCCAACCAGCATTGCAACCAGAGCAAGGACCTTCATGTTTACGAACTCAACGGGCCTTCCTTCAGCATGCTCTGGCTGTCCCACGATACTGGAGCCGTGGCCATGACAGCACAGATGTCAATGTCAGCCCACTACCAGACCAACTACCGTCCAACCTTCCGCATCACCTCCGTCTCTGACCCTTACATGGTGGGGTTGACCCACGACAGCCGCGGGGTGCGCTTCACAGAGAGTGGCGTGGTTAAATTTGTCCTACAGCAAGCACTGTACTCCATGGGCCACACCTGCATCCGAGAGGGCTTCTCTCTGGTGGCCTATGCCAACCGCAACGGGACCAACCAGGAATTGATGCAGGCATTCAAGTCGGGCGTCAACTACAGGGACACATCCATCACCCTTTCTGGGGCTGTCAGGGTGGATAGTGGGCACTCGCTTAGTTTCGAGATCCTATCCCCATCTCAGTGTAATATCCGCTACTTTGGAGACAGTACTGGGATCAGTATTCTGAGCCTTATCTGGATCCCCTCAGCTGTCTCCTCTGCCCTGACTGCCACAGTGTCCAGGACAGGCCTTCCCTCTGGAGTCGTTCGCAACAAAGCCCTCTTCTTCCAGCAGGTCAGCCCAGAATCAGACCAAGTGCGCCTGGCCCATTCTGGGGAACCCAACGCCCAAAAGAACTTTGTCTTCTGGGGGGATGGGACAGCTAACGTTGCCCTCAACCTGAAGCTGATCCATTCGTGTAACGTGGTGAAGCTCACTCTTCACCGGCAGGGGGGCAGCGGGGAGGGTGGACAGGCTACACCCGTGGCCCAGCAGATTTCTGGGCACATGCCTGAGGGCAGCGAATGGGCCAACGTGGGCCTGAGGGCCTCCTTCCAGGTCCAAAACGGTACAGCCATCTATGTGACACTGGACTGCGTACGTGGTCGTGTTAACCAGATCACCCACAAGGGAGGCACTAACATATCCATCCTCTGGGTGGCGTTGTGATCCAAAAAGAGGACCTTTTTTGTTGTTGACTCTGTCACATTTTGTCAACACGTTTTGGAAACATACATAGTTTCGCACAATTTCAAATTACAGATCAAATTGGAACCTCACTTAACGTCACAGATGCTTCCAAGGTAGAGGAACTTTTTTGAAATGGAAGGTTGTGTTTTGTCTAATGTTAACATTTTTGTTATGTTAATGTTGTTTGTATCTTATGACTGATACTTTGTTGATTCATTGATTTTTTTGGGGAGGACAAGTACTGATGTTGCTCGAAGTACTTCGGCTGGTTGATCAGTGACCAATTATTTTCTATGAAGTAAGCTGAATGATGTGTGTGTGTTTATAATGTGTGTTATGCTTTTTATTATGCTATATCTTATTCCATCAATTTCCTGCACATGAATATGAAATGTTGCCTTTCAATGCGTGTGTATTAGAGTATTTTGATAAAAGAGCATTTAAATATTTTAAAATGTATTATATTTAACTTTCACCAGGCTGTTATTTTTATTTCATATTTTCAATAACTTATTCTGAATTTTATGTCACTTAAAATAATAGAGGAACATTGGGAAAAAAAATGTATCGATATACTATTGGAAACAATACCTTACTTCATAAACAGAATTGTACTTCAATCGCTTGATAAAACAATCACAGTTGTGTCAATACTGTGCTTCTCGGATACATGTATGTCAAACAATATAATTATGTTACAAATATTTATGTGACCATGGAACTACAGTATAAGTGTAGTATACATTACATATACTTACATAAATGGTGTAGGGAAAGTTTATCCTCAGATTATCATTTTTACATTTGATAATTCACACAAATCAGGTTTTATGTAGCAACAATATGTTAACCGTTAACTGCATAATGTATGTTGTGCTTTAGCCTCAAAACTCTTGGCCCTGTGGAAGTGCTGCCTATGCATAGCATTCTTAATTGCCTTTGTGCATGTTCTTTCCCCCAAACAATTAGACACAATGAAGTGTTTCAGCGATTTGGCAGCGAAGCAAAGCGGTCGGTCACTGAAATACTTCTGCTTTATTTTCACTTCGCCATGCAATGCTTGGTGATTTGTTTGTTCTATGTATTGTAGAACAACAATGAGTGTATTCTTGTTTTTTTCAAAGCCAAATAAAAATTCACAAATTTTGTACGATGTTGATTCTCCCTCTTGCTTTAAAAAAAAATAAAATACGTACCAAAAAGTGATGAAGAGGTCAGCATCTAGGTGTGATTTTTGGGATGAACTGAGATTGATTGAGATGTCATTCATGTAGAACATGTATGTCCTGAAATAGAGGCTTTGATTAAAAATGTGAATGACAGCACCTCCACCATGTGACTGCATCACATATGAGCCTAATTCTTCAGTCTTTTCAACCATGACAGCTTTAAAACTGACCCCACCACCCTGACAACCATCATACATGAAATACCCAGTATTTTCCACAGCTTAAATAGAAAACTTAACAGCCAGACATTACTCATGTCATGGAGTCCCAAACATATTGAACCTATTTGAAATCAACTTTTTAAGCAAAGTAGGTGTCCAAATTGCAGAAAGAAATCATACAGTTGTACTAATTATTGGTCTTGAATCATTTTAGAATCAATCCATCATATTTAACACACAGGTAAACTGACTAATAGCGGCTGAATCGGAACGAAAACTGATTGTGAGAAATAATCGACTGTTTCTGTCTGCAGTCTGAATTGAAAACAGGTGTGTGAGATGGAGCGACGCTCCAGGTTTCTCATGTTGTCGATCAAATGGGACCCACAGTGTATGAGGGGAAACATCAAAGGCAGCAGAGAGACAGAGCTGTGTGTGTGAGCGAGCGAGAGAGGGAAAACGAGAAGAGAGAGGATGTCTGTGTGCATCTGCGTGTATGTGGGTGTTTACCTGTAAGTACGTTGTGCACGTGTCTAGAGCAATAGAATAGTGTGCATTATAAACTATGGACCGTTAAGACAGAAGTATTCAAACTGAATTTTCACTTTTTAATGTGAACCATGTGTTTCTTCTACAATTCTCATACTTATTAACACTCAAATGTTTGACACAAATCATGTGTGTGTGTGTGAGAGACAGTCAGTGTTAATTCATAAAAAGACAGTCCAGTATCATTTAAAAGATAGACCATTAAGGTGCTATGAAACCTGAATCACTGTAAACTTATCCAGTGGTGCTTGGAGAGACATCATTCATCACCACAAAGCATATATATGAAGTGAGTTTATTTACCTTCTTATGGCTTAACCACTGATGTATATAAACCCTGGATTTCTGATGCAATGAATTTGCCAATGACAGGCTTTGAAGGCATTTTTTTTTTGCAGTGGGGACAGTAACTTAGTACTTTCACAAAATTATACATTAAGGAAGTGTTTTATATATTTTTTAGCTCACATAATGTAATGTAAATGTATGCATGAAGGTAGGTGTCTGTAATAGAATATATGTGGCAAAAACTAACGTAGATATTTACAATTGCATTTCTATAGCTTACAAAATAATTTTTTACGAAGGTGGGGGAGTGTCAAGATGGAGGCCCGGTGGTTTCAAAACATTGCACCCTTTCTGTCATCTAGTATATATATAAATAATTGGGCTTAAGTCCTTTACTTTGCTTGCCTGTTTTAAACCTTTAAAAAGGTCCAATGTAGCCATTCTTATCTTAATATCAAATCATTTCTGGGTAACAATGAAGTACCTTACTATGATTGTTTTTCATTAAAATGGTCAAAAAGAAACAAAAATAGCTTCTTGGCAAAGAGTATTTCTCAAACAAGAATTTAGCTTAGACTGAATTTGAAAACTGAAAACTAGCTGTTATTGGCAGAGAGGTTTGGAACTCTCTTTCTTATTGGACAATTAATGATGTCAGCAGGCAGGCCAAAACGTCCCACCAAAACAGGCTGAAATTTCAGGCCGTCTTTTCAAACAGCTCTTACACTAAAAGGTTATTATCAAAATGTTCAGAATTTCAGAGTATTATTCCAAACTCATAGTGTGAATATATATATATATATATATATATATATAAACACAGAAAAATAACATTTTTGACTGCAGTGGGCCATTAAGACTTGAGGTCACACTGACAAACAACCAACTCCATCCTCATCTTTTTTCCACAACAGTCTTCTGAATGAGTACTAAACTGGATGCTATTAGATTGCAATGCATTCACTTGTGGGAGGGTGTTGAGTGCTATTTAACTGCCATAACGTTACGTATCTAGAAATTATATTGAGTAATTACATTCTTATTACCACAATGAAATAGGCTAGAGTAACTACATGGACTTAGTTACTATAAACTTTATTAAGCATCCTCAACTGCAACACTGGGATGTACAGTATGATAGCTAGACCTAGGGTTGCAATATTCCAGGAACGTTCAATAAGTTCCCTGGTTTTCCAGGAATCCTGGTTGAAGCCTTAGCTAGTTCCATGGCTCCCCATGGCCTATCTATTATAGCAACATCAGTTGCAGTGATTTGTAGTCCTCGCTGAACCCTCTCCAAACCCAATCCTGGCCCCTTTTACTCTAATGTTGACTTAAAAAGGACAAACCCAGTGAAGGAGTCTAATCAAAAGCGGATGTGAAAGCCAGTCAATCCTCTTGTCTGCAGTCAATGTAAGCCATGTGGGCTTTTTTTCTCTGAGGCCACAAGCCACCAAATAAACACAATACAGGAGGTTAGCCTAACATGGATTGGCTGTCTGTGTCTTCGTGTTGTATACTGTTAAACGTGGCCTTTTCTTCTTTATTAAAAAAAGAATTCCGGCCCAAGGTTGACGTCTAACCCCCCAAAATATTTTAAGAGGATGTGACGTCACAGACACCACATCATTACATAGCGTCACTTTGAAAAGAGGGTAAAGGGGGAAAACCCATTTGTGACGGCTCACTCTAAATAGAGCATATCCATAATGATTTACTCAACCAGCAGACATACTGCACTGTACTGGATGAGCATAATCCATTAGAAGAACAAGTTGAATGTGTCTGTTTGGATTGGATGAGAGTTATGTACTGTTGCAATGTTCATAGTGTGTATTTAGCTTTTTGTGAGGCTCTAAAACTCCACTGGTGCTTGTATCTAACAGCTTTGACATTTCTTGTTGGAGTAGTAGAGTGAAAGTAGGAATTTTCCATTATGCTAACGCACCTTCTTAAAAGACAGGGGCACTTTGCGACACTATCTCAGTTGGTTGCTACAGACCACATTCCATGCTTGGCTACTTTAATAATGACACCGCCCACTCTCTCTGCTAATAAGAAACTAATGGTTCACCAATTATAGCTAACAGCAGAGTGTGTGTATGGCTGTGTATATGCGTGCGTATGCGTGCACGTGAACCCCTCTGACCGCTGGTTGCAGGGTTATGACCAGTTGATGAGAGGTTTCAGTCTAACGTTCTTGGCCACTGATTACGTCTCAATCTCCTTAAACACAGTATTATAACCATATTATGTTTCTCTCTCCTGCTCTAAAGCCCCGTTTAAACCTTGTGTGTCCTTTGTCCTGATCTTGTCCACATTCTGACTGTGCTCACAATTTTAGACAGGTCATATCTTATTTTGTTAACAGACAAGATAAGAACAAGATCAGGACAATATCAGGACGCATGTTAGCGGCAGGTATAAATGGGGCTATAGATAATCTCTTCCTCTCTTTCATTCCTCTTCTCTCCATCTGTGCAAGTCTTTCACTCTCTTTATCCCTCAGAGGGGTTAGTGATGCATGCTGGAATGAAGTAGCAGGTCACTAGCCACAAACACAGGCTGAAACTTACTGTTAACGGGCCCAAGCAAAAGCCTTTCAGTTCAGAAGGCTGCAAAATTCTGCGTGCCTGCCTGCCCCCTCTCTTCTACTCCCATTTGCTCACAGCATGCTGAAAGAGTAGCATTTGCTGCAGGGAAAGAATACCCTTTACTAGAACTATGAAATATGCCTTTTCTGGACACATTTTGGACCAAGTTTATGTTCTTATCAGTAAAGGTTTGGGCCAGTTATTGGGGCAGCTAAAAAAATAATTCAATTCACAATATCTTTGATTCTCAGCTTTGGCCACAGCTCTGCATATTTCACCCTGATTTCTGGCATAATTCTCTGATTACCAAGATCGTACCATTTAATTTGCATACTCTTTTTACAACCTTAATCATGTTGGTGTCAAAAGCAATCAGAATGATGGAGTCATGCAGAATCTCAATGAGGCTGGGAAAAAGCTGTGTGTCTCTATAAAAACATGTCAGAGAGAGATTGCGGCCATCTTCATGAATAACCAATTAGAACGCTGACGATAAATAGCTTCTTGGCTGGATATGAGCAAGCATGTCCCCGTGGTGTATTTTTTTTAAACAGTGGATGAATGCTCCCCATTTCACATGAACTCCCTGGTGGACTCTACAGTTAATTGCCTTCTCCAGCAGGCGCTTACAGATGATCTATCTCTGATTCCACACAAATGACTGATCGCAGCCGGTTGAGGTCTGTGAATATGCATTGTGCATTCGACCACAAAGCTGTTTATGTTACAAGAGCATTGACACTGTTATAGATGTTAGCAAATTAGCTCAGCCTATAACTGCTTAAAACAGGTCAGTGGAACCTGTGCAGACGTTTCCCTTTCCCCGTCTGTAACAGTCAGACTCCATTATCTTACAGATACTTCCCCCAAGTGGAAGCTCATTACATTACCGAAGAAGAAGAGCCCATTAGAAACACAAAACACAAGACAAAGAATTGGAAAGACAATAAAGCTGCCCAGTTGAAATAGGGCATCAACGATGTTGACACTCTTCGTGTGACCCCTATACCTTGTTTCCATCCCGTCAAGGATCCGGTGAACAGAGTCATAGGTAGAAATGAAGGGGAGAAGACGACCCAGACATCAGATATATTGCTTCAACCTCATAGCATTAGAAGACAGTGTGAGATGAAAAACACCTACCCCAAAACACACAAACATCTGTTTAGGTTTAGCTACCCTACTGCAGGAAGGTAATATAATCACATGCACGACTTAAAATAGGAATAACATAGCAGAGATGCTAATGGTTCACGGGTCCATGATAATCTTTTTGGGATTCGTCAGGGAATGAATCCCTCTCTAAAGACAACTATTCATGCGTTACATTCTGTCGCTCTCACCAGTAAATCTCGTGTGGCAGAGACTTTGTCCGGTTAAACTTTGATATTGTTTTTTTTTTCAACTGCTTTGGTACCATTTTCACAAGTATGTGGTACTTTTTCACAACGCTTACAACAAAACTCAAAACAGATCATCAAAAATGCAGTTGTTACAAAACTTTAAGTACATCTTCAATTGACTAAGTACAAGACATAAAATCATAGTCACTTTAAACAAACTTAATTAGTGTTTTATCTAGAAACATATGTTTCACATTGCAATACACGTTAATATAAAGTAATTGCTTTTCGCAATGCTCACATCATTTTTGATATGATTGTCTTCTCATTTGTTAAAATACATTTTACTATAACTTAATCCAACCTCTCTTAATCAATAATCACCTATATCAATAATCACCTAATCACCTTTGGTAAACCTATACATTTTAAACGGGTTTGTCTACAACAGATTATGAACTATTTAATGAAAATCGATGTTTGCATAAATATATAAAAGTATGATTTACTGTAATGTATTATCATAACTATTGTGATATTTACTTCACAGCAAGTTGAAACAAAATCAGAAATTGACAAGGTCAGAGATGTACTTGCATGTAATGCATGCCCTATGCAGTAAACATGCATCCGAAATAAAGTTGCTGGGGTCTTTTCACACTGTTTAACTGAAAATGCATTGGCCAATGCTGTAATTCATACCCCTTACATAGCAGGTGTTTTATCCAAAGTGACGACAGCGAGTCATAAACCAAGTGGGAATCGAACTCACTACTCTGGTGTTGCTAGTGACATGCGCTTACTATCTAAGCCACACAGCACCGCTTGTCACGCATGCTCCCTCTCCCTTGTCACGCATGCGCGAAGTCACCAAGCAGCTCATTATTACGCACACCAGTCACCATCGTTAAGCGCACCAGCGCCTCATGAGACTCACCTGGACTCCATCGTCTGCCTGATTACCTTCCCTATATCTGTCACGCCCTTTGGTTCTTTCCCTAGGCGATATTGTTTCTGTTCCAGTGTTCATGGCTGTAGGCTACCCGGTTTTCTTGTTTTGGCCTATGTTATATATATATTTTTTTAAATACACTCCCTGAACTTGCTTCCCGACTCCCAGCGTACACATTACACCACTACAATACATACAGTGCATTCAGAAAGTATTCATACCCCTTGACTTATTCCACATTTTGTTGTGCTACAGCCTGAATTCACCTATCTGCACACAATACCCAATAATGACAAAGTAAAAATATGTTCTTAGAAATGTTTGCAAATTCATTGAATATGAAATACAGAAATAACTCATTTACATAACTATACACACACGCACACACACACACACGTCAATATATGTTGCAATCACCTTTGGCAGAAATTACAGCTGTGAGTCCTTCCCGGGTAAGTCTCTAAGAGCTTTGCACACATGGATTGCGAATTAATCTTTCAAAAATTCTTCAAGCTCTGTCAAATTTGTTGTTGATCATTGCTACGCAACCATTATCTTCTTGGTTAGCAACTCCAGTGTAGATTTGGCTTTGTGTTTTAGGTTATTGTCCTGCTGAAACGTGAATTCATCTCCCAGTGTCTGGTGGAAAGCCGAATGAACCAGGTTTTCCTCTAGGATTTTGCCTGTGCCTTGCCCCCCCCCCCCCCCCCCCCCCAGTTCTTAACGATTAGAAGCATACCCATAACATGATGCAGTCACCACTATGCTTGAAAATATAGAGAGTGGTACTCAGTAATATGCTGTATTTGCACCAAACATAACACTTTGTATTCAGGACAAAAAGGTATATTGCTTTGGCACATTTTTTGCAGTATTACTTTAGTGTAATGTTGCACATAGGATGCATGTTTTGGAATATGTTTTATTCTGTACAGGCTTTTTTCTTTTGACTCTGTCAATTAGGTTAGTATTGTAGAGTAACTATGATGTTGTTGATCCATCCTCAGTTTTCTCCTATCACAGCAATTAAATTCTGTAACTATTTTAAAGTCACCATTTGCCTCATGGTGAAATCCCTGAGCGGTTTCCTTCATCTCCGGCAACTGAGTTAAGAAGGATGCCTATATCGCAGGCTAGGGTCTATTTTTCTCCCCTTCCTGTCTGATTGACGTGCCCAAAGTAAACTGCCTGTTACTCAGGCCCAGAAGCCAGGATACGCTTGTAATTGGTACCATTGGATAGAAAACACTTTGCAGTTTGTAGAAATGTTAAAATGATGTATGAGACTATAACACAATTGATATGGTAGGAGAAAATCCAAAGAAAAACCAACCAGAAAATATTGTTTTTTGAGAGCCCATGCTCTTTCAATGGAAAGCTATGGATCCTATGCAATTCCAGTTCCCAAATTGCAATTCCTACGGCCTTCCATTAGATGTCAACAGTCTTTGTTCAAGGTTCCAGGCTTGTCTCTTCCCAAACATGGAAGAATTTTGAGTTTTGGTACAGGTAGTCAGAGTTGGAAATCAGTCTGTGCGTGTGCGGTGAAGAGGACGCTCACTTGCTAATTTAGCTTTTCTATTGAACATACTTCTTTCCGTATGAAATATTATAGTCTAATTACATTTTAGGGTACCTGAAGATTGAGTAGAAACGTATTATGACTTCTTTTAATAAAGTTTAGCGGTAGCTTTTTGGATTCCTTTCTCTGCATGTTGAACAAGTGGTTTACTCAAATCAATGGCGCCAACTAAACCGACTTTTTGGGATATAAAGAAGGATTTTATCTAACAAAACAACCATGCATGTTGTAGCTGGGACCCTTGGGATTGCAAATCAGAGGAAGATTTTCAAAAAGTAAGTGAATATTTAATTGCTATTTGTTATTTTTACGAAGCCTGTGCTGGTTGAAAAATATTTTGATATGTGGCGCTGTCCTCAAACAATCGCATGGCATGCTTTCGCTCTAAAGCCTATTGTAAATCGGACAATGCATTTAGATTAACAATAATAATTTTTATGATTATTTATTTGAATTGCGCACCCTCCAATTTCACCGGAACTTGTCGACAGGTGTCCCGCTGATGGGACACCTAGCCCTGAGAAGTTTTAAATTCTGTAACTTATTTAAAGTCACCATTGGCCTTATGTTGAAATCACTGAGCGGTTTCCTTCATCCCAGGCAACTGAGTTAAGAAGGATGCCTGTATCATTATAGTGACTGATTCACCATCCAAAGTGTAATTAATAACTTCACCATGCTCAAAGGGATATTCATTGTTTGTTTTTTACCTATCTACCAATAGGTGCCCTTCTTTGTGAGGCATTGGAAAACCTCCCTGTAACGGTTTTCTTCCGTTGAAGGAGAGGAGGACCAAAATGCAGCGTGGTTAGAGTTCAACATGTTTTAATAAGGACAATAAATGACAACACTACAAAATACAAAACAACAAATGTGAAAACCAAAACAGTCCTATCTGGTGCATAGACACAAAGACAGAAGACAATCACCCACAAAATACCCACAGAATATAGCTGCCTAAATATGGTTCCCAATCAGAGACAACGATAGACAGCTGCCTCTAATTGAGAACCAATCTAGGCAACCATAGACCTACAAACTACCTAGAAAGGACACAGCCCCATAAACATACAAAAACCCCTAGACCAGGCAAAACACATAAATCCCCCATGTCACACCCTGACCTAACCAAAATAATAAAGAAAACAAAGATAACTAAGGCCAGGGCGTGACACTCCCTGGTCTTTGTGGTTGAATCTGTGTTTGTAATTCACTGCTCGACTGATGGACTTTACAGATAATTGTATGTGTGGGGTACAGAGATGAGGTAATCATTCAAAAATCATGTTAAACACTATTATTGCACACAGAGTGAGTCCATGCAACTTGTGTGACTTGTTAGGCACATTTTTACTCCCAAACTTATTTTAGGCTTGAAAGGGGTTATTGACTCAAGACATTTTAGCTATTCATTTTCAATTCATTTGTAAAACTTTAGAAAATATATCATTCCACTTTGACATTATGAGGTATTGTCTGTAGGCCAGTGACAACAAATCTCAATTTAATCCATTTAAACTCAGGCTGTAACAGAAGAAAATGTGGAACAAGTCAAGGGGGTGTGAATACTTACTGAAGGTCCTGTAAAAGTACAATACGATATGGTGTGTGTGAGATTGGTTACGGTGTGTGCTTGCCCCCGAATAGCAGCACTGTAGAAACTATTACACTCACATTTACATTTACATTTAAGTCATTTAGCAGACGCTCTTATCCAGAGTGACTTACAAATTGGTGAATTCACCTTCTGACATCCAGTGGAACAGCCACTTTACAATAGTGCATCTAAATCATTAAGGGGGGGGGGGTGAGAAGGATTACTTATCCTATCCTAGGTATTCCTTGAAGAGGTGGGGTTTCAGGTGTCTCCGGAAGGTGGTGATTGACTCCGCTGTCCTGGCGTCGTGAGGGAGTTTGTTCCACCATTGGGGGGCCAGAGCAGCGAACAGTTTTGACTGGGCTGAGCGGGAACTGTACTTCCTCAGTGGTAGGGAGGCGAGCAGGCCAGAGGTGGATGAACGCAGTGCCCTTGTTTGGGTGTAGGGCCTGATCAGAGCCTGGAGGTACTGCGGTGCCGTTCCCCTCACAGCTCCGTAGGCAAGCACCATGGTCTTGTAGCGGATGCGAGCTTCAACTGGAAGCCAGTGGAGAGAGCGGAGGAGCGGGGTGACGTGAGGCAGGGTCGTACTCTGCGGATGTTGTAGAGCATGAACCTACAGGAAAACTCGCCTCCCTGCGGACCTGGCATCCTTTCACTCCCTCCTCTCTACATTTTCCTCCTCTGTCTCTGCTGCTAAAGCCACTTTCTACCACTCTAAATTCCAAGCATCTGCCTCTAACCCTAGGAAGCTCTTTGCCACCTTCTCCTCCCTCCTGAATCCTCCTTCCCCTCCCCCCCTCCTCCTCCCTCTCTGCAGATGACTTCGTCAACCATTTTGAAAAGAAGGTCGACGACATCCGATCCTCGTTTGCTAAGTCAAACGACACCGCTGGTTCTGCTCACACTGCCCTACCCTGTGCTCTGACCTCTTTCTCCTCTCTCTCTCCAGATGAAATCTCGCTTCTTGTGACGGCCGGCCGCCCAACAACCTGCCCGCTTGACCCTATCCCCTCCTCTCTTCTCCAGACCATTTCCGGAGACCTTCTCCCTTACCTCACCTCGCTCATCAACTCATCCCTGACCGCTGGCTACGTCCCTGCCGTCTTCAAGAGAGCGAGAGTTGCACCCCTTCTGAAAAAACCTACACTCGATCCCTCCGATGTCAACAACTACAGACCAGTATCCCTTCTTTCTTTTCTCTCCAAAACTCTTGAACGTGCCGTCCTTGGCCAGCTCTCCCGCTATCTCTCTCAGAAAGACCTTCTTGATCCAAATCAGTCAGGTTTCAAGACTAGTCATTCAACTGAGACTGCTCTTCTCTGTATCACGGAGGCGCTCCGCACTGCTAAAGCTAACTCTCTCTCCTCTGCTCTCATCCTTCTAGACCTATCGGCTGCCTTCGATACTGTGAACCATCAGATCCTCCTCTCCACCCTCTCCGAGTTGGGCATTTCCGGCGCGGCCCACGCTTGGATTGCGTCCTACCTGACAGGTCGCTCCTACCAGGTGGCGTGGCGAGAATCTGTCTCCTCACCACGCGCTCTCACCACTGGTGTCCCCCAGGGCTCTGTTCTAGGCCCTCTCCTATTCTCGCTATACACCAAGTCACTTGGCTCTGTCATAACCTCACATGGTCTCTCCTATCATTGCTATGCAGACGACACACAATTAATCTTCTCCTTTCCCCCTTCTGATGACCAGGTGGCGAATCGCATCTCTGCATGTCTGGCAGACATATCAGTGTGGATGATGGATCACCACCTCAAGCTGAACCTCAGCAAGACGGAGCTGCTCTTCCTCCCAGGGAAGGACTGCCCGTTCCATGATCTCGCCATCACGGTTGACAACTCCATTGTGTCCTCCTCCCAGAGTGCTAAGAACCTTGGCGTGATCCTGGACAACACCCTATCGTTCTCAACTAACATCAAGGCGGTGGCCCGTTCCTGTAGGTTCATGCTCTACAACATCCGCAGAGTACGACCCTGCCTCACACAGGAAGCGGCGCAGGTCCTAATCCAGGCACTTGTCATCTCCCGTCTGGATTACTGCAACTCGCTGTTGGCTGGGCTCCCTGCCTGTGCCATTAAACCCCTACAACTCATCCAGAACGCCGCAGCCCGTCTGGTGTTCAACCTTCCCAAGTTCTCTCACGTCACCCCGCTCCTCCGCTCTCTCCACTGGCTTCCAGTTGAAGCTCGCATCCGCTACAAGACCATGGTGCTTGCCTACGGAGCTGTGAGGGGAACGGCACCGCAGTACCTCCAGGCTCTGATCAGGCCCTACACCCAAACAAGGGCACTGCGTTCATCCACCTCTGGCCTGCTCGCCTCCCTACCACTGAGGAAGTACAGTTCCCGCTCAGCCCAGTCAAAACTGTTCGCTGCTCTGGCCCCCCAATGGTGGAACAAACTCCCTCACGACGCCAGGACAGCGGAGTCAATCACCACCTTCCGGAGACACCTGAAACCCCACCTCTTTAAGGAATACCTAGGATAGGATAAAGTTATCCTTCTCACCCCCCCCTTAAATGATTTAGATGCACTATTGTAAAGTGGCTGGTCCACTGGATGTCATTAGGTGAATTCACCAATTTGTAAGTCGCTCTGGATAAGAGCGTCTGCCAAATGACTTAAATGTAAATGTAAATTGGGGTTCCAAATCAGGGATAGTACCAAGTGCCGTCCCCATAAATATTTTTGTTGTATAAGTGTTGAAACAATCAACATCTTAATAAAAAGTTGTACCGTACTCTTATCACACAAAAGTGCACAATGGATTAATGCAAAAAGCTACACTACAATGAATAGTTTCCTTGAAATATGGTGTGTTTTATCTTATCAGTCTGTAACATTGCTCTCTATCAGGATGACTCCAGGATGCTATTTCTTTGTGTGTCTAAAGAATGAAACAAAAATTGCAGAACTTATGTTCAAATGGATGTTCAAAATGACATTGTATAATTTGCTTCTTTATGTGTGTGTGTGTGTGCGCATGACCATGTATATGTATGCATGTCTGATACCACTAGTCAACATATAGGACTGTCGCTATGGACTACTGTACCTAGTATATGTATTATTACTGTAAAGAGTGTAGTTTATTAATGATGTGTTGACCACTCTTCCCTGGGCAGTGATATCATTGGTTTATGTTCACTGTGTATTTACATCAACATACTGGCTGGACCAATCATCTTTCTTTATGTTATAACTGTCCTCAAACAGTTCCTTCAAATGTCCTTAAATCATCTATGAGTATCTATACCGACTATATGTCTAAATATATGTATGTAATTGATCTCTATAAGATGTCTCTGTGTAGTCATGAAATATTAAACTGCCTTCTATTACTCCATAAAGAGAAACAATGTCTGTATTTTCTTAATTATGAAGCTAATGTAACAATTATATTTACAGTGTACGTACAAATGTTTCATTGTAAACATAGGCTTACAATTGTGTACCAGTAGTGGGTTTTTACAGTACCCAAAATCATTCTGTGACTTTATGTGACCAGGGAGGAAGAGCTCACCATGTTGGCCCACTCATAGAGAACCTGGTCATAAGTCACTGAGAGCCACCAGGAAAATGATGTTAAGAAACTCTCAATGTTGGATCCACTTCCTCCACTTTGACCTCCCACATCCACCATACTGATCAAAACAACATAATATATATCTCATATCACACCCTTTTCCAAATATGGCACTACTTTTACAGCCTGGGTTACGTGACGTGGTACACAGCAAGGGAGAGCTGTGACACACTAGTCTGAACAGGAGTCCATTTTTACTGCAATATTCACGCAGAAATGGACTGAGCTTTGATTGATTCTTTCCTGGGGGGGAGACCTCACATTGTTTGGATTTGAAAATCCAAACATTGCATTGGAAGGGGGTGGCACTCAGAGGCTGTGTGTGACAGTCCATGTGGGTGTTTAAGTGAGAGACATAGCTGAGAACCAGTCAGTGAAAAAAAACAAGAGCCACCTTAATTATTGACACATCGTGCCTATAACATCCAGCAGCCTTTCCAGATGGTGAAATCATGAAACACCAAGGAGATAAGATGCACAAACTGTCAGAAAAGCAAAATAATATTGTACTGACAGCCGTCAGTACAGAGTCAGCTCCAATCATTTCATCACTGGTAAATCAGATCAATTTCGAGTTTAGCTGTTAGCGGTCATGCTAACCAAGTGTTAACAAGACTAAATTAGTCAACATTAGCTTGCTAGATGCTTGAAGTCTAGCTATTAGCATGCGTCTCTCTCCTAGGTGGTGCGTGTGTTAAGTTTTGGGGAGGCAATTGTTTTCACCATAAGAATGCATCTTCATAAATAAAGCATTGCATGCATCTATCATCGCATTTGCAGACTACTGCAAGCCTGTTACCCCTAACGTGATGGGTGGATTGGATAGTCATAATCTAGGCTATTAAAGCTCAATCTAATCACTGTCTATGGCTGAGCTCATAGTAGCATAGGCCTAGAGGCTATACCAGAGACATTACTTCTCTTTAATTTGCACAGAGATAAAAAAAGTGGCCTTTGATAAACACATTTCATGCAATTCTATTCCACGTTATATGGCTGGAGACATTAGCAGAATCTTTTTTAACATGACAACTCACAGTGTAGCCAATTCTGCTGACACCGACAAACAGATCAATAACAACAACCTTGTCTTGAATGCAACCATTAAAAGCGATGCCTTTGAAAAGGGGAGACACACATTGTACAATAAACGACATCCATCCAGCCTGGAGGACATTGTAAAAACAAATACAAAAATAAAAACTGGTTTCTCAAAGTGGAGGGAAAATGTATGGATATTACAGCATAGGGCAAAGGCCTCAACGGAATAGGACAATTGGATGTGTTTAATCTAACAATCGATCAAATCTTTATATGCCACTAAAACACCTGAATTAATTAAGCACAACCGAACAATTAAGAGCCCTGATGGTACAGGTGACCGGAAGAAGTGATATTCTAACATGAGGTGGCTTTTCAGTTGTGTACTGTAGGTTCACTAGCTGACCTCTATCAGGACACACATGTTGACTGGATTCCCACGGTGAAGATGAGCAATGCTGCAGCAGAGTCGGCTTCTACCTTTTCCAGATATGAAAAGGAGACATCCCTCCGGTAGACTAAATGGTTGCCATATGCTGTGAATCTGAATGATGATGCTGTGCCATTTGAGTAGAGAGCACCTTTCACTTTGTCTTCGTGACAAGAGTGCCCCATTGAACCGAACGAAGGGTGTATCAATAACTGCTGATCAAACAGAAACAGTTTCACAGTAATGTATTTATGTACACATTAATAAATGAAATATAATTTGGAACAACATGCAAAAGAATATTGTTTATGATATTGTAAACATTCTGTACTATGTTGTATGTGTGAAATGAAAAGTATTGTGTGTGTGTGTTATCTCTGCTTTGCCTTAACCCATTAAATACAATGTATTTCTTATAGTCCAATTATTTGTATTTAATTTTACAATTTAAACACATTTTAAATTGTTGTAGTAGTCTTATGCAAACCATGTTCATTTATCACAGTGGCACAGTGCCACTCAGGCCTTCTGGGAGAAAAGTATCTGGCATTGAACTTTGTACTGGTAGTTGTGTGTATGCTAAGGATCTCATCATCTCCTGCTTCCAGATGGATTTGCACTAAACAATTTCATGTCAGCACAAGGAATGTACAAAATCTGGTATAATGATTAGCCTCATTTACATTGTCCAGGGCCGGCTCCAGGCATAAAGCGGGACCCCGGCAGCTAGGGCTCAGTTGGGGTCTCAACTGTTAGAATAGCAGAATACACAAGGGGTTTGAAAATGTGGTTGTGCATCAACAGTTTTTCTCTTGTTTTGTCACTGACATTCACCCAATATTTTACAAATTTTTTATTCTGATTATTCAGGGGGTTTTGCAGCAGAGATTGTGACTATGAGATTGAAAAGTGGTGGAATTGCCCTTTACAACTGCAATAACTTCTGTCCACCCCATGGCAAAGTGTGTAGAACTGCAGAAAACGTGCCTTAAAACAGCCAAACGTTCTCCGTTCCACATGGCAAAATGAGTAGAATTGTTATAAAAGGTATGTTTATATATTTTTTCTCTTTGTATAAACCTTTGCCATGGTTTATACATTTATATATTGTGTGTGACTTTTAAACTGTATTTTTGTTTACAACATTTGCTAACATAGGTACAAATATAAACCATGGTATACAAGGATGTTGGTCACCTCCCTGGCCAATTCCCTTCTCCCCCAATTTCTGTTTGGCTGGACAGCCAGCTCCAGGAAGAGTCTTGATGGTTCTAAACTTCATCAATTTTAGAATGATGGAGGCCACTGTGTTCTTGCGGACCTGCAATGCTGCAGAAATGTTTTGGTACCCTTCTCCTGATCTGTGTCTCGACACAATCCTGTCTCAACGCTCTCCGGACAGTTCCTTCGACCTCATGGCTTGGTTTTTGCTCTGACGTGCATTGTCAACTGTGGGACTTTATCTAGACAGGTTTGTGTCTTTTCCAAATCATGTCCAATCAATTAAATTTACCACAGGTGGATCCTAATCAAGTTGTAGAAACTCAAGGATGATCAATTGAAACAGGATGCACTTGAGCTGAATACTTATGTACATAAGGTATTTCTGTTTTTTATTTTTAATACATTTGCAAACATTTTGAAAAAACTATTTTTCTTGCTCTGTCATTATGGGATATTGAGTGTAGATTTCAGATTTTTTATTTAATCAATTTTAGATTAAGGCTGTAACATAATAAAATGTGAAAAAAGTCAAGGGGTCTGAAAACTTTTAAATGCACTGTTTTTTAAATTTTTTATTTAACAAGGCAAGTCAGTTAAGATCAAATTTGCATTTTCAATGACAGCCTTGTGGGTTACCTGCCTGTTCAGGGGCAGAACAACAGATTTGTACCTTGTCAGCTTTGGGGTTTGAACTTGCAACCTTCTGGTTACTAGTCCAACACTCTAAACACTAGGCTACCCTGCTGGTTCTGTGGTTTATTTTTGCCCATGCAAGGAAGTTAAGCTAGCATTTTAGCTCGGTAGCCTATGACAACAAAAATAAAAAAGTGTACTGTATGACCGAGCCATAGTCAGAACGTTTTGCCAACAAGGAGGATGGCATTGGCGTTCAACAAGTCTACAAGTAGGGTGAGTCGACATTCTTTTGTTTTAAACAGACAGAAATCCTGGCCAGCCACATAATATTGAGCAACATTGATTGAACTTAATATTATTATTATTTTTGTAATCTTTAAGTTTGTTTTCAGTATATTAAACTAAACATATAGCCTTATTGTTTATGGTGCTGGAATAGTGGAGGCAATGCTCATGTTGTCTTTGTTCTGACTTGCAGTAACTCTGGTTCTAAATCAGTAGTTCTTTAGTAAACTGTTGAAAACATTAACATCCTTGACCATGCTGCAGGTTATATGTTTTGTTTCATGCAATATTTCCTTTGTGGACTTCACCTGACAAAAGTATGTGTAGTTGAATTTATTCTGCCTCTATGTGACTGTTGTCTTTTTGTTGTCACTGCCTTATTGTATATCATGGTGGTGTATGAATGAATTGTTTAAGTAAACAACTTAATCTGGCTTCCTCAGTGATTGTACCCACCACATCTACTGGCTACAAATGTACTGCTATAAATGGATGCACGTGGCATTCTGGCGATTTTGACCAAAACAGTTTTATATCGGAATTGTCTGTTCACGCGCAAATCTAGCCACTCATTGGCTAGAATGGTCCCACCTGCTCTCGCCTCCTCCCGCCTGCCTTTTACGGACAATTAGTCGACTGACAGTTCTATCTTGTCAATATAATAGATACTCTTTGTATAGCCTCTCCATTTCGATCGTCACTAGTTAACACAGCCACAAAGTCATAAACCCCGCCTTTTCTACAATTTATCTTCTTAAAATCTGATTTGAAACCTAACCTTATCCTCAACCACACTAAGCTTATACCTAAAATTCAATTAAGACCCTAAAGCTATAATTTGTTAATGAATTTGTACGATAAAGCCACAGACTTCTGTTATCCACTTCTAACCAAGTCAGTCGCATTTTAGTGACGTGGAGAAACTTCCGTTGCGTGCATTTCCTACACACGTGCATTTCAGAAGTTGTTGGAACACTGAAAAGGTATTTATCTATTTGTGTTTAACGTTACGGATTGAAGTTGTAAAATCGTTTGGTTTTAAGGTTGAGTTGTCAGCTGCTGTTAGGAGGATGTGATTGTTGGAGGAACCGAAACAAATGATCAGAACCGGCATAGTTAGCCACAATAACATGTATGGGAAATAAGCTAGCATGTTAGCCTGGCTACTGTTTGAACCAAATATGATAATTTATTGACTTCAATTATTATCATTATTTACGTTAGTTTGTTGGCATAACGTTAGATGGGAAGCAATCTCTCCCTGTTGCTTCACATACTTTAGTGGATTACGAGCGCCTAATTATTTGGGATAGTTACACTGCAAAATCGTGTAAAAGTTGTTTCCAAGCCAGAATGTTTACATTTACGTTTGATCGTACTCTACCGGTTGTCTGTGGTGTCTGTCCTAAACATGTAGGAATTTTGAGAAAAAAATCCACGGAAAAGTAACTTAATGTTTAACCCACTTTCTAGAGTGCGGTGCTAAAGAAGACATGTATATTACCTGGTGCATGTAACATTATTGCTTTCGTTCTCCTCCTCGCCCCTACCTGGGCTCGAACCAGGGACCCTCAGCACACATCTGACACCCTCGAAGCATCGTTACTTAGCGCGCCACAAAAGCCTCGGCCCTTGCAGAGTATGGGAAACAACATCCCGCTAACTAGCTATCCATTTCACACCGGTTACACATGTGCAAAGCCATGTAAAAGCCTGCTGACTTCACTTAGTGTGCACGTACTTCTGTCTTGTGCTCGTGCCTTCGGTCATGAGTAAATGTGTGCACATGTTGCATACATACTAACTGAAGTCAGCAGGTATTTAAATTATTTTGCAGGTGACAGGTACATGATAGTCCCACTAAACCCAAACGAGATGGGATGGTGTATTGCTGCAGAATGCTGTGGTAGCCATGCTGGTTAAGTGTGCCTTGAATTCTAAATAAATCACTAACCGTGTCACCGGCAAAGCACCATCACACCTCCATGCTTTACGGTGGGAAATACACATGCAGAGATCATCCGTTCACCCACACCGGCTCTCAAAGACATGGCGGTTGGAACCAAAAATCTCAAATTTGGACTCCAGACCAAAGGACACATTTCTACCGGTCTAATGTCCATTGCTTGTTTCTTGGCCCAAGCAAGTCTCTTCTTATTGGTGTCCTCTAGTAATGGTTTCTTTGTAGAAATTTGACCATGAAGGCCTGATAAACGCTGTCTCCTCTGAATAGTTGCTGTTGAGATGTCTTGAAATCTGTGAAGTGTTTTTTGGGCTGCAATTTGAGGCTGGTAACTCTAATGAACGTATCCTATGCAGCAGAGGTAACTCTGCTCTTCCATTTTTGTGGCGGTCCTCGTGAGAGCCAGTTTCATCATAGTGCTTGATGGTTTTTGCGACTGCACATGAAGGAACATTCTTAAGTTCTTGAAATGTTCAGTTTTGACTGACCTTCATGTCTTGAAGACCAGCTGATGGTCTGTTTCTCCTTGCTTATTTGAGCTGTTCTTGCCATAATATGGACTTGGTATTTTACCAAATAGGGCTATCTTATGTATACCATGTCACATCACAACTGATTGGCTCAAACGCATTAAGAAGGAAATGCATTATTTTAACAAGGCACACCTGTCAATTGAAATGCATTTCAGGTGACTACCTCATGAATATGGTTGAGTGAATGCCAAGAGTGTGCAAAGCTGTCAGGGCCAAGGGTGGCTATTTGAAGAATCTCAAACGTAAAATATATTTTGACTTAAACACTTTTTTGTTGTTGTTGCTTACTACATGATTCCATATGTGCTATTTCATAGTTTTGATGTCTTCGCTATTGTTCTACAATGTAGATAATAGTAAAAATAAGAGACCCTTGAATGGGTAGGTGTTTTAACTTTTGACCGGTAGTCTATGCCCACGGTTCTGCCTGCTCCTCTTCTCTCCCTGGCCTGCCTACTGTTTTCTAATGACTGGATGTGTTCAGTCTTCGGTCTGTTGTGTGTAGAATATCCTAGTTTAGGCCATTTATGGGACCGGTGTCAGTGATACAGTATCTTTGGGCCAGTCTTGCATGTATGTGGTTGGCTAGTCTTTTTTGTTGCTGAGTGGGTGGGGGTGTTTTGTCTCATAATATGAAATTGCATCAATTACCCTTTTCAGATATAATGTTGTGGCCCCTTATTATGGCGTGTTTGTTTGTCTGTCAGGGTAGACTACACTACAACTTTTTTATTTTACCTTTATTTAACCAGGCAAGTCAGTTAAGAACAAGTTCTTATTTTTAATGACAGCCTAGGAACAGTGTGTTAACTGCCTGTTCAGGGGTAGAACGACAGATTTGTACCTTGTCAGCTCTGGGGTTTGAACTTGCAACCTTCCGGTTACTAGGCTACCCTAAACGCAGACTCATGAACCTGAACTGTCAATTTTTCTCATCCCTAGTTATTGAGTTTCAACATTTTCTACATGGTGTGTAGACATGATTAGTGTGTTAACTTCTGTGCAGCATGACTAAGGAGCTATGATGCAGCCCAGACTCCCAGTGCAGGGCAGGCTAGCAATGGGTAACTGGAGCAGGGCACAGTGCCTGTCTCCCGCTGTAAGGGGGACGGACCTCGGCTGTGCTGATAGACATGAGTATGCGAGTTGATCCATGAGACACATTTGATAGAAGTACCGAAAGTAACAAATTTCTAGTACTGGACTGTTTTTCATGGTCTAGTATGGGGTAAAGTACAGAAGTTTTGGTATACCATGCAATACTACAAGCTGTTTGACATGTATAATTTTTTTTAGTGACCAATGAGTTTGGTCTGCTTCGTGTGTTTTTATTTTTACAATGGAAAAACATGGTTCTACTTGTATCGTCCCAGCTCTAGCTCCAACCCCTAATCCATCCCTGAGCAGAAAGGATGTCCAGTGATGTGGAACGGCTGTTGATCCAGTTTCAGGATGAAGCGGGGGAGCCGCTGGGTTCTCCCTTTGATGTCCCGCTGGACATCACACCTGACAAACTACAGCTGGTCTGCAATGCACTGCTACAGAAGGTACACACAACGCTCACACACTGCAACGTATTGCTTTAAATCCCCAAGGACAGCCCCATGATCCACACTTAACTTCCATCTCTCTAACCCTGCCTCTTACTCCCTTCCCTCTCCTCTGTCCTGGGCTGTTGTGATAGTTTATTTGGATCCCCGTTAGATTTGACTAATACCTCTTCTCAATATCACTCCAGGAGGAGCCGGTACCATTGGCATTTTTTGTGCGTGGCGAGGCGGAGGTGGTGGAGAGCCTGAGGGTGTGTGTGAAGGCCCTGGGGGTGGAGACTGAGACGGTTCTGCCCGTAGTGTACCAACCCCAGGCGGTGTTCAGGGTCAGGGCTGTCGCTCGCTGTACCTCCTCACTACAGGGACACACAGAGGCTGTCATCTCTGCCGCATTCAGCCCTACTGGGAAGTAAGTATGTACACACACACACAAAAGACAGAGATATATACACACACACGCTGGGCTAGCTGTAATGTGTGTTCCTCAGGTACCTGGCCAGTGGTTCTGGAGACACTACAGTGAGGTTCTGGGACCTGACCACCGAGACACCACAACATACCTCCAGAGGTACACGCACTAGTGTTGTTACCGTACCAGAATTTTTACTTCGATACCAGGTTTAGTATGACGATACCGAAAACTATACCACAACAAAAAAGTGTTTAAGCCAGACTAACCAGCAGGTGCTGGAATTGTCTGTCTGGAAATGTCCACTGTCCACTCATTGAAAGTGCTGTATCTCCCTAATTTTTCAGAGTATAAGCCTGAAACAATGCCTAAAGACTGGCGACATGTAGAAGAAGCCATAGAGCTCGTGAACTGGGTCTTAAGTCCTAAGACTTAGGACCCAAGTCCTAAGACTTAGGACCCAAGTCCTAAGACTTAGGACCCAAGTCCTAAGTCAGGGTTGTGAATACTTGTACAGTATATTATTTATTTTTAAATGAATACTCTGTCAGGTAATCGAATACTAACGTCCGTTCAAATATTCAAATAATCGGGCCATCACACACACAGAGAGCAATGTGTAGAATTGATCGACCTGACCCTTGTGAACACTCACTGTCTCCTCTCCTCCTTTAGGCCACTCCCACTGGGTGCTGACTATTTCCTGGTCACCTGACGGACGGAAGCTGGCTTCTGGCTGCAAGAACAGCCAGGTGAGAGACACTTACACCAGGGTTGAGGTCAATTCCACAAATTAAGTTCCCTCTCCCTAGAAAACCCGTCAATTCAACTAATCTCAAATTCTAATTATTCAAAAATACAATTCCTAATTCATTATTCTAGATAAATGAAAGCTGTTTAATATGAACAGCTTGAAATGCTCTATTCCACGCGGTAATGGCTACTGTGTTCGTTATACAGGTTTTTCCCCAATTTGTTTGTCACAGTGTGGGAACAAAGCTCCATGCTCTATAAATTATTACAATCGCTAAACCATTTGCTACGTTTTTTATTTATTTTATTCAAACAACCATTTATGTAATATACCCTTTATGTAACATTTAAACATGTTGTTAATTGCTTAAATGCATAGTTTACAACCAGATTCATTATAGAAATAAGAGGCTTGTTCACATCAGCCAGCCGTGGTCATGTGGGCAACACTCCCAGCAACAAGCAAATGTGTGCTTCCCCACCGGAGACCAGGGTTCAATTCCCATCTCCACCTTTTGTGAAAGCAGCGATACTGAAAGTAGAGTGGAGTTCCACTCTCAATAAAAATGGATGAGAGGTTTATTTGTTTAGGAGTTAAATTAACATTCAGTGTTGTAAAATAACCCCTAGGTGTTAATAACTGAGCTGAGTGTGATTGTCTTTTTACTTTACTGTGTAAAGTTACACTCAGACACTCAAAACCACACCCATCATTATCATATTTTCCAGCATACTTTATTGCAGGTAGATTTTTTTTATTTTATAAAAATTGTTTGTTTCAGTATCTGTGTTAGGGTAAAACTAGACTGTTGTGGTATAGCCTTGTGATATGTAATGTATTTTCATAAAGGGTTGCATTTTTAAGGATACTATATTCGCTTAGGCGCTCATTTGTTGAAGGCTACAAGGTTGATAAGAATTGAATGCAACAACCATCACTAGCAGACACAGTCATGAGTGGTAATTCCAACGTTCACTAACAGGCACTCTGGGATATATGCAGATATTTGCATATATCCCAGTGTGCCTAAGGAGTGAACACTGGAATTACCACTCATGACTGTTTTGTTTGTGATGATTGTTGCATTCAATTGTTATCAACCTTGTAGCCTTCACTTGCATGTCCAGCCTCTTATCAAGGGCTGCGTAAATGTAATATGCAATTGTAAGTTCATTCAAATACCAGAAGATGCATGATAACCTTCAGGGTGGTGTTTATTTCCCATTGAAATCCAACCAATTGTTGAATTTGCAGTATTTAGGATCGTTCATCACCCACCTTTTGCATTCCGACTGATTGCAAGTTGACCAGACAACCTAAACCATATGAACTGGCTCCACCATCTCAACAACGGGTGCAGTAAATCCAACCACTGACGGGTTGGAGTAGATTAAAAATATATATATATTTCTTTGTGCGGCATAATATAAAGAGCGTTCGATCTACACCGACACAAAGAATTGTAAAAAATGGACCGGTCAAACGGCATGCAGGGAAACATGTTAATCAGCCCCTGACACCAGAATTGTTCCAAGTTAAAAGTAAGCAATGCAACATGTTGTAGTCCTCTGTAGCTCAGTAGAGCATGGCTCTTGTAACGGCAGTATATTGGGTTCCATATGATGTTGAAGAATGGTGCATTGTGGGTAGTTTAGAAGATGTTTGCAGATAAGTTAATAAATATGTATAAAAAAACGTAACGTAACTGTTTGTAGTTATATGTAACCAGATTGTGACTACAACTGTCTTTGACCACACTGTTTCTTTGGTGAGTAAAAACTCGTGCTTCCTACCCTTTAAGGGATAGTTCACCCAAATGACAAAATGACACCGCAATAGTTCCGACTGCTTAAGGGTAAGGAAACCAATGTGTAATTTAGTTGAACTATCACTTTAATTGGACAAAAAAATGATCTAACTGGAAATATATTGCACGTCAATTCCTCATTAGAAAACGTAACAAATAATGTATACACGTTCATGGTTATAATTATTTGATTTAAAAAAAAGTTTCATTCCATTTCAATGCTAAATGCATTAACTCCAGTAATTTGGAATTTGCACAATTATAATACAATTCAAGTTTTGAAATTATAATTCCATTCCAAGGATGGCTTTCTTTTTCAATTCCAATTGAGACAGTCTAAATTATTATTCAATTCCCCAAATAGTATTTAAGATTGCTGCAATTCTAAGTAATTTCTCCACTTCTTGCTTCAACTCCAGAATTGAAATGACATTGGAATTGACACACACACTCACTGTTTCTCCTCAGATCTGTATCTGGGACCCAGTCTCAGGTGTGTGTGTGTGTGTGTTAACCAGTGTCTCTCTGTGTAGATCTGTATATGGGACCCAGTGACAGGACAGCAGATGGGGAGGACCCTGACAGGACACACCAAGTGGATCACATGGATCTCCTGGGAACCTCTACACCTGTAAGATTTACTCTTCTATTTATCTTTTCATCTCGATCTCTTTTCTCCTTTCTCTCTAATATAACTATCTTGTGCGCTCTCTTCTCAGTAACCCAGAGTGCCGTTACCTGGCTAGCAGCAGTAAGGACGGGGCGGTCAGGGTTTGGGACGTTGTGTTGGGGCGCTGTGAGAGGATCCTGACGGGGCACACCCAGTCTGTTACCTGTGTGAAGTGGGGAGGAGACGGACTGCTATACACATCATCACAGGACAGGACCATTAAAGTCTGGAGGGCTAAAGACGTACGTGTGTGTGTGTGTGTTTGAGACCCTGGTCAAAAGTAGTGCACTATATAGGGAATAAGGTACCATTTGGGAGGCAGACATTCTACTTCATCTAACCCCTCTCCTCTTCCCCCTCCTCCTCAGGGGGTCCAGTGCAGGACTCTTCAAGGCCATGCTCACTGGGTCAACACCCTGGCTCTCAGTACTGACTATGTGCTACGGACTGGCGCCTTTGAACCCGCCGACGCTACCATCAACCCCCAGGACCAGACTGGCACATGTACGTACACCTGTCCTCTGTGCGTACACCTGTCCTCTGTGCCTCTCTCTCCTTCCTCTGTGCCTCTCTATTTGCTCTTTCCAACTTTATACGTACATCTCTGGCTCTGCCCAACTCTTGGGGTAGTGATATTGAACATAGTTTTGACACCTATGTTCTCTCTACAGTTGAGGAACTCAAAGAGAAAGCCTTGCAGAGATACAACAAAGTCAGGGTGAGTGTCTCCTGTCTCTGCTATGTATTTATTAGGATCCCCACTAGCTGCCACCAAGGGGGTCCTGGGGTCCACTGAACCTCTTACGCTTTGTGTAGGGTGAGGCCCCGGAGCGTCTTGTGTCGGGCTCTGATGACTTCACCTTGTTCCTCTGGAACCCAGCAGAGGATAAGAAGCCTCTGGCGAGACTGACGGGTCACAGCGCTCTGATCAACGAGGTCCTGTTCTCCCCCGACACACGCCTCCTTGCCTCTGCTTCCTTCGACAAGTCCATCAAGATCTGGGACGGACGCACCGGAAAGTATGTATGGTAGTGGGGAAACTGCGCTGGGGAGTATGTATAGTAGTGGGGGAACTGCGCTGGGGAGTATGTATAGTAGTGGGGGAACTGCTCTGGGGAGTATGTATGGTAGTGGGGGAACTGCGGTAGGGAGTATGTATAGTAGTGGGGGAACTGCGGAAGTATGTATAGTAGTGGGGGAACTGCGCTGGGAAGTGGGGGAACTGTATATGTAGTGGGGGAACTGCGCTGGGAAGTATGTATGCGCTGGGAGTAGTGGGGGAACTGCGCTGGGGAGTATGTATAAGGTGGGGGAACTGCGCTGGGGAGTATGTATCGTAGTGGGGGAACTGCGCTGGGAAGTATGTATAGTAGTGGGGGAACTGCGCTGGGAAGTATGTATGGTAGTGGGGGAACTGCGCTGGGAGTATGTAATAAGAGTGGGGGAACTGCGCTGGGGAGTGTGTAATAAGAGTGGGGGAACTGCGCTGGGGAGTGTGTAATAAGAGTGGGGGAACTGCGCTGGGGAGTGTGTAATAAGAGTGGGGGAACTGCGCTGGGGAGTGTGTAATAAGAGTGGGGGAACTGCGCTGGGGAGTATGTAATAAGAGTGGGGGAACTGCGCTGGGGAGTATGTAATAAGAGTGGGGGAACTGCGCTGGGGAGTATGTAATAAGAGTGGGGGAACTGCGCTGGGGAGTATGTAATAAGAGTGGGGGAACTGCGCTGGGGAGTATGTAATAAGAGTGGGGGAACTGCGCTGGGGAGTATGTAATAAGTAGTGGGGGAACTGCGCTGGGGAGTATGTAATAAGAGTGGGGGAACTGCGCTGGGGAGTATGTAATAAGAGTGGGGGAACTGCGCTGGGGAGTATGTAATAAGAGTGGGGGAACTGCGCTGGGGAGTATGTAACTGCGCTGGGGAGTATGTAATAAGGGGGGGAACTGCGCTGGGGAGTATGTAATAAGAGTGGGGGAACTGCGCTGGGGAGTATGTAATAAGAGTGGGGGAACTGCGCTGGGGAGTATGTAATAAGAGTGTGGGGGAACTGCGCTGGGGAGTATGTAATAAGAGTGGGGGAACTGCGCTGGGGAGTATGTAATAAGAGTGGGGGAACTGCGCTGGGGAGTGTGTAATAAGAGTGGGGGAACTGCGCTGGGGAGTGTGTAATAAGAGTGGGGGAACTGCGCTGGGGAGTGTAATAAGGGGGGGAACTGCGCTGGGGAGTATGTAATAAGAGTGGGGGAACTGCGCTGGGGAGTATGTAATAAGAGTGGGGGAACTGCGCTGGGGAGTATGTAATAAGAGTGGGGGAACTGCGCTGGGGAGTATGTAATAAGAGTGGGGGAACTGCGCTGGGGAGTATGTAATAAGAGTGGGGGAACTGCGCTGGGGAGTATGTAATAAGAGTGGGGGAACTGCGCTGGGGAGTATGTAATAAGAGTGGGGGAACTGCGCTGGGGAGTATGTAATAAGAGTGGGGGAACTGCGCTGGGGAGTATGTAATAAGAGTGGGGGAACTGCGCTGGGGAGTAGTATGTAGAGTGGGGGAACTGCGCTGGGGAGTATGTAATAAGAGTGGGGGAACTGCGCTGGGGAGTATGTAATAAGAGTGGGGGAAGAGTGGGGGAACTGCGCTGGGGAGTATGTAATAAGAGTGGGGGAACTGCGCTGGGGAGTATGTAATAAGAGTGGGGGAACTGCGCTGGGGAGTATGTAATAAGAGTGGGGGAACTGCGCTGGGGAGTATGTAATAAGAGTGGGGGAACTGCGCTGGGGAGTATGTAATAAGAGTGGGGGAACTGCGCTGGGGAGTATGTAATAAGAGTGGGGGAACTGCGCTGGGGAGTATGTAATAAGAGTGGGGGAACTGCGCTGGGGAGTATGTAATAAGAGTGGGGGAACTGCGCTGGGGAGTATGTAATAAGAGTGGGGGAACTGCGCTGGGGAGTATGTAATAAGAGTGGGGGAACTGCGCTGGGGAGTATGTAATAAGAGTGGGGGAACTGCGCTGGGGAGTATGTAATAAGAGTGGGGGAACTGCGCTGGGGAGTATGTAATAAGAGTGGGGGAACTGCGCTGGGGAGTATGTAATAAGAGTGGGGAACTAATAAGCTGGGGAGTATGTAATAAGAGTGGGGGAACTGCGCTGGGGAGTATGTAATAAGAGTGGGGGAACTGCGCTGGGGAGGGAGTGGGGGAACTGTAATAATAAGAGTGGGGGAACTGCGCTGGGGAGTATGTAATAAGAGTGGGGGAACTGCGCTGGGGAGTATGTAATAAGAGTGGGGGAACTGCGCTGGGGAGTATGTAATAAGAGTGGGGGAACTGCGCTGGGGAGTATGTAATAAGAGTGGGGGAACTGCGCTGGGGAGTATGTAATAAGAGTGGGGAACTGCGCTGGGGAGTATGTAATAAGAGTGGGGGAACTGCGCTGGGGAGTATGTAATAAGAGTGGGGGGAACTGCGCTGGGGAGTATGGGTGGGGGAACTGCGCTGGGGAGTATGTAATAAGAGTGGGGGAACTGCGCTGGGTGAGTGGGGAGTATGTAATAAGAGTGGGGGAACTGCGCTGGGGAGTATGTAATAAGAGTGGGGGAACTGCGCTGGGGAACTGCGCTGGGGAGTATGTAATAAGAGTGGGGGAACTGCTGGGGAGTATGTAATAGTAGTGGGGGAACTGCTAGTATGTATAGTAGTGGGGGGAACTGCGGTGGGGAGTATGTATGGTAGTGGGGGAACTGCGGTGGGGAGTATGTATGTAGTGGGGGAACTGCGGTGGGGAGTATGTATGGTAGTGGGGGAACTGCGGTGGGGAGTATGTAATAAGAGTGGGGGAACTGCGCTGGGGAGTATGTATAGTAGTGGGGGAACTGCGGTAGGGAGTATGTATGGTAGTGGGGGAACTGCGGTGGGGAGTATGTAATAAGAGTGGGGGAACTGCGCTGGGGAGTATGTAATAAGAGTGGGGGAACTGCGCTGGGGAGTATGTATAGTAGTGGGGGAACTGCGGTAGGGAGTATGTATAGTAGTGGGGGAACTGCTCTGGGGAGTATGTATAGTAGTGGGGGAACTGCGGTGGGGAGTATGTAATAAGAGTGGGGGAACTGCGGTGGGGAGTATGTAATAAGAGTGGGGGAACTGCGCTGGGGAGTATGTATGGTAGTGTGGGAACTGCGCTGGGGAGTATGTAATAAGAGTGGGGGAACTGCTCTGGGGAGTATGTATAGTAGTGGGGGAACTGCTCTGGGGAGTATGTATAGTAGTGGGGGAACTGCGCTGGGGAGTATGTATAGTAGTGGGGGAACTGCGGTAGGGAGTATGTATAGTAGTGGGGGAACTGCGGTAGGGAGTATGTATAGTAGTGGGGGAACTGCTCTGGGGAGTATGTATAGTAGTGGGGGAACTGCGGTGGGGAGTATGTATAGTAGTGGGGGAACTGCTCTGGGGAGTATGTATAGTAGTGGGGGAACTGCGCTGGGGAGTATGTATAGTAGTGGGGGAACTGCGGTGGGGAGTATGTATAGGTAGTGGGGGAACTGCGCTGGGGAGTATGTATAAGAGTGGGGGAACTGCGCTGGGGAGTATGTATAGTAGTGGGGGAACTGCTCTGGGGAGTATGTATAGTAGTGGGGGAACTGCTCTGGGGAGTATGTATAGTAGTGGGGGAACTGCTCTGGGGAGTATGTATGGTAGTGGGGGAACTGCGGTGGGGAGTATGTATGGTAGTGGGGGAACTGCGCTGGGGAGTATGTATGGTAGTGTGGGAACTGCGCTGGGGAGTATGTAATAAGAGTGGGGGAACTGCGCTGGGGAGTATGTATGGTAGTGGGGGAACTGCTCTGGGGAGTATGTATGGTAGTGGGGGAACTGCTCTGGGGAGTATGTATGGTAGTGGGGGAACTGCGGTGGGGAGTATGTATGGTAGTGGGGGAACTGCGGTGGGGAGTATGTATGGTAGTGGGGGAACTGAGGTGGGGAGTATGTATGGTAGTGGGGGAACTGCTCTGGGGAGTATGTATGGTAGTGGGGGAACTGCGGTAGGGAGTATGTATGGTAGTGGGGGAACTGCGGTAGGGAGTATGTATGGTAGTGGGGGAACTGCGGTAGGGAGTATGTATGTAGTGGGGGAACTGTGTGGGGTGGGGGAACTGCTCTGGGGAGTATGTATGGTGGTGGGGGGGACTGCTCTGGGGAGTATGTATGGTGGTGGGGGAACTGCTCTGGGGAGTATGTATGGTAGTGGGGGAACTGCGCTGGGGAGTATGTATGGTAGTGGGGGAACTGCGCTGGGGAGTATGTATGGTAGTGGGGGAACTGCGCTGGGGAGTATGTATGGTAGTGGGGGAACTGCTCTGGGGAGTATGTATGGTAGTGGGGGAACTGCTCTGGGGAGTATGTATGGTAGTGGGGGAACTGCGGTGGGGAGTATGTATGGTAGTGGGGGAACTGCTCTGGGGAGTATGTATGGTAGTGGGGGGAACTGCTCTGGGGAGTATGTATGGTAGTGGGGGAACTGCTCTGGGGAGTATGTATGGTAGTGGGGGAACTGCTCTGGGGAGTATGTATGGTAGTGGGGGAACTGCTCTGGGGAGTATGTATAGTAGTGGGGGAACTGCTCTGGGGAGTATGTATAGTAGTGTGGGAACTGCGGTGGGGAGTATGTATAGTAGTGGGGGAACTGCTCTGGGGAGTATGTATAGTAGTGTGGGAACTGCGGTGGGGAGTATGTATAGTAGTGGGGGAACTGCTCTGGGGAGTATGTATGGTAGTGGGGGAACTGCTCTGGGGAGTATGTATGGTAGTGGGGGAACTGCTCTGGGGAGTATGTATGGTAGTGGGGAACTGCTCTGGGGAGTATGTATAGTAGTGGGGGAACTGCGGTAGGGAGTATGTATAGTAGTGGGGGAACTGCGGTGGGGAGTATGTATAGTAGTGGGGGAACTGCTCTGGGGAGTATGTATAGTAGTGGGGGAACTGCGGTGGGGAGTATGTATAGTAGTGGGGGAACTGCGGTGGGGAGTATGTATAGTAGTGGGGGAACTGCTCTGGGGAGTATGTATAGTAGTGGGGGAACTGCGGTGGGGAGTATGTATAGTAGTGGGGGAACTGCTCTGGGGAGTATGTATAGTAGTGGGGGAACTGCGGTAGGGAGTATGTATAGTAGTGGGGGAACTGCGGTGGGGAGTATGTATAGTAGTGGGGGAACTGCGGTGGGGAGTATGTATAGTAGTGGGGGAACTGCTCTGGGAAGTATGTATGGTAGTGGGGGAACTGCTCTGGGGAGTATGTATAGTAGTGGGGGAACTGCGCTGGGGAGTATGTATAGTAGTGGGGGAACTGCGGTAGGGAGTATGTATAGTAGTGGGGGAACTGCTCTGGGAAGTATGTATGGTAGTGGGGGAACTGCTCTGGGGAGTATGTATAGTAGTGGGGGAACTGCGCTGGGGAGTATGTATAGTAGTGGGGGAACTGCGGTAGGGAGTATGTATAGTAGTGGGGGAACTGCTCTGGGGAGTATGTATAGTAGTGGGGTAACTGCGGTAGGGAGTATGTATGTTTTGTAGTGGGGGAACTGCTCTGGGGAGTATGTATAGTAGTGGGGGAACTGCGCTGGGGAGTATGTATGGTAGTGGGGGAACTGCGCTGGGGAGTATGTATGGTAGTGGGGGAACTGCTCTGGGGAGTATGTATGGTAGTGGGGGAACTGCTCTGGGGAGTATGTATAGTAGTGGGGGAACTGCTCTGGGGAGTATGTATAGTAGTGGGGGAACTGCTCTGGGGAGTATGTATAGTAGTGGGGGAACTGCTCTGGGGAGTATGTATGGTAGTGGGGATCTGCTCTGGGGAGTATGTATAGTGGTGGGGAGTATGTATAGTAGTGGGGGAACTGCTCTGGGGAGTATGTATAGTGGTGGGGAGTATGTATAGTAGTGGGGGAACTGCTCTGGGGAGTATGTATAGTAGTGGGGGAACTGCTCTGGGGAGTATGTATAGTAGTGGGGGAATTCTAATCCATAATGCATGCCATTTATTAGACGCTTTTATCCAAGGTGACTTGGACATGCATACATACATTTTTTGACATACGGATGGCCCCAGCGGGATTTGAGCCGACAAACCTTGGGGCTGCCAGCACCATGTTCTATCGACTGTGCTTGCATAATGACAGATTCCAGATCTCTGTTCTATTCTGATTCACACTGAACATTTGATTCACTAAGCACCAGTTCTGTTTTACAGAGAATAAAAACATTGGTACAATATGTAAACCTACTCTAACTATGTGTGTGTGTAGGTACCTACAGTCTCTGCGTGGTCATGTAGCAGCAGTGTACCAGGTGGCGTGGTCAGCAGACAGTAGACTGATGGTCAGTGGTTCCAGTGACTCCACTCTGAAGGTCTGGGACATCAAGACTGGCAAACTACACACTGATCTACCTGGACACGCAGATGAGGTGAGAGGGAGGGATGGTGTTTTCCACAAATGGGGCTCTAAAATTAAAAGAAGAGATGCTCAATTAAGTTCTGGGTCCACACGTGTTAAGAGAAGTAATGGCACCTCCATCAGTTAAATAAGTGAAAGAATTTCAACAAGTGTTTGCAACTGTTTGTGAATTGCAGTGTTATTTTTATTTTTTAAATACTTAACTGGCCCACTAATTTCTTCTTAAAGAATCTTGTAAGAGTCTGTTGGGGGTTAGAACCTACTCTAAATGGCACACTATAGCAGTTCGGGAAAAAACACAACATAGACGAGACTAATTTATTCCAAAGCTGCAGCTCATGGTTGGAACACTACTTTAATCAACCAGTCCATTTTGTATTTGTGATTAGAGTGTTGCGATTTGGCAAGGAATGTAGCTTTGTTACAGTTTTGTTTGTGTATCCCATCTGTTAGATATGTTTTTATAGGCAATCATTTCTGTAAGCCTAATGGGATCTTGGGTGCGGTCGGATCGAAATTGAGTGAGACCCGTAACTAAGGGAAAGAGCTGTGATCACTTGCTAGGTCATTTTTGTTGTTGAGTCGCTTTATGCACATAACAAATGAAAGGGACAACAGTTAACGTGATTGTCAACTTCGGTACAAAATTCAAGCTATTGTGTGACTGCGTTAGAACTTCATTGCTCCCTAGTCATCATACCACGCAATAGGATTTGACTGGGAATTATGTTAAGTGTTATTGTTTTAAAAACCAGCAGATTTCCTTTTTAAACGGCACATGACAGGGATGTACCCTCTCCCCCCTCCTGTTTGCACTGGCAAATGAACCACTTGCAGAAAGAATTAGACAGGACCCAAAGGTAACAGGTATTGGTAAACATGAATATAAACAAATTTAGCAGGTTTCCTGTTATACCTGGCCAATATTGAAAACACAATGGCCCCCTGGCTAAAAAAGAATCAGAATACTCTAAAATCTAAGGATATAAAATGTATGAAATGATGGCAGTAAGAAAAATAATAACTGGCATTGCTCCCAAAGTTTTTGTTTATTTTTGGTAATAACAATTACCCTACTGAGTAGATCCTTTAAAAAAGTATTCTTGGTCATAAGACTTTATATGGGCAGATAAAATGTGTAGACTAAAAAGGGAAGTTTTTTTAAATGTTTTTATTTTATACTTCCTAAAACGGAGGGTGGTTATAACCTTCCAGACTTGGAATTGTATCAACTTGCTACCCAAGGCTTTTACTTGTGACATATATATAGTTAAATTAACTAAAGAGAAACAATGGGTACATATTGAAGATGCACATGTTTGTCACTCTCTCACTCACAGGTGTTTGCAGTAGACTGGAGTCCTGATGGCCAGAGAGTAGTCAGTGGAGGAAAAGACAAGTGTCTCAGAATGTAAGTCCCTCTCTCACACAGTCACTACCTCACACGATCTCTCTCGTGGTCAGTAGAGTAACCGCTCTATTTCCTGTATCTTAACAGATGGAGGAGGTAGCCACACCAATCACTTGCCTTACTAGCCCCTGTCTCCACCAATCAGGAAGCCAGGATGACGGACAGAAGGCGGGGCCAGTGGTCTGAGACTTCCTGGTCCTACATTGGAACATAATGCCCTGCTTTACCTGTCAACAACAACCACACTTACTGAGGACTGCCGATCAAAGTGATGTAGGAGGGAGAGAGTGATGAGAAATTGAGGGGAGGATATAACCAGAGGCATGGAAGTAGTGGAGGGAGCCGGAGGCTAGTAAGGTACTATATCTAATAGGTGTGTGTTGACGTCTATACCTGAGCCCTAGCTGGCAGGTACACAGCAAGGGGACTGTAGGAGTAAAGGAGTCTTAATACCGGTCGTTGGAACACCTGGTGTCTTCTATTAATGCATCCCGCCTCTGTCAAGGTTAACATAGTAAAGTAAAACTAATCAGGAAAAAGGGATTTAATAAATTATAATTAACAAACCTGTTTGAAAAATGCAAACTATATTTGACTCCAAAACGACTTTAAAAAAAAAAAGCCATCATGAATGATCAGTTTTAGTTTTCCCCCCTAATGTTCTGCACAAATGTAATTGGGTTTAAGGTTTAGGGGGGGTTCAAGCTACTGAATCTGGGGGGTAAATGCTGCCAGAAGATGGCGATATTTCAAATAGGCCTGGCTTGTGTATCACTAGTTATCACTAGCTATCAGGAAAACATCTAAATGTACTACTAAAGTTGAAAAGTATTGGATTGGTGTAAACGTGTGCAACAGGGTTTCCTTCTACTATATTTTTGGCACCACATTTTATAATTTAAACAACCCAAATGACCATCTCATTTTGTATTATTGCCCCCCCAGTGGCAAGAAGTTACCCCCCCCCCCCTTCTCCTAGCCTCCCACACATGCTTTCTATCTCTAACACTAAAGCTAAAACCGAAACTAAATAATATACAAACGAAATAGCAATTTTTCTATACAACTCAAACTATAATCACCTCCCTGGTCCTGGCTGCTTCTGACCTGCTGGTTCTCTCTTGACTAATACAGCCTACGTTCCTGACACCTGCTGTGTCTCTGCTCTAATCCTCTGTGGTCAGTCAACTGAAAGGCGAGGTCCTGCCCTGCTGCTTCCCTCTACGTTAGTGACTGGACAGTTAGTGACAGGATCATTAGCTGCTCTGTCCTTTGACTGACTGGTCCTCTATACCTAGCCCGATGGCTCTATTTTTAAGTTATCTGCTGTGTCTGATCTAGTCACTGTCTGAAGGACCTCTCCCTCTGTATTCTACTATGTAAACCAAGATCATCGTGCTTCATCATTAAACACCTTAGATATCGAAGGTTCTGAGTACTGTCGTTTTGTGGACGTCAATTTGTGTTTGTTCCTTAGTTTATAGAACCAGAGAGCAATAAAATGGACTCTTTCACAGAACAGTCTTTGTGATTGGTTTACCCGACTTCAAGAATCGACGCTAATTGGGTGACCACATGCTTATTTTGATGCAGTGTTGAATCTCCTGCCGGTTTTGGACTAAAGTCAGGGATTCATTCCAAGGCACCTTGTAGAGAAGCACATTGCTCTTGGTAATATACCTTTGAGATGACATCTGCAGCATTTACCGTCAATGTGATCTCTTCAAATGTCATGAACATTGCCTTTTAAAAGGTGCATTGTCGACATAGTGATAGGTGCCTGAGCAAATGGAGCAGCTACACATGTTTAGAGTTAGTCTGTATTAGAATACACTGAAGCAAAATATAAACGCAACAATTTAAGATTTGACAGAGTTACAGTTCATATGGAAATAAGTTCATTTAAATAAATAAATTAGGCCCTAGTCTGGATTACACATGACTGGGAATACAGATATGCATCTGTTGGCCACAGATACCTTTAAAAAAAAAAGTAGGAACATGGATCAGAGACCATTTCGATCATGCTTGATGTTTCTACAACTTGGAGCCACCTGTGGTAAACTCAATTGATTGGACATGATTTATAAAGGTGCACACACCTGTCTGTAAGGTCCCACAGTTGACAGCGCAGGTCTGAGGAAGAAAACAAGCCATGAGGTTGAAGGAATTGTCTGTAGAGCTCCGAGACATGATTGTGTCCAGGCACAGATCTGGGGAAGGCTACCAAAAAAAGTCTGCAGCATGGAAGGTCCCCAAGAATACATTGGCCTCCATTCTTAAATGGGAAATGTTTGGAATCACCAAAAGGGAGGTGACCAAGAACCTGATGGTCACTGACAGACCTCAAGTTCCTCTGTGGAGATGGAAGGACAAGCATCTCTGCAGCACTCCATCAATCAGGCATGGTGGTGGCCGCATCATGCTGTGGGGATTTTGTTTCAGTGGGAGGGACTGGGAGACTAGTCAGGATCGAAGGGAAGATAAACAGAACAAAGAGCAGAGATCCTTGATGAAAACCTGCTCAGGACCTCTGACTGGGGTGAAGCTTCACCTTCCAACAGGACAATGACCCTAAGCACACAGCCAAGACAATGCAGGAGTGGCTTCAGGACAAGTCTCTGAAGGTCCTTGAGTGGCCGAGTCTGTACTTGGACCCAATCGAACATCTCTGGAGAGACCTGAAAATAGCTGTGCAGCGATATTCCACATCCAACCTAACAGCTTAAGAGGATCTGCAGAGAGGAATGGGAGAAACTCCCCAAATACAGGTGTGCCATTCTTGTAGCGTCATACCCAAGAAGACTCGACTCTGTAATCGCTGCCAAATAAAGTACTGAGTAAAAGGTCCTAATACTTATGTAAATGGTATTTCAATTTATAAATTAAAAAAATGCAAACCTTTCTAAAAACCTTTTTTCATTTTGTCAGTGACCCATATTACTAGAGCTATATATAATTTTTTATTGCAGATTATGGCTGCAATTTGTGTGTGTATGTATGTGTGTGTATATGTATGTGTGTGTATATACTGTATATATAAATAAAGCCGCCCTCACAAAAAAATCTCATTTGATCATTATAAATAAATACTTCAGTTTGCATTTTCAAGTTGGAAGTTCTTGTTCAGTGCCCTACCTGATAACAAATTGTACTACATTATTATGATTGCATTATTTGTGACAAACCTTTGCTTAACCTACCAAGTACAAAATTATTTTTATTGGGTAAAACAAAATTGTTCCTCCAAATGTTTTATTTTATTTCCTCATTGTCATGCTTCATTCTGGCCACATGAATATTCCTGCCTGTCAATTGATCACTGTGGGTGGGCTCATCAGAGAAATGGGTGGGATGTTTGAGTCACAGGGTTGGTATTTCTTTTTTAATATTTGATTTTGCAAGGCAAGAACAAATTCTTATTTACAATGACGGTCAAACGCGGACGACGCTGGGCCAATTGTGCGCCGCCCTATGGGACTCCCAATCACGGCCTGTTGTGATACAGCCTGGAATCAAACCAGGGTCTGTAGTTACACCTCTAGCACTGAGAGGCAGTGCCTTAGGCCGCTGCGCCACTCGGGGTTTCAGACCCGTATTATATATTGGGGGTCTGATTTTCAGGGAAGGGAGTAGATTGGTTATCTAGTCATAAACACTTTTCAATATACTTTGTGGCAAAATCTAAAATGGTTCTGTTCATAAATATAGATTCCCCATGTTAAACTGTAGAATTGCAGGAAAATTGTCTATGGGATATCCTATAGACGGCAAACATCCATAGATCGATAGGGCCAGCTAGCTAGTGTGGAATACAGCATCATGTGTTGGTCTATGGTAATACTCAGTATCATGGATACAAGCTGACTTATACAGACCTGGAGTAGACACAGTAGCTCAAGCATACTCATCAAATGCCATTACCAAGACAGCTGGGTCACTATGTTGTACAGAAGTTGTATAAACATTCTAAGTGCTCAGCCTGGCCTCCGTAGACGTGACATAAATGTTATATCTGTGACACTCCAAATTAGAATGACGTTTTATATTTGGTATGGTTACGTAAAGGATAATTGTGCTTCCTGTTTTGGACTCGTTTGAAAAATTGCTCATTAAGAAATGCTAGCAGCCATTACCGATGCCAAATGAGAGTTGCCATGGGAGTGGGTTTTATGTGGGTGTGTTATGTTCGCATATCGTACCATGGCAGATTCTGTTCTCAGTAACTAGCCACTTCCTCAAAATAATACGAATTAATCTTTAAGATAATTCAATAAATAACTAATTTCGATTTTTTGTAGATGAAGAGATCTTAGTCACGCAATTATACATCTAGCTAAGGTGTTTGGTGCTGTTCTTATTTAAGTAAAATGTGCAGGGAAGAACTAGTCAGTGCACTGCATACAGTCTCGAGGCAAGTCTGGCTGTGTGCTCAGGACTGATTTCTGAGAACAAAAGCATGTCTAACTTCATCTGCAAGCTGTCAAACTATCATAAATATAACACAAGCGACACTGGCAGTATTTCAAAGCGAATCATGTTACAAAACAGGTCTCGGCAGACACAAGATGCGCACATTGGTTTTGTAATATTTACAAGCTGTAGTTGGGATACAAGTGCACTCTGATCATCTCAATTCTCATTTTGCCTGAAAAAAGTGCCACTCGAGTGATCCCTATCAAACACATCAGCAATCTAGTCATTCCCCATGCCCCCCCCCCTCTTCTGTCCTCCACCTGTCCCCTGATTTTAGTTGTCAGACTTCCAGACATTGTTGAGGAGTTTGACCACCTCTTCATAGATGACAAACACGATAGACAAATCCTGCCCGTCCTCGGCACCGTACCCTTATAGAACCTAGCCACGCACAAAGGGTGATTGGGTTAGACAATGGCCACATCCACACGACCGAGTGGGGGAAGAGCAAGACAGAGTGTTACTCACGACTGTGGTCCTTTGTTCTTGAGGATCTGGAAGGCACAGTCCATCGTGCTGCTGTACTGGTGGGCCTCCAACCCCTACGTTAGGCTTCAGTGGTATATCAGGGTATTTCTTTTTAGTCATAAACTCAATTGAGCCAGTCGCATGGTATGATTGTTTTACAAAAAGCACACGTGTGACCATCCACTGTTGAGCAGCACTAGAGGCGATCAAGGTACACTTGAAATTCACAACTACTGTTTGCCTGCTAAATATTGTGTAACTATTAGTTACTATCCAAATACATTTTCTCCAGCTATGCATTAGGTTTGCTAATGTAAGGTGGCTAGCTTGTATTTTCAAGCTTCTTCTGTGTCACACACACCGATAAATCCTACAAATTCCTAAACACACACAGTGCTTCGCTCTGTCCCTGTGTGTGTGTGCGTCACATTTTATTGGTCACATACATGTGTTTAGCAGCTGTTATTGCGGGTGTAGCGAAATGCTTGTGTTTCTAGCTCTGACAGTGTTGTAAGATCTAACAATTTCACAACATATACACACAAATCTAAGGAATGAAATTAAGAATATATAAATACATGGACGAGCAATGTATAAAGGCAGAAGCCTCTCTGGGCTAGTGATGGCTATTTAACAGTCTGATGGCCTTGAGATAGAAGCTGTTTTTCAAACAGAATAGTGATTTGGCTGTGATAATATACATAATATTAATGTTCTATCTCTTGGCAAGTTGTTACAATGTGTCATGTTTTATATCTAACTTGGAGCTTCGCCCACCTTAAGCGTTTTCATTGGACAGACGACGATAATGGCCTCCGCTTTGCCTGCCACCAGGCCACACCATGGGCTGCGTGTGTTATCTAGGTGATGGTTGTATCACCCCCTAGAACATCCCAAACCTGAACAGAGAGGGAGTGATAGACAGGCAATAGCTACTCGTATCCTATGTTGTAGGTATCTAGGATAGCAAACTTCACTTGTCAAAATAGCTAGATAGACATGATCATTGTTCCACAATGTTGTGTATCTATCTAGCTAGGCATTAGCCATAGCAACGCCAGCTTGTCTTGTCAAAGAATGAATGACTGGGTGAGGTCATTAAACCTAGTTCCACTAGCTAGCTCACTGAGATGAGAGAATGCAGTTCCATGGGGTGAGCTGTCTGTCTAGCATTACAGCTTTCCCCTAACGTTAGCTACAGTAACTGCTGTGCAATGAAATCATCTCTGCTAGAGCTACAGTGTTACATCATATTTCTATACCAGTAGCTAGCTGCTACATTCACCTGCTAGAATGGCCTTCCCCAGGTGGGTGTCTTTCCTTCCTCTGACCGCCGTGGCCACCAGCATCATTATAGCCGAGTAGGTGTGGTAAATCTCTGGGGAGCAGCCCAGCTTGGTTGCGTTGGTCCCCCGGTGTTCCCAGCCCCTTACCATGGGATTTGACACGTCTGGGAGAAGCATTCTCCTCGCTTGAAACCTCTACTCTCACACGGCCCATCAGACACAGAAAAACAGCTGTCATTAACGCCACAGCTCTCTCTAAAGTAGCGGAGAATTTTGCCGCATCCTGGATTAGAGGACATGTCACCAAACGTAGAGCCTAGACAATTTTGGAGCAGGCTGAACAGATCAGCCACTCATGCCCTGGTCCGTATGCTTGATTGCCTATACAACGAGGCTGACACTCCATCCACAATACCCGCTTAATCACCAGACTTTTCCAAAGCCTTTTGACCACACCACAGTAATAGAGTGTCTGATCCAACTGGGCGTGAGACCAGCAATGCTACCATGGTTCTGTAGTTTTCTGGCTGGCCAAAAGCAAAGGGTGCACTACTAGGACTGCCACTCTGACTGGAAAGAACTCAGAGGGGTGTGGCCCAGGGAACACTGGTCCACTGATCTTTCTTGCTGTTATTGATAGTGCTGCCAGAGACAATTGCAATCCTCAGGAAATATGTTGACGATCTACATCTGATCCATACCTGCCCAGGTGAATAATATCTCCACCCCACTATCGGCATGTGTGTTTAGTTAGATGTTGGGGATCATGAAAGCACAGGTGTATATCCTCAGTCTGTTGTGTAGCAGACCCAAGATTCCTCCTCACAGACCTGAGGAATCCTGCTCACATTCCTCCTCAGTCTCCTCCTGCACAGAGTACATCCTCACCTAGACAACATCATCATATAAGTTGTGTGTGTGTGTTGTTACAGATGGAAGGTGTATGATTGCCATCCCTATTGACATGCCCCCCTCCAGGCCATGGATGCAATGACATCAATCCAGACCCATGTTAGGCTTGGAGTCGCCATATCAAGAGGTTTTTCCCCAGGTGCATGAACATTTACTGCAATGTTGATAACCTTTGATCACACATGAGCTAATGTTGGTGGGTAGTGTAAGTGTATTGCCAAATGTGTGAATAGTGTAATTTACAGTACTGAGCCATATTCAAAGGGCAATTTTGAAAAATGTATCTTGCATTTTTGTTTTGCTATTGGATTAACTGGTTGTTAAAACAACTAAATTGAAGATGTTGTGTTTTGGTGATTGAATCAATGTTCTCATGCTATTTCACAGTGATCTTATATTTTGGATCAATGTGTTGAAAGATGTCTCCAAATAAAATGAATGCCCAATAAAAGGCTTTGAATGTAAGACTTGCTGCGTTACACGTGGTACCAGTTTGCAGTTTTTCTACGAAGAGTTTAGATAATTCACAGCTTTTATTGCTTTGGCGAAAATGGCACCAAAGTGATAAACTGTAACTGGCATTTTCGGCTACATATTTGGTTTATGCAGAACCAGTGTTTGGACTGGAGGGTTTTCCTCTTCTTTGAATAATCACATTGAGGATTACAGTGTTAGTGCTTTATAGGCCATGAGATGTGGGCCACATGTGGAGGGTCATGGCTGACACTAAACCGATACACTGTTGATAAACGGCCCAGCCAAGGGAATCTACAACATGAGAAGACATGTGCTTTGCGAGAGGAATCTTTATGTGGAGGAGGAAGTTGAATGTGACTTATTGTATTGGGACAGGGCAACCATGTCATAACAACTGTCAGACCAGAGCCTAGAGATGTTGCCGTAAATGTAGAGCAGGAAACTGGCTTTGAAGCTCTAGAATGGGAATCAATCAACTCCTGACCTAATTTCTGCTATCAAGGCCACTGGAAAACAATGCCCAGGTCTGTGTGGGTAGCCAAACATCACCCGAACAGACTTCGGCAACTGATGAGACTTGCTGTAGTGTGGAACGAGTTAAATAAGTGGGCTACTACCACCATGTCACATTCAAGATATCACCCATCTCATTGGAGAGAACTGCAGGCCTGAGCCAGCTAATAATGTGGTCTCCAAATGTTTAGCATACATTATAAATAACACTTAGGGAACAGATCAGGACTTTTGTCATTAAGTAAACAAATATGGTAAGACCCTATCTTAATGTGGGCCAGAAGTCTGTTCGAGACACAAATGGCGCCAGTTCCCTTGCATCAATGTTCCGTCTATCTCCGCGAGCAACTCTCGTCCTGAAAAGGAGAGGATAGTGGAGGTAAACCATTTTTATTTAACCTTCATTTAACTAGGAAAGCCAATTAAGAACAAATTCTTATTTACAATGACGGCCTACCCCGGCCAAACCCTTACCAGGATGACGCTGGTTCAATTGTGTGCCGCCCAAGGGACTCCCAATGACATCCGGTTGTCATTCAACCTGGAATCGAGCCAGGGTCTGTAGTGGTAGCACTGAGATGCAATGCCTTAGACCGATTAGCCACTTGGGAACCCCCATCTGGAAACCTTTTACAGAGTTTTGGAAGTGAGGATCTGCTTACAGTAAATTTCACTTTCATCTGATGTTCAACCAACTTTAAAGGAGGCTTTCATAAAACAATCCTCAGCTAAATAACTGTAAGCATACAACACACCAAAATGACCCGAAAGATGAAAAGCATGCACGGTACCAAACAAATAAACCATGTGTGACACAGGGCTTATTTTTCATGCTACGAGTGGAAATGGAATTGATATAATGCTCTCTCCAGGTTTGGGAAACTTGTGAGGAAGCAGTGCCACCTAGAGATTAGATGGAGCCACTGACGTCGTGCTTCTGAGAACAATGTCCTCCCTCATACGCTAGTGATGTTGTTCGCACCCTAGGGAATGTAGCTTTAGGACTTGGTTCAATCCTTATCGTGGAAGCCCTGCTTTATAGTGCGATTGAAATGTAAAGGTAATGTTCCTGCGTTGGCGGAGACTGCATTCACAGTACCTTGGGTTACAGCAGGAATCAGTCACTATGGTATTGTTGCTCTGTATAACCCCATACACTAATATCTAATTCGACAATAATGCATATTTAAAGCAAATGCAGCATAAACAGAATATTACAAAACTTCCAATTCAGACACAAATGGCCCTATGAAATTAATTTGTTTCATAGTTCATCCCAAGGGCGTAACTTTGTATTGCATATTGTGGGGTGGGGTTCCGGGTCAGTGGGTTCCAGGGTCAATACCCTTCTAGGGGTCCAAATGAAATATTACTTTAAACAGGTTGGTTTAACTATCAGTTCAAAAAGTAACCACGCTATGAGAAAGTTAGTTCTGAGGTGTGGGGTGCGTTCAGTTCGATTTAACGTTTGCTACGTTGCATAATGGGTTGTAATGAAATGACACGTTTCCACAAAATGTTCAACGTTCTTAAACAAACTTTGAGGTAACCTACGTTTGCTCCATTCGGCGATGGAGGGGAGGGGGGTGTGTGGCTTGAAGCAAAGAGTGACATATTTGAAGGGCAGTGATGCATTTTGAGCCCATAACCCAACACCTCCCCGTTTTTCAACTGGTCATTCAGAACAGCGCTGTTTCTGTTTAATTGAACATTGTATCATGTTTATTTGTACTGAACGCAGCCCTGGTGACTTTTCTACTCCAAAATGAATGAAAATAAAATGATAGTGACACCATTACAATATAATTTTCCCCTCCAAAAATGTGCTTTCTAAACTTTTTCTGTTATGGCCCCCTTTCTTGTCTCTCTTTTATTCATATTTATTTTAAATGTAACCTTTATTTAACTAGGCAAGTCAGTTAAGAACAAATTCTTATTTAGAATGACGGCCTACACCGGCCAAACCGCCTCCCCATGGGACTCCCAATCACGGCCGGTTGTTATACAGCCTGGATTCGAACCTGGGTGTCTGAAGTAGGGCCTCCAGCACTGAGATGCAGTCTAGTCATAGTGGGAGGACCACACACCATATCATCGCGTGACTCTCCAAGTTTACTTCGATATGATGGTTATTATATCAATATTTGTCCATAAAGGCATTTCCACTTCCATTTCTTGCCATTTCTTGCCAATCAATTTTACTGACACAAAAAGATCCCACCCTGTCGAGCGAACAAATTATCTGTTGGCTTTCATAAAATTGTACAGAAACTTCCTGTTTCCATCATTGCTGTTGTGATTTCATTTGATATGGTATGACTTTACTCACATAAAAACTGTGGATGGAAACGTGGTTAGTGAAGACTAGCGTGGGCAAATTTCTTTTGTAGATGTTCTCAATTAAAATAAAATATAAAGGTGGTTCTGGAAGTATTCTTAGGGGGAATATTAGGTTGCATAAAGATGAGTGCTTTCCCCGCACAATGTTGGCCTTCAAATTTGCCCTCTAAACATAAATAAGGCAGTAGGTTGCTGCTGCTTGTCAGAGTCTGAGAGACAGGCTTTCTTTAGCCTAATGCCTAATTCTGTCACCTACTAGAAACCAGTTGTTTCAAAGTTAATGATACTAGCAAAGTTGTCTTTGAACTCACAAAATTGAGCTAAAATTTAGTTAAAAATGATCGCTGGTTTTGAGAAATACTGCTCACATGCTAGATGTTCATCTCATCACTTTGCAATAGAAACTTTAACCATTTGAAAAATATCCTTTTCTATATAATTCTTATTTGTTATGAATTTACCACGTTAAATAAAACTGTACTTCTTTATTTGTTTCAAGTTAGCTCACAGAATTAAGTGTTTGTCAAGGAGAAGAGAGAAAGTCGCTCTGGATAAGAGCGTCTGCTAAATGACTTAAATGTAAATGTAAGACAGGAGCTATTGCTCAATTCTCCTTACAAGTCTTGCGCAACCTTTTTCCCTTCACAAACCGACCAGGCCGAACCAAAAGCAGAATTTGTTGCGGAGGAATGCAATCATAAAACGGGGAATTGAGTAATAGTGTGTAGTGGAAAGCCACAGAAAGCCAGTAACTACGGTGGGAAAATAATTTCCAATCCATCAAATTCATCATGGTAGGCTATATTATTGAGGGGGTCAAATTGGCCTGTCTTTAACATTGGGGTGGGGGTCATGACCCCCATGTCCTCTGCAGGTTATGCGCTTGGTTTATCTTTAAATTGGGGCTGTCTGTAACTACGTTCTTCGTTTGTCGAAAGAGAGTCGGACCGAAATGCAGCGTGTTGGTTACTCATGTTGTTTAATGAAACAAATGACGAATACATGAAAATACTGAGACAAATACAAAACAACAAAACGGAACGTGAAACCTAAGTACAGCCTATCTGGTGAAACTACACAGAGACAGGAACAATCACCCACGAAATACACAGTGAAACCCAGGCTAACTAAATACGGTTCCCTATCAGAGACAACAAGAATCACCTGACTCTGATTGAGAACCGCCTCAGGCAACCAAACCTAAACTAAACACACCCCTAATCAACCACAATCCCAATGCCTACAAAAAACCCAATACGACAACATAATAACATAAACCCATGTCACGCCCTGGCCTGACCAACTAATTATCTAAAACACAAAATACTAAGACCAAGGCGTGACAAACCCCCCCCCTCCTAAGGTGCGGACTCCCGGACGCACCTCAAAATCATAGGGAGGGTCCGGGTGGGCGTCTGTCCATGGTGGCGGTTCCGGCTTGGGACGTGGACCCCACTCCATAAATGTCATAGTTCCTCCCCTTTGCGTCCTGGGATAATCCACCCTCGCCGCCGACCATGGCCTAATAGTCCTCACCCAGAACCCCACTGAACTGAGGAGTAGCTCGTGACTGAGGGGCAGCTCGGGACTGAAGCAGCTCGGGACTGAGGGGAAGCTCAGGACTGAGGGGCAGCTCGGGACTGAGGGGCAGCCAAGCACTGAGAGGAAGCCCAGCCAGGCAGTTGAATCCGTCAGATCCTGGCTGGCTGGCAGTTCTGGCAGATCCTGGCTGACTGGCGGATCTGGAAGAGTCTGGTTGACTGGCAGATCTGGAAGAGTCTGTTTGACTGGCAGATCTGGAAGAGTCTGGCTGACTGGCAGATCTGGAAGAGTCTGACTGACTGGCATATCTGGAAGAGTCTGGCTGACTGGCAGATCTGGAAGAGTCTGGTTGACTGGCAGATCTGGAAGAGTCTGGTTGACTGGCAGATCTGGAAGAGTCTGGCTGACTGGCAGATCTGGAAGAGTCTGGTTGACTGGCAGATCTGGAAGAGTCTGGCTGACTGGCAGATCTGGAAGAGTCTGGCTGACTGGCAGATCTGGAAGAGTCTGGCTGACTGGCAGATCTGGAAGAGTCTGGCTGACTGGCAGATCTGGAAGAGTCTGGCTGACTGGCAGATCTGGAAGAGTCTGGCTAACTGGCGGATCCTGGCAGACTGACGGCTCTGGCTGCTTCATGCTGACTGACTGCTCTGGCTGCTCCATGCTGACTGGCGGCTCTGGTTGCTCCATGCAGATTGACAGCTCTGGCGGCTTCTTGCAGACTGACAGCTCTGACTGTTCCATGCAGACTAACAGCTTTGGCAGCTCCTTGCCGACTGGCAGCTCCTTGCAGACTGGCAGCTCCTTGCAGACTGGCAACTCCATGCAGACTGGCAGCTCCATGCAGACTGGCAACTCCTTGCAGACTGGTAGCTCCTTGCAGACTGGCAGCTCCTTGCAGACTGGCAGCTCCTTGCAGACTGGCAGCTCCATGCAGACTGGCAGCTCCATGCAGACTGGCAGCTCTAGCTGCTCCATGCAGACTGGCAGCTCTAGCTGCTCCATGCAGACTGACAGCTCAGGCTGCTCCGAACAAGCAGGAGGCTCCGGCAGCGCTGTAGAGGAGGAAGGCTCTAGAAGCGCTGAACAGGCGGGAGACTCCGGTAGCGCAGGAGAGGAGAAAGGCTCTGATAGCGCTGAACAGACAGGAGACTCCAGCAGCGCTGTAGAGGAGGAAGGCTCTAGAAGCGCTGAACAGGCGGGAGACTCCGACAGCGCAGGAGAGAAGAAAGGCCCCGACAGCGCAGGAGAGGCGAGGCGCACTGTAGGCCTGATGCGTGGTGCTGGCACTGGTGGTATTGGGCCGAAGTCACGCACAGGAAGCCTGGTGCGGGGAGCTGCTACCGGAGGGCTGGGGTGTGGAGGTGGTACTGGATAGACCGGACCGTGCAGGCGCACTGGAGCTCTTGAGCACCGAGCCTGCCCAACCTTACCCGGTTGAATACTCTCGGTCGCCCTGCCAGTGCGGCGAGGTGGAATAGCCCGCACTGAGCTATGTAGGCGAACCGGAGACACCGAGCGCAAGGCTGGTGCCATGTAAGCCAGCCCAAGGAGACGCACTGGTGACCAGATGCGTAGAGCCGGCTTCATGGCATTTGGCTCGACGCTCAATCTAGCCCGGCCGATACGCGGAGCTGAAATATACCGCACCTGCACCCGCACTGGGGACACCGTGCGCACCACTGCATAACACGGTGCCTGCCCGGTCTCTCTAGCCCCCCGGTAAGCACAGGGAGTTTGCGCAGGTCTCCTACCTGGCGTAGCCATACTCCCTGTAAGCCCCCCCCCCCCCAATAAATATTTGGGGCTGATTCCCGGGCTTCCATCCACGTCGCCGTGCTGCCTCCTCATACCAGCGCCTCTCCGCTTTAGCCGCCTCTTGTTCCTCCTTGGGGCGGCGATATTCACCAGGCTGAGCCCAGGGTCCTTTTCCGTCCAGTTCTTCCTCCCATGTCCAATTCTCCAAGTGGTGCAGCCTCTCCCACTGAAGCTGCTTCTGTTGCCTCTTCTGTGGCTCCTGCCTGTTAACACGCTGCTCGGTCCGTGTGTGGTGGGTGATTCTGTAACGACGTTCTTCATTTGTCGAATGAGAGTCGGACCGAAATGCAGCGTGTTGGTTACTCATGTTGTTTAATGAAACAAATGACGAATACATGAAAATACTGAGACAAATACAAAACAACAAAATGGAACGTGAAACCTAAGTACAGCCTAAGTACGACAACACAATAACATAAACCCATGTCACACCCTGGCCTGACCAACTAATTATCTAAAACACAAAATACTAAGACCAAGGCGTGACACTGTCAAACTCATTCCATGGAGGGCCTAGTGTCTGTGGGCTTTTGGTTTTTCCTTTCAATTAAGACCTAGACCAGTGCTTTCCAACCCTGGTCCTCTAGTACACTCAACAGTACACCTTTTCATTGTCGCCATAGTCACACCTGATTCAACTTGTCAACTAATCATCAAGCCCTCAACGAATTTAATCAGGTGTGTTTGTCCAGGGCTACAACAGAATTGTGTACTGTTGGGGGTACTGGATGACCAAGTTTGGGCTGTTGGGTGTTCTGGAGGACCAGGGTTGGGCTGTTGGGGGTACTGGATGACCAAGTTTGGGCTGTTGGGTGTTCTGGAGGACCAGGGTTGGGCTGTTGGGTGTTCTGGGGGACCAGGGTTGGGAAACACTGACCTAGACAACCAGGTGAGGGGAGTAATTTACTAATTAGTGACCTTTAATTAATCAATCAAGTACAAGGTAAGAACAAAAACCCACACTCAGCCCTCCATGGAATTGAGTTTGACACATGCCTTAAACCATATTTCAGTATGATAGAGAAGCAGTAGTCATATCCCATTATTTCTGTGATTGGAAGCACTGTGTCAGGAAACCTTGTGAGTGCCTATAGTGCTTTGTTTGACACACCCAATGGCTCAAATGTAACTGGGTGATTCTGCAACTTCGGGCACTTTGGCCCTGCAAGCTTTCAGAAATGAAAATGTATTGAAAAAACATTTTAACAGTATTATAATTCTCTTTGATTTGTCTAGAAATAATATCTGATAATGGCTGCAATTGTACTATTCAGGAATTTATATATTTTTGTCATTTTTCTGACAGCCATAGACAAATGTAATTTACATCACGTCATTAAAGATCAATTTTAGTTGAAAATTAAATATCATACAATTAATTTATAACACATTTCTTATACATTTGTACATGAACTTGCACTGAATATTATTGTGCTTTAAGATTTTCCTAAAATTAATAATTAAACAAGGCCTGAATGCATAAACCTGCCTTTGTGACATTTACTTATCATAAAAAAAAAAATATTTCCACCCAACCTTTTTGTGAAATTATGATAACAACCATATGATTTCCCTATCTAAAACAGATAAATAAATGTCATCCTCATAGAAGACCTCGGTGAGTAAAGTGAAACCGTATCATTTGTGGTATACCCAACACACTGCTTGTGAGAATCACCAAAGTTTAACTGCTTGGATTTCACTGGTGAAATTGAAAGTTGCGCCCCTGAGTTCTCTGGAAAGTCAATATGCACGATGATCTCCTCTTTCCGCAGATTCTCTTTTAATTCTCTCAGTTTGGAGTATTGGTGTCAAATGTTGTACACGTGTTTCCCTAACTTCTCTTTCAATGCTTTGGAGAATTTCTCCAGTAGAATATGCAGTGTGCCACAAACCTTTTCTTTGACTGTCAAATGTACAGTGAACTTTCCCTCTTTGTTTTTCCTTCTCTCTCTTCAGCTTTGCTTTTCCACTCAAACCACCATGTCTGCTCACTAGCATCAAAGTCAGATGTTTAAGCTCTTTTGCTTGGCGAAGGGAGCACTCTGTGTACATGCACTCTTTCTTCAGGTTCTCACAGCACAAACACTCAATAAGGTTCTCATTGTTGCTGCAGCTGATCTCTCTGTGATGCTGTAGTTTGTCCACCATGAACTGGAAGTTGTGGGTTTTTCAGAGTCATGTGTACCTATCCTGGACTGTTGGCTTGACAACCCAAAAGGACGTATTTTGCAGAATTCATAGTAGGACATCTTAATCTCTGAATATTCCCTCTTAAAAGTCTGATAAATTTTCTGAATTGTTCCACACAAGAAGCGCTTATTCTTTTTTCCTTGTGTGACCTTTTTCCCTGTTGTTGCTCCACTGTTGGCATCACGTTCATAGAATCGAGTGATTTTCTCTTCTTTGGCTGTGCTAATTATGTTACACTGCTTTTTCCTGGAGTATTGAAGACTTGTTGGCCTGTTTTCATTTGCACTCATTGCTTTTGCTGAAAATCCAAATTCTCGGGTTTGCAGCTTTGACCAGGCCATACTTTCTCAGGATGTTGCCTTTGAGCATTTTTGACCTTGGCACTGCACATTTCTTGATACTTTTGCTTTAACTCTGCAATGATGGCATTTTGAAATAATAAAATCCTTCTCAAGTTCTTCGGAGTTCCCTTCATTTTCTGTTTTGTCTTTGGGGAATCTTGTCTCTCCATTTTCAGTTGACCATACCTTTTTTGTATTCCTCAGTTTTCCGTTAAGCTTTATCAAGTTTGACATTTGTCATGCAAAGATCTCTATGTTTATTTATTTTAAAAAATTGACCCCAATTTCATGGTATCCAAATGGTATGAAAATCATGCGTCCTCCGATACACAACCCAACCAAGCCACACTGCTTCTTACCACAGTGCGCATCCAACCCGGAAGCCAGCCGCACCAATGTGTCGGAGGAAACACCGTGCACCTGGCAGCCTTGGTTAGCACGCACTGCGCCCGGCCCGCCACAGGAGTCGTTGGTGTTCGACGAGACAAGGATATCCCTACCGGCCAACCCGGACGACGCTAGGCGTAATTGTGCGTCGCCCCACGGACCTCCCGGTCGCGGCCAGTTATGACAGTCTCTGGTGGCACAGCTGGCGCCCTTAACCACTGCGCCACCCGGGAGGCTAGATCTCTATTTTTTTGAGCGACCTCTTCCAACCTTTTTCCTTCCAGCAAGTATTCGACTTCTCATTCCTGTTGTAGATGATGAGGAAGGGGTATCAGGGCGTGCATCAGGGGCAGGTATGATGGCCTCATGTTCTGGCGGCAAGTCAACTGGTGACTAAGGTGTTGTGTTGCCTGATAGGTAGGTCTGAAATGCAACTGTTCTCTTTAAAGTCTGTCTTCTATTACGTTGGTTGCATTTCCATTGCCATCTCTTGCTTCTTTGTTCTCGCTTTGTAAGTTCAGAGATAGATTTCACTATCTTCTCTCTGTCTTTTTGCAGATGTTCTTTGTATCGTGTAGGATAATTTATTTTGTTTCTATGTCTGTGACATCTGTGCCGTTTAATGTGGCATCTTCTAAAAACAAATAAAATACTACTTAAGTTTTCCAATTCTGCACATCTTGGAGCATTTTCTAGATTAAAGGATTAAAGATTAAAACATGATTAAATAAGTCTAAAGTTTAAAAAAAAAGTCATAACAATAGATTTTTGTTATTTCCACCACGTTCTGTTATTTCCACCACAGTTAAGTTTGTGATGGAAATGATGCTTCTACTATTTCTGGAGAAAAATGACAGACTTCTTAGCATGCTTTGGCTAGTATTCCACCTGAAGGAAAAAGGAAACCGCACACTGCTCTTGATAGTATCACTGATATTTAATAAGCTTACTTATCGGCCTCACGGCCTTCGTCAGAGCTTTTGTGATTTAAAAAAATTTGCACCCTTATGTAGACCTAGTCCCACCCACATCCGTTCCACACATCGAAAGGGGTTGGAGGCAAAGGAAAAACAAATAGTATTATTAGTATATGCTAGTATTACAGCTAGCATATAGTTTACACTAAATACAGTGCCTTGCGAAAGTATTCATCCCCTTTGGAGTTATTCCGATTTTGTTGCATTACAACCTGTAATTTAAATTTATTTTTTATTTGGATTTCATGTAAGGACATACACAAAATAGACCAAATCGGTTAATTAAAATAAAAAAAATTACTTGTATCAAAAAATTATAAAAAATAAAAAAAGTTGTGCGTGCATACTATATGTATTCACCCCCTTTGCTACGAAGCCCCTAAATAAGATCTGGTGCCACCAATTACCTTCAGAAGTCACACAATTAGTTAGATTGTACACAGATGGACTTTATTTAAGTGTCACATGATCTGTCACATGGTCTCAGTATACACCATTTTCTGAAAGGCCCCAAAGTCTGCAACACCACAAAGCAAGGAGCACCACCAATCAAGCGGCACCATGAAGACCAAGGAGCTCTCCAAACAGGTCAGGGACAGCGTTTTGGAGAAGTACAGATCAGGGTTGGGTTATAAAAAATATCTCAAACTTTGAACATCCCAATTAAAAGAATATGGCACCACAACAAACCTGCCAAGTGACGGCCGCCCACCAAAACTCACGGACCAGGCAAGGAGAGCATTAATCAGAGAGTCAACAAAGAGACCAAAGATAATCTTGAAGGAGCTGCAAAGATCCACAGCGGAGATTGGAGTATCTGTCCATAGGACCACTTCAAGCCATACCCTCCACAGAGCTGGGCTTTATGGAAGAGTGGCCAGAAAAAAGCCATTGCTTAAAGAAAAAAACTGCTTTTGGTGTTCACCAAAAGGCCTCTGGGAGACTCCCCAAACATATGGAAGAAGGTACTCTGGTCAGATGAGACTAAAATTGAGCTTTTTGGCCATCAAGGAAAATGGTATGTCTGGTGCAAACACAACTCCTCTCATCATCCCGAGAATACCATCCCCACAGTGAAGCATGGTGGTGGCAGCACCATGCTGTGGAGATGTTTTTCATCAGCAGGGACTGGGAAACTGGTCAGAATTGGGTGAATAGTTATGCACGCTTAAGTTTTCCATTTTTTCATCTTATTTCTTGTTTGTTTCACAACAACAACAAAAAATGTATCTCCAAAGTGTTAGGCGTGTTGTGTAAATCAATTGATATAAACCCCCAAAAACTCCCCAAAAATCAATTTTAATTCCAGAGTGTAAGGCAACAAAATAGGAGAAATGCCAAGGGAGGTTCCGGTTGGAGCGAGCGGTCGCATCTACACTTCGGTCCGCAGGTAGTATAACTTTTCATTACATTTCGTTATAGTACAACGGTTTGATTTGTCTAATCTTAGCAATTTCTTCTTAGCTAGCTACATAGCCGTCTTTGTATCAACGACAATTGCATAATTATCGTATTTCGTCGTCCTAACGTATCTGCCCAGCAGCTAGCTAAGCAGCTAGCTAACATCCACTGTCCACTAGCACTGTAGAAACTATTACACTCAACTGAACGACTCGATTAGCGTAGTGTCAGCTAGCTACATAGTTGTCTTCGCTGTCTTCGTATCCAAGATAACTGTGCAGTTTAGAGTGTGTAGACTTAGAGTGATTATCTTAATTTACCGAGGTTAGCTAGCCAGCTATTTGTCGTCCTTAACGTAGGAAATGCTGCTAGCTAGCTAGCCAACAGCTAGCCAACCTCTACCGAATTGAACTCCAACTACCCGGTCAACATTCCGTCGCTCCACAGGTAGTATCACATTTTCATTTCACTTCATTACAGTACAACGGTTTGATTTGTTTGATCGTAGCTAGCCAGCTACATAGCCGTCTTTGTATCTAAGACAATTGTGTAGTCTAGAGCGATTTTCTAGGTTAGCTGGCCAGCTATTGTCGTTCTTTTAACGTAGCTAGCCAGCTAGCCCCCGAATAGCAGCACTGTAGTAACTATTACAGTACAACGGTTTGTTTTGTTTGATCGTAGCTAGCTAGCTACATAGCCGTCTTTGTATCTAAGACAATTGTGTAGCCTAGAGCGATTTTCTAGGTTAGCTGGCCAGCTATTGTCGTTCTTTTAACGTAGCTAGCCAGCTAGCCCCCGAATAGCAGCACTGTAGTAACTATTACAGTACAACGGTTTGTTTTGTTTGATCGTAGCTAGCTAGCTACATAGCCGTCTTTGTATCTAAGACAATTGTGTAGCCTAGACCGATTTTCTAGGTTAGCTAGCCAGCTATTGTCGTTCTTTTAAGGTAACGTAACGCAATCAACCTGCTAGCTAGCCAGCTAGCCCCGAATAGCAGCACTGTAGAAACTATTACACTCGACGGAACGACTTGATTAGTGTAGTGTCAACATCGCAGCCACTACCAGCTAGCCTACTCCAGCAGTACTGTATCATTTCAATCATTTTAGTCAATAAGATTCTTGCTACGTAAGCTTAACTTTCTGAACATTCGAGACGTGTAGTCCACTTGTCATTCCAATCTCCTTTGCATTAGCGTAGCCTCTTCTGTACCCTGTCAACTATGTGTCTATCTATCCCTGTTCTCTCCTCTCTGCACAGACCATACAAACGCTCCACACCGCGTGGCCGCGGCCACCTAATCTGGTGGTCCCAGCGCGCACGACCCACGTGGAGTTCCTGGTCTCCGGTAGCCTCTGGAACTGCCGATCTGCGGCCAACAAGGCAGAGTTCATCTCAGCCTATGCCTCCCTCCAGTCCCTCGACTTCCTGGCACTGACGGAAACATGGATCACCACAGATAACACTGCTACTCCTACTGCTCTCTCTTCGTCCGCCCACGTGTTCTCGCACACCCGAGAGCTTCTGGTCAGCGGGGTGGTGGCACCGGGATCCTCATCTCTCCCAAGTGGTCATTCTCTCTCTCTCCCCTTACCCATCTATCTATCGCCTCCTTTGAATTCCATGCTGTCACAGTTACCAGCCCTTTCAAGCTTAACATCCTTATCATTTATCGCCCTCCAGGTTCCCTCGGAGAGTTAATCAATGAGCTTGATGCCTTGATAAGCTCCTTTCCTGAGGACGGCTCACCTCTCACAGTCCTGGGCGACTTTAACCTCCCCACGTCTACCTTTGACTCATTCCTCTCTGCCTCCTTCTTTCCACTCCTCTCCTCTTTTGACCTCACCCTCTCACCTTCCCCCCTACTCACAAGGCAGGCAATACGCTCGACCTCATCTTTACTAGATGCTGTTCTTCCACTAACCTCATTGCAACTCCCCTCCAAGTCTCCGACCACTACCTTGTATCCTTTTCCCTCTCGCTCTCATCCAACACTTCCCACACTGCCCCTACTCGGATGGTATCGCGCCGTCCCAACCTTCGCTCTCTCTCCCCGCTACTCTCTCCTCTTCCATCCTATCATCTCTTCCCTCTGCTCATACCTTCTCCAACCTTTGTCCTGATTCTGCCTCCTCAACCCTCCTCTCTTCCCTTTCTGCATCCTTTGACTCTCTATGTCCCCTATCCTCCAGGCCGGCTCGGTCCTCCCCTCCCGCTCCGTGGCTCGATGACTCATTGCGAGCTCACAGAACAGAGCTCCGGGCAGCCGGCGGAAATGGAGGAAAACTCGCCTCCCTGCGGACCTGGCATCCTTTCACTCCCTCCTCTCTACATTTTCCTCCTCTGTCTCTGCTGCTAAAGCCACTTTCTACCACTCTAAATTCCAAGCATCTGCCTCTAACCCTAGGAAGCTCTTTGCCACCTTCTCCTCCCTCCTGAATCCTCCTCCCCCTCCCCCCTCCCTCTCTGCAGATGACTTCGTCAACCATTTTGAAAAGAAGGTCGACGACATCCGATCCTCGTTTGCTAAGTCAAACGACACCGCTGGTTCTGCTCACACTGCCCTACCCTGTGCTCTGACCTCTTTCTCCCCTCTCTCTCCAGATGAAATCTCGCTTCTTGTGACGGCCGGCCGCCCAACAACCTGCCCGCTTGACCCTATCCCCTCCCTCTTCTCCAGACCATTTCCGGGGACCTTCTCCCTTACCTCACCTCGCTCATCAACTCATCCCTGACCGCTGGCTACGTCCCTTCCGTCTTCAAGAGAGCGAGAGTTGCACCCCTTCTGAAAAAACCTACACTCGATCCCTCCGATGTCAACAACTACAGACCAGTATCCCTTCTTTCTTTTCTCTCCAAAACTCTTGAACGTGCCGTCCTTGGCCAGCTCTCCCGCTATCTCTCTCAGAATAACCTTCTTGATCCAAATCAGTCAGGTTTCAAGACTAGTCATTCAACTGAGACTGCTCTTCTCTGTATCACGGAGGCGCTCCGCACTGCTAAAGCTAACTCTCTCTCCTCTGCTCTCATCCTTCTAGACCTATCGGCTGCCTTCGATACTGTGAACCATCAGATCCTCCTCTCCACCCTCTCCGAGTTGGGCATCTCCGGCGCGGCCCACGCTTGGATTGCGTCCTACCTGACAGGTCGCTCCTACCAGGTGGCGTGGCGAGAATCTGTCTCCTCGCCACGCGCTCTCACCACTGGTGTCCCCCAGGGCTCTGTTCTAGGCCCTCTCCTATTCTCGCTATACACCAAGTCACTTGGCTCTGTCATAACCTCACATGGTCTCTCCTATCATTGCTATGCAGACGACACACAATTAATCTTCTCCTTTCCCCTTCTGATGACCAGGTGGCGAATCGCATCTCTGCATGTCTGGCAGACATATCAGTGTGGATGACGGATCACCACCTCAAGCTGAACCTCGGCAAGACGGAGCTGCTCTTCCTCCCGGGGAAGGACTGCCCGTTCCATGATCTCGCCATCACGGTTGACAACTCCATTGTGTCCTCCTCCCAGAGCGCTAAGAACCTTGGCGTGATCCTGGACAACACCCTGTCGTTCTCAACCAACATCATGGCGGTGGCCCGTTCCTGTAGGTTCATGCTCTACAACATCCGCAGAGTACGACCCTGCCTCACACAGGAAGCGGCGCAGGTCCTAATCCAGGCACTTGTCATCTCCCGTCTGGATTACTGCAACTCGCTGTTGGCTGGGCTCCCTGCCTGTGCCATTAAACCCCTACAACTCATCCAGAACGCCGCAGCCCGTCTGGTGTTCAACCTTCCCAAGTTCTCTCACGTCACCCCGCTCCTCCGCTCTCTCCACTGGCTTCCAGTTGAAGCTCGCATCCGCTACAAGACCATGGTGCTTGCCTACGGAGCTGTGAGGGGAACGGCACCGCAGTACCTCCAGGCTCTGATCAGGCCCTACACCCAAGCAAGGGCACTGCGTTCATCCACCTCTGGCCTGCTCGCCTCCCTACCACTGAGGAAGTACAGTTCCCGCTCAGCCCAGTCAAAACTGTTCGCTGCTCTGGCCCCCCAATGGTGGAACAAACTCCCTCACGACGCCAGGACAGCGGAGTCAATCACCACCTTCCGGAGACACCTGAAACCCCACCTCTTCAAGGAATACCTAGGATAGGATAAGTAATCCTTCTCACCCCCCCTTAATGATTTAGATGCACTATTGTAAAGTGGCTGTTCCACTGGATGTCAGAAGGTGAATTCACCAATTTGTAAGTCGCTCTGGATAAGAGCGTCTGCTAAATGACTTAAATGTAAATGTAAATGGGTGAGTACTTTCGCAAGCCTCTGTACATAAAATATATATTTAAAAAAAATCTAAATTCTACCACAAATTAAAGAAATTATAACCTGTTTGGTAATGACTGACAATAACAATATTCTATACACAAGCAATATTTACCTAGATTTTTCTTCAACTTCTGTACATCACTTCTGGAACAACTGTCTGCTGCAGCCATGTGCTTCAGTGTCACAATAAGTTTCCATGGTAACTAAGTTAACATTCTCTTGACAAAACTTGAATTTGCCCTCAGTGGTGGCAATGACACCACTACCAAAGGATAGGTATGTTTTGTGTAAATAACATAAAGGGCATACTCACAATAAATATTGATGTAGATTTGATTTAATTGACTCTTTCTCTAAAAGGTAACATTTCATAATGTGTAGTTATTAATGTTTTCTCATCGTAGTAGCTCAAATGTCTGGGTCAGGGACAAGGGCGAAAGAGTGAAATTAAGGTATAAAATGCATCTGAAAAGTAGCTAAAATACATGATAGAGAGGTGATTGTTGTGTGAACTTAACATATAAAGAATACAATCATTAAAAAAGGACATCTGAGGACATAAGTTCCCATAGTTGCAGAATCACCCAAATATGCAATATTGCTCTTTCACGTTTGGACGTTTTCTGACATTTCCAGAGGTCTGGAAATTGTGTCGAGGCAGGATAAAAGAGAAAACTGAGGATGTCTTTTACTTTTGGCAAGAAGAATATTTATTTGTATTTCCCCAAGAGAGTGACACACATTTCAAGATAACTGGATGTTTGAGAGAGGCTTGTATACATGCGACTGTACATAAGGGTTCCTATTCATTCAAAACCAGTAACCAAGTTTACAGGATAAGTTTATATAATACATTCTTTTTGTATCACATGAATGCATGTTTGTGTGTTTATTTCTGTAAACACAGTCAATTCTCAGATTGTCATTCCAAACATACTTTGTTACAGGGCAAAGATAATATATTTTAGACTCATCCCAGAAACCAGGTTGGAAATCTTGACTGTACAGGATCTATTGTTTCCAGACACCAGTTCAGGCAATTAGGGACCTCAGAAAAGGGACCGCTTGTATTCAGATTCCACTGACACGGTTAAATTAAACTACTTATGTAATGTTGTTTATCAAGTCCATCACCATGACACAAGCCAGCATAAACCAAAAACATTCTCAAACAGACTGCGAATATTGTGGGTAGCCAAGAAACTTCAGAGGAAAGCAATACATTATTCGTAGTGAGATTTGATTGCTACTAGGACAAAGCTAGAGAGCGATAGAGAGAGATAGAGAGGTTATATATATATATATGCATAGAAGAGCTTTTAGAAAGGCATGCTTGGGATCTACACATAAAGATATATTATTCTACGTTCATAGCGACAGACTTAAAGCGAAAGAGATACAGTATAGAGAAAGTTAGATTAGCACAGAGAGGACAGTTGCAAGGCAAGATTAGCATGCTTGCTGATCGAGAAGCTAACTTTTTACAGGACGTCAACGATACACAAAGCAGCTGTTAAAGGCTAGCGACAGTGCACACTATAGTATAAGCTAAGCTATTAATTTGACGCTAAAGCTATTAAGAGGGACTACATGGTTGTCACGAGTTACCACAGCCAAAAATACATAAACCCTGCCTATTTCTTAAATTTATCTTCATAAAATGTGGTTTTAAACCTTAACCCTAACTTTAACCACACTGCTAAACGTATGCCTAACTCTATCCTTAAATACATTTTTACGAAAAAGCCAATTTTGACTTGTGGCTATGGTAACTAGTGGAAACCGGACTACATATACCGTAGATTGTATTTCACAAGCTGGAAAGGCAAGGTGTTTCATGCACATGCAAAGGAAGTAAATCTAATAGCAGCAGCAAGAGAAACAAAATGGCTGACTTTCCGACTACCACAGTGAGATTCCTATTTTTGTTTCTATGATTCAATACCCAATGTTGCTTGTGTCACAGTGTGCTTGACAATTTAGATAAGGCATGGAAAGATAGAATCACTTCAGAAAATAGATTTAAGGATGCAGCATTTTTTGTATTATTTTTAAATATTTAAACTTCCATTGTTGAAGACAGTTGATGGACTTCATAATATCTAAAGATCACTCCAACTACAAAACAACGGAACAATAAAAGCAAGCATTTTCCAATCAAACCCGGTACTTCCAACAGACCCTTAAGTCGCCAAACATTCAGACTAATGACAGTTTCTAATGACAGTTGTCTTTTAACATCGAACTATGAACAACCATTGGACATTGCACATTATTAAGTCATTTTATGCGTTTAGTCTAAAGTGCACAATCTTCCCTTTGAGGAGAACTAGACAATACTGGCGATTGATACTAAGGCAACACAGTTACAAACACACAAAAGTACACATTGGCACATACTGTCAAGTACTGTATCACTTGTACACAAAAACCACAGGGCTTGAGTTTAGAAATGGCTTCGCGTACTCATTTGAAATCTACACTGTACCATAGTCGTAATCTGAAATGGTTTCCAAGATGAATTCGGAAAATTTCCTTTGAAAGCCAGTCCCTGAACACATTTATCTTTGAAGTAGCTATCATACACTAATCAAGTCAAGTATTTTGACATAAAAACACAGGAAGAAGCAATATCAACTAACAGGGATGAAAATACTGTTTTTTCAATAGAGAAAATATGAATCCTTTTACCTCATAAATAGTCTCTGATTATATGCCTTTTGTATACACAAATGCATACAAATAGATATGTACTACAGTTATGGTATCTAAAAATTCTATTTACAACCTATGATTAAAAGGGATTGTACACTGACAAACCATGTTGAGGAAATTGTGCTTTTCTAACTTGTGTTCTAATGACAATGCTACAAAACCCCTGCTTATAGTGAAGCAGGGCTTGCCCTCTGCTGACCTATGCAATTGTCCATAACCTTTAACAATGTTTTTGCAAGTTATACATTTTTTTGACACTTGCATATGATCATCTAATTTTGTAGACTATTGAGTTGACCAAAACGATGCTTGTTAACTTTGTTTATTGGCCAGATAAATATGTAATTGCTTGAGAATTAATACACTGTAGATGCCTCAACCACAATGATAAGGGAGGCACCTCTCTTCCCTATGCTTTTGTGCAAGTGATGTCAAGTATAACTGCAAGCCTGGTGAAGTGCCTATACTCAAAACAAAATTCTATCAGTTTCTACATGTAATTAATCGCTCATTGGCCCCATGAATAAGCAGTATATTGACCCAATCTCTTCACTCCACTCCAAATACAGGTTCTCTCCAATGAAGACTCTGCTCTAAAAGGTCTGATGTCTATCCCAAGAAGGTGACACTGCCACAGAATTACACTGAGTACAAGACATTACGAATACCTGATCTTTCCATGACATAGACTGACCAGGTGAACGCTATGATCCCTTGATAAATCCACTTCAATCTGTGTAGATGAAGGGGAGGAGACAGGTTAAAACTCCAAATTAAGAAGGTGTTCCTAATGTTTGGTATATTCAGTGTATATCAATTTACTGAGAGGTACAAACAACATGGCTGACTATACAACTTGGCCTGAATTACTCCCCGTCATGTGTTTCGGTCACACACACCTAAACTCAGCAAAAAAAGAAACGTACCTTTTTCAGGACGCTGTCTTTCAAAGATAATTCGTAAAAATACAAATAATTTCACAGATCTTCATTGTAAAGGGGTTAAACACTGTTTCCCATGCTTGTTCAATGAAACATAAACAATTAATGAACATGCACCTGTGGAACGGTTGTTAAGACACTAACAGCTTACAGACAGTAGGCAATTAAGGTCACAGTTATGAAAACTTAGGACACTAAAGAGGCCTTTCTACTGCCCAGGGTCCCTGCTCATCTGCGTGAACGTGCCTTAGGAATGCTGCAAGGAGGCATAAGGACTGCAGAAGTCATAGGCTGAGAGAGGCTGGACTGAGGGCTTGTAGGCCTGTTGTAAGCCAAGTCCTCACCAGACATCACCGGCAACAACATCGCCTATGGGCACAAACCCACCGTCGCTGGACCAGACAGGACTGGGAAAAAGTGCTTTTCACTGACAAGTAGTGGTTTTGTCTCACCAGGGGTGATGGTCGGATTCACGTTTATCGTCAAAAGAATGAGCGTTACACAGAGGCCTATACTCTGGAGCGGGATCAATTTGGAGGTGGAGGGTCCGTCATGGTCTGGGGTGGTGTGTCACAGCATCATCGGACTGAGCTTGTTGTCATTGCAGGCAATCTCAACGCTGTGCGTTACAGGGAAGACATCCTCCGTGTGGTACCCTTCCTACAGGCTCATCCTGACATGACCCTCCAGCATGACAATGCCACCAGCCATACTGCTCGTTCTGTGAGTGATTTCCAGCAAGGCAGGAATGTCAGTGTTCTGCCATGGCCAGCGAAGAGCCCGGATCTCAATCCCATTGAGCACATCTGGGACCTGTTGGATCGGAGGGTGAGGGCGAGGGCCATTTCTCCCAGAAATGTCCGGGAACTTGCAGGTGCCTTGGTGGAAGAGTAGGGTAACATCTCACAGCAAAAACTGGCAAATCTGGTGCAGTCCACAAGGAGGAGATGCCCTGTAGCACTTAATGCAGCTGGTGGCCACCAGATACTGACTGTTACTTTTGATTTTAACCACCCCCCCCCCCCACCCCCTTGTTCAGGGACACATTATTCCCTTTCTGTTAGTCACATGTCTGTGGAACCTGATCAGTTTATGTCTCAGTTGTTGAATCTTGTTCTGTTCATGCAAATATTTACACATGTTAAGTTTGCTAAAAATAAACGCAGTTGAAGAGAGAGGACGTTTCTTTTTTTGCTGAGTTGATATCATCTTGCACCCACTACACACCAGAGAGAATTGAAAGTGACATTAAATAAATTAGGCCATCCAATGAAAAGTGCTTTTGCTGTTGAGCATAAACATGGCTGCTTTGAAGAGCATTACTGTGGCGCTACTCTTAGAGCTGCTTGGTGTTAGTCGATTGACATTGTCTTTCTCCTTCACTGCTATGAGGCACGACTCTTTTCATCCTTCAGATTCTTTGGAAATGTGTTTAAATTCAGATACTACAGTTATGGGATGTGTTGGATTTGGAGACTTTGTCATTGTCTTCTAATACAAGTAGAAGTGAGTCAACCAACATTTGACCAAAACCACTGCTTGAAGTATGCAAATGTTAAGGCAGTGGACTGAGTTGAGATAAGTCGGAAGTGTTCTTTTAAACATGAGTGAGACTAGAATGTAGCTTACAATGGAATTTAACCACATCTGGCACTTCCAATGTACCTTGCAAATGAGAAAACAATTAGAAAATAAACTCTTCCTCATCAACCTATTGCACTAGCATTTCATATCACAAAAATACATATAAAGTTACATCAATTACACTACTCTACACTAGGAAAAACTTTTACAGAACCCCAGACCAAGGAGGTCCACGACAAAGCTGCGATACATAAATATGGATATATCTATAGATTATTTTTTTCTTCTCAAACATACCTTGTTATAATATATGACTTTGGAAGAAAGAAAAATGGATTACCAATACATTCACAACAAACATTTCATCCGTTTAGGGAAAAGGAAAGGGATATTTGGGTGACACAAGTCTTATAGATCCTGACCGAGCCGCTCGATTTCCTCGATAAGAAAGTCGATGTCCTCAAAGGTGGCCGCGGGGTTGGAGATGACCATGCGGAAGAAGTTGACCTTGTCCCCCTGTGGTTGGTAGCTGACCATGGTTGTCCCATACTCCATCATCCTGGCCTTGATCACTGGAGCCACCTAGACAACAAGACACATACAGTTGTGTTACAAAGAAAAAGTGTTAAGCGCTTTTCGACTATTACGAGGAAATACTATTGTAAAACAAGGTCACATGTATTTATTTAAAAATGTCAAGCCCCTTTTTGTGAAGCCTGGATGAATTGACAATTTCCTTTGACAAACAAATGGACACGAATCGACGTTTTATTCCCCAAAAAAAGGAAACTTCCAGTATTAAATGCCGTTCACTTTATCAAACCTTTGTGTTTTCAATGTGCGACACATCCCTGTAGTCAAGCTATAGTATCTACAGATGCACAAATTACATTCACTCAGTGGACAGGCCGAAAAGACAGCTACAGACAGCTGGGGTGACACAAATAAATCTAACACCAACAAGGTTCAGAAGAGTTCAGCAGAAACTGTGATGTTGAGAGGCTATCTTGCAATACAACTTGGTAAAAGTCATTTATTTGTTGTTCAGTCCAGTCTGTCTGGCTTTGTGGATTACATTCTCTGATGTGCAGAGGCAGATTCAATTACATGTTCTGGAGGAGATAGTGAGAGTGACACAGGCATAGACGTGGGAAGTAGGGGTGCTGAGGGTGCTGCAGCACCCCCTGAAATATATATATATACAGTTGAAGTCAGAAGTTTCCATACACCTTAGCCAACTACATTTAAACTCAGTTTTTCACTATTCCTGACATTTAATCCTAGTACAAATTCAGGATCACCACTTTATTTTAAGAATGTGAAATGTCAGAATAATAGTAGAGAGAATTATTTATTTCAGCTTTTATTTCTTCTATCAAATTCCCTGTAGGTCAGAAGTTTACATACACTCAATTAGTATTTGGTAGCATAGCCTTTAAATTGTTTGTCTTGGGTCACATGTTTTGGGTAGCCTTCCACAAGCTTCCCACAATAAGTTGGGTGAATTTTGGCCCATTCCTCCTGACAGAGCTGGTGTAACTGAGTCAGGTTTGTAGGCCTCCTTGCTCACACACGCTTTTTCAGTTCTGCCCACAAATTTTCTACAGGATTGAGGTCAGGGCTTTGCAATGGCCACTCCAATACCTTGACTTTGTTGTCCTTAAACCATTTTGCCACATTTCAGGCTTCAAACATAAATATATAAAACTGTATTTTTTGTGAAGAATCAACAACAAGTGGGACACAATCATGAAGTGGAACGACATTTATTGGATATTTCAAACTTTTTTAACAAATCAAAAACTGAAAAATTGGGCGTGCAAAATTATATCTTTATGTTTGAAGCCTGAAATGTGGCAAAAGGTCGCAAAGTTCAAGGGGGCCGAATACTTTCGCAAGGCACTGTATGCTTGGGGTCATTGTCCATTTGGAAGACCCATTTGCAACCAAGCTGAAACTGATGTCTTGAGATGTTGCTTCAATATATCCACATAATTTTCCTCCCTCATGATGCCATCTATTTTGTGAAGTGCACCAGTCCCTCCTGCAGCAAAGCACCCCCACAACATGATGCTGCCACCCCCCCACTTTTCGCGCCCAAGTACGTTCATCTCTAGGGGAAAGAACGCGTCTCCTTCACAAGCAGTATGACTGCTTGGGAAGTGCTCAAGATAAATACAAAGGATAAAAGGCTATTTTACATGGGTGTACAGTATTTTTGTAATTCACATTTGGCTTAAAGGGGAAAGGAGGTACTACCAAGAGGTAATGCTGGGTGACAGTTTGTGAAGCTCAACTTTTCAGCTTAGAGCTTTACAGATAGCAGTGCTTTACAGATTCAAATCACCTGCATGTCCACAGTAATCTTCAATTGACTTAGAATATATCTGGGGTATTAAGTTACACAAGGCGAATGGAACTTTGGAAACTTCTGCAAGTTTAGGCTTAATAAGGAAAATGGATATTCCATTTAAAGGGAAAATCCACAAAAAAAACAGTTAGTTCACTGTTGATACGGTCCCAAAATGGTTTTGCATATCAGCAGTCGAGTTTTCACCAGCCACTTCCTCATGATAATGCAAAATGCTAGTTAGCTGTTAATGTTTGATCGCTTAATTTGTTTTAAGTCTATATGTTCAATCAGCAGGTCATGTTTTGATGTATTGTGGTCATTGTTTCTCCTTACTGATGTATTGATGCTGTTTTTTGTTTTTGCTTTCTACCTTATGCGCATTGAGCATGGGAAATGCACTCTACAAATGTCATATTATTATTATTTTTATTATTATTATTACTACAGTCATTCCACACAAATCTGTTGCAGGTGTCCTGTTGTCATTGGCAACCCTGCAAATAACAATAAATAATCAACTCTGAATTGTGCCTCACTTGAATCAGTCCTTTGGCAAAGGATTTTGTGTCCAATTGTTTCAAAGCACTGTTGAAAAACACTGGTGGTTGAAAAAAAGCTAGTCAACATGGATTCAGAATTTCATGTCTTCCAGCACAGTCCCTAATTGTGCTAAATGGTCATCATTATGACAATCACCTCTGTCTGTGGAAAACGCAGAATATCAGTCCTGCTAATTATCTATACCCATAACAGATGGGGCATGTCAACACTGTTTTAAACAGGATGTTATCATGCATGTGTGAATGAGACAATGGCATAGATTCAATCAGATCAAGCGTTAACCCGGGCGATAACAGACACCCCATAGCGCATGTTTCGGCGGTGTCAGAGGTGGAACTGCATTGGAGCCTTCAAACCAGTGAGCAGCTGCTCTTGCGATCATTGTCACGAAGCCACACCCGCCCCACTCACTTTAGAAGTTCAGAGCGAGAAAGTGAAGGCTATATAAAAATAATTATGCTAAAATGTAAAAAATCCTTAAATAAAATAATGAGAATTTCTATCAGCCTAATCGAGGTGTAGATTACATCTCACATTCCAGAGTTTGAATTTGTAAACAAGGCTGGATGGGATTCCTGCAGCCAATGGCAATGTCCACTTTAGGTGTAGTGCCACTTGTGGATTTGACAGCTCTAACTCAGTTCCACCTCTGACACTGCCAAAACAACTGCTATGAGGATGTCGGCTAAAGTATATCAGATTTAATAGAGCCCCATGTGTGTTTGAGAGAGAGAGAGAGGTCTCTATATATGGCTGGCACGCACATCATCTGTTCATCCTAATTGCAGATTAGAGGACCCCTGCTGCTGAGTGGCTGCCACAGTAACAACCCACGGCCAATGATTGAACTCATGGACAGTAGCCCCTCCCCCCCATGTTCACTCCCTCCCTCCTCCCACAGTCCATGGAAACATGTCTGTCATTTAAGATTCTCTCAATCCAATTGTGCTATCGAGGTTGAGCAATTGAACTCTATTTACATGCTTAATGACTTCCCAAATGCCTTCCATTTTTAGGCACAGGGGCTTTTCTACAAATTACATCAGAGGACTGCCATTTTGTTTCGGGTGACTAGTCCTTTATGTCTTACTGCTCACCTTGTGCAGGCGCTTCTTTTTCTCCTCTTTGTCCTCCATGTACCGCATGCCAGGAGGGAGGTACCAGAAGCACACGTTGGTGTGTTGAGGCTGGGACAATGTAAGATGGGAAGACGAAATGATTCATCAGTCAATCATTATGCTTTACACATGGACGCACACACACTCTCTCTCGCGCACGCGCACACACACACACTGGTGCACACAAATTGAGCTGGAAAGACAGGCGGGAGAAAAATCCATTAGAGAAACCATGGAATATTGGAATCCACTCAGGTTGTACAAAATAGAAAGCTCTCAAAGCAATCATGGCTGTCAATTTATCAAGTCAGCGCAGTGTATACTGAGCAATTCACACCCTGACAAAAGAACTCTGCTGTGAGTTCTGCTGTGTCGGGTGGTGCTGTCGTTGGCAGTGGTCTGAATAGTAAGCAGGTAGAGTGGCTCTCATTCATAGACCCGCTAGCTATGTCTGAGTGTCTCACATGTCGATCTCCTAGTACCAGATGTGATGGGAGAAAAAATGTCTGTCTGCTCACTGGTGTAAAGCATTCATTACCAACGGTTGACTGACCATGCATACCAGACTCATTTATTTAGCAGCAGTGTTGAGTCCCTGACTGCACTGATATGGTGCTATGGTTTTCTGGGCCACCAAGCCAAGTTAACACCTGGACTAATGCCCAGGGGATTTGGACTATTCCTGCCTGTCACTCTATTGTGGTATAGTGGTTTCTGTCTTTTATATGGCTGTAATTATAAGCATAGCTAAATAAAAGTCATTTAAATGCCAGGGTATCCATACTCTACCGCAGGGGTATTCAACTCTGACCCTACGAGGGCCGCAGCCTGCTGGTTTTCTGTTCTACCTGATCATTCATTGCAACCACTTGGTGTCCCAGGTCTAAATCCGTCCGTCATTAGAGGTGAACAATTAAAAAACACACACAGTGGAAATGGCTTCAAGGTTGAGTTTTGAGGGCTTTATGGCATGGCTCAGCCCTACTCTATAGTATAAAATACATTCCAATTAGATTTGAGCCATTCACAACATCATCACATATATATATTTTTTTTTTGTGTGTGTTATCATTCATGTCGTTCAGTGTCTAACCATACAGCACATTTAATATGAACATACCTTTCCATTGAAGACCATCTCATATCCTTCCCTGTCCTTGATCTTGTTGTACAGGTACTCCGAAAGCTCCAGACACTTGTCAATCTGAGCCTCGAACCCGATGGTGCCCTATTGGTGAAGAGGAAAATGCTGTCAACAACACGGTAAAGGTAACAACAAAGGTGAAAAAAAGAGAGCTTATTTTAAAATCATACTAACGATAGCTAATATTTTTAAGTCCCAATAAGTGATAGCAGGAACAAATAATGTTGTTTTCCTGTGGTGATTGACATTTTCCAAGAATGTTTCATAAATGTCTTGTCCAAATTAAAGAAGACACTTGGTACACTAAAACCCATAGTCCAAATGCAACACGAGCAAAAACAACTCCCTCCACACATCCCTGTCTTTGCAATGCAGGTTGATGTCAGTTCCCATTGTAGCACTGTGATAAGCAATTACCCCACTAGTCCTCAACTGTCAAGCTGCAGGGGTCAAACTAACTACTTGAAGGCTTTACATCCCAGCCACATGGTGAGTGGGAATCTATTTGTCTGGGAAGTCCAGCATCACAAAGCTCACTATATTATACTTAACAGGACCATTTGTTGACTGAAGAAACAGAAGGCTACTAAAGGTTTGGAATTCATACTGCACACAATGTAGTCAAACAGACATCAACAATGCAATCAAAAAAGCAATACACTGTACATTGTACTAGGCTGTAAAAGGCTTTTGGAATATCTATTTTGAAATATACATGAGATAGTCCCTGGCAAAGAGAACTATAATATATATGTTTTTAAAAACCAAAAATATCAATATAAATGTTATTTAAAACAATCTGTTTTACAATTAATCAAGGCATGATGAAAATCTCTAGAGGGGGATCTTTATTGAACTAAATGATCGAAAGAAAACTACATTTGCAATCAGTACTCTACCAACCTTAGCTCTCCACATGAGCCAGAGCTTGAAGATGTCCACATGACGTCCACACTGCAAGGCCTTGTCCCCAGTGTCGTAGGACAGGTCGTAGTGCTTGTCCTGCTGGAACAGGTAGCAGGCGTGCATCTGGTTGCAGTTTTGCATCAGCCCCTGGAGAAGAGAAAATAATCACTTAAACAATAAGGCCTGGGGGTTTTGGTATATGGCCAATATACCACGGCTAAGGGCTGTTCTGAGTGTTAGGACACAGCTCTTAGTCGTAGTGTATTGGCCATATACCACAAACCCCCGAGGTGCCTTATTGCTATTATAAACTTGTTTCCAACATAATTAGTAGTACAAATAGATGTTTTGTCATACCCATAGTATACGGTCTGATATACCACGGCTTTCAGCCAATCAGCATTCAGGGCTTGACCCACAATATATGTAAAGGGGACTTTGACCCCTTACCTCCTCCCGGACCAGCAGGGCTGAGCACTGCAGTGGGACTGCCATCATCTTGTGAGGGTTCCATGTCACTGAATTGGCCCTGTGAATTGAAACAACAATGAGTACTTTTTATGAATATTGATTTAAAAGATGAAAATTCATAATTTTAGTACATTTCAGTACGGACCTCTCAACTCCATCTAGCTTCCACTTGTGCATCCTGGACATGATGAGACTGCCTCCCCACGCGCCCTGAGTAGAGAGAGAGATAGTGAGATGACCAAACTACAGAACACTTTGTAGCATGAGACTGAGTCTCAACATGAAGAGCCCCATTACACCACAGCATGTCTGAACTCAACTAGCCATATGTAATAACATACAGTTCATCTTCCCGGAGTGACCCCGCTGACAGTTTCCTGCAAATACTGACGACTCGTCTCTATTTCATAGTTTGTGGAAAGGGAGCTCCTAAACCTAAACCTCACCCTCAAATTTCTATGTTTGAAAATGCAAGAATTCAACGTAAAAAGGCCCTAAACAAATCTAGCATGTCTGCAGTTTGACACTGATGGATCTCCTTTCTTGGTCTTAATAGAGGTGTCTCTATGTCATGCCTCAATCACCTCCATTACACAAAGTCCTTCGGTGAGAGAGGCCATGATGGGAAAGTCAGGGGAAAGGATGATTTACAGCCCCTGCTTCAGTTTCCTTCATCTCCAGTGTTACAGAGGAAACTGGCTGAGTAGCTGTCTCCTATCTAGGTCAGCTGAAAGCAGCAGAGGGGACTCAGATATATTACATGAATCAAACTCTGACTGGTGAGCTCTGTGTGCCCCTGTCCCTGAAACACCCAAAGCTAAATGCTATGGACTTTACCATCTGATGAGGTAACAAACAAAGGTATTCACCTAAAGTAACTTGAGTGTGTAATAGCCACTTGTATAGTGTAACTTAATGTAATTTGCCACCATAACAGGAGTCTTGCTCTGTATATCGGTTGGGACGATTCTTATCGGTCAGCTGTACAAAATCAGCATGTAGAGATAAAGTACACGTGTTTCTACTTACATCCACGTGGAACCAGACTTGGTACTTCTTACAAATATCTGAGATGGCAATGAGGGGGTCAAAGGCTCCGTAGACTGTGGTGCCAGCCGTCGCACTCACAAAGAATGGCACAAATCCCTAAACATAAAACATGAAAAGAAATCATTCGCATGTACAGTGTCACATACCAACATTATAACTATTTCCCATTATACACATGACATTACCGATGATATATTCTAGATAATAGCACAACACATTCCTGATCATCGTTGTGGTAAATTTCCATATGGTTGCACAGTATGAAGGAAAAAAATGACTTAATAGCCATTGCTCTTCAACAGGGATATGGATGGATGAGTCATGTGCGTATGAAATTACCTTCTGCTTGGCTTCCAGTATTTTCCTTTCAAGGTCAGCTGGTATCATTTTACCACTGTGAAGAAAGAAAAAAAACAGGATTTCATTGCTTGAATGCTTTTGCCATCAAAATGACATGTTCTGTTTTATTCTGCACCTGAGGCCTACTGTATAGTTAAAACACTACAGTACCTCTCATCAGCTTTGATGCAGATGACACTCTCTGTACCAATGCCAAGGGCTGCTGCTCCTTTCTTGATTGAGAAATGACTCTAAAAGACACAGAAGTAGAGAAATCCCTCGCACAAGCTCTTCTCTTGACCTGATTACATTTCCTGTTTGATGTATTTCATTGAATGCTGCTATAAAGGGAATTCAAGACCAAGGAAAGAATAAAAAGAGATGAGCTGTAGTAATGTTGGAATGTTGCTGTCCAAGGCAAAGCAAAGGCTTTTGGGAGTGTTCTATTTGAGCTGTTGTTTGCCCGAATGATTTAAATGTCCTGGGCCACTGCAGGGGAGAGGAGATAACAGCAAGTGTCCCTGTGTGCTGTACTGTCATGCAGAATGTCAGCAAATCAGCCTCACATTAGCTGTGGCTGCATGTGAAGGTGATGTCAGTCCCTTTTCTACAACATGAATACATCAGTGATGGAAAATGTGACCTGGCTTTATATGGAACAGCTGGCCCAGCAGTATGCCAAAGGGATTTCACTGGGATTCTGACGCCCACTTTGCCAAACATTACCCTCTTTAAGTAGTGAACGCTGGATCCTTGTAATTTGACGTAATCTAAGAACAAAGCATACAAATTATACTCCCTCACCAAGACATTGGGATAACATCACTATGAAGCAGCTAAATGAAATGCACAATAAATAAACACACACAAAAAAAAGGAAGTCAAAGCAAGAAATGTATAAAACGATAAATTAACGAATTAACAAATTAAATAAAGTGAAAATGAAAGATAGGAGTAAGGGGAGGGAGGCCTACATGCTCGGATGTGAAGGCTGCCAGTCTGGGGACTGATGACATTCCTTTCTCCTTCACTTCAGGAAACATCTTGAAGCGAGCCAGCAGCATGGCATACATATTGGAAATGGCACCACCTAGGGGAGAGAGGTGACGCACACCACTCAATCATTTGTGTTGTGTCAGGATCATTTGGTACAGCCATCAGATGTCAAAACTCACATGAAGATAATGTTTTGGCTATTCAATAACACAGGACTAAAAGTAAATTCATTGGTTATGTATTGGTAACATACATGTCTCGGGAGAATCTGTCTTAAATGTTTTGAGGAAATAATCAAAAAATACAATGTTTCAATGATGATAACATATATTTATTTACATGTCGATGTAATTGTGAAAAAGCATCAGTTTGCCTCTGTTATTATAACCTCCTATGTATTTTTGCTTTTGTTATATGTCAACCAAGAGTCCAGAGGAAAAATGAAAGCAACCGTTATGTTGTAAGGGAGGAAGTGGTTTTATGCTAATTGACTGTGGAAAGTGTTCCATTTTTGTCATCAATATGCTAATTTACACATAGCTGGAGATGGGCCAACCAATTTTCTGTGAATCTGATGGGGTGGTTATAATTGGCGTCACCTACGCACCGGGAGAGAAGATTCCATCCCCTCGGCCATCCTCCCAGCCAATGATCTCCCTCATTTTCTTCAAAGTGACGTATTCCAGCAGCACGAACACTGGAGCCACCTCATAGGTGAACCTGGATTGCACAAGAGAGATCACATGACTGAGTTACACAAAATATGTAATGACAGACAAATGATTTAGCATCTGTCTTTTGTCCCCTCTGGAGGTTCACAACCGATTTGGCTTGAGAAACAGGTGATCATGGGCTCAGGTTTAGCATGAGGGATGGGGTTATATAGCCAATAGAAGCTGACAACGTATTTCAAAGTCAAGACAGACAAAGCAAAACGTTGGGTTTATTGGAATGCACATAGCAGGAGATGTCAATGTACAACGTTGCAATTCAACCACAAACACAGTGGAATTTACAAAGGTCATTGCAGGTTATGTCGGTTAAATGCATTACTCTATGTATGACTCTTTTCTCTAAATTACAAAACAGTTCAACATTCTCTGCATTATACAAACGGCTTGCTACACTGCAGCATGCCTGACTCCAAATTGATTACAAATGTATTCATTTTGGGGATTCAGTGCATTTAATTGTGCTAGCAGAACCCTTATTTCACTGAGCCATGACTCTCAGTATATATCATCCCCCCACTCAGCCAGAAATTAACTTCCGATTAGCCTGAATCAAGCCAAAATGCAAATTTTCTCCTCTTGAATTGCCATGGGGATAGCGAAGGAGGGAAGGCGGCGAGGGGTGGGGTTAAATTAATACGGGATTGAATTATGTGCTGCCTTTCCTTTCAACCTTTCACATGCTCTGTTTGAGTGAGACTCCACTATCAGTGTGAGAGGTCGCAGCAGAGAATGCCCATGGATGGACCGGAAATGGAAATGATTGTTATTGTGTTTTATCATTTGAATCATGATGAGGCAAAGTCATACTCACATGTTGGTGTTTGCGGTGGACGTTAGCCAATCAGCTGCAAGACCAACCATATCTAATCCTGTTGAGAGCTGATTGAAGTATCTGGGGTGGGCTAGAAGCAGAGGAAATTGTGTGAGATTACAGAATTTTGTTGTGGTCTTTTTGGAAATGTCAGGCATATTTTCCTGTATTTCTGTTTTCCATACTATGCTTTTTATGTGATTCTGGTGTCTATGCCACTTGGCACAGCTTGGCATGTAAGGCTGTATGTAGCTCCTTCATAGTTGAATTCAGTTGTGGTGTGTTCTTGGAGTGACAACTATTAAGCTTGTATGGTCATGCTAGAACATTTTAGAGAGAAGGTGATTTCAAAACGCTTCCGTATTTTTTGACATTTTACCAGCCCTGAGGGGTATTCGTTTTAGTTTTTAAATTGAACATGGTGAGGATAATAGCATGGCATATATGGAACATGTTAGTGATTTTAGCATTGATACTGTCAAATTCGTTTGGAAATTGTATTTTGGGGAAGGACATCATGTCATTTCCATTTTGCTCCATATATTATGCCTTTCTTCATCCCGAATAGTGCGGCACGGGGGGAAATGACCCATTCAACACATTATGATCTCAAAAACATTAGATTTCCACCATCTATACATACCATCTACAGTCATTTGCTAAATAAAAACATGTAACGAAAACACACATGTAGGTCTGTTTTCTTGGATATGCCACTGGATAGGCCTGGTTTATATTTTAATCTCAATCTATTAATATATATTTTTTAAACAATCTGCCTGCTGTACTTTCATTTTCGTCTGGGTAGCCCCAGGCCTAATTTATGCGCAGGAACAACTCTTCAGAAGAAAATATTTAGCAATTAATTTCGTGTATATTGACCCAAAACGAATTTACAAAAAACATATAGATAGCTATAGGCTGAGTAAAACAGCAGGCAGACAGGCAATATTGATTTTGAATTGTCCATTCCCTCCCGTAAAAAAATCTGCGACATTAGCATTTTGTTGCAATAAATATATATCTTATAATACCTGTTTTGATAGCGTATTTCAGAGTTGCACGACAGCTTATCAAAATATCATCCAGTGTTTCTGGCTCATCCTGCAATTCCCAGTTGTTTCTCTGGAGCAATTCATTGGGATAGTGGAAATCAATGACTTTCGTTTCCCTATCAAACGATTCCGTGATATATGCCAGCAAAATATCCACAACTTCTTGGAGAAAAGTCATTGTCTTCAAGTCACCATCCAACGCGGGTAGTAGATCTGCGAATCAATGTAAAAATGCAGGCAATTTGAATATGAACTCTTAAGTGTCATTTTAACCTTGAACATGAAGGACAGAGAGGCCTAGATTTAAGTAAGGAGAAAATGCGTATAAACTGTAGACTTATTAGGAAATAATAGGCTACACATTTACACCAGATACATAAGGCCATCGACTATTTTATTATTTGTTTCGAAGTGATAATGACTAACCTAAATTAATTATATGTAAATAAGAAAACATAACACATTTTTCAGTTCAAAATAACAGGTCTATACGTCAATATGCCTGCGTGGGTTTTAAACGGGCTTCTCGTTGAATTTGTTGAAGGTTACTCTGTTTTTCATATGAATGATGCATCATGCGGGTAGGTCGCTCATATCACGATTTCTTATGTGAAAAACGTATCAATATAGGCCTGTCATGTTTATAGGCCTACCTGTTGAATATAGATCTGAGAAACCGACCGTCGCCTCAGTCGCCTTTAGACAATTGCACGGTTTGTTGCATCCGCAGGTCCCAACCGTTGTCTCATCCAGTTTGGTAGATGTCGGCTCGGATGTTTTCTCGCCCTCTCCAGCAACACTGAGTAGAGCTTTAAATGTTTGTTTCAGTTCATAAAAATCAGAAAAGGAGGAAACAATTCAATGCACGATAAGCAATGAATATGTTGCGACAATGTTATATTGCTTCATATAGGCTATGCTAATATGCAAATTGTAGCTGTTTTTTTCTTTTCCAGAACCAACCTACCACACAGTTTCGATCCAATGCCTCCAGGTAGTTTTTGGGCCGCCGCCTGGCACCATGCCCTGGCTGGAGAGAGCAAGTCAAAGACGGATGAATAAGGGGCTATATTCAGGCTGTGTAACTTACAAATATTCAGAAAAAAAACGTGCTGAAACAAGGTGAACACAACCTCACATGAACATAATACGCTGTATTTGGCTACAAAATTCACAATAATAGGGCTACTAGCAATTTATATAATCAACATTTTTTAAGTCGTCTTAACCTTGACTAAGCCCATTTTGTCTAGGGGCTATATGCATGACATAAAAACAATATGTGACATCTTCTACCGGTCATTGTTAACCCACATTTATCCTGGTAGCCTGAATACATTGTTTATGCGAGTTAGGGGTTGTAAGCGTTAAACGTTGATTTATCCAAACAAATAGGTTATTTCATTTTCCCTTTAGGGGCTCAAGCCGATAATACTCACGCGTAGTGGGGCTTTGGTTGCTGGTATTATCACCAGCATTCTCTGGCGCGCCAAGACCCCAAAATCCGTGTGATGCCATCGCAAACAGTCGCCAGCAGTTAAGAGCTATATGAAAGACGGACAAATAGCGCCCATTCAACCGGGGGAAAATGTGCCGAAGGGAAACGGGAGCTGTTCAGAGACGTGGTGCTGAAGCTGTCTGTCGACTCTCTCCCAGCTGCACAAAATCAAACTGTGCATTCAACAGAGACACAAACGAAACTGCAAAAGTGCTCAAAACGTAGCGCTCTCTTCACCGAGACTCTTCTCTGTACGCAGGCGACCACAGGTATACAGATGGAATGCCAGGCATTGTCTTCTCAGAGAATTCGGTAACAGTTACCCAGAGCCCCTCGCGATTCAGTGTAAAGCGCAATCTCTCACCACTGGGTAAAATACAAGGGTATGTAGTATGGCAGAGTGTAAGAGTATGAATATATCCGTATTGTGAAAAAAGGCGATAAAAAGGCGATTTCACTAAGGCCACTTTCAGGAATAAGCACTACTATGCAGAGTATAATCCAGCGGTGAAAAGTAGAGCACAAGGTCTGCTATATTAATGGTTTAAGCAACTTAATAAAACAAACGTGTCCCACGGTAGTGTTAACCTGGTTTCACGTCACTAAATAAATTCCAATGTGATTCAGTTCATGACGAACTGGTTTGCGTCATGAGTCGTGACCACACATCTTTGTCCCCCTCCTGCTGTGTGCGTGGAACTCAACATCAGAAACAGTCTCATTTAAACTGTTTTACTCCAGCTTGGCTGCCCTGATAATTCATTGATCCAAAACTTTTTTATGCCTTGGCGCCTCATATCATTGCCCCCCTCCGGTCAAGGAAACGTAACGCGGTGTGGAGTGGGAACGCGTGGGTCCCTCTCGCTCCGCTAGAGTTCAAACCGAGTGCTCCATGGAGAGTGGCGTACAAATCCGCGGTCCGTTTATTGTGCCTGGCTCTACGTCGGTCATGTCTAGAAGGGCCCCAGCCTTTGTCAAATGAATGTCAAAAGTTGAAATGTTTTGAATTTCAGCTAACCCTAACCCTTTTCCTAAACTTAACCTAATTCCCCTAACCTGCTACGTTAATTCTGCTGCATAAGTTCTCCTAACTTGCTATGAAAAGTCAAATCTGACGTTTTAACTTGACAAAAGATGTAGCCCTTCAAACCATGACTGTCAGTGCTGTCCAAAAGCCATGCATCCAGATCCCAGATGGCTATATCGGTCTGCTAATACAGGACTAGTAAAGCCCCAGTGCACTACTTTTGTAAAAAAAAAATAATAATACCGTAACAATAATAATATATATATATTTTTGTATTAATATTTTTTTGTAATTCAGATTTTTCAGCATCCCTATTTCCTGCGGCTATGCACAGGCCTACAGAAAGAAGAAACATAGCTATGAGGTCATCTGGGGAAATAGGGATGTGTTTCGTTTTGGGGCAGATTACATTCTGTTGGATGCGATCATCAATCAGTTGTGCTGCGAGTGTGACCACTGAGAACACATCACAAGTGAATCAGTAACAAACCCCGTGGGCTTTTCTGCTTTAAATGTCACACTTAAAGGTTACGGATTCACTCAACAAAAAAAATGCTAAGTTAACATAAGGGAAATACATAGGAAAGTTGAATAACACTGCAGCTCCGTGGTTTGCTTTTACGTAAGTGGTAATATATTTGGACAATTTATTAAACAGCGTTCAAATTATTTCCACATTATTCAACCTGAGCATGGGAAGTAGAGTGTGTAAAGTCAAAACAAGTCACAGTGAATGTAGGCATACCTGAACACAACAGTAATGTTGAAAGCCATTCTCAATCTACATTAGGCAATACAATCTCCACTGTTAAAATGAAGTGCTTTGTAACACCAAAACGAGTGGCAACTGAGCTGCCACCAACACCAAGGAGATAAAACCTTAAAGTTTCTGGAGTATTGAAACACATCATCCTGAGAAGTGTTGAAGCAACACATGGTGTCAGTGGCGACCCCATTCAGGACTGCCCCACCTGTTTTGAGCCCCACCTGTTTAGCAAAAAAAAAATGTTTTGCCTGTATTGCATGTTATTTTGGCATTAATATGCATTACATATCATTTTGCAAACAATGTAAAAAAAGAATAAAAATGTAATTAATAAAGCCACATACTAACATGGTCTCTTTTTTTGCTTTCTAAGGCAGCTACAAAATGCAGGTGTAACAGCCGAGCTCAGTGCTTTCTGTGGTGGTGGTGGGGCAGCCAGCAGAACATACAAAACATAGGGGTTGGTAAATGCTCTCTAGCTGTGCCATGATTAGTTCAGTGTTCTGTCACTCATGGGGACACTTCGGCTCTGCAAAATCTACAGGGAGAGCTAGAAAGTTCAAGCCCCGTAGGTGCTGCCATAGATTTACAGTAGAAGTACCCATCCAAGAAGGCTCAAGGTCATTGGCCACAGATACAATTACATCGGTTCACGGTATATGTACCAAAGCTTTGATTGGACTGATCATGTCAACATCATACTTTCAAAATCTTAGCTAGCCAGCTAGACAAGCAGTCACCATCATGAATCAAGTTGACAATCTACTGGCAAATCCTTTTCCGTCCTTGTCATATGACGAGAAATTATAGATAAAGCGTATTGTGCTCTTCGGCCATTGGACATAAACATTACACAACAAGTTGGAAATCGCAAATTCACCAATGAGTGGCTTGGAAGGAATCAGTGGCTAACTGCAAGCGTTGCAAAGCAATCACTAGCCTGCTATTCAGTGGCGTGGGTGTGTGGTCCAAGTCTGGGTTTAAGGGTCTCTTTTCCAAACTTAAAAGTATAAACATTCACATGTAACATGGGCCAGAAAAGGTTGAATACATTGGCCATACTGTCAATCCTGCATGACTTCTGCCGCGTTCAAAACAACTGGAAACTCTGAACTGGGAAATCTCAGATTTCAGTGAGTTCAAGACAACTGGGAACTCCGAAAAAACAAGCTCAGACTGGGAAAATAATTTTTGAACGGTCATCCAACTCGGAATTCCAAACCGGGAACACATGCCACTATCTAGAGCTCTGACCTGAAGATCACTGACGCCATGATTCGACCTTGTATTTTTCACAGTTCCCAGTTGCCTTAAAAGCACTATAAATCCAGAGAATGCCAGACTTTGATTTTAAAAAATTATGACAAAATTTGCCCACAAGAAGGACCCCCACACCACCTTCCTGTTCAAGTGAGCACAGCACAACAAGATGAGTCCAAAAATGTCTTTTTATGCAGCTGCATGAAATTATGTAATCTGCCAGGGAGATATGTATACTGTAGCTAAGAAAGTAATACTAAGTGTATATTATGTAGTAAGCTGCTAGTAGCCCATGTGTCTCACCCTAATAATTGGGTCCCTTCCCCACTCATAATTTAGCTTACTGTTCTGACTTGGTGGTGCACATGTAGCCTATAGCCTGTATTTGAGAAATTTAATCATCGAATATTGTAAGAGCTTTCATTGTCTACTTATATGCCCCCCTTTATTTTTCCTACGGTTCTGACTTGGTGTACAGGGAGAATACTGTAAGATCGACCCATGTTCTGAATTTTGTCACTGTACATTTCAAAAGTGCTTAACAAATAGTTATATTGTCTACGTTCATCTTAGCTCGCTCATTAATGTCTCAATCAAATTTACGGATTGCCTCTTTTCCGCTCATCGTTCCCTTATGCCATAGTATGTACATCTCAATTGCCAGTAGAAACCACATTTGTTGAAGCAAGTCAGCCATGTCAACTTTTTTTTATAAAGGCAGTAAATAAGGCTGAATGAACTGTTTCGGTGCCAGACAAGTCTTCTCTGATAGCCAGGTGTAGCAGTGGTAAGGATTCATTCCATGGTTCTGAAAAGAAAACTGCTGATGGGACAGCTTTATGTAGGCCTTAACCATTTGTGGGCACAGTTTGTCACCATTATAGTGCAATTAATGTATTGTTTAGTATCGTGTTGTGTAGTGGCTTCCCTGTCATGCATCCCCATGGCATTTCTTTTGTTGATGTTTTCCCCACCAAGATTTACATGCTAAAATCACCACTGCATGGTGTGTTGTAACACCACTTAATAAAGTGTTGCACAACACCTTGCTAAGGACTGGGAGCCCTACCAAGAAAGGTTGAAAAAACTATATTGGTATTTCGTATTCTGTTTTGTGCAGGATTAGATAACTTCTCTTTTGGTGCCGTTTCCTCCCTCTATAGTTTCTAAACACTATTATGGTATTTCAAATCCTGTCGAGAGCAGAGTATTTTGTTGTTTAGCATTCATTAATGTGTCTGTTCATTTGCCTGTTTAACCCATTTTGGCAACAGTAACTCCAGGTTTTGCAACATGTTTTGCAATTTCCTCTTCCATCAAAAGTTAGAAATGTGGGAATGGGTTTTCTCATCTTTGAACATTAAAAATGCCGTTTTTGATATCCGTTCATCATGATCCATTACACCTTATGGTGCATCAAGCTGCTTAATACTAAACTATACTGTAAATATACTTTTCTTTCTTCAAACATTCATACACCATTGTGTAAAATAAGAATACATTCTTAACACTTTTGAATTACCCATAATCCTCTAAAAACAGAGCCATGTGGCACGATAGGATTCAAACCAATTAGTTCAATATCTCAAATTTCTCAGGCTTTGGATCTCCTCATAAAATATCTGAACTTTTAAGCCACATGTTAAGTTGGATTTATTCTTAAATTGTTGGGTAAAATTAAATGAACAAATCATTGAAATGACTTGCAATCATTTTTTGTAAGTATACTGTATGTTTTTAAGTTTACATGTAAACAAAAATTCAATTCACCCTAGAATCTGTTTGTGGCAGGGTGGTTGAGTTTGTAAAACTTCAATAAAATTGAAATGAAATGTATCATCTACTGCCCCAGAATTCGGGGGTTCAATTCTTACTTCTGCCTGTGCCACTTTCACTCCTTCTCTATCTCCTCCTGTTTCCAGTCTAAATAAAGCATTGAAAAAAGGTAGATTCCACAAAAGATATTCTCCACAGGTCCTCATCAATCAATATTTAGGCTATAAATCATTTGCATTTCTTAACTATTTTGATTGTATTATTTTTTAATGCTGCCTTTTACATGCACTAAAACCCCCAAAACTGTTTTTACAACACCAATATTCCGATTAAAAGAACCACTTTGGGTGTTTCAGAGTACTTCTAGACTGGTTTAAAACCCTTTCTGTGTATCAGAACACTGACATTGGGGTCTACATTCAACCCCCCCCCCCTAACACCAGATCCCACTACTTTTCACAACTTTCCCCCAAAAATGTCCATGTCAGGGCAAGCTGTCAACATCCCCAAGGGCTCTCTTAATTAATAAACGGTTAGAGCCACATGGAAGGTAAGACGAAGGATGTGGCTTGGCAGACGGACGGACAGTTACTCTTAAAGACAAAAAAAATGTGGACAGGAAATGCAGAAAGTGACTGATAGTTTATCAGGAAGTACAGCAGCCTATTTGCCCTTCAGAGGTTTCTGTATGTCACACCAAGGAGAGCAATGACATATGCACACACTATTTGATAAATGATAAATGATGTATTTTAAAAGACCCAAATATGTAGACAGCCACTTAATTCAAGTTATAAACAAGATAAAGTACTTAGCGTGGTTGGTAATCAACTGTAATAACACACATTGCAATTGAAAGACAGATCATTGCAACCTCAAATCGTGCAGTTATTGCGTTAAAAACTGATATGACATTACATTTGGTCTGATGGTACGACATGCACTACGGTCTACAGGTCAATTTATGTATTCAAATTAGCGTTGACCTTTTACATGTATCTGTATTGCTTTGTATATTTACACTTCACAACAGTAATAAAATGATGTTTGAGTTGATAATATTGACCATTCAAGCAGCAAAGAAGCATTCATATCAACATACTGTACATCACAAACCATACACTAATAAACAGTGGTAGTGCCAATGCAGTGAATTTCAGAAACGTAAGCTGCTTACAGCCAATGATCACCACAAACCCTTGTTTGATAACCCACTGTGCATCACCATAAATGACATAGGACCACACTTTGGTTCCAACTTTATATTCATGGACATCAAAAGTAGTAACCCTATTTTAAAATCGACCACAATACACTGAAACGGATCCTAGAGGTAGAGCCTTCATGGCTTGCACCACATACCACTCAATTTCTATTCTCTATCTCTTTTGACATTCAATTCCTTTCATATACATTTTGAAGGATAAAGAACACATTATCAGCTCAAACTAAGCAGTGAATGAAGCTTACCAGCATTGTTTAAAGTAGATACAACAAATCTGCTTCTTAGAAGAGCCTGACACAAGTATTTACAGACTGACAAAGTTAACCCGTTCGTGACGCCATCTGCTATGTATAGGCCCCAAACTCAACCTGGTGACTACAGGGAAGTGGCTTGGCGCAACACCGTCCTAACAATGCCATAAGCAACACATACCAGCTGTCATGACATTTTATGAAAACCAATGTTAGTTTATAACAGCTGACACAGCACTATCATAGAACGCAACTCATTAGACATTCAAATAGGGTTTGTCAGATGTTAACAAAAGTCAACAGTAATGAACTATCATGTCGCATTATGACAGATGTTATGGCATGCTTCTGGCGGTGTCACATACAGGGAGGTATTATGCCAATTTGCTTTAAATGGAGTATGCCGTTGAGAAGGGCACTGCTCAGTCTCTGTACTGTTTGATGAGCCTTCTTCTCTGGGAGGTCTTTCTCAGGATCTTTCTGTAGTCATAAGGGTTGTCGTCCTGGCCCTCTGCAGAGGGCAGTCTGGGAACGGAGTGCCTGTCAACACAGCAACACAGGAGATAAAGTGAGACAGGGCCAGGCAGGAAATGAACAGAGGACCAAATAGTGAAAGAGGGAAAGAGAGATGCAGTACAGTGAGAGATGAGCAGAGGGATACAGGTGGAATGATAGATGGTAATAGATGAGAAAAGATCAAGGCTAGTGGTGGAATATTTAGGATTTGTTTGTTTTCTCTCTGCAGTCTCTCTGCGTCATCATAGACTTTCATGCTATGGACATACACTATGTATCAGTGTCTTGTGTCTGTGTATTCACACGTATTCCCACACGTATTCACAATAGATATGTGAGTATATGCATTTGTCTGGAGTGAATGGATTACACACCTTTTATCTGCTGGCTCGGAGACGGCCCTCTCTCTCGATTGTCTCCTGTCTGGAGTTTGTCTTTTGGTCTGTGGACTTCTGTCTGCAGCTGCAGTCTGTCTTTGGTCAGTAGACTGCCTCCTGTCGGCGGCTGCAGACTGTCTTCTTGTCTGTGGACTTCTGTCTGCAGCTGTTGACTGCCTCCTGTCAGAAGACTGTCTCCTCTCTATAGAGCGCCTCTGTTCGATAGACTGCCTCCTCTCGAGAGATGCTCGTCTGGTGAGAGAGGTGCGTCTGTCTCCGGCTATGGCACCGGTGGACTTACTGGTGGGGAGGCCCTGGTAGTACTGGTCATCTACGTCCAGCAGCTTCCCAGGACTGGAGCACAGACAGGAGAAGGCAGTTATGGTCAGTCACTTAGTATTTGACAATAAGTCAAAGTGGACATTTCATATGCCATACTTTGTTCCAAACTTCAGTTTGGAATGATAGTTTGGCTCTCCGAATATGGCAAACCGATCAATTCAAATCAAATCAAACTTTATTTGCCACATGCACCAAATACAGGAAGTACAGACTTTACTGTGAAATGCTTACTGACAAGCGCTTAACCAACAGTGCAGTTCAAGAAGAAGAAATCATTTACCAAGTAGACTAAAATAAAAAGTCATAATAAAAAGTAACACAAGAAAAACAATAACAATAACGTGCTTCTACACCTGCATTGCTTTCTGTTTGGGGTTTTAGGCTGGGTTTCTGTACAGCACTTTGTGACATCAGCTGATATAAGAAGGGCTTTATAAATACATTTGATTGATTGATATACATGGGGCACCGGTACCGAGTCAGTGTGCAGGGGTACAGGCTAGTTGAGGTAATCTGTACTTGTAGGTGGGGGTGAAGTGACTATGCATAGGTAACAAAAACAAACAAACAGCGAGTAGCAGCAGTGTACAAGGGGGAGGGGGGGGGTTCATAGTAAATTGTCCGGTGGTGATTTTTATGAATTGTTCAGCAGACTAATGGCTGGGAGGTAGAAGCTGTTGTATTGCTGTATTGTGTAATGTCGAGGAAATATCAACGATACATTTGCTCGGCCATTGATTGGTATTGAGGAAGTTTCTCTAGCCAGCCACGCTGTTCACCCGTTGGCTACAGTAGCCTTAACAGAGTATATTATTTCATAGCAGGATGAGCATCAATATGAACTCCCTTACTCCACTTCCTCATTACACCAGCCTTGTGATGAGCTAGCTGGCGCTGTGCATAATGTTAACCCTGGACCTTTAGTTCTACAGCCGAGGCGGAAGGGCCTTCCTAGTTCCTGATTAATCACTGCCTCCCCTCCTCTTCTATTGACAGACTCAAATGGAAATTTCCCCTCTGTGGGTTTTCATATCCCCCCTCTTCTTTCCGGCTTATTGGTTGAGTTATGTAATAGAAACAGTAATCTATGTCACAGGCAGAGGCAGGCAGACGAGCAAGCCTCAATGCCTACGGACTCTCTAACTAACAGGATTCTGCCGCTATTATATCGTTCAGTTAGACCGGCCACACAATGGGTGCTTTTCAATCAAAACCGCATAACGGGTTTCCAGGTTAAAACTAAAAAAAGGTGTTCCTCCAGCACTGAAAGTTGAGTTTTAGTTGGGTTTGCATTTTCATTAATACAGGAAACACGTTTTATTGTTGAATCCGAATGCTTATTCTCACAGCGCAAGGGGAATCGTTTGTGTCCTTCTCTGGAGACTTGATTACCAGTATTAATTGAATAGGACCTGCGTCTCAGGAGCCAAATGGGGTTTATTGAACCTGAATGGGATCTACTTTGCAGTGGTATAGGGCTTATCTCTCTCACTCTTTCCATATCCCTCCATCATTACCAGCCCAATCGTTCTACACCAGGCTTGGAGTCTCAGTTACTGAGTTGAATGGCTGTGACAGGAGAAAACTACGGATGGATCAACAACGTTACAGTTACTCCACAACACAAATCTAATTGACAAGAGTGAAAAGAAGGAAGCCTGTACAGAATAAAAAAGATTCCATAAAGTAATACTGAAGAGGCAAAACCTGGTTCAGTCTGCTTTCCAACAGATAGAATGATGAATTCACCTTTCAGCAGGAAAATAATCTAACAAACACAAGGCCAAATCTACACTGGAGTTGCTTAACAAGAAACCTTTCAGCAGGACAATAACCTAAAACACAAGGCCAAATCTACACTGGAGTTGCTTACCAAGAAGACGATGAACGTTTCTGAGTAGCCATGTGGCCGTGTTACAGTTTTGACTCATTCGGAAAGTATTGAGACCCCTCAACTTTTCCCACATTTTGTTATATTACAGCCTTATTCTAATATGGATTAAATATTGGTTTCATCAGACCAGATAATCTTGTTTCTCATGGTCAGAGTCCTTTAGGTGCCTTTTGGCAAACTCCAAATGGGCTGTCATGTGCCTTTTACTGAGGAGTGGCTTCCGTCTGGCCACATAAAGGTCTGATTGGTGGAGTGTTGCAGAGACGGTTGTCCTTCTGGAAGGTTCTCCCATCTCCACAGAGGATCTCTGGAGCTCTTTCAGAGTGACCATCGGGTTCTTGCTCACCTCCCCGACCAAGGCTCTTCTCCCCTGATTGCTCAGTTTGGCCAGGCGGCCAGCTCTAGGAAGAGTCTTGGTGGTTCCAAACTTCTTCCATTTAAGAATGCTGGAGACCACTGTGTTCTTGGGGACCTTAAATGCTACAGAATGGTTTTGGCACCCTTGCCCACATCTGTGCATTGACACAATCTTGTCTCGGAGCTCTATAGATAATTCCTTCGACCTCTTGGCTTGTTTTTTTTTTCTCTGACCTGCACTGTCAACTGTGGGACCTTATTATAGACAGGTGTGTGACTTTCCAAGTCATGTTCAATCAATTGACTTTACCACAGGTGGACTCCAGTCAAGTTGTAGAAATATCGAAATGATGATCAATGGTAAACACGATGCACCTGAGTCTCATAGCAAAGGGTCTGAACGCTTATGTAAATAAGTTTATTTTTTATTTTTTTATTATACATTTGTAAACATTTCAAAAAAACGTTTTTTTTGCTTTGTCATTATGGGATATTGTGTGTAGATTGACAAGGGTTTAAAAAAACAAACATTTTAGAATAAGGCTGTGATGTAAGAAAATGTGGAAAAAGTCAAGGGGTCTGATTACTTTCAGAATGCACTGTACTTGAAAATCTATGGCAAGACCTGAAAATGGTTGAGTAGCAATGATCAAGCACCAATTTGATGGAGGTTGGATGAATTTTGAAAATAATAATGGGTAAATGTTGCACAATCCAGGTGTGGAAAGTTCTTATAAACTTACCTAGAAAGACACAACAGTAATCAATGCCAAATGGGCTTCTACAAAGTATTGACTCAGGGTGTGAATACTTATGTAAATCAGATATTTCTGTATTACATTTTCAACACATTAGCTAAAATTTCTAAAAACACATTTTCACTTTGTTATTATGGGGTATTGTGTGTAGATGGATGAGAAACATTTTTATTTATTCAATTTTGAATTCAGGCTGTAACACAACAAAATGTGGAATAAGTTAAGGGGTATGAATACTTTCTGAAGGCACTGTATCCATCTGTCTTCCTTAATTTTTTCACTGTGCTGTTTCACCACTGCTTTTCTTCACTGACACAATCCACCTCTCTCTATCACTCTCTCCCCTCCTATTTCACTCCCTCTCCCCACCCCTGTCCCTCTCCCTCTCCCCCTCTCTCTCAGCTGTCAGCGACAGTTGGAGATGCTATCTTTCCTCCTGACCTTCTCGTTCTTAATGATGCATGTAAACTGCTCCTGTCCATAGCTGGCTTTATTTATCTGCTAACAAATTATTACCCTTGATGTGTACAGTCTAGTCTCGTCGTCTCACAGCCAGTGTGTGTGTGTGTGTGTGTGTGTGTGTGTGTGTGTGTGTGTGTGTGTGTGTGTGTGTGTGTGTGCGTGTGTGTGTCCAGATTATTTTGATAAAGTACCATACCCCTTCCTTGTTCATCCAGACCTATCTGTCTGTCTGCCAGCCTAGGGGAACCTCTATCATCACCTTTCTGGGAGCTACACGCACCTCATGGCCCACACACACAGACACACTGGGACACACACAGACACACTGGGACACACACAGATTCACATCAAACAAAAAACAGACACGAAGCAAAGGAGGCTCACATGGTCTGTCTATCATGTATTGCAACATAGTAGGTTTATTGTAGATCTTAAATAATTGATCACTGCATCTTTCATAAAATACTCAACAAACACACAGTAAAACTACTGATGTTACTATGAGTGCATTATATTGGACTTTGTCCACATGGCACTTGTCATATAGTTAGATTTCATTAAGTAAAACCATTGTATGAGGATGAAGGATAAGGCCAATTAAGTCCATTGTAAATGTGTAAGGCTACAGGCCGTTAAGTTTGGACCCACACCCTGGCCTTACAGTTGGCACTGTCCCATATTCATTACTCACAAGCAGTGCCAAGTTTCAGATCTAACCTCTTAAAGGCCTGCCAGTAGCTACAAGTGGCTAGTTAAAACAGGGTGAATGATGGGCCGTTGACTTACCCTTGTTTCCGTGGCCTGCGTTTGTCATCCTGGACAGACCTCTGAATGTGAAAGACACAGGAAGTCATGTTACATGGAAATAAACTAGGATTCACATCTGTGAATATGTTAAGCTCTATAGCCTACTTACAAGATGCATTGCCTCCAATATAGCCTTCGAGATTATGTAAAAACTTAGAACCGGCAGGTGATTAGTCCAGTAATCAATCGATCTGTTGCTTGACTAACAATTAAGATCAGCTAGCTTGAGATCAGCTGAAGCTGAAGGGATGAGGTTGGAACAAACCTGCAGGGACTCTCCAGCACCTACTTTGTGCCTTTCTAGTGCATACTGAAATTATTAGACAGACATATTTCAACAATATAACACATAATGGAGTGCATCAAGGCTTAACTTCTTTGGGACAGGGGGCTGTATTGAGTAGCTTGGATAAAAAGGTGCCTAGAGTAAACGGCCTGCTACTCAGTCCTAAAAGAATATGCATATAGTTAGTAGATTTGGATAGAAAACACTCTGAAGTTTCAAAAACTGTTTGAATGATGTCTGTGAGTATAACAGAGCTCATATGATAAAAACACCCTAAATATTGATTCTATACATCGTTTGACATGTTTCTACGGACTGTAAACGGAACTTTTAGACTTTGTCTGCTCGCGCCTCATGAATTTGGATTACTGGGCTGAACGTGCAAACAAAAAGGAGGTATTTGGACATAAATGATGGACTTTATCGAACAATTCAAACATTTATAGTGGAACTGGGATTCCTGGGGGTGCATTCTGATGAAGGTCATCAAAGGTAAGTGAATATTTATAATGCTATTTCTGACTTTGTTGACTCCACAAAATGACGGATATCTGTATGGCTTGCTTTGTTGTCTTAGCACTGTACTCAGATTATTGCATGGTGTGCTTCTTCGGTAAAGATTTTTTGAAATCTGACACAGCAGTTGCATTAGGGAGAAGTGGATCTAAAATTCCATGCATAACACTTGTATCTTTTAGCAATGTTTATTATGAGTATTTCTGAAAATTGATGTGGCTCTCTGCAAAATCACTGGATGTTTTGGAACTTCTGAACGTACCGAACCAATGTAAACTGAGATTTTTGGATATAAATATGAACTTTATCGAACAAAACATACATGTATTGTGTAACATGAAGTCCTATGAGTGTCATCTGATAAAGATCAACAAAGGTTAGTGATTAATTTTCTCTATTTATGCTTTTTGTGACTCCACTCTTTGGCTGGAAAAATGGCTGTGTTTTTCTGTGACTAGGTACTGACCTAACATAATTGTTTGGTGTGCTATCGTTTTGGATTTACAGACAGTTTATCTTTAAAATTGTGTGAAATACTTGTATGTTTGAGGAATTTTAATTATGGGATTTCTGTTGTTTTGAATTTGGCGCCCTGCACTTTCACTGGCTGTTGTTGAGGTGGGACGCTACCTTCCCGAATATCCCAGAGAGGTAAATAGCACACCCAATAGGATTCAAGTTGAATCTATACCAGTTGAGAGACTTGTACGGTTTTGTAATATGCTTTCCTGCTTTCCATCGGAGCACTTGAAGTTGTCATGGACAGACCTTGGCAAAACTACATTAATGGAAAACTTTAAGGTTGGAAAACTTCTAACAACAGAGATTGTTACATTCCCTTTGATCTTGTGTCTTAATCACTCTTGGAGAAAAATGGCCACATCAATAATGTAGTGTGAATGCCAATAGATAAAAATGCAATTATTACAGTGCTGTAAAGGTGACAGAGAATGTATCACTACTGTATGGATGGAGTCAGACTCACATGGATGAGGTTGTAGTAGGTAGAGTCCTCAGGGGTGTTGAGCGTCTTTGGCTGCTGGGTTCTGCGAGGCGTCCGACACACTTTCAGATCGACTGAAACATCACAACAACAAAAAGACCCAGATCAGCAATAATACTTTGATTTCCAAGTAGCTAGAGAAAGTAGACATAGGTGTATTGTTATCCAGGTTATTAATTTTTATCTACAGTATTTATCATTATTGTGACTTGACAAATCCCTGGTTCATCATGAAAGAGTGCTATGTAATAAACAGAGACATTTTGTGTCTTTGTGGGGTTTTTTTACACAGGAACTGAGTGAAAACAGTTTTTCCATGTTATATTTCATGTTTTCAGAAAATGGCTTCCAAAAGACTAGCATGAGGAGAAGATTGACCCCCTGAGGGCAGCGAGAACACACAATGACTCCCCTGCTGGTTAACTCTACTCCACTTCACACTATTCTGCACTATTCTGCACGCTCTAATATTTTAATCACTACATTTAAACATAGCTTCCGAGAGGACAAACATTGCTACAATTGTAGCAATACCTGAAGAGAATATTACTTGGAAATAATTTTGAAATGGGAGAGCGTTTTAATAATGGTGGCTTCAGGAGATTCTATTCTACCAAAGAGTTAAAAGATTTTGTAACTTTTATTGTTGAAAATCATTATCCTAAGTATAAATATGGTAAAGTACACACATTAAAGGGTAAAAAAAAAAGTTTTACACAACTGCAAACTTCAAGGAGAAGGGCATTAAAGGAGTTAGTTTGATGGTAATTTGTGATATCATCGCCATCCTCACTATTGATGAACAATAGAGGAACAATGGAGAACAAAAGAGGAAAGGTCCACCTGCCCACTTGTTTCATGTCATGAGACACCAGGACTACCTATTGAGATGGATCTTTTGTTAAGTAAATCAGGTGATAAATGAGCTGAAAAGGAGACTGGAGTAGGACTTTAAGTTTTGAAAATTTGACAAACTTAAATGTCCCCAAAAATCAAAGCCTACATTATTCAGTTAAACTAACCTCATGGGCTTAGGGTTTGGATGCTATGTAGCCTACTTGAGGCTGATATTTGGCCTACAGAGCTGTATGGAAAATTGACTTAGGCCATTATGTTAGACCCTGTTTTTCTAAAGACTTACTTAAGAGGCTTTATGAATGGGGGTATGATCACTGGAGAGGCTATCGGGGGTGAACACATGGTTTCCAGGTGCCATTCCATACACTCTGTTCCATAAATGATTATGAGCTGTGTTCCCCTCAGCAGCCTCTACTGTGTTCCATATTATGGTGACCTATAGGTCTCAGTAATGTATTGAATAACATGTGTATGTGTGCATATGGATGCAGTAAGGTAAAGGCTGTATTTCATGCATGGGTTGGCATAGTTTTTCATATTATTGAACCTGTCTATTTAAAGGTCGTCAGTGATTCTGTATTGCTCAAAGGAGAAAAGCTCATTTGAAATCCCCATATTAATGGTTGTTGTAATTGCCACAGCGGTGCCTTATGAAACGTGATTAGCATTTAATGACCTTTTCCATGAAGTGAAATATGATTGGCATTCTAAGAAATGTCCCCAACTTTCTTTCTGCATATAAAAATTAGTATTTTAATTGAAATGTAACACGGTACGAGGACAGCTTATTATTGGATCAAATAGAAGACATTTTGGAGGATATAATGGAAATGAATTCTGCTCCTCAGGCAATGTGTTGCTGTTAAGAACACCTTGTAAAGGGCACATAGCAGGTATCTCAGGAGATTGCTGTTTGGATTTTATTATTGTGGTGAGTTGTTATTGTACTAATATAGCGTATATCTCACATTCAGAAAATGCAGATCTGATACCAGGTTACCAATTGTGTTGAGCCACCGCTTATACTTAGACACAGCACTGCAAGCAGCCACACATAGTCCCCATATTCTAGGCTTGGTTCTCACAATCCAATATGAGAAAGTCACCCATGACACCAATAAAACTAATCATGGATGACACAATAATTATATTTCTTCCCGAACCTGGTAAACGTATGATGATAATAACATTTCAGCTGCCAGACGGATTTGACACACCAAGCACTGAGATGCTGAACTTTCACTCTGCCAGCTCCCATGCTCATCCTTTCAAAGCAATTGCACATATCACCGGTGGGAATCAAATTCATTTTCTGATGACGCATCGCGTCGAGAACCGCTTTCCGGTTTTGGCACTTGACATCCCCAGGTTTTCTTTTAGATACAATCTAGCCTTAATGAGAGAGAAAACAGAGCTTTGTCCACTGATAAAATCATCAGCTAGTGCGAACCGGAGACATAACAAAAGATGTGCCTTCTTTTCCCCATCATGTTTCGCACCCGAGGCAGGGATGACTGAGCATAGGCTGAAAGTAGCACCTGAAATAGGAGAATGATTTCACAAAAAGGGGGAAATGACACAAGACATTAAAAAAACGCGATAATATCTATGCACTTCACACATTGAGAAAGCTGCTTCGAAAAATGTAAATACTTGAAATGTGTTTGACATATTGTGTGGTCTATAGGGCCAACCTGACACTCAAAGAAACACTGGTCATAAGTTCTCTTGAAGAAGGAGTTGGTTATGGAAGTAAAGGCTATTTGCGAGTGCACTCTGTCTTATTTCAACGAGTGTCAGTGAACTCTATTCAGCTCTCTGTCTGCGAGGGCTAGTCTTGGAGCTGTTTGACCAAGCAGACGAGCCAGGAGCCCACTGGAATGATGGATAGACCAGAAAATAAGGGTTTGATTGCTTTTTCAGACAGGAAATTATACGCAACACTGCCAGAGTGACTCGGGATCACCATTAGTACTTCCAGTTGGTTTTTGTATAAAACCAGTCTACAATATTTAGATTTACTTATTCTCAAATGTATTGCATTTCATCCATGTCTGTACTCAACAGTACATTTGTTGTGTCTTTGCTATGTACAATGTCTTGTGGTTTTCACACAAGTCAGACTTACCTGATTGCTGATGGATGGCAGCAAAGCCATTGACTGCCTGCCCTTTGACAAACATGCCGTTATTGGCTGGGTTTATCTGGTGGGCCAGGATGATCTCGTTCAGCTTCTGCTGGAGGCTCATGTAGTTCTGGGAAGACGTCGTGACCTGTTGTATGGACAATGGACAATTGATACATATAATCAAAAGGTTGGGGGTTCAGAACCCCAAGAAAAGCTGTTGGCAGACGTATCAAGTGGGTTATAGTGGGTTAGTACTAGATTACCTCTTTAGAAAAGACCTCCAGTTCCTCCGTATCTCTCTGGGCTGTGGCCTTGGTGGCCTTCAGGTTCTTCCTGTCCTTGTAGCCCCTGAACTGGCTCTGGATCTTCACCGCTGCCTGCTCCTCGTCATACCTATCGCCTCCCTGAGACTCTGTCTCCTCTATGCGAACCAGCTCTACATCGGTGAGGTCCACAACCCTGTCCTCAACCTTCAATCCTTCCTCCTGTTCCTCAACCATGGGTTCCTCCTTGCTCCTTTTGACCCGTTCTCTCTCCTCCTTGAATTTCTTTCTATCCCGGTGTCCTCTGAAATTGCTCTGCAGAACGGTGGCAGCTTTTTCCTCGTCTGGCTCCGACTGGCTTGCGGTGGACGGCTCTGGTTGGGGTTCTAGCGTTGGCTCCTGTGGCTGGACTAGTTCTTGTTTGGGTTGTTCTTTGGCCTCTTTGGCCTTGTTTTTCTTGGGGATTTTTCCTTCCTCCTGCAGGCGTTTGCGCTCCTTGTGGCCACGGAAGTTACTTTGGATGACTGTTGCTGCCTTGGCCTCATCTACTTCCTCCTTCTCTTCCACTCCTGCAGACACGGCTGCTGTCTCTGGAACCTTTGACATTCCTTCTGGTTTTGACATACCTTCTACCTTTGCAGTCTCGTCTTCAGTTGGGCTCATCACTCTCTGTTTCCTTGCTGGGATCTTGCCTTCTTCAACCAGCCTCTTCCTCTCTTTGTGGCCCCTGAAGTTGCTCTGGAGAACTGTTGCTGCCTTAGCTTCCTGTTCCGGGTTAACCTCCTCCCCTTCTGCTCGCTCTGCATTCTGTTGCTCGTCAATTTCTGTGTCTTCCTCGTCCACCAGCTCTTCACCCACTTCAGTGTGCTCATCGTCGTCGTCCTCTTCCGCCTTGGCCGTGTCTTCATCCTCTTCCTCCTCCTCCGCAACTTCGGTCAACCCATTCTCCTCTTCCTTTTCTACTGCAAACTCCTGCTCCTCCTCTTCATCCTCCTCGATAATAGCAGACTCCAACTCCACAGGTGAGGGTGACCTTAGTCTCAAATCGTCTCCGGACAGTGTCTTGTGGCGCTCCCTGAGTTTCTTTCTCTCCTTATAGCCTCTGTAATTACTCTGGAGGACCACGGCAGATTTGGCCATCTCTTCCTCCTCCAGTTTGGCAGCTTCGATCCTCTCTTTCTCTACCCTGTCTTTCTCAATGGCATCCCTAAAGAGAATGCAGTTGATTTTTCTCTGAACAGAATCAAACTCTATGTCAAATGTTTATGATCTGGAACAACTATAGGGGGTATACTCCACATATACGTTGATATGAAGAGTTGTTCCTGCCTTGTCAGCAGCTAATGGAGATCCTAATAAATACTGAAATACTAATTATGAACTGGGTGGTTCGAGCCCTGAATGCTGATTTGTTGAAAGCAGTGGTATATTTATTTATTTTACCTTTATTTAACTAGGCAAGTCAGTTAAGAACAAATTCTTATTTTCAATGACGGCCTAGGAACAGTGGGTTAACTGCCTGTTCAGGGGCAGAACGACAGATTCGTACCTTGTCAGCTCGGGGGTTTGAACTTGCAACCTTCCGGTTACTGTTGGTCCAACGCTCTAACCACTAGGCTACCCTGCCGCCCCGTATATCAGACCATATACCACGGATATGACAAAAAAATACCTTTTAATGTTCTAATTACGTTGGTAACCAGTTTATAATAGCATTAAGGCACATCGGGGGTTTGTGGTATATGGCCAATATACCACGGCTAGGGGATGTGTCCAGGCACTTCACGTTACGTTGCGCATAAGAACAGCCCATATCTGTGGTATATTGACCATATACCACACTACCTTGGGCCTTAGTGCTTAAATATAAAATGTATACTAAATAAAACATCAACTTCACAATGCTTAAAAAGTTCTGGATCTAATGTCCTACATTTGACTATGACTATGTTTCTTGCGTAGTGCAGATCCATCGACATGGTTGTCCTTACCTTTTCTTTTTGAAACTCTTCCTCTCCCGGTGTCCCCTGTAATGGGCCTGAATCTTGGCTGCTGCTTTATTTTTTTCCTCCACCAACTCCTTGTACTTCCTCTTGGCGAGGTGACCTCGGCAAACTGCAGAATAGGAAGGTACAAGTTGAAGCTACCACGTCTCCTCTGAACACGAGCAAACCGATCTTAGAAAACAATGAGGAAGTAGCATCATCGTCTCCTCACCAGCCTGTAACTGGGTGATGAAGGTCTCAAACTTGGCTTTGCTTAATTTATCATCAGCACATCTCCTCCGTACTTTATGTCCTCTGTACGCTGGTGGACGATATATTAGAGACAAATCATTAACATACAGATATTAACTATTGTTTATGTTAATAATGACGTTAATCGTATTTGCACACGTTTAAAAGGAACTGGGACAGTTTTGGTTCCACTATGGTCATGAGGTCAAAGTGACCACGTACTGACCTGATTGTATGGCCACAGCGCTCTGTGCTCTCTTCTCCAGTATTTTGCGGTAACGTTTGGCCCCCAGCCAGCCCCGGACGTAGGCCTGGACCAGAACGATGCGGTCTATGGTCTGCCTCACCATCAGGTTTAGGGTCTCCACATGGTAGTACTTCAGAAACACCTGAGACACCACATGGAAATACAATTGAAGGGTGAAGACTCAGTCATTCTCTCCATGAGATTTGTCTAATCATTAGCATTTGACTCCAAAATACTCCATGAATGTGACCTTACTTTCGTTTTGCCCAGGACCCAATTTTCCAGTTTGGCTTTTTCCAATATAGCTGCACAAGTCTCTGGGCTCACATCTGGCTCTTTGTGTGCTTGGAAAGCCAGTATGTAGTACCTGCAACAACCAATACTAGACTTACCAAACCATTCCTGCACACTATTAGCCTAAAACCCTCAAAATGAGTTTTCCATTATTCTAGTCATTCACAAGCAATAAGTGGGATCCTATGGAGTCTTTTCTATGATTAGGATCACCAACCTGTTGACGAAGTTGGTGTAGAGGATGCGGTGAGAGTAGCCCTGCCGGCGGATCTTAGCTGTCTCCAGGACGCCCGTGTAACGCAGCTGCACCAGCACCTTCTCCCGGTCAAACTTACTGGCTTGCCGGTCATTGTTTGGCTTGATGCAGCGCACAAAGTGGGGCTGTCCCGCCACCATCTTGGACAGCAGGTCCATTAGGGAATACTGGTGAATGAAGAGGCAGGAAGTGAGTAGTTTACCTAAAGCATCCAATCAAAACTAGTGTCCAGGTAAAGATCTGAATAAGACAAAAATGCCTATTCTTGAATTCCTGTATGAGAAGACCGTGTAAACCAGTATTTATAATCTAATTTTCCAGGGGTACTGGTACAACGCCAAGGAGATAAATAGGTACACATTACATGTCACAGTATGCAAATGTGCTGTACTACCAGTCAGTTTATCAACAGAGCTGTACTACCATTCAGAGCTATACTACCAGGGTTGGGGATAATCTATCCACTCAGTAATGTAGGAAGTGATCAAGTGAGACATTCTTACTCTGAAGTAGGAGGCTACTGTCTGTGTTCTCATGTTGGTGGACTCTCTAGGATGGTGGGTGGTCTCTCCAGTTCCAGTATCACCCTGGACACACAAAACACAGAGTTTATCAAAAAGGATTCACCACAGTTTGATGGTAGGTGTATTTGTTGAGTTATATCAGTGAATATTGAAAAACAGTATTATATGTATTATATATAGTGTAAAATACTATGGGCCAGTTTCCCGGACACTGATTAACTTCAGTCTTGGACTTAAACGCCATGTCGTTGGAGATTCTCCATTGAGATTGATGTTAAAACCAAGGCTTAATCTCAGTCTAGGGAAAACTGGCCCTAAAAGATGTAGAATATTACTTTTTTTTAAATTGTCTGAACGGTACGAGTATAAAATCATTATGGATTGGAAGTTATTCATCAATGTGTAATTAACATGAAAAGCAATGATGTGTTAGATGAGGGCTCTGAACCCCAAAATACTGTCCTGTGAATAACAAATAGGTAACAGCCTGAAATGGTTATCGACATTCAGAAGCCTTATTACGCCAATCATCTGCGTATCATATTTTTTCATGGAATTGTCTCTCATTTTTGTTGTGTGAAAATCACAAAATTTTGAAAATCACCAATCACCGTTTGAATATGTACTGTGTGATCGAGAAGCAAGAAAGGCTTGTGTTTTTTTTCTGGGGTGAGAGTTAATTTCCAAGAAGAAGGCTGCAAGAGATGCATAAAGAGGAAGGAAGCGTAAACAAACACGAGCCAAGTTAGGAATCAAGTTTGCATAATGACAACTTGTTTTAAATGTTTAATGCTGAGTATTGACTTCAGAGGTGCGAAATTAGACGTTTGTGACAAAGGACAGTGACCACTTGATCATAAGAGAATGTATGTGTTAAGTCAGTTTGTTTCAACTGGCATTGCTAGATATGGCATGGATTATAAGGATTTTACCACAGAGGAACTAGCTATTGTCCTGCTTATGATCATTGGTGAAACTGACATTTAAAAGAAATCCAGACACTTGAAAATCAGTGGGACTTTTCTTATTCCATAAAATGTCCTCTGAGAATTTCCAACAATGTTCTCAATAGCAGAGTAATAAGGAGAGAGCATACTATAAATGCAAAGATATGCTAATCTGGGACATGGCCAAATACCAACCTTGAAACATTGCACATGAGTTACATTGCTCACTAAAAAGCAACAGCACTGACAAAACATACCTTTACACCATGAGTCTAAAACATTTCTAAAATTACACTTTCACTCTCATGACTACAGGAGGAGTCTCTGATGTGCTTTCTTAGGCAGAAATGTAAAATATGCAGATGAATGGAAATACATGCATGTACTCATCAAAGACAGTTAATTGCCTGGTTTAGCCTCTGCCGATGGCCCTCAGGTATACAAATTGGTTTGACAAAAGTGGGAATTGTGACTTCAAAAAATGCAATTTTCCTCTTCCCCTAACAATCAGATTAGTATGGGGTACTGGAAAGTAAAGGGTTGTGCCCTTTTTGTGGGGAAGATAGGTTCTAGGGGTAACTTTAGGTTGTTATGCAGAAATACAACAAACAACTTTAAGTTGATAATGTTATGACTTCAATCTCTTACTAGTGTGTGAAGGGCATATCCTCAAAACTAGTCGATATCATGAGGCGTGGTGTCATAAACAGAAATAACCCCATTAAAGCAAGGTAAATGAGAAAAGATCCAAATTACCAGTCATACGCACATGAAAGCCTCTCCTTTAACATCTAATCAGACAATCAATTCACTCTGAGGTTCTAAGGAAAATCAAAAAAACTGCTTTTGCAGCCAAACTTAATAGATTCTCACTCTCATCTATTGAAAGGGAAATACGAAAGGATAGGAATTGGACGAGCCATGAAGAAAAACAAAAGTAAAACGACTAGTCTTATTATTTCCTAGGGGTGGGTAGATGGTTTGACACACAACATAGATACAACATAGACAGAGAGATTGCCATTACCTCACAGAGTGACATACTAGAACTGAATAACTTAAGCACTCCCATCTTTACAAGGATAAAAGCAGAGAGAGAGACAGGGGAGAGTCAGAGAGAGAGAGAGAGACAGGGGAGAGTCAGAGAGAGAGAGAGACAGGGGAGAGTCAGAGAGAGAGAGAGACAGGGGAGAGAGAGAGAGAGAGAGAGAGAGGGGAGAGAGAGAGAGAGAGAGAGAGAGAGAGAGAGAGACAGGGGAGAGAGAGAGATAGTGGAGACAGAGAGAGAGAGAGAGACAGGGGAGAGTCAGAGAGAGAGAGAGAGAGACAGGGGAGAGTCAGAGAGAGAGAGAGAGAGACAGGGGAGAGAGAGAGAGAGAGAGACAGGGAGAGTCAGAGAGAGAGAGACAGGGGAGAGTCAGAGAGAGAGAGACAGGGGAGAGTCAGAGAGAGAGAGAGAGAGAGACAGGGGAGAGAGAGAGAGAGAGAGACAGGGGAGAGAGAGACAGGGGGGAGAAAGAGAGACAGGGGAGACAGAGAGAGAGAGAGACAGGGGAGAGTCAGAGAGAGAGAGAGAGACAGGGGAGACAGAGAGAGAGAGAGAGAGAGAGAGAGAGGGAGAGAGAGAGACAGGGGAGACAGAGAGGACACACAAGGTTAGTTTATCTGAAAGAGAAAGCGAGACTGGAAAAAAAGACAGCATTATTTTCCCAAAGATTTTTGACATGGAATTACAATGAGGACACTTAGCGTTACTGTATTGGAAAAGGGAAGCAAGAAAGGCAATACAACAGAACTATAAACTTTGTTTGAGTGTGTACAAAGGAAAATCTTATACCCATACCTTGGCAAAGTTCATGGTGCGGTGAGGGTGTGCTGGGGTGCGAGGCATGCTCATGAGTGTGTTCATTCCTTTACCCTTTGTGTGGGCCAAATTACCTAGAGGATAGAGAGATAGCAGGAGAGAAGTTGAGAACAAATGGACATGCTACACCACACTTTCAAAAGAGGAAAGAGTTAGTGCGATATCTGGCAATCAGCGCCTTCACGGAAAAACAAAAAGGCAGTAGTTAGACATGCCAGTGGACATTTAGATGTAATATAACCAAATCAAGTTGTACTAAAATGGAAGAAGGTGGAGGGAATAAATGTGGGAGAAATAAATGAAACAAGCTTGACCCCATAGAGCAAGTTACTCTAAAGAGGGAAAATTCCAAGTTAGCAAAAGAAGGCAATCTGAAAATCAGACATGCAAATTCATCAACAAACATAGACAGAATTTCCATGTTACTTGATAATGTCAGGTGTATAGCTATAGGCCGATACTATTTCAATAGCACACAGCTATAGAGAAGTGGACTCGCTCTCTGCTAATCTCTCCAAGTAGCGTGCTAGCATGTCATCGTGTTAGCTTTCATGAGGGCAGTAGGGATGACAGTACAAAGGGGGAGGAGAGGTTGCCGTAGCTCAATAAAACAGCTTCAGGGGTATATTAAAGAGTGATTATGAGATTGCTGATTGGATTTGAGCTCAGTTGGCCTCGTCCTCTGCCTATGAAGGGTACTCACGCTGCAAAGACCAGCTTGTCACAACAAAAGCCCTGCCTCCAACAACAGGCCGCACTGAAAAAAGTGACATGGACCGGTTTTCTTTGGTTCTTTGGCATTTAGCATTTCAATTTAGACCAATAAACACATTTGTTTACATCGGCATTAATTTCTAATAAATATTGAGGTTGTTACAATATTATATTTGAATAATCACCACAAGGCAAGTCTGGAGAGAGTCAGATGGGAATAAAATCAATGCCTTGCTTGACAAGAAAACTGCCAATTTGAGAGACTTCCTCAATTATGACATACAAAGTGAAAACATAGGTTAGATGATTGTGCTAAAAGACAGAGTTGCTATTAGACCATGTGTGTTTACCTGTTTTGGTGAGCGGGTGGGTGACCAGTTTGCGAATCAGCTGGTTTTCTGACGACCTCAGCAGAAGAACAATGTCTGCCGGCAGCGTATCTCTGTTCTTAGAGAGGAAGCCTGCAGCGTTGTAGATCACCTGAACATGATCAACAGAGGGGGTAAGAAGACCTGTATGCACAAACATGGTTTTACAGCAAACTCAGCTTATTACACCTGCTACTGTTATTCACATTTCGGGTTGGGGTTTCCCCATATCCTGTCTTTTTTTCATTATTATTGCCAACTCTAAATATTTGACCTAAAACATATATTTGATGTATTAGACAGGAGGCCTTATAACCTTTCCAGCATAGTGATGAATTCCAAAGCCAAGGTCCACCCTTTTTGGTCTCCAAAAGTTTTTGGATTTCAGGTTGTCTTCAAACTTTTCTACAATGGACAAAGTTCACACAGGTTAATTAACTAGCAGTCAGAGCTGGATGGCTGAGCATGTAAACATAATTGAATGACAGAACAAACAAGAATGCATACACATAACATACTTGCAAGGCTGCTAATTATTGAAAAAGCCATGTTTAAACTACTTTTAGGTCCTCCTAAATGAACCTACTGAATAATTCATGACTTGATTGGATGAGTGGCTTAGCTAACAGGATAAAACTGGTGTACACGTCCTAATAATGATAATATGAATAATCATTTATTGGACTTATATAGCGCTTTTCTAGACACCCAAAGCGCTTCACATAGTATTGGAGGAGCTCACCTCATCCACCACCAATGTGAAGCAGCGACCTGGGTAATGCACGACAACCAGTTTGTGCCAGAACACCCATTGGGGAGCCATGATGAAAATGGGGCCAAGTTGAACACTTAACCAGGACACCGATCACTGCCCTGAGGCATTTGGGATTAGATCTTAGTAGCTACACGAGGACTGAGTGAGGACTCTGTGGGGACTTGCCTACAAGGGTTTGGTCAGTGGCTTGGGGAAAACGGCTCTCCTCGTCCAGCAGTGACAGCATGCCCATGGGCTTCTGCAGAAACAGGTCCAGGAGAGGACGGTTGTCCTCATACTCAATCACCCTGGCGTCCACATCCTCATTCAGGTACTCGTCCTATAGGAGAGGGTAAGGGACAGAAAGATTTAAATTGGAACGGTGAAGCTGGTTTTGAATGAAACCAAAACCATATCTGACAGATAACATCACCCTGGGTAGGTTTAGTTTAGTTCTTCATGTTTGGCTCACCTGATAAAGTCAAGGTGCAACTATGAGTCAGAAACATCACAGAACATACAGTGTATGTCTCTCTAGAGGTGAAGCACAAAATTGAAATACAACGTCAAAGCTTTTAGGTAGAGCTGGGACGACAAACCGAAAATTAGCGACATCGGCCATACCGATCACTTATCGCAGGTTCATTATGATAAGTAGCCTATAGCTAGAGAAAATGTGAAACTTTAACCTCTTGGAACTCGAGGGGCAGTATTTCATTTTTGGATAAAAAACGTTCCCGTTTTAAACAAGATATTTTATATGCTCGACTATGCATATAATTGACTTTGGAAAGAACACTCTGACGTTTCCAAAACTGCAAAGATATTATCTGTGAGTGCCACAGAACTGATGCTACAGGCGAAACCAAGATGAAACTTCAAACAGGAAATGAGCAAAATGTTTGAAGCGCTGTTTTCCAATGTCTCCTTATATGGCTGTGAATGATGTATTTGTAGGCATATCATTGGAAGATTGACCATAAGAGACCACATTTACCAGGTGTCCGCCCGGTGTCCTGCGTCGAAATTGGTGCGCAAACTTCAGCTGCAAGTATTTTTCCATGTGATTGAGAGGAGAAAGCAGACTTCCATGAACGATATATCAATGAAGAGATATGTGAAAAACACCTTGAGGATTGATTCTAAACAACGTTTGCCATGTTTCAGTCGATATTATGGAGTTAATTTGGAAAAAAGTTTGGCTTTTTGGTGACTGAATTTTCGTGTTTTTTTTGGTAGCAAAACCTGATGTACAAAACGGAGCGATTTCTCCTACACAAAGAATCTTTCAGGAAAAACTGAACATTTGCTATCTAACTGAGAGTCTCCTCATTGAAAACATCCAAAGTTCTTCAAAGGTCAATTATTTTATTTGAATGCTTTTCTGGTTTTTGTGAAAATGTTGCCCGCTAAATGCTACGCTAAATGCTACGTTAGCTATCAATACTCTTACACAAATGCTTGTTTTGCTATTGTTGAAAAGCATATTTTGAAAATCTGAGATGACAGTGTTGTTAAGAAAAGGCTAAGCTTGAGAGCTAGCATATTTATTCCATTTCATTTGCGATTTTTATGAATAGTTAACGTTGCGTTATGCTAATGAGCTTGAGGCTATAACTGGATACAGGTTTTTTTCGTAGCCAAACGTGAACAAAACGGAGCGATTTGTCCTACACAAATAATATTTTTTGAAAAACTGAACATTTGCTATCTAACTGAGAGTCTCCTCATTGAAAACATCAAATGTAAATGATTTTATTTGAATGCTTTTCTTGTTTTTGTGAAAATGTTGCTGGCTGAATTCTAGGCTTATAGCCATGCTAGCTATCAATACTCTTACACAAATGCTTGTTTAGCTATAGTTCAATAGCATATCTTGAAAATCTGAGGTGACAGTGTTGTTAACAAAAGTCTAAGCTTGAGACCAAATATATTTATTTCATTTCATTTGCGATTTTCATGAATAGTTAACGTCGCGTTATGCTAATGAGCTTGAGGCTATAAATAGGATCCCGCATACGGGATTGCTCGTCGCATTAAGTTAAATGAAATAAGTTTGCTAATATGGGTGATTGTTAATGGGACAACCATCAAACTACTAGTAGTAGTAAAAGACAATGGAAAAACTGTGGCGCACAAACATATCGTTCTGTTTGTCGTTCTGGCATCAATCCAGGCAATTTATCGCAATATGGATTTTTGTCGATGCTGCCCTGCTCTACTTTTATGTACCCGTGTTCACAATGGGTACAGACACACAGACAAACACGCTCACGCATGCACACTAGGCATCTAATATCTGGAACAGAACACAGCATTAGCCTCAGGTAAAGTCATTCTGAATCGGCAACCTCTTCTCAGGACAGTAGGACAACGCTGCTGGAATAACATCCTGAGGAAACCAAACAAATCCTTCCAGAGGGACATGGACAGGCATCAGAAGAGCTTGTTCCTCTGGGCTTTGCTCTTATTGATGATAAAAACAAGTAAATATCCTTACTCTCTTCAGGAAGGATGTAGTCTATCAAGAGCCTGACGTTACAATACCGGTATGATTGTTCCGAGGAGATATACGTTGTTTTACAGATGTCTTACTGTGCAGAATTTAGTCAGGACAGTCGAGACAAATATATTGTACACTTAGCACGGTAGAAAAAGCCTTGTGTTCTGTACATACAGTACATCTATATATCGGGGCCTTATGCCAGACTCTGCCCTGGTGCGTCCTACACTGACTGTCTTTAACTCCTAATTGACCCTCCTTTGCAATGATTTATGGAACCTCTCTATGGGGTTAGACTAAAGCATTTAACATGAGCAAACCATTCTCTGCCCGAGGCAAAAGCACACCCCAGAGACGACGGCTGGGGAATTGTCATCCCTTACAAGCGGAAGGATATTTCACCCTTACGCACTCTGTTAAAGAGCCAGGTGGACAAACGACGATGCGTTATCACCATTTAAATGGAAATCAAGTCGCATCCAAAGGTGAAAAGTGCTTTGAAATGCTTCCCTGGAGGCATAGGCACACTCAGATGAGTATTCATACTATTTCCGAGAGAGACGACTGTGTTAGCGACAAAGAGGAATGGGCTACCTGCTCCCAGGCGAATATGTGTTGGTTGAAGTAGAACTGGATCTGTTCGTTGGCGATGTTGATGCAGAGCTGCTCAAACGAGTTCCTCTTGAAGTTCTCAAAGCCAAAGATGTCCAGGATGCCAATGTTCAGGCCCTTGTCATCCTCTCTGTCAGGGGGAGATCAGAAATTATTAGGTATTAAGGAAGAGTATTAGAGATGATGAGGTAGGAGAGAGACAGATCAGGAAGGTTTTATAATGATGACAGTCGTTACAATTAGCACCTACTAGTGAGGTTTATGTTCATTTTCAGGGCATCCGCATGCACGCACTCACACACGCACAAGCACACGCACACACACACACACACACACACACACACACACACACGTGCTCTCTTACCCTAGGTGTGTGTCGGGTCGGAGCAGGGTGTTGATGCGGTTGACGATCCAGCTGAAGAGTCTGCCGTATAAGGCCTTGCCCATGGCATCCCTCACCTCCGTGGCCTTGTCCACCGTGTTGGGCCTGACGATAGTCTCGCCCCGGGCCACTACACAGTGGGACGTCAGGGCCTCCTGGAGCTCGTCTGGACGGATACACAGCAGCGACGCCGCTGTGGGGAGAAACCCAGGGATGGAAAGAATGTATAGCTACTGGATGCTGTCACCATAGAAACGGCCCTGCGGTATTGACGTTTGCATGTAGATTTGCAGCGACAACACAGATAAAATGCACATGAACATGGATATAGACATGCGGTATGGGTAGACATGCAGCAGGGGGGACATTGTTGGGACGATACACTGTATGTGTATGCAAACATGATGAAAATGTACACACTCAGAGAGATATCCTGTACACGTACTTTACACATAAACCAGATATAGTCAAACACAAAAAGAGGACCTATTAAAAAAGATGCAGATATCCCACATGCGCGCATCAGCAAAACAAAACCATACATGACACGCCACATCAACAAGGACACAAATCTCAACATACACACAGACATGAATACAGCCACACGGACACAGACACACACATATTCATATTTATCAAAACGAGATAACACTTCAAACTGCAGCTGGTAAAATACGATAACTGGCTCTCACACCATGATACAGATGCTAGACCACACTCTTAGAAAAAAAATGGTTCCAAAATGTAATTCGGCTGTCCCCATAGGTGAACCCTTTTTGAGTTTCATGTACAACCCTCTGTGGAAAGGGTTTTTACATGGAACCCAAAAGGGTTCTACCTGGAACCAAAACGGTTATACCTGGAACCAAAGAGGGTTATTCAAAGGGTTCTCATAAATTAAATTAAAATCATCAAACACAACCTAGTCCCCATGTCAGGCGTGTCAAGCTGAATTTAAAGGGACTGCATGTAAACAGGCTTGGGATACTGTAGTGCTTCATATCTCCAGTGTTCACGCTAGGCTGGCCTCTCTGGAGAGGTAATGGGCATTAGTGGGGAAAGAGGTGAGAGTCATGTTAGCTTTACATCACACCAGGTGCTGGACTGTGCGTCTGTGTCTCACCATTCTCCAGAACTGCTATGTTGGAGATGTTGCTTTTGTCGGTTTGGTGCTCGGAGGCCACAGAGGTAAACTCAATGTCGCCTGAGTTTAGGATAGCAGCCAGAACACTGTACACACTGCCCAGCTCCTAAGGGTTCAAAATGTGTGATTAAACTTGACCTTATTGTTCAGAATATAACACAATCATACATTCATACAAAGTCATGGAATACTCATTTGGAGATTTCATCTGAAGGCTTTTTCATAGATTCAGTGGTTCTATTGGAACTACCTAGTTAATAGCCTTGGGGCTTGGTAGCCTACAATCTGACAGAATTCCTACATCACACAAACACACAAGTCTGTTTGACGGCTTTGGCATCACTGTCACATGCCGTGTCCTAATGTCACTATACTCAGACTGACATGACACCGACAAGCTCGTAATAACTCTGCTCTCTCTTGATGGGGAGCTGCTATCCAAAAGCTAGCACGGTTTAAAACACTTCTCCCCCAATGTGAACTACTTGTTTGTGTGTATGTACTGACATGTATGTGTAACTGACACACACACACACACACACACACACGTTAATGTTTTTAAGTGTCTGTAAATTCTAAAGTATTTTGTCTGTAATGTCTTCTCCGTCTTGTGCCGGACCTCAGTAAGACTAGCTATCGCCATAGGCGTCGGCTAATGGGGATCCTAATGAAATGAAATCAGAATCCATTTCATCCAAATCAGAGATGCACTTTAGATGCACCCTGTCTTTATGTGCAAGGTAGACAGGAGAATGGGAGGTAGCCGTACTAGCAGAGTGGTTAGCGATTATAGTGATTATACTGTACATACGATAAGTACTATTGACTTGTGGAACCCAGAGGCAATCAGTTATTTACGGCACTTCCTTGGGCTTCATCAGTGTCCATGTTGCTAATTGCAAACTGTACAAGGCATCATGCCACAGTCCACACTGGCTCATATGAACACTGCAAATCATTGTCTTAACCATTCAACCAGAATGGGCCTCTTTTCCTGGAACTGTTCCATGGTCATTTGCAAATTTCACATCGGTTATTGCACATTAATATTTTTTTTCTCCTTTGAATTCCTCATTTACTATAATTTCCCCTTTTCACAGCCGAGGCAATAAAATAGGAGCCATTTGTGAAGAGAAAAAAAAAATCACATTTTTTTATAAAGCATCATAACATGGCAAAGACACTCTCCACATTGAGAGCAACCTAGTAAAACATCCTCCAGGCTTTAACTGAGAACGGTTATGTCGGTAACCTTTGGACAGGAGGTTGGTTTTCTTTGCTTTAGGAATCAGCAATGAACCCAATGTACTATAGTGTATGTACCTCCAGGGTAAAGCCGATGACTTTGAAACACTGTTCCACCGAGTCAAACTGCTCCTTGTAGAAGGTGTTGTTCACTATGTCAGGGCCCAATTTAATGTGCTCGTTGAACAGATACCTGGGACAGAAGACAGGAAAATAAACCACAATTAATAAGGTCATGATTGGTGGGGTAACGGCAGCAAAGCAGGGTATTTGGGAAAGCATAAGGTTAGGAGAGATAGGAAGGTTAATTGCGGGACCTACTTTGGGGTTTTGCTGTCTGATAGCTTGTAGTGGGCAAGTTTCTTCCGCTCAGCTAAACCAGCGTAGATGTAGTAGAATATGTGGAAGTTCTTCTCACCTCTGTAGGGACAGTCACAGGACAGGTATATGTCTTCACATATGAATATGTTTGATGATTGAAACACAAAGACTATTAATCCCATCCATGTCTGTCTGCTGTGGTTGCCTAAGATTACCAGAAGCCTATTTACAATCTCATAAAAAGCCAAAGACATAGTAAGATGTACTCTGAAAACACATAATTGGCAAGCAACCAAGCTAATCGAGACTGCTGTGTGATAGACTGTCATCAGTTTTAAGGCTATTTGTCATGCAATACTTATCACATCCGATTATAGGCTTCATGATGGTTGCATTTAAACCCCTCATTTTAATATAATTTTATCCCCCCCCCCCCTTTGGCACCAAAGACAATATAACCCCATGGGGGAAGTGACACTTTCAATCTAGGCAGTAGGTACATAGTTAACTGACAGACAACATTACTCTGAGTGCACCGATCCTTCACCCTCAGTCTGAATTTATTTACCATGAGCAAAAAGTCACCCTTTGAAGCCCCAATGAGGAGACGTCGACAGCTAGAATCTTTGATCAAACAGGAAATAAGCTATCCACTCTCACTCTACCCTCTGCATTCCCTGGTCATGGCATATTACAACAGGAGCAATAAGCTGCAGTGGAAAGGCACTTCCACAAGCTTCAGAGGGACAGAGGAAAAAATATTCCAGTTATCCCTTGCCCTTCTTGACCAGAGGCTGCTAAAAAATTATAGAAGTAATGACCTTTGAGCCAAATACAGTGGGGCAAAAAAGTATTTAGTCAGCCACCAATTGTGCAAGTTCTCCCACTTAAAAAGATGAGAGAAGCCTGTAATTTTCATCATAGGTACACTTCAACTATGACAGACAAAATGAGATTTTTGTTCTCCAGAAAATCACATTGTAGGATTTTTTATGAATTTATTTGCAAATTATGGTGGAAAATAAGTATTTGGTCACCTACAAACAAGCACGATTTCTGGCTCTCACAGACCTGTAACTTCTTCTTTAAGAGGCTCCTCTATCCTCCACTCGTTACCTGTATTAATGGCACCTGTTTGAACTTGTTATCAGTATAAAAGACACCTGTGCACAACCTCAAACAGTCACACTCCAAACTACACTATGGCCAAGACCAAAGAGCTGTCAAAGGACACCAGAAACAAAATTGTAGACCTGCACCAGGCTGGGAAGACTGAATCTGCAATAGGTAAGCAGCTTGGTTTGAAGAAATCAACTGTGGGAGCAATTATTAGGAAATGGAAGACATACAAGACCACTGATAAACTCCCTTGATCTGGGGTTCCACGCAAGATCTCACCCCGTGGGGTCAAAATGATCACAAGAACGGTGAGCAAAAATTCCAGAACCACACGGGGGGACCTAGTGAATGACCTGCAGAGAGCTGGGACCAAAGTAACAAAGCCTACCATCAGTAACACACTACGCCGCCAGGGACTCAAATCCTGCAGTGCCAGACGTGTCCCCCTGCTTAAGCCAGTACATGTCCAGGCCCATCTGAAGTTTGCTAGAGAGCATTTGGATGATCCAGAAGAAGATTGGGAGAATGTCATATGGTCAGATGAAACCAAAATATAACTTTTTGGTAAAAACTAAATTTGTCGTGTTTGGAGGACAAAGAATGCTGAGTTGCATCCAAAGAACACCATACCTACTGTGAAGCATGGGGGTGGAAACATCATGCTTTGGGGCTGTTTTTCTGCAAAGGGACCAGGACGACTGATCCGTGTAAAGGAAAGAATGAATGGGGCCATGTATTGTGAGATTTTGAGTGAAAACCTCCTTCCATCAGCAAGGGCATTGAAGATGAAACGTGGCTGGGTCTTTCAGCATGACAATGATCCCAAACACACCGCCCGGGCAACGAAGGAGTGGCTTCGTAAGAAGCATTTCAAGGTCCTGGAGTGGCCTAGCCAGTCTCCAGATCTCAACCCCATAGAACATCTTTGGAGGGAGTTGAAAGTCTGTGTTGCCCAGCAACAGCCCCAAAACATCACTGCTCTAGAGGAGATCTGCATGGAGGAATGGGCCAAAATACCAGCAACAGTGTGTGAAAACCTTGTGAAGACTTACAGAAAACGTTTGACCTCTGTCATTGCCAACAAAGGGTATATAACAAAGTATTGAGATAAACTTTTGTTATTGACCAAATACTTATTTTCCACCATAACTTGCAAATAAATTCATTAAAAATCCTACAATGTGATTTTCTGGATTGTTTTCTTATCATTTTGTCTGTCATAGTTGAATTCAACCTATGATGAAAATTACAGGCCTCTCTCATCTTTTTAAGTGGGAGAACAATTGCACAATTGGTGGCTGACTAAATACTTTTTTGCCCCACTGTAGATGGACCCACACATTAATTGGCCATTGGCCACAATCGTAATGTTGTTGTCGTGTGAAAGTCACAAGAATGCCTTATACGTATTACATGAAGGCTATGTGCCAGTCACATGAGGGCCATATGAATGCCTCAGTGAGCTGTCTGAGGGGTCTTACATGGCCTGATGGACGACGCGGGATTTCTCCAGGAGGTATTCTGAGATTTGCGCTCCGACAACGGTCCCCCCGCAGGTAAACTTCATCTCCAGGTATTTCCCGAAGCGGCTGGAGTTGTCGTTGATGGCGGTGCATGCGTTCCCAAATGCCTCCACCAAGTTATTGACCAATAGGATCTTCTCTTGGAGTGATCGATTATTGGCCTGCAAAGATGTGGACGATCAGCATAAAAACGTATCATTTTAAGCGATGAGTAACAATGAAAGCATGATCTGCAATGGTGCACTGTAACAGGCAGAGTATCATGTTTGCAGTCACAAGTGAACATGAAGTGCCGTAATTACATTCTATGTCATTCTTACGACCGTATCTCACCTTTCCAAGCACCGTGAGCTGCTCGACCAATAGATGGGCGCTCTCTGTCTTTCCTGCGCCACTCTCTCCACTGATTACAATGCACTGCACAGAAACAACCAATCCACAGTTACTATGGTATTCTGGTCTACTGACATGTTGCTATGCTTGTACAGCACATAGTGGAACGTACTGAATCATTCATACATTACAGTTGACACGGACTTGTGTACCTGGTCTGCGTTGTATGACACCATGGACTGGTAGGCTATGTCAGCGACAGCAAAGATGTGTGGCGGGTTCGCGGTGCGTTTCGCTCCTATGTACATCTTTGTGTACTGTGCCAGGAAAAGGATAAGGCACATGTAAGGGGATTTCATTTGAATTTGATACCAACAAGTAAGTTAGCTACACTATATGCAGCTAAAATGGGCTGACTCAAATACAACAACCTTCTAGCTACCTTCCAGTATAGCAAAAAGACAAAGAGATTAAAGACGTGCTCTGGAACTTTGGAGCGTAATATGTATATATATATATTTTTAAACCTCCCTCTTTGAGCTGGATGTGTCATTGTGTAGTTCATACATGCCTAATCTATGAGCATAATTACGATCTTACATCAATTAGCCACAAAATCCCTAGTTTGAAAGCGACTGTTTTCTGGAAGATATGCCATTTTCTTTCGATTTTCCCACACATGGGCCAGTCCCCTAGCAACTCGAGTTCAACCAATGAGCTTCAGCCCCTCGCCAATTGAGGGACAACTAGCAAGAGGCACATCATAAACACACAGCAGAGCGAGAGAGCCATTTACTTTATGTTCATATTCCTTTTATTCATTCTAATTGTTGTTGCATTGTTGAGAAGGAACCCGCAAGTAAGCATTTCGTTGGACGGTGTATACCCCACATATGACTAATAAAACTTGAAACTTGAGAGCGATGACGTGGTGCCACTTTTGGCTCGTGAGTGCTACTTTCAGAACTATTTTCAGAACGACTGGCTAGAAAGTACACAAAAGTACCGGAGAATCTCTTCAAGCAATTTTCAAAAATGTAATGACTAGTTATGACTAGTTTAATTATGTGCAACATGCCACAATGGACAATATAACTTCAAAATAGTATCATGGCATTTTGTCTTGAAGGGTTCAATTACAAAAACATCAGCAGTTCAGTAAGACGAGCACCATTTTTACAGAACAGCATAAACTCTAAAAAGAGAGCCAGTGAAGAAACCGTGTGATAAATGGAAAAGTGTGACCAGTGAAGAGAGAGAGAGAAAGAGAGAGAGAGAGAAACAGAGAGAGATTGAGAGAGTAAGAGGCAACGGGAGCGTGGAAGGGAAAGAGGAAATGGGGCACTGGGGCCCTAATGAGATACGGTCGGGTACATTCAGTAGTGTCTGTTTGGCCACATTAACACACACGCTCGCAGGAATACACACAGACAGACAAACACAAATCGCACACACAAATACACACACCTGTGGGCTATACAGCTCCATCTTGTGAAATGGGTTAACTGCAATGAGGATGTCTCCAACGTAGGTATAGATCTGGTCCTTGGCATAGCGCCTCTGAAGCTGCTCTGTGACTGAATTCTGGGAAGAGATCAAACATGCGCACTCAATATTGCGACATTCAAAGGTAATAATTGATGTTTGAAGAGACGTTATCACAGTGTTTCAGTATCATTTGACGAGGGCCTCGGTGCAGAGCAATGATTGCCGAGGAAACATTGCAGTAAGATTAAACACTTATTAGGATTGCTTACAGTATGCTGGCAAATTGGCAATATATCTGTCAGCGTAAATAAGCCTTATGCAACGTAATAAATGTACACTGTCGTTGATCACATGAATATGAGAATCTGGACTCAGTTCCGTTCATCATCTCCACCTTGATTCCATTAGGCATTGTGCTTAGATCATGCATTCTGTTTCCACCCCCTCTCTCGGGCCAGACTAGGATATAAACAAAACCAGCCATCTAGAAGAATGGGCAAAAATATCCTGAGGCGACTGAGCAATTTGTATGTTTCAATATGTCAATGGAGCACTCAGCTTTGATAAATCACCCTAAATGTGTTTGGTACAAATATAGCTATTTTGCTTCTATATGAATTTAATACCGGTGTAGAGACTAGAGGGAAGTAATTCTGAGAGGAAACACTGTCCTAACTTAAACTGTGGGTGGTTATCAATAACCTACACTCATAGAAAAAAATGGTGCTATCTAGAACCTAAAAGGGCTCTTTGGCTGTGCCCATAGGATAACCATTTAGAGAAAAAATATGGGTTGAAGGTAGAACTCTTTTGGGTTCCAGGTAAATCCCTTTCCACAGAAACCCAAAAGGAACACAAAAGGGTTCTATCTGGATCCAAAAAAGGTTCTCCTATGGGGACAGTCGAAGAACCCTTTTGGGAACCTTTTTTTACAAGAGTGTAGGTCAGGTATGGCAGCTTTGATGGGGATGGAGGCAACAAAAAAATCTGAACTCATCATGAGGGGCTGCAGTGGCTCATGGGTCTGTGTACCCACAACCATACCCACACATGCAGTCAGAGCTAGCCCTAGCCCACTGGTGTCCCCCAGGGCTCTGTTCTAGGCCCTCTCCTATTCTCGCTATACACCAAGTCACTTGGCTCTGTCATAACCTCACATGGTCTCTCCTATCATTGCTATGCAGACGACACACAATTAATCTTCTCCTTTCTCCTTCTGATGACCAGGTGGCGAATCGCATCTCTGCATGTCTGGCAGACATATCAGTGTGGATGACGGATCACCACCTCAAGCTGAACCTCGGCAAAAGGGAGCTGCTCTTCCTCCCGGGGAAGGACTGCCCGTTCCATGATCTCGCCATCACGGTTGACAACTCCATTGTGTCCTCCTCCCAGAGCGCTAAGAACCTTGGCGTGATCCTGGACAACACCCTGTCGTTCTCAACTAACATCATGGCGGTGGCCCGTTCCTGTAAGTTCATGCTCTACAACATCCGCAGAGTACGACCCTGCCTCACACAGGAAGCGGCGCAGGTCCTAATCCAGGCACTTGTCATCTCCCGTCTGGATTACTGCAACTTGCTGTTGGCTGGGCTCCCTGCCTGTGCCATTAAACCGCTACAACTCATCCAGAACGCCGCAGCCCGTCTGGTGTTCAACCTTCCCAAGTTCTCTCACGTCACCCCGCTCCTCCGCTCTCTCCACTGGCTTCCAGTTGAAGCTCGCATCCGCTACAAGACCATGGTGCTTGCCTACGGAGCTGTGAGGGGAACGGCACCGCAGTACCTCCAGGCTCTGATCAGGCCCTACACCCAAACAAGGGCACTGCGTTCATCCACCTCTGGCCTGCTCGCCTCCCTACCACTGAGGAAGTACAGTTCCCGCTCAGCCCAGTCAAAACTGTTCGCTGCTCTGGCCCCCCAATGGTGGAGCAAACTCCCTCACGACGCCAGGACAGCGGAGTCAATCACCACCTTCCGGAGACACCTGAAACCCCACCTCTTCAAGGAATACCTAGGATAGGATAAAGTAATCCTTCTCACCCCCCTTAAATGATTTAGATGCACTATTGTAAAGTGGCTGTTCCACTGGATGTCAGAAGGTGAATTCACCAATTTGTAAGTCGCTCTGGATAAGAGCGTCTGCTAAATGACTTAAATGTAATGTAAATGTAAGCGGTAAAAAATAAAAGTTGCTTCCGTTTTGGGACATTTATCCGTGGGCCTACAAAATGGGAAGTCAGCCACCAGTTGCCCCTCCCTGACCTAGGTTATTAATACCAAGTGAGAATAAGCATAACCACCTTGACACTGATTAACACAAAGCCGATTCGATTGTATGTGAGGATCTGAAAGGATTGGCTAAATTTGAGCAATATGGCTAAGAATTCCACCTATCGGCTAAAGGGAAGCTATTACCGTGTTGATAATACATATCCGATATCTTCAGCCAATTGAATCTCTTACCTCATCAAGTACTTCCAGGGTGACAAGGTCATCCACTTCGTCGGGGGTGGGGCTTGATGACATAATTTGACCACCTTTCTTGGTGTGGATGCGTTCATGCCTACAACACAGGAAGCAATAAAGTCTAAAGCAACTAGTTGCATCTAAACAACTAACTTATAACAGCAACATAGCTGATAAGTGATTGCAGTAGATTCATCCAGCATTTAACAATGGCTTCACATTACATTCCTCTATAAAGTTATTTTCCCCTTGACTGCTTTTTCTCTTTTTACTCTCTATCTACTTAAATTAAACAAATCTCCCACATCCACACACTCCCACATAAAAATACTCCAGTTTACTATGGAATACTACAGAACTTAGCATAGAATTATGTAGTAAACTGTAGTATACTGTAGAATACTATTCTACACACTTTAGTATTCCTCCACTTTAGTATTCCTGTAGTACTTACTGTATCATTTTGTAGTCAGTCAAGTCAGTTAAGAACAAATTCTTATTTTCAATGACGTCCTATGAACAGTGGGTTAACTGCCTTGTTCAGGGGCAGAATGACACATTTTTACCTTGTCAGCTCGGGGATTGGATCTTGCAACCTTTCAGTTACTCGTTCAACCACTAAGCTACCTGCCACCCCTTGGCTGGTGTTTTTACAAACATTTTATAATCCTCGCTTGACCAGCAACACGTGCCAGTATTGTGGAAAAACTCAATAATTACATCCATTCCTAAAGCATCTAATCCCTCTGTGCTGAATGACTTGACATCCTTAGTAATGAAGTGCCTTTGAGAAAATTGTGAAAAGTCATGTGTTCTCAGCGCCACCCAGAAACTCCTCGACCCGTTTCAGTTTGCTTATCAGCCCAGCAGAGGAGTTGATGATGCCATTCTTATACTCCTCAACATGGTCTATAGACATCTAGAGGGTGCCAAATCCCATGTCAGGGTTTTGTTTGTTGACTTTTCATCTGCCTTCAACACAATCCAGCCTTACATTCTGGCACAGAGACTCATTCGGCACTTCCCCTTAGATTTGTGGCTGGTTTTGTGGCTGTTGGACTTCCTGAGCCGACGGTCACAGCGGGTCAAAATAGGTCCCCAAGTGTCAGACATACGCACCACCAACACAGGCTCTCCTTGTACACTAATAGTTGTACAGTTCCAATCCTGACAGACACCTCGTTAAGTTCGCTGATGACACTGCCTTGATCTGCCTGTTACATGATGACGAGGAACACCATGGCCAGGTCCTAAATGACTTTGTAGAGTGGTGTGACGAATCACACTTAGTCCTCAATACCAACAAGACCAAAGAGATGTGCATAGACTTCAGGAAGCGTACAACACCTACCTCTGCAACATCTATCAGAGGTCAGAACATAGAGATTGTAGAGAAATACAAATATCTGGGTGTCCTCTTGGACAATAAACTTCAGTGGAGTAAATGTACAGACCGGATCTACTAAAAGAGTCACAGAGACTGTACTTTCTCAAAAGGCTGGGATCTTTTAATGTTGACTGTACTATACTGACTCTGTTTTACAAATCTTTCATTGAGAGTATTTCAACTGCTTGTATTGTTTGTTGGTTTGACAATGCCACTGTCAGTCAGAGAAATATGCTGGTAAGGATTATCACCACAGCAAGTAAGGTACTTGGAGTCAAGCAGACAGGCCTGGATGAGATCTTTAAGGTCAGGGCCCTCTGCAAGGCTCACAAAATCATTTTAGACCCCAGCCACCCCCTGTACCCGGACTTTGAACTAGTCCCCTCTGGGTGCAGGTATAGTGCACCCCTCGGCAGCAAAAACAGAACTAGACAATCATTTGTGCCAGGTGTGATTTCCCCTCTTAAATAGCTCGGGCTAATGTTCCTATCCACCCAGTAAGGCCAGCAGGCTAGTCTCTTTTTATTGCTATGCAACTGTTAGGAAAATTGTATTGTCAATTTGTTTTGTAATTAAACGCCACTTTTACATGACAGTGCAACAACATTTCCCTATGGGGACAATAAAGTCAGTAAAGCTGTGACAATGTCATTTTTCACGCTATTTGATGGGTCATACATTGTTTGATTTGTTAAAACATGGGTGTAGGTTGCAAAAACTACAGTCAAAGTTAGACATGGAACAGAAGATGGAGAAACGAACAACACATCTACACTCAAAAGGGTCTAGCCTGACTAAAACACATCTGGAACACAAGGATGTCCCTGTCATCCTTTGGTGTCGACAACAATCATCTAGACACAGCACAATGACTTGATTTCAGCAAAGTGCTGAGTTGTGGGTAGGCTACAAACTACAGTCTACAGTTGGGGGTTTGATTAGACAAAATAAATGGGCAGGTAACTAGCTACCCCTACAACCCCTACCAGGGCATTCAAATCCCCTACCTGTCGTTACTGTCTGTGCTTCTGTCTGTCTTTCCATGATGGCTTAAATGACAGAAATAACATTACAGTTCATAAGCAGGATATGACATGGTTGCAGTGGTTAAACTTGATATCTTGGCTTCAGGGCCCCAACATTCAGTCACTGGTGAAACTTTGAGCCTGAAGGTGACCCAATATCCAGCTGATGTGCAATTTGGATTACTGTCTACATACAAGTAAAAATGAATGCCTATCTCCTCCAATGGCAGACAGTTGTGCAACCAGTAGGAACGTAATAGAATGTAATAGAACATAAAGTACTGTGTGTAGTAGGTGAAGCTTGGGTTTGAAAGTTAAGATGAAATAAATCCACTACATGTTCACATTGGATCACGGCATGGGTCCCTTTCGTAGATAACAAGTGACATGACTGTGTAATAACATGTAAAACATGCAAGGTTATATAAGAATAGGTTTACATGACCAACAGAGAGATGATATGAAATATATTATGACATTCATATGGAAGGAGTTTCTAGAATGTTCCATATGTTGTTTTTCTTCTTCTTTTATTTCACCTTTATTTAACCAGGTAGGCCAGTTGAGAACAAGTTCTCATTTACAACTGCATACCTGGCCAAGATAAAGCCCAGCATTGTGGACAAGAACAACAACACAGAGTTACACAAAAACAAATGTACAGTCAACAACACAATACAAATCAATGTATAGTGTGTGCAAATGTAGAAGAGTAGGGAGGTAAGGCAATAAATAGGCCATAGAGACCAAAAAATTACAATTTAGCATTAACACTGGAGTGATAGATGTGCAGATGATGATGTGCAAGTAGAGATACTGGGGTGCAAAAGAGAAAGAGGATAAATAACAATATGGGGATGAGGTAGTTGGGTGTGCTATTTACAGATTGGCTGTGTACAGGTACAGTGATCGGTAAGCTGCTCTGACAGCTGATGCTTAAAGTTATAGAGGGAGATGTAAGACTCCAGCTTCAGTGATTTTTGCAATTCGTTCCAGTAATTGGCAGCAGAGAACTGAAAAGAAAAGCGGCCAAAGGAAGTGTTGGCTTTGGGGTGACCAGTGAAATATACCTGCTGGAGCGTGTGCTACGGGTGGCTGTTGCTATGGTGACCAGTGAGCTGAGATAAGTCGGGGCTTTACCTAGCAAAGACTTATAGATGACCTGGAGCCAGTGGGTTTGGCAACTAATATGTACTGAGGGCCAGCCAACTAGAGCATACAGGTCACAGTGGTGGGTAGTATATGGGGCTTTAGTGACAAAAATGGATGGCACTGTGATAGACTACATCCAATTTGTTAGGCAGAGTGTTGGAGGCTATTTTGTAAATTACATCGTCGAAGTCAAAGATCAGTAGGAGAGTCAGTTTTGTGGGGGTATGTTTGGCAGCATGAGTGAAGGAGGCTTTGTTGCAAAATAGGAAGCCGATTCTAGATTTCATTTTGGATTGGAGATGCTTAATGTGAGTCTGGAAGGAGAGTTTACAGTCTAACCAGACACCTAGGTATTTGTGGTTGTCCACATATTCTAAGTCAGAACCGTCCAGAGTAGTGATGCTAGTCGGGCGGGTGGGTGCGGGCAACAATCAGTTGAAGAGCATGCATTTAGTTTTACTAGCATTTAAAAGCAGTTGGAGGCCACAGAAGGAGAGTTGTATGGCACTAAAGCTCGTTTGGAGGCTTGTTAACACAGTGTCCAATGAAGGGCCAGATATATACAGAATGGTGTCGTCTGCGTAGAGGTGGATCAGTGAATCACCAGCAGCAAGAGCGGCATCATTGATATATACAGAGAAAATAGTCGGTCCCCGAGAATTTAACCCTGTGGCACCCCCATAGAGACTGCCAGAGGTCCGAACAAGAGGCCCTCCAATTTTACACACTGAACTCTATCCGAGAAGTAGTTGGTGAACAAGGCGAGACTGTCATTTAATGCAAAGGTCAGTTGAATCCCGAATGCATAGTGCTATGTGGGACCTTTTTAGCTTTTATCTTTCTACCATTGGCTAACAGAGGTCATCTGCATCATGATGGTACCTTGTCTTCCCAGTGGTTCCTATCTGCTGGTTGAGGTCTATGAGTTCCATCAGCTGTTTCTGCAGGATCCTCTCTCGGCCTACAATCTGTCTGATGAACACATGCTGGAGCAGGTCTAGAACGTTAGGCCTCAGCTCAAAGTCCTTGATCAGACATCTGTGGGTGAGACAGTTGGACAGGGAGAATGTTACTTATGCTCTGGGCCTTGCAATCAGCAAGTGAACATTGTGATATTCTGATTCATGCTTCTATTTTAGAGGGTGAATGGTTGATGAAGAGCAAATCTGAAGAGGATAATAAACCAAGTATTTTGGCCTGTAAATGAGAGGGAATGTTTACACGTTTGTGCTCTGTAATTAGCAACGACACACACACACACACACACACACACACACACACACACACACACACACACACACACACACACACACACACACACACACACACACACACACACACACACACACACACACACACACACACACACACACACCCAGCTCCCATTATACTCACTTGCAGATGAAGTCGTTAAAGTGGTCCGACCACAGCTCCGGCTGGTACAGGGTAGGGGGAGGGTTTCTGTATGGGGGAAGTAATCAAAAGATAAGATAAAATGTGAATTACACAGACTGGGAGGAGAACAGAGTCTACGGCTGGGAGCAGGATGATGGAATGATCATCACACTGTGCTTCATTTCAGATACCAAGAGAAATCTCAACGTTAAGCCTGACACTCACATAGGGAAACTTTAAGGCCACTTGGATCTAAGCATTTTGGTGAAAAACACCAACAAATGATTTCGAAGCTAAACAACACCAGGTTGTACTTGCAGAATGCTGACATAAACTTGTCATGGGACCATCAAAATGTTGACAGGTGTTATGCCAATCGGAAATAACACAGTTATAAGACATTACACCCATTATGCAGACTTTCTCCTCCAATCTCAAAGTATCCATAATGAATACAAAAAAGTGGTCCTTTAACAAGCAAATACAGCCAGAGACTGTAGTTAGCCCCCCAACCCCGACAAGACAAGACCACACCCACTAAGGAACAATAACCCTAATTTGTATAATTCCCTGTCCTGTTTAAAGTGGTTCTTTAGGAGAGGGTGCTTGGCACAGGCTGTAAGAGTTGATATTGACTCACTAATGCATTGGGCCCTTTTCACGTCCGCACTGACAGCGATTCATTGCTGTAATGGGAGGGCATACATCTCCTGGTTATCACACTTAGTTCACACCCCATATAGACAGAGTGTGTGTCAGACATTTAAATGGACTCTGTTCTGCCAACGCTCCCACTATTAAAATGAATTCTTATCTGGAAGACAAACAGGTCTGGAGAAGCTGTGGGGAGGGGAGAGTCAACCATCTGCTATCTAGACCTGGATACTGGAGCTGAATGTGGAATCAAGGAGCTGAGAGGAAACAAGGACGCCTACTGTAGCGATATGCTGGTGAGAGACTAAAGGGTTTTGACCATTGTAAAAGGACGCAGCCATCAGTAATATTGAGTCAAGATAATAGCAGTGGTCAAACAAGCTCATCACATCTCATCAAATTCTCATGCAACTAATTCATCTGTGTGATTAGTACAACCTACTCAATGTGTTTAAAATGTGTAATTCCGGGAAGTATTTAGACCATTCCTATTCACTCCTGTATCTTTCTACTCCTTTATCAAGAACCGTTTTGATCTGATGAACCCTTTATGGAAGACAGCGGTTCTTTGTAAGGTACAGGGTTCCACCTAGAACCTTTGTCATCCTAAGAACCGTTTTTGGAAGAAAGGGCTCTTTGATGATTCTTTACTAGGCAAGAAGGACTATTTGGAAGGCAAGAATGGTTCTACATAGAAACATATATCATATTTCCCAGCATGCTCTTTTGCAGGGTGGTTTTCAAAATTGTTTGTTTAATGTCTGTGTTTTTGCATGTACACTGATGTATAGATACATTTTACGCTACACACAGAAAAATAGCATACATTATTCTAAACTAATCCAATCTGTTAGTGGTTGGACTTATTGCACCTGCTACTGAGATGGTTGTTCTAGATGGTTGTTCCAGTTAAGATGATTGATTGAGGTATTCTCAATATTCAATCTTCCCTACAAAATTCCACTTGTTCCACTAATTCCAAAACTAATTAAACATCACTTTGCAAGCCAGCATAATGTGACTCGCAGGCCTGATGTGGCCTGTAAACCAGGAGTTTCCTAACACCACTGTGTTAATAAAAAAAATATATATTTTTACCTTTATTTAACTAGGAAAGTGTTAGGGTATAATTAGGCTCTCAAGTAAAGACCTTATGATATATGTAATGTATTGTCATAAATAATTACATTTTAAAGTATAATAAGGCTGGTGGAACCATTCATAGAGGGTACTAGGAAGAAGATAAAAGGGTTTCTCGAGTAAACAATTGATAGAGAGTTCTAGGTATAACCATTTACAGGGGGTTCTATGAGTACCCTACATAGTGGGTTCAGGTAGAACCCTATGTAAAGGCTTTTACCTAGCATCAACAAGGGTTCCCCTATGAGGACAAACTTAAATGTTTTTTTTTACCCTTCCTTCACCTAAATTCATGTATTTTGGACATGTACTGTATGCTGGGACATATTTTGTGTGTGTATGCTTTCCTGGCTGTGTAGTGTGTATTTTAGACTTGACCTGGGGTCTGTTCCCGTCCCTTATCTGTCTGGGTGACTGCTAGGCAGTGCCAGGCCAGAGGGAGTGTTGGCAGAACTGCTCTCTCTGGGATCAAACCGGGATAATCCTGGACACAGGTTCCCGAGCCATAATCCAGTGGAGGAACAGCTTCCGGACATCTTGGGTGATGTCATCGGGGCTATTAAAAGGGGACAGCACTTCAAGCAAAAACACAGCGTGTGCCTCCGCTGGTCACTAGTGTGCGAGTAAGAGAATGAAATGAATCACTGTTGAACTCGAGACCCATTTGAATGCATTAGTGAAATGCATTTACAAACCTGCTCAATGTGTTTGATTACTTGTATACTAGTATGTCTGCTGGCATGACAGGACAGTGTTGATGTAGAGTGTTGGCAAAACAAAGGATAAGGGGATTTTGGCAACCAAAAATACAAAAGTCAGTGGCAATCATCCCACTGAATCTATTGAATTTTGTTCATTTAACATGGTTTCTCAATGGAGATCCTGGCCAGCATGGTGAAAGAGGAGTGTGAGGGAAGTGTGTGGAGAGAGCCTGCAGCTCTTGTAACAGCAGTCACAAAGATTCAGAGATAGCTGTGTGATGATGACTGCTCTGGAACAAAAACCCCCAAGCAAAGAGTACACTAACAACAGAGGGGAGAGCTGAGAGAATGTCCTTTGTGTGTGTGTGTGTGTGTGTGTGTGTGTGTGTTTAGACAGAGAGGGTCATAGCAAGAACGAGAGAGAGAAAGAGAAAGAGAGAAACACACAGAGAGAGAGACACACACAGAGAGAGAGAGAGAGAGAGAGAGAGAGAGAGAGAGAAAGACAGAGAGAGACCGAGAGACAAAGAGAGAGAAAGACAGAGGGAGAGAGAGAGAGAGAGAGAGAAAGAGAGAGATAGAAAGACAAAGAGGGAGAGAAAGACAGAGAGAGACCGAGAGACAAAGAGGGAGAAAGACAGAGAGAGAGAGAGAGAGAGAGAGAGAGAGAGAGAGAGAGAGAGAGAGAGAGAGATGAAAGAAAGAAGGGGGAGAAAGCTACTCTTTTGTCATTTACCATTTGCAATTTTTCCAGTCTAGTGAGGCATGTGTGTGTGCCTCTGTGTGTCGGTGCACACAGTGGTGGGGTGGAGATGGACAAAATGTTGTGGCGTCAAGATGACAGCAGTGATGAGCGCTTGTGCACCCGCCTCACAGCCTGAAGACCAACGACAGTAATCAATAACCATTCACCTCCTCCTCCCCCAACACAGTGAGGGCAGAGGAGGAAAAAGATGATCTAGACTCCCCTCCCTATGATGATCTAGACACCCCTCCCTATTTATCCACAGAAAGAGGAGGATCACAGTAAATAGCAGAGAGAGGTGGTACGCCTAAGCTGCTGTAATGCAAAAGAAAGCTATCTATTCATTTTGCCTTCTGACAGATCCAAGCCCCGCAGACAGTTGTATGGAAGGACAATTCATCTCGCTGGCTACAGAACTGTAGAGTGCAAATGGTTTTGTAAATTGCAGTCCAAACTGCCTGCACTGCCCTACTTTGACGTTCTATTCTACCAACTGAAAAGCGCAGTAATAAAACCTAGTTGTGATGATTGTGTTGCTCTTTTGTGTATGAAGGGCCCTCACAGTGTTCTACCAGGTGTCGCAGGAAGGCCAAGAAGATCATCAGGGACCTCAGCCTCGCCACGGCCTGTTCTCCCCATTTTCATCACTCAAATGTGGCCAATAGCTTCTACCCCAGACCATCAGGCTGCTGAATAGCCACCACTAGTTAGCTACCTGCTACCCCTGCCCCCCACTGACTTTCTACCACACCTCAACAGACATCTACCCTACCCCAATGGACATGTATCATTATGAATAGTCACCACGGCTGCCATCTGTGTAGCAGATAGATTGCTAGGCTGATGTTAGTTGTTGCAATAACGTCTCGTTGTCTGATATCTAACAACAGATGTTAGACATAGCTAACGCCTAGCCTTTAGCTCAGTGATTTAAGAAAATACTTCCTTCTCTGTTGGATATCTTGCACTGAAAACCCCAGTTCAATCCCCAGATGGTTAAATGTGCAGTTATAGGAGCCTGACCTGGGGATTTTGAAGAGAGCTCTCATTGGATGGAGGTCGGAGAGGGAGGGTCTCCATCTCCCAGCTCTATGGCAGTAATGCCCAGGGACCAGACGTCACAGCGAGCGTCATACGTGGAGTCCAACTGCTGCTCACACGCTATAACCTGTAGACGGAGACACGCGCACACACCCTCATTACGATTAGCAGCAGGAAAATGCAGTCTGTCTTTCTAATAGTTTCAAAAAGTTTGTCTAAGGAGAATATTATTGAGAGTGTCTTGGGAGTTACGGGCACACCTTTATCAACAACTGCTGCAGGCGTCTACAGGGAATATTGTACAGATAGGGCACGCACGCACGCACGTACACACACACACACACACACACACACACACACACACACACACACACACACACACACCATCATCATCAAGAGTGCATGCGCACGCACACACACACACACACACACACACACACACACACACACACACACACACACACACACACACACACACACACACACACACACACACACACACACACACACACACACACACACACACCATCATCAAGAGTGCATGCACACACACACACACACACACACACACACACACAAACCGCCATCAACAATATCCTTAGGCCAAAATGGCATCCCACTAACAAAATATATCTCCCCATAGGAGACACATACGGTACGTACACAGACAGAGCATCGATACACACAGTTAAATCCACACCCAGACACCTCAATCACCTGCAGGGAAACAACAGTAATCATTCCCAAGGTACATACTTTAGTAGCGTACTCAAAAAATGCATAATATTGTCCAAACATAACAATTGCAACATCATTAAGACACCTTTATCGACAAGGGTCCCAAAATTAAATATTCTAAATGACAAAACGTCACATGAACATAATGAAGTACACATTAACGTGCAGAATGCACACCATAGCACAGTACACACGCACAAACATAGATGAAGAGTAGTGTCATGAACATGTCACAACTCACATGAATATCAAGAAACCATAAGCAATACGGAATCTTCATCTCAACAGTCATGAAGAATATTCAGCATTTACGACAACAAGAAAAGCCAAGCAGATACATTAGAATCAATCTTGCCTTACACTCAACTCAAATCCACTAAATTTGAGGTACTCTTGTCTTTTTCCAACAAAGCACAGAAGGTACCATCCAACCCTTCGTAAAAAGACTTCCAAAACTGGCAGAGTAACCTTACGATAGCCTATCGACTATCTGCCGCACTCCTCTCTCTGTTTCTGTCCGGTGTTCTGTACGTCGTTGCTTTTTAAAAAGTCTTTTTTTTACTCAAATGGTCCACCTGAAAGGACATCCACCTCCGAATCTAATGGCATTAGTTATCCTCTATGTAAACGTTATGTAAAATGCCATTTCTCCGCGTGAGTTAACACCAAATACATTTGCAAAGTGGATGTAAAAAAGTCATGTAAAAAAAAGAAGGATGGCCGTTTTAAACAGGTCACCTTCAGCATCATGTTGTAGTGTGAACCAGCCAAGCGCTAGTGTCTTGTGACAGACAAGAACATTGAGTAGCTGGTCAGAGGCCAACACTCAGGTGAGATTTGGTTCTTATTCGGGGCTCCCGAGTGGCGCAGCGGTCTAAGGCAGTTCATCTCAGTGCTCGAGGCGTCACTACAGACAACCTGGTTTCAAATCCAGGCTGTATTACAACCGGCTGTGATTTGGAGTCTCATAGGCGGAGCACAATTGACCCAGTGTCGTCCGGGTTTGGCCGGGGTAGGCCGTCATTGTAAACAAGAATATGTTCTTAACTGACTCGCCTAGTAAAACAAAAGTCAAATAAATCAATTCTACTTATCAAGGTCAACAAAAGTCAGCATTCTTTCTACAGGTCCAGTGTTGGGTGCTGTGTAAGTGTCTAGCGAGGTAAAGGGAATGAGGCCTACCTCCGGCGCCATCCAGAAAGGTGTTCCCACCGAGGTGTTCCTGCGGAGACGAGTGTTCGTCAACTGGGCCGAAACACCTGCACAAAGACACAAGGACAACATAGCTCAATTAAATGGGAACCACAGTATGAACGGCTGTATACATTGGGACATCACAGTGCAGTTACATAGGACATCTATAGATTTTTTTTCATTTCATGTCAATCAGACAGAAACCAGAGCAGCTGGTTCCGATGATGAGCTGTCATAGGGTCAAAGAGTGAAGTTCTATTCATATTCCAGCTGGGATGGATGAAGGAAACGAAATTCCTGACCCACTCTGTTCGTCATGATGGTGCCGTCACTGGTGACATTGAACGAAAACAGACGTGTGCACGCACACACGCACACACACACGCACACACACACACACACACACATAGCCTCAAACATGGCCTCAAACATAGCCTAAACACACGCCAACTTATGATCGCTCTCAAGCAAATGATGGATTGCTTTGCATTACAAATACCCCCAGGTGATTTAGCAGTGCATTTGACTAGAAATCCCATCATGAACAAACCTCAGAACGACTATATTAGCACTTGCTTTCTAATCTACACAATACTGACTAACCCATTTTAAACCATGACATGGTTTAATTGGGATTATTTGGTAAGTGTTCACGTTTTGGTCATTTTGAAAGGAGACTGTATACAATTCAAACAGCTATGTCTACGGTGGATATTTAACTAAGAATGATTCTAAAGGTCCAGTCAATCTGAATAGGACCATGAGTCGTCTCTTCACTGTGGACGTAACCATTAGCAGAAGGCTGCTTTCTCTTCCTACCTTCACAGTGATGAGGGTGGGAAGATGTTACACACATGATGTGGGTGTAACACTCATGTGCAGTGGTGTAAAGTACTTTAGTAAAAATACTTAATGTAATACTTAAGTCTTTTTTGGGGGGGGGGTATCTGTACATTACTTTACCGTTGAACTTTTACTTCACTACATTCCTAAAGAAAATAATATACTTTTTACTCAATACATTTCCATACAGTACTCGTTATATTTTGTATGCTTAGCAGGACAGATAAATGGTCAAATTCACGCACTTATCCAGAGACCATCCCTTGTCATCCCTACTGACTGATTTGGCAGACTCACTAAACACACGTTTCATTTGTAAATGATGTCTGAGTGTTGGAGTGTGCTACTGGCTATCTGTCAATTTAAAAAACAAGAAAATGATGCCGTCTGGTTTGAAAATGTTTATACTTTTACTTTTGATACTTAAGTATATTTTAGCATTTACATTTCATTTTGATACTTAAATATATTTAATACAAAATACTTTTAGACTTTTACTCAAGTAGAATTTTACTGGGTGATTTTCACTTTCACTTGAGTCATTTTCGATTAAGGTATCTTTACTTTTACTCAAGTATGAAAATTGGGTACTTTTCCCACCACTGCTCATGAGTTAATTTCAAAATGTCTGGACAATCAGCGACAGGCCGAGCCACAGTCGTGACTCCAGACTCCAGTCCAGACAAATCAGTGTGAAGCTGCAGTAGGTGGTAGAGGAGCAGCTTGAACTGAATCCACCAATGGGCACTAGGTTATCAACAGAATGCAGCGAGACTACTATGGACTGAGAAGCTGTGCATCAACAACTAGCTGTGTGGTTACTATATGTTTAAACAGACAACTGGAGAATTCCAAAGTGTTTACAATACAGTATATGACATGTGGCTAGCATAGATGAATATACAGTATACAGTACACTCCATCTGAATCAACAAATCACACATGTGTAAAACAATGTTAATGTTGGTTTTTATCTATGCTGTATGTAACTGTATAGTGAATATGAATGAACTAGAGTATAAAACAATGTTATTTGTAAGTATATAATGGATATCTCTCCGAGGACTTCCTTGTTGAATGGGTTAAACTGCATTCTGGATGGAATGAATAGGCAGGAGAAGGACTGCAGTAAGCAGCAGATTCTCAACGGTTGCTGTAGCAAACATCAAAAGGGATTAGGATTATATGCAGGAGGGGATATACACAGGGCTGACACACTGTGCTGCACGTGCACGTGCACATGCACACATGCTCATGCATGCACACACACACACGCTCATGCATGCACACACACACGCTCATGCATGCACACACACACGCTCATGCATGCATGTTATGAGGCCCTGACACGTATGCACAAAGACAGCCCTATCCAAAGCCCCCCTGGCCGTTCTTTTTCTACAACATTACCCAGAGGCAGGGCCCGGCGGGTCACCCTTCATAATCATCAGAGAGATAACACTGTCAATTAGCATATTCATTAAGAAACTGAAAAGATGGCCTCCATCCATATTCTTCTTCTCTTTTTCAGGGCTTTTTTTCTCAGGGTGGTGATGAGTCACTGCAGGGGTTTTATCTTTTCAGCTGCTTAGTGTAGCGTGGGACGTGCCAGTCCCCCACATGGAAAACTATTAGCCTCGGCGTGACGCAGGACACGCGTGGAGCACGTGTCCCTCCTATCTTCCTCTCTCTCGCTCTCTCTGTCCCCCATCTCTCCTAGCCACCTATGTCCAGCCCCCTGTATCACCACTGTCTGTCTATTTCGTCGCTCTGGGCCGTCTGTCTGTCTGTCTGTCTGTCTGTCTGTCTGTCTGTCGCTCCACGTATCAATGTGCCCATTGATATATTCCCCAACCTTTTTCTTATCAAAATCAGTTACCAGGATTCAGGAGAGAAGCGAAATACAATTTTTCCTGCACAGCATGAAAGCCTATTGGAATAAATGTGCAGTTGAGTGTCTTTTAGTTTTCACAGTGGGTGAGATAACATGGGTCGCCAACCCCAACAAGAGTAGACTACATTAATTCAGTGGAAGAGGATTTGGGTGATTCTCACCATAATGACAGCACATTTGAAGCTAAATGAAGAAACATAAACTCTTCTCTGTTCCCATGACAATCTTTGTTTTTGTCATAGCAACACATATTTATGCGGCAAGTAGCCTATCTGTTAAGAGCGTTTGGTCTGTAACCAAAAGGTCGCTGCTCGAATCCCTGAGTTGACTTGGTGACAAATCCGTCGATGTGCCCTTGAACAAGGCTCCTTCCTGTAAGTCGCTCTGGAAAAGAGCGCCTGCAAATTATAATTATTTTAGATGCATAACATTTTGGTACCCCCCCCTTTCGAATCAGTGATATTTATAATAGTTTACAGCCTCAGAAACACTGATGAAACCAACATAACACCACTCTGTTAAACACAGATCTCTGTACCTCTGTACAAACGTACGGGGCGTTATGTATTTCGGATGGGGTGCTTATCAAAATAAAGGCATGCTTGATCAAATGAATCTGACCATGGGATATTCAGACAGCCTCAAACACTCCTAGTTGTTTATAGGTCACCTCCTAACTCTGTATTCATAATGTAGAGTGTAGCACTGGTATTTGTGTGGAGGACTTCGCTAAATCAGATCATACAGAAGGGTCATTTGAAAGGGAGGGGGTACAGTGTTTCCTGGAGTGCAGGTTTGATTGAATCCTGCCCTCATTTGAATGAAGTATTCATGGGGAATGTGGTGAGTGAAATATTAAACAACAGAGTGGAAGGAGAACATTGTGTGTCCAAATGACAGCTTCTCTGTAATAACATCAAAGCTTTTCTATAGTCTACCATGACTTTACTATCCTGACCAAACAATGCTTTCCAGTTGACTGACTTTGACAGAGCCAGGGGAACTTTGAAGCATGAGTCATTACTATCTCCCTCTCGCTTTCTCTCTGTGGGGTCGTGAGTCATCACTATCTCCCCCTCGCTTTCTCTCTGTGGGGTCGTGAGTCATCACTATCTCCCTCTCGCTTTCTCTCTGTGGAGTTGTGAGTCATCACTATCTCCCTCTCTCTTTCTCTCTGTGGGGTCGTGAGTCATCACTATCTCCCTCTCTCTTTATCTCTGTGGGGTCATGAGTCATCACTATCTTCCTCTCTTTCACTCTGCGGGGTCATGAGTCATCACTGTCTCCCTCTCTGTGGGGGTATGAGTCATCCCTATTTCCCTCTCTCTTTCCCTCTGTGGGGTCTGCTCCTCCTATCTGCCCATTTCATATGTCCGGGTTCACCCTCCTCCTCCTAACCCCCTTCCTACCCAGATTGCGTGAATGCCAAGCTTCCCCGTTATCTCTCCGCTACCCAGAATTCCCCCAAAGTAATTAGCATCTTCACATGGCCTCTGCACTGGGGCTGATACGGACTGAAGCCAGGGTGGCGACCATCTATCTGAGGGATTGGGCAAGCACGGCGAGCCATGAGAGTATCACTTGAGAGTAGCTTATAGCTAAAGTGGAGCCTCCTCAGAAGTGAATACCTCGTTAATGGAAGTGTTAAACAGAGGAGCGGCAACAAAGTGTGTTATTCGTGGAATTTCTATGGAGCCGACAAAAATTCACAAGACCCATTACTCATTGGTTTAAGTGAGGGAAGAGAGGGAGGCAGCGACATGCGCAGGTTGATGCTTTTAATGAGAAGCTTCGCTTAACAGGCTGAATAAAGAGGAGATTCAGCTGTAATGGAAAGAGGCATGCTGCTTTTCAGGCCCTAAAGGAGCTTCGCTGAGTCACTGCTGGAAATGGCCTGAATCATTTCTCCTTATTCAGACTCTGGCTAGCGCACAGAGAGCTTCATTTGGTTGAGAACAACAGGAAACAAATCAGCGCTGCATTGCTAACACAACGAATAACAACAATGTCCTCTGCGGTGAGGCCAAATGCAGGAGACACTGCATCTAATGGAAATGTATTTGCGGCTACCCACCTACCACATTCCCACCACCGGGTAAACGTATTCCACCCTGGATAAGAAAATAAATGTAAGCCAATTAAGGTGGCAAACAATTTGGGGTAATGGATTTGATCCATCGGCAGTATCACAGACACGTAGGCACACATAGACCGCTGACAAATGAACACAATATACTGAGCCATATACACACACACACACACACACACACACACACACACACACACACACACACACACACACACACACACACACACACACACACACACACACACACACACACACACACACACACACCACAGAGCGTACCAAAGTCCACCAGCTTCACCCCTCCTTGTGTGGTTAGTAGGATGTTGTTGCCTTTGACATCCCGGTGGATGGTCTTGTTGATGTGCAGGTGATGGAGACCCTGTAACAGCAGAGATAGTAGAAATATGGTAAGTCATCGGAAGAGGGTCATTCAAAGTCCATCCACCGTTCAAAGAGCACGCTTACCGTGAGGGCCTCATGTATGATATAGGCAATGATCGCCTCATCCATTCTGTCCCCTCTCTTCAGCATGCCTTTGGCCAGGTCTGTCACCGAACCTCCATTGCAGAGCTACAGGCACATAAGAAAGAGAGAAGACAATGGCTTTCCTTTGCTAAACCGTAGCGTGAGTCAGCATATTCTGGCCAAAGCCGAGACAATGAGCTTAAATCTAGATATGCCACATCTAGATGTGCATACTGTAGCTTCGTATTGTGTAACACCCTTCTGATAAAAGCGCTGGGTACAAAATTAAGATTTCAGAAGGAATCTTCAAAGCTCTGAAGACCATGGTGGTGATAGTTGATTATTTTGTTCAATCTCTCTACGCTTATCTATTTGAAACAGCTTAGGGGGAGGTAGGAATCGTGTGTATAGAGAAAATGCAGATTCTCCTAAGAGGGGTATAATCGGCTTTGTGATGACTAAACTGTAATTATTAAAGATGTGCGAATCGAGGTCCTCGAATCAAGCACCTCCGCCTACTTTGGAGACTATTTCTGTCAGGAAGATTAAAACCCATGCATATGCATATGCCTTGATGAAAACCCATGAAAAGTGTTTAAAAGTATACATTTGGCAGAGAGCTTTACTGAGCGGCATGTCAAGGGAAAACAGGCTTGTTTTCATTACCAAGTAATCAGTGCCCATTTTACACTACAAAAAAAATGAAATAACCTCAGCTTGATTACACAACAAATCTCTCGTATGAAGAAACGTCACTTTCTGCATACTACATAAGGTTACAGTGCGAGCAGCAGAATCTATCTCCTTAAATTGAGACGTGGCTCTATTATCAATGTCAACGCCTGCCTGAAAATCACAGAAAATCACAGAGAATTGCCCTAGGTGTTGCCAAGGCAACAATAATACCCCATTATTTTGGGCTGTCATCACCTGACCTCCAGATAAAGAGAAAACGCCCTTGAGTGCCGACTGAGATGCGGAGGAAACAGAGTGGCGCATAATAGTACAATCTAAGTAGCTGTGTCTAAGTACTTCATAGACGGATACAATGGCACCTCATCTGCATCAGTGGGAAGCTTGAATCAAGCAATAAATATTTTGTCTCTGCACTCTCAGAAATGCTACTTGTTTTGCCTGCATTTTTCATGAGGAACTGCATGCATAAAAGCATTTTTTTTTGCATTCTAAAAGGGAAATGTCTATTTGTCTAATTATGCGTAGAACACTTATACTCCTATAATCAGAGACATCTCTGTCTCACTTGTGCATTGAAGGGATAATGAGGGAAGAAACCTCAGTGGTTACAGATAATTAGAAGCACCCTCTTGTGGAGGACAACTGAAAAATGTTTCACATTCATTCTCAGAGTGAGTCACAAAATGCAAAGTGTAATCATCAATGCAATCATGTCTCCTATGATGTAATGGTAACCAGTTATAGAGAGTTTATACCGTTTTTTGGTGATGTTTGTTTCCATGATCATTCACACGTCACGGGAAAAGCAAGAAAAAACAACGTTTTAATGCTAAATTCCCAAAATAAAGAAGGATGGGAAATGGATGGAGGAAAGATGCAGTAACACAACCAGGTTTTTATAGAGAGCTTCTCTGTTGGTGACTTGGTCAGGGGTTCCCAGAAAGACAGAGCCATTTTCTCATTAACATTCTGTCCACATGGCCCAAAGCCATTGTGCACTGTGTCTCTGCCCTCATGTTTCTCTGCCAGTTACATGCACTCATTGAGCTAACCACAGAGAGTTGTAATTTGCCTGTTCCACTTAGCCTGCAGTTTACAGTACACAGTGTGCACTTTTGAAATGGGAGAAAGGAAAGGAAATGGTTGGAATACACAGTCCTGTATAAAAAAACGAATAATACAAATACTGAGCTATGTTGTATGCTCCAAAACATTTGAAAGTTGTGTTATTTTAAACTAATAAAAGATAGGTGTCAAAATGATTGCTGCCCGTTTTCAACCACTGGTGTGTGTGGCCAAAGAACCCCAAAACAATTTGGCATCGAAAGAAGGATGCATAATCAGAAAAGAACCCCATACTTACAGTAAAATATGGCGGCCGAGCTTGAAGTTATGGGGCTATTTTGCTTCCACTGGTCGTGGGGCCCTTGATGAGGTCAACGACACAATGAACTTTACCCAGTACCAGGACATTTTAGCCAAAAAACCTGGTTGCCTCTGCCAGGAGGCTGAAACTTGGCCACAAGTGGAACTTCCAGGAAGACAATAACACCAAGAACTAATAAAAATCCACAAAGAAATGGTTATTTGACCGCAAAATCAACATTTGCCTTTGGCCATCTCCGTCTCCAGACTTGAAACCCATTGAAAACCTGTGGTTTGAATTGAAGAGGGCAGTCCGTAAAAACAGATGAAGGACATCAAGGATCTGGTAAGATGAATTGGTCAAACGGCTCAGTGTTGTCATACTTCCGTAGTAATACAAACAGTGGTGCCAATCATTTTGACACGTAAAAATCTACAAAAATAAAAAGACACCTTGTTAAATCAAATCTGAGCAGTTGTGTTAGCAGAAAATAATAGCATTTCTGAATTTTTTTGGAGCACACAATATAGCTCAGTATTTGTCTTTTTTGCTCATCTTTGTCAAGGGTGCCAGTAATTTTGGTCATGACTGTAGGTGGACGTGATGCTTTGATATGCTTAACTTCTCCTTATTGTCTTATGTTTCCTTCAACACTTAGATACGGACGTCAAGACGTGTGATGACGACGGACAAGATGAGTGGCAGCCAGGTGGTGTATTGTCAGGGACGTCAGATGATGTCAAGCACCCTTCACATGTGAGAGCTTCACACAGACCCCTAGAGGGCTGAACATGGGCGAACTGATTTGCCCTGGCAAGGACTAAACCATGGTATGTTGTCTCTGCATGTCTGTCTGTCTGTCCTGGTGATACGGAAAAACATTGTTATATAGAAGCTCAGTCAAAACCCCAGTATTCCAGAAACTGTAACAGTAATACTTCACTTCCCTTCCTGCAAACCCGGCTATTTCCTATCAGCCTTTGCAGACAGACTGCAGTCGAGCAGAGCGTATCAGAAGCCTCTGCAGACAGGAGCGTCTCAGCGAGCCGGCTGAGCCTGACGTCAGAGTCCACATCACTGCCGAGATCACCTGTCATCATTAAATTACACAGGGCAAGGCAGACCGATCCATTTTAATGAGCTAGCTAGGCTCCAGTGCCATGGTATTAGCCAAGCTAAACGTTAGCACTCGCTCTCCCGGCCGCACTGTTTGGTCTTCTAGAGTACCCCATTTAACGCCAACATGAATTATTTTGGACATGTTGAAAGAGGCAGTCGCACCAGTTGGCTGACTAAAAGACGACGTGTGAAATTTCACACTTAGCTACATTGTTTTCTATTTGGGATTACCTAGATGTAGCATAGTATCTTATTAAGTTCTTGCATTTTAGTCACTTCAAGTCATGTTGCCAACTACTGTTACAGGTACACATCCAGAAATAGCTAATTCCCTCAATACCCACATTTGGCCCTAAACCAGAGCCCATCAAATCAGAAAGAACTGGCTCTTCTGTCAACATTGGTCAAATATCCCCAGAGTTCAGACTACACGAAGAACATATACTTTAATGTCAGATATTGGCTTTGTTTTGAAACCTCATGGTTATTTCCCCGCGAGAGACGTTGGGCACATTATTGCAGTCAGCTTTGGACAAGACATCAACATAATTCCTCACATGTTGTATGGAAATGACTTAGGGGCTAATACTGTTAGCTGCCATCACCAGCTCCATCCCCCAACCTTCTGCTAGACTAGCTGTTGGATTTAAAAGTCTAAGCCTGCTATTTATACCCACAAGAAAAATGGAGGGACGGTATGAAATACTGTACACAAACGAATTACCACAACCATAAAGTCATAAACACCAGCTATTTCAATCTATTTTCTTCAAATCAGATTTTAAACCTAACCTTCACCCTAACCACACTGCTAACCTTATGCCTAACTCTAATCTTAAATTAAGACAAAAGCACAGTTTTATTACATTTTTACGATATAGCCTTTTTGACTTTGTGGTTGTGGTAGCTAGTGGAAACCCGATGACGATAGCTAACTAGTAGTAGAGATGTGAAGCTTTCTGAGCTCCATACTGGGTCATCATCATTGCTATACCGGGTCCTGTCAATCATTAGCTAAGAGCTGTCTGTGGGTACTGTGAGTCATCACATGATGATCCCGCCTATAGGATATGTGGACCTTAACCAATCACCCCAATGCAACGAGACAGCTTCAAAAGAAATGCATATTGTGAATCACCATAGTTCTTCTTTGTCAGCTCAAAGGTTTGGCCAGTAAGCCTCGAAACAGAACAGGACATGATCCAATACAGATCAGGTGCTGCTTTTGTCATGTAAATGAAGTGAATGGATCAAAGAATATGAAAAGGAAGAAGAAAAGATGATGAGGATGTCAGAAATATGTATGCCCCCCCTCCCCATACCAGCCCTTTTGATTGGGCATTCCATTTTAAGCTTGGGGATGTTTTCTCTACAGGTGCAGCTAGTTATATTGAGCAGTATAATTGTGTAGATCTATGTTTACTGCAGCACAAAGAGATGTCTCCATAAAAGGACACAAAGATTTCTTGAAAGAACAGCTACGCAAGGTTTTCTGACGTGTACATATCTCATGTTTTCCTTTGTTACTTTTCAACTTCTAACAAAAATGATGTTTTATCATTGTGTGTGTGTGTGTGTGTGTATGTGTGTGTGTTTGTGTGTGTGAGTGTGCGTGTTTGGTCCTCAGGCCAAGGTCTCTTATTTCTGAATGTGTTTAATTTAAAGCCCTAACAAACAAAGACATTATAAACCTCATTGTCAATTAATAACGGCCAGAGTTGGCGACGACCTGGAGTCGGGCAGAATAAGGGCAGTGTTTTTAAGGGAGTAAAATGGAGGCTTGAAGACAACAGAGCTGAAAGATAAATAGTGTGTTTCAAAAAATATAAAATGAAAGATGCATGTTATTAGCACCTTATATGAAATGATTTCACAACTTAAAGCGTAGAACAGAGCACTTGATTGCTGTTCAAATGCAGGTATTAGGTACACAAGGGCAGAGTGGCCAAGGGTTTGAAGCAGCGGCACACTATGATTGATATATGTGAGTAAAAAAGCAGAGTGCCGGGCTATTTAAACGTCAGACCCCGGATCCATCTTCTCAGCTCATTTCACAGACGGAACAATTATCTACCCCTATCATAGGGATCGCTGTCTCAATATTTATGTCTCCCGGTGTATAATGAACGCAATCTCCCCCTGTTAGTTTATCTGCATTAAACATGCCATCGCTGCAATGATCCTTCATTATTATGGTGGGATGGTGGTCATAGAATTAATAGTTGCAGTGTGCTCCAATACTAATCATGCCAACGTGCTTCACGGTAATTGTTTGGTTGTTTTGGATCATTTTCATTGGTTCAAAAATAAGTCTGTACCATATTTAGCCATGTATGTAGCAATATGTAAAAGCTGACGACAACAGCCATAACACTGTGATAACGGCACTACTGATGACACTAACCGTTGTTTGGGCGTATTGCCGTTCAACTAGCTTACCTACATAAGAGTTTGCATTACCGTTTAAGTCTGGTGTTATCAGCTCAGAGGTTCTCCTTTGAGCTTTGATACTGAATGACATGGCTACAAGTATTTTTACATCGGCTTACCTTCACTCATTTCGCTACACCCGCAATAACATCTGCTAAACACGCGTGTGTGACAAATAAAATGTGATTGGATTCGATGACTTCCAAAAGCACACACTGTAAGTGTAAGACAGGGTGTCATTAGGCACCGTATCTCTGTGAGGAACTGAAACCTCGACATTGTGTAGCAACTCAGTGAGGGGAAACAGTAGTAGTCAGGCATAGGTATAGCTAGCCCTGCACATAGGAAGTCACTCGTATCAGACAAACCATTACACAGTTGTTGAGTAGCTGACCAGCCTGCACGCATGATTTGATTCTGGATGCAGAGATTAAAAACAGATGTGAAGCCAGAACTACCCAAGATGCTAGCTTTATCCTGCCAACCACTTTACTCCCTGGCACTCAAGGCCTTATTTCCTTTTATACAACAGGTGGGTGTAATCCTGGATGCTGATTGGTTCAAACTTAATACCAGCCGGTGTCTATTCCACAAGTTACCACCGGCTAAGTCTATGACATTAAAATTCCTACTGTTCCATCTCACTGCGCAATCCACTGTCTTATCAGCCCAAAAAGGACATTTATAAACTTGATCTCCACCACAATTTTTTTTGAGATTTGTATAAATGTTGCTCTTCTATCTCTCCGACATTTGCAACATTGTTTCAATATCAAAATTCAATTTTCAGCTGTCCCACCTGTCCTGGCGAGAGAGCAAATGTTCTATGCCAGGCAAAATCGCATATCATTAGCTCATTGTTATGGATGTATCGAAATAAATGTCACTAGAAAACAGCTTAAACAAACACAAATGCTGCACTTTGCTGTTATTCTGGCTGCACTGTTTGACGTGACTGTGTTAGCCGAAGTTGGCTAGCTAGCAAGGGATAAGAGTGTTGCTAGTCATCACGGCAACGAAACATTTAGAACAAAGGTCCATAGGTTGAGAACAAAAAGACTTCACGACTGGGTCTCGTCTCTGGCTACCTAACCGATAGAATGAACAACCAGCCCTTTTAGGTAGCAACCCTAGATTTGTGTCAGGACTATATCTCATGGAAGGATTAAATAGTATGAATACATTAATCAAATTTACATCTTTAATGAAAATATGTCAATCATTATTTGAATATGATGGTACACAACACCTGTGCCAATTTATCCTCCAAACACCGGCTTCTCAGGCAGTATCATTTAATTAGCAATGTGTTGTGTGCTGTTAGTGAGGAGAAGACTAATGTCCACTGAATAAAATAAAAATCATAAATACAACATGGGCACAGAATAGACAGCAATATCAATTTATGACTTATACGATGCTGGAAGAGCTATTAGTACCACAAAGATAATAATACAAATTGTAACATTGGGCTGATATTATAGAGGTTGTTTGCATAATTGATAATAAGGGACTGAAATACTGCTTTGTGTGTTTTGCTATCACAGACTGGAACATGTTCCGGGATTCATCCGATGGCATTGAGGAGTACACCACATCAGTCACTGGCTTTATCATCAGTCAATGGCTTTATCAATAAGGGCATCGAGGTCGTCGTCCCCACAGTGACTGTACGTACATACCCCAACCAGAAGCCATGGATTACAGGCAACATTTGCACTGAGCAAAATGGTAGAGCTTCCGCTTTCAAGGTGCGGGACTCTAAGCCGGAAGCTTATAAGAAATCCTGCTATGCCCGCCGACGAAATGTCAAACAGGCAAAGCGTCAATACAGGGCAAAGATTGAGTCGTACTACACCGACAAAGACGCTCATTTTATGTGGCAGGGCTTGCAAACTATTACAGACGACAAAGGGAAGCACAGCCGCGAGCTGCCCAGTGACACGAGCCTACGAGACGAGCTAAATCACTTCTATGCTCGCTTCGAGGCAAGCAACACTGAGGCATACATGAGAGCATTAGCTGTTCCGGACAACTGTGTGAGCACGCTCTCTGAAGCTGACGTGAGTAAGACTTTTAAACAGGTCAACATTCACAAGGCTGCGGGGCCAGACGGATTACCAGGACGTGTGCTCCGGGCATGTGCTGACCAACTGGCAGGTGGCTTCACTGACATTTTCAATATGTCCCTGATTGAGTCTGTAATACCAACATGTTTCAAGCAGACCACCATAGTCCCTGTGCCCAAGAACATGAAGGCAACCTGCCTAAATGACTACAGACCTGTAGCACTCACGTCCATAGCCATGAAGTGCTTCGAAAGGCTGGTAATGACTCACATCAACACCATTATCCCAGAAACGTTAGACCCACTCCAATTTGCATACCGCCCAAACAGGTCCACAGCTGATGAAATCTCTATTGCACTCCACACTGTCCTTTCCCACCTGGACAAAAGGAACACCTATGTGAGAATGCTATTCATTGACGACAGCTCAGAGTTCAACACCATAGCACCCTCAAAGCTCATCACTAAGCTAAGGATCCTGGGGCTAAACATCTCCCTCTGCAACTGGATCTTGCACTTCCTGATGGGCCGCCCCCAGGTGGTGAGGGTTGGTAGCAACACATCTGCCACGCTGATCCTCAACACTGGAACCCCTCAGGGGTGCGTGCTCAGTGCCCTCCTGTAATCCCTGTTCACCCACAGCTGCATGGCCAGGCACAACTCCAACACCATCATTAAGTTTGCAGACAACGCAACATTGGTAGAGCTGAGCACCGACAACTACGAGACAGCCTATAGGGAGGAGATCAGTGACCTGGCCGGGTGGTGCCAGAATAACAACCTATCCCTCAACGTAACCAAGACTAAGGAGATGATTGTGGACTACAGGAAAGGAGCACACCCCCCCCTTCTCATCAATGGGGCTGTAGTGGAGCAGGTTGAGAGCTTCAAGTACCTTGGTGTCCACTTCACCAACAAACTAGAATGGTACTAACACACCAAGACAGTCGTGCACGAGGGCACGACAAAGCCTATTCCCCCTCAGGAAACTAAAAAGATTTGGTATGGGTCATCAGTTCCTCAAAAGGTTCTACAGCTGGAACATCGAGAGCATCACTGCCTGGTACGGCAATTGCTTAGCCTCGGACCGCAAGACACTACAGAGGGTAGTGCGTATGACCCAGTACATCACTGGGGCTAAGCTGCCTGCCATCCAGGACTTCTACACCAGGCGGTGTCAGAGGAAGGTGCTACAAATTGTCAAAGACGCCAGCCACCCTAGTCATAGACTATTCTCTCTGCTACTGCATGGCAAGCGGTACCAGAGTGCCAAGTCTAGGACCAAAAGGCTTCTCAACAGCTTTTACCCCCAAGCCATAAGACTCCTGAACAGGAGTCTGCTGCTACTCTCTGTTTATCATATATGCATCGTCACTTTAACTATACATTCATATACATACTACCTCAATCAGGCCGACTAACCGGTGCCTATATATAGCCTCACTACTGTTATAGCCTCGCTACTGTATATAGCCTCACTACTGTATATAGCCTCACTACTGTTATAGCCTCACTACTGTATATAGCCTCACTACTGTTATAGCCTCACTACTGTATATAGCCTCACTACTGTTATAGCCTCGCTACTGTATATAGCCTCACAACTGTATATAGCCTCACTACTGTTATAGCCTCGCTACTGTATATAGCCACTCTACTGTTATTTTTTAACTGTCTTTTTACTGTTGTTTTTATTTCTTTACTTACCTATTGTTCACCTAATACTTTTTTTTAAATTGCACTTTTGGTTAGAGCCTGTAAGTAAGCATTTCACTATAAGGTGAACCTGTTGTATTCGGCGCACGTGACAAATAAAATTTGATATGATTTGATTTGATTTCAAAGATAGGAGGACATTAAAGTTGAATTAAAGTTACTCCTAACTAAACTCCTAATTATGTTAGTTTGTGGCTTTTTCATCATAAAGTACCAAGTAATTTTAAAAAGCCATGTGAAATAAGATCTTGAGAATTACATTTTTTATTTATTTAACCAGGCAAGAACAAATTCTTAATTACAATGACGGCCTAGGAACAGTGGGTTAACTGCCTTGTTAGTGGCAGAACGACAAATTTTAACCTTGAGGATTCGATCGAGCAATCTTTCGGTTACTGGCCCAACGCTCTAACCACTAGGCTACTTGCCGCCCCATAAATAGCACAGCTCCTTGGGATTACCATTCAACCATGAGAACCAAAAATATCAAGGTATACAATTTAGGTCAACAATATTCCCAATTAGAGAATCAAATTGGTCCCTTTATTGGTATCTTTGAAGTTTTGATAGGGTTGAGGTCTCAAACCTTCAATGGACCCAGATTGGGAGCAAAAGATGAAAGCTCCCTCATCTCCCCACATCCGCTATCTATCATAAAGGAGTCCACTAGAGAGACTGAGTTATAAGCGCAAGAGCAGAGCCCAATGAGGCCCAATGAGGAAGCAACAAAGTGAAGGATGCAATTTGTGCAGATCGTCGTCATAATGAGCAGCGTGACATGAGGAGAGGGGATCCTCTGATCCACAATGAACCACGGAAAATTACAGTTCAGAAGGAAGGACTGTAACCATGGTGATTGCATCCTCTATCACCCATCTTCGCCCCTTTGTATTTTCCCCTCTCCTTTTGTATAAATATACACACATGCACACACTCACAGATGCAAGCGCGTGCATGCACGCGCACGCACACGCACACACACACACACACACACACACACACACACACACACACACACACACACACACACACACACACAGCGTCCAATAACGCGACTGGCAGTGATTTCAGCCCCGTGGATTAGTCCCTCAGATTTGGGCTGTTGGCTTCAGGTTTTTGCATGAGGAAAGAGTTTGCATACAGATATGCAAAACACAGTGGGGATAGAGAGTAAACAAAGTTGCAAAGCTGACTGAACTCGCCCAAACACTGGCTTTGCTTTTCTAACCCGCGGTAATTGTGCTCCACTGAAATACCTCAGGGAGCCCTAGCGAGGACTTAAAACAAAGGCACAATTGGTACATATCAACACCTGCCTTGTGACAGAATAGGATTTACTCTAACTAAGACTGCGGCCCTTGATTGGTATGGTTTGGAAGTCTGAATGGTGTGGTAACATTGTATTCAGAGTATGCTTATGCTGATTATGCTAACAGAAAACCCCTGTCCTCCTGCTGGTCACATTATGGGTTTGAAGTCCGACTTTCATTCAGAGAGGAGCCTGACATCTAGAGTCAGACAGGTGATTAAACGATCCTTCCACCGAGAAGGAAACTGAGGACAGCCAGGCAGAAACATAATTTGGCGATGTGAAAACGATCTACTGGGCTAGCATTACACCGAGAGGGGATAGATGATAATGTTCAAGCCACTCTGAACTTGGATAATAGAAATGTGGGAGCTTTGTTCAAGCTTGGCTACTTTACCTTAGATTACAGACTTGTAAAAGAGGCTAGGGTAATGGAAACAGGCTGAAGCATCACACAGAACACAGCGGCACGGAGGACAACATCAGTTAAGAAGCAGGCCAACAAATAACCTTCCCTGAGGCACAGCAGAGAGGCTGCTTGTCCTACATGCTTCGATAGGGGCTCACAAACAAATGCTGGGGATACACGTGCACACACAATCGCGTGCACACGCACGCACGTATGCACGCAGGTGCACATTTACAGTCACAATCACACTCACACAACTCAAAAACGCACACACGTACACTGGCAAACACTGTTCGGTAACATACAGACAATATCCTACATCTAGCCCTACATACAAAGATATTATGTGTTTTGACACAAACGAACACACAACTGGAAGATGAACATCCAACACAGACAGCATGTGTGACTTTTGGCGCTATGAGCTTTGTCACCAGAGCCTCTTGGGCCAGCTAACCATTATTACCAGCCATTCATATTATATTTGAAATAGTCTCTCTCGATCTTCACACCAGGAACTCAAATTTGAGGGTCAAATTTCAGACAGCACAAAGCTCAGCTAGTGGCGCATCAGATCTCGCTAACACTTTCATCAGATGCAGGTTGACCTCGGTAACACGTTTGTCTGGAGCTTGGCATTCTGGGGGAAATACAACATAAAGGATGCAGAGCTACGAGCCACATTGCCTCTCACAACCATAAAACATCAACCAGGTCCCCTTGAATTTCTCTCTCAAATACCACCGTTTTCATAGTTGAGTCATGAAATTCACACTCAATACGTTCAGGAGGATGAGGTTGTTTTTCATTGTGTGAATAAAAAAGCAGCCTGGCAAAAGTCTCAGCCTTCACTGCGGTTATTCTTCCTCTTGAGGCGGTCAAATAGTGCGCTTGACTTGACCTGTTGAAATGAGGAAATCCTTTCTAATCGAGGCATTACACTGTACTTACGGTAGAATAGTTAGTAACACTGACAAGCTTACTGGACTGCTGACATTGTGCCTTTGTATTGCCCTAAAAACTCACTACTATAAACTGTAACAACACATGCTACAGTTTGAACAATACATGTTGCTCTTTAAACGTTCATGTTTATGTGCGTTGTATAAAAGGGTCACCTGGGGATACCTGCTATAATCCTGAGGCGCATTGCTCAGCTAAATCCTTTACCTGAGGTTGAGTCTTACCCACACCAATACTGAACACAAGCTTCCCATGATAGGGCCTCCAGGGAAGGTATCCCCAACTCAGGTCCTTCAGAGCAGTTATGTTTCCTGGTTTTCCATCCATACCTTTCAATCAACGTGTGGGCAGAAAATGTGTGGGCAGAACTGAAAAAGGGTGTGCGAGCAAGGAGGCCTACAAACCTGACTTAGTTACACCAGCTCTGTCAGGAGGAATGGGCCAGGAATTGTGTGGAATTGTGAAAAACTGAGTTTAAATGTATTTGGCTTAGGTGTATTTAAACGTCCGACTTCAACTGTAGATACTTTGTACCTGTTCCCTCCAGCATCTTCACAAGGTCCTTTGCTGTTGTTCTGGGATTGATTTGCACTTTTCACACCAAAGTACGCGTCTCCTTCATGAGCAGTATGACGGCTGTGTGGTTCCATGGTGTTAATACTTGCGTACTATTGTTTGTACAGATGAATGTGGTACCTTCAGACGTTTGGAAATTGCTCCCAAGGATGAATCAGACTTGTGGAGGTCTACAATAATTTTAGGCTGATTTCTTTTGATTTTCCCATGATGTCAAGCAAAGAGGCACTGAGTTTGAAGGTAGGCCTTGAAATACATCCACAGGTAAACCTCCAATTGACTCAAATGATGTCACTATCAGAAGCTTCTAAAGCCATGACATAGTTTTCTGGAATTTTCCAAGCTGTTTAAAGGCACAGTCAACTTAGTGTATGTAAACTTCTGACCCACTGGAATTGTGATACAGTGAATTAAAAGTGAAATAATCTGTCTGTAAACAATTGTTGGAAAAATTACTTGTGTCATGCACAAAGTAGATGTCCTAACCGGCTTGCCAAAACTTGCCCAAAAAAATTGTGGAGTTATTGAAACATTTGTTTTAATGACTCTAACCTAAGTGTATGTAAACTTCCGACTTCAACTGTATGTTGGCGATTGCAGGGTAGTATAAAAAGTGTAATGAAGTTATATTTGCAGTCGTGAAACAGCCCCTGGACACCCAGAATATGCTGCACTCAGCCAGACAAGAGCAAAATCAACTGTCCACACTGATTCGTGGAGACGGCCCAGGAAATGCAAATCCCCCCTCTGCTTCTCTCAGCACGACACAGGTTGAACCAATGACACGAGAGCCCATATGGCCTTCTATGGGAAAGCTGTATGTCCAGACCTCCTGCTGGATCTTATACGGTTACATAATACCTTCCCCCGCCTTGGCCCTTCACCACTGTGCTGTCTACCTTGTATAGAGCCCACTAGTTGAACAAATCTATCATTGACCAAGGCACTTAACCCTAATTGCTTCTGTAAGTCACTCTGGATAAGAGTGTCTTATAATTGACTAAAATGTAAATAGTTAGTCACATTGATGTACAGCAAAAAACATTGTGGGCTTTACCTCAAGAACTAGCCACAACTGGTCCCCGTTTTTGACATCCTTCTGGTAGTACATCCCAAAGAATTTAACCACATTGGAGTGGTCAGAGAGAGCCTTGAGGATATTGTATTCTGCTTCAATCTCCTCATCGATATCCTGGAAAACAATAACCAACATGGGTCAACCACGTAAAATGACAGAAGACTTACCATGAATCCTCAATGACCGATCTGTAGCAATTTGGTGTTCTGCAGCCAAGTCTTATCATACATTGTTTTTGGTCATGTTATGTATTCAATCATATGTCAAATCACAATACATGCTCGCATTACAAAGAGGAATTAAACAGTCATAATGGAACCAACAGCTGTGGTTACTAAAATGTCATCTCAATGCTTAGGAATCTGATCATCTTTAATGAGTGATATTGTGCTTGTGTTCTCTGCTGGAAACTATCAACCGATTGATTAAAAGGATGCTCCTCTCAGAGAATGGTCTATAGATAATTATTCTTCATTAATGAAAAACAGTAACAAACTCTCTACAGACTAATGAGACAGTTATTAAGATGATGCTAGAGTTTAATGGATAAAAACAACTGTTCATTACACTTTCACTTGATATTGCCATTCATTGTACCTGGAAAAGCAAATGAACACAACAAGAGTTGCATAATCTACTTAAATCTTGTCCACGTATAGTGTTGAGTATCTGCTTTTGAAAGAAACCATTGTTAGGAATTGTAAACACTTCTACTGCTTACTGAACTACATGGCCAATAATAAAAACATTTTACAGTCAAGTAGCTACTGTAGTTGATCATTTTCAAATTGTCTTTCAACATAGCAATATGCCATTTGTGTCATATTTTTCCAGCATCTCACCAGATTTAACTTCTCAAAACTGAGTGAGAGGAAGAAAATGTTAGCTGGATTTTATAGCCATAGCAACCACGTACATTTCAAACGTGTATTGTCTCTAGATCAGTAATAAAATATATGTTTCATGAATGAACAATGAAACATTTCCCTCTTTCGTGTAATTGTAGGGCCTTGAAAGCACAACCCAGGTAAATCTACAGTCGATGCTTTGTGTTGTTAACAAAAGAAGGGGAGGCTTGATATTAAGCTATACAGAGAGAGAGAGATAGAGATAGATTAAAATGTATAAATTGATTAAGAGAAAGAAAGAGAAGGAAGAATTCTAATGAGGAGGTTGGGGAAGTCTGTTGTGGAGACTGAAGACGGACTGAGAGAGAGAGAGACATAGAGAAGATGAAATAAAGAAAGAGAGAAAAGATTTGATTAAGTGACAAAGTGAGACCAAACAGAAGACAGAGCCTCAGAAGAGAACAGAAGCCAGTAAGATAGACTTTAAATTTGCAGTTTAACATGTGAAAATCGGATTTTCACATTTGAAATTGCTGTTTTCACGACACCATATGTTCACATGCATTAAATGTACAGTTCACGTGTTAACACCACCTTTTCTCATGTGACGAAAATAACATGTTTTCACCTCACGTGAATTGCAGTTTATACATCCACATCATTTTCCTTCCTCATGATGCTATCTATTTTGTGAAGAACACCAGTCCCTCCTGCAGCAAAGCACCACCAGAACATGATGCTGCCACCCCTGTGCTTCATGGTTGGGATGGTGTTCTTTGGCTTGCAAGCCTCCCCCTTTTTCCTCCAAACATAATGATGGTCATTATGGCGAAACAGTTCTGTTTTTGTTTCATCACAACAGAGGACATTTCTCCAAAAAGTACGATCTTTGTCCCCATGTGCAGTTGCAAACCGTAGTCTGGCTATTTTATGGCGGTTTTGGAGCAGTGGCTTCTTCCTTGCTGAGCGGCCATTCAGGTTATGTCGATATGGGACTCGTTTTACTTCAATCCCATAGAAAATATGTGGGCAGAAGTGAAAAAGCGTGTGCGAGCAAGGAGGCCTACAAACCTGACTCAGTTACACCAGCTCTGTCAGGAGGAATGGGCCAAAATTCACCCAACTTATTGTGGGAAGCTCGTGGAAGGCTCCCCAAAATGTTTGACCGACGTTAAACAATTTAAAGGCAATGCCACCAAATAGTAATTGAGTGTATGTAAACTTCTGACCCACTGGGAATGTGATGAAAGAAATAAAAGCTGAAATAAATCATTCGCTCTACTATTATTCTGACATTTCACATTCCTAAAATAACGTGGTGATCCTAACTGACCTAAAACAGGGAATTTTTGCTAGGATTATATATCAGGAATTGTGAAAAACTGAGTTTAAATGTATTTGGCTTAGGTGTATGTAAACGTCCGACTTCAACTGTAGATACTTTTGTACCTGTTTCCTCCAGCATCTTCACAAGGTCCTTTGCTGTTGTTCTGGGATTGATTTGCACTTTTCGCACCACAGTACGTTCATCTCTAGGAAACAGAACGCGTCTCCTTCCTGAGTATGACGGCTTCGTGGTCCCATGGTGTTTATACTTGCGTACTATTGTTTATACAGATGATCGTGGTACCTTCAGGCGTTTGGAAATTGCTCCCAAGGATGAACCAGACTTGTGGAGGTCTACAATCATTTTAGGCTGATTTTCTTTTGATTTTCCTATGATGTCAAGCAAAGAGGCACTGAGTTTGAAGGGTTAGGGTCAATAAGCCTTTCAGAAGCTTCTAAAGCCATGACAAAGTTTTCTGGAATTTTCCAAGCTGTTTAAAGGCAATTGCATGTTTACATGTGAAGAACAATCATGTGAAAATCACATTTGCAGTTTCACATGAAGAAAACTCTTAATGTGAAAATATCACTTTCACATGGGGAATTGCAAGTTCACATGTGGGGGTGAAATAATGTTATTCTCCTCACATGTGAAAAGGTGGTGTTAACATGTTTCCTACCTGTGTATAATAATTAAAGTGCGTAAAAAAATAATGATTTATTTTTCCTGAGTCATCCACACCATTTTTATTGCAGTGCTCCATGGGGTTCCACTGATATACATGTATACTATGTGATACCACAAGGCAGAGGCATTTGGAGTGTTCCTTCTTCCAATGTTGAAGTCCAGTGAAAAGAACAGCGAAGCTATCTCTCCATATCTTCTTATTTTTTATCCTGTTTTCCAGTTTGTACACATGGTTACATTTTCTAAATCTAGAGATGACATATTTAACCAAATGTGATTAGTTTTCTGGTCTTTTTGTTGTATCCTCTTATTGTTTTGACCGAGTGAAAAACAAGCTAGCTAGTTAAATTTAGTATGCAAGTCAACGAGAACAAGTTGGCGTTTCTGAGGATTTTTTATTTCCATTATAAATGTTTTGGCTCTTAAATATACAGTCAAAAGTTTGGACACACCTACTCGTTCAAGGGTTTTTCTTTATTTTCACTTTTCTCTACATTGTACAATAATAATGAAGACATCAAAACTAGGAAATAACATATGAATTCATGAAGTAACCAACAAAGTGTTAAACAAATATATTTTATATTTGAGATTCATCATAGTAGCCACACTTTGCCTTGATGATAGCTTTGCTAAATCTTAAATTTACCTGATTTTGCAAACTGTTACCTTGGACAATATCAAGACGTTAATATTCTTTATGTAAAAAAGCTTAAATGACAGCTCAATTCGAGAAAATTCAGAATTTGCTATTAATCGTGATTAATCACAGCAAATCATACGATTAACTCATTTAAAAAAAATGTATAATTTTGACAGCCCTATTTTTTTATTGAAGAGTCAATATTCTGAGATTGAGAGAAATGTATAATAAATATACTGTAACGCCTTTTCCCTGTCTGTACTTTAGCCGGATTTCCTGTTATCAACCAATTGCCTGAAATCCTGGATGACATTACTAGCCTTTTCCCTGCCTGTACTGTTGCCTTTTTATACCCCCTGTGTATGACCTTCTGCCTGCCCCTGGACCCAGCTACCTGCCCCCTCCTGTGGTCCGTTACAAATAAACACCTTTAAAACAGCTCTCTGTCTCCCATTGTGTTCATTACATATACATTGGAAGAGAAACCCAATATTGGCCCTCTTGATCGAACAGTCAAGACATTGGCTTCTCCTGTGGGAGACATGGACTCCAATCCCACCGGTTCCAAAAGCACACATGTGAAACATAGAATAGCACATGTGAAATGTTGGAAAGTGAAATTGTGTGCAATGTGCAATTTATTTTCCTCACGTGACATTTTTCTAATATGTGAAAAATAAACGGGAAAATCCATGTGAAACTTGTCCGAAAACCACGTGCCTGACCAATGTGTAGTTTCTATTCATCATGGATGGCAGCCCAGGACCTGAAAATCCCCACATGACAGGTCTGGGGCTACAGGTAATGTGATGTGTCCTCACTATGGCTCCCCAGGACCATAAACATACCGAAGGCTACTGCCGGCCAGTCACACTAATGCATAGTAACGACAACACCTGCATGGCATGAAAGGACATTCCTATTATTGGCCTACTTAAAAACCAAACCCCAACATGCTCATTTCAAAAACAAGCTCATTTCAAAAGCATGCACCTCGACATGCAGACACACATACTTCAGAAAGTAAGGAAACATTACTCACATGGATGGGGTCCAGTATCTTGACAGCCGCTTTGCTGCCATCAATCTTGTTGAGTACTTTATAGACTTTGCCATAAGTCCCTTTCCCGATGGTCTCGATGATCTCCCAGGTATCTGTCGGATCAGGAAATGTGTCGAAGATAATCGATTTCCCTGATTGTGGAAACATCTTCATGAGAGATCTCCTGGGAAAGAGAGGGGTAAAGGAATATCATGGCCATTGTGAATGAACATTTCTTGTTAAAGACCCAACTTTTCATTCCATGAATGAAATAAACAAAAGGGCTAACAATCTTGGCACATCAAATCAAATGATTCACATCTTTGCGTATAAGCAATATGTCTCCAGTCTTGGCAGTTCGTTCTACATATTTCCTTCCAATTGTGGTTACCATGGTTGCATGCTTCCATTCGTGTGTCTTGTATCTTCCTTAACCCCTCCCCGCATGCCAGTTCAAATGACGAAGAAGGTACTGGATGGATGGATGGATGGATGGATGAATGAATTGATAGATGGATGGATGGGAAAACTTGTTCGCCAGGCTTGTTATTTGTGTCTTTATAAGTCCATGGTCTATTTTTGGTAGTCAAAACAATAGTGTAGTCCTGGGCCTTCTCAAATATTGGGTTCATGTAAAGAAAAGTGATTGTAAAGGATCTGTAGCTTTATCTCTCATTAGATTTGTTACCGCTGTGTTTATCCTTGTTGGAATTCCACTGAGATGATTGTAATTGTAAGGGTTGTTCACAATGTCCTGAGAACATTACTCAAGGATACTTGATTACCTCAGATGCACAGCGTGCATAGGCCTTGCACTTTGAACACTGGAGTGGATCTAATTGGGTTGAAACAGAGCCAATGTTTTAGGTTTTATTTATTTGCACCAAAGAAAAGACGTGAAAGACAGAATAGATTTGAAAACTGGTAAAAACATTATGCAAGTGAGGTGTTTTTTCAATCAGTTAATCAAAGCATATTAATTATAATTGTACATGATATACTCAGTATACAAGAAACAATGTGTGTGTGTGTATGTGTGTGTATGTGTGTGTGTGTGTGTGTGTGTGTGTGTGTGTGTGTGTGTGTGTGTGTGTGTGTGTGTGTGAGAGAGAGAGAGAGAGAGAGAGTTAGGCTATATGGAGGGGATTATTATGTAGTTTCAGGCTGACCCCCAGTCTTTGCTTGAAGTTATTGAGGGATGATGAGGTTTTGTCAATGTGAAGATAAGAATTCCAGAGTATTGTACCTCTGTATCTGATAGAGAATTGACTATATGAGGTGCAGCAGTGGGGAGGATGAAGGTTTTGGCAATGTGAAGATAAGAATTCCAGAGTATGGTACCTCTGTATCTGATAGAGAATTGTACCTGGGTGGGGAGGATGAAGGTTTTGGCAATGTGAAGATAAGAATTCTGATAGATAGAAATTGACTATGTGAGGTGCAGCAGTGGGGAGGATGAAGGTTTTGGCAATGTGAAGATAAGAATTCCAGAGTACGGTACCTCTGTATCTGATAGAGAATTGACTATGTGAGGGTGTGAAGATAAGAATTCAGTACGGGGAGGATGGCAATGTGAAGATAAGAATTCCAGAGTACGGTACTCTGTAGTGGGGAGGATGAAGGTTTTCACAGTGTCTTGTGTTATATAGATTGATTTCAGAATGACCATGGAAGAATCCATTGAAGGGTTAGGTAAACTATCTGGGAGCTATGAGTATTTGTAGATGAAAGTGCATAACTGGCGTACATTAATGTTGTAAATAGACAAGATATTGAGTTTCTTAAACAAAGGTGCAGAGGGAGCCAGGTAATTAAATGTATGTTGTATGATGAGTAATTTGTGTAGGTAGGAGGCATATGTACTGGCCCAGACAATATTACAGTTAATGAAGCCATAGTATAGAGTTAGGAAGCAAGCCTGATGAACCAAACCACTAATCTTTCTGATGATATCAACAGATTTCATCACTTTGTTACAAACAAATTGAATATGATCATTCCAGGATAACTTTCATCAATTTGAACTCTGAGGAATCTAGTGACTTGTTCCATTTCATTCCTACCAATTGAGATTCTGGCTCTTTTTTATTTTCATTTTTTAACTATATTTCTTATGCAGCAGGGTGGCAGGGTAGCCTAGTGGTTAGAGCGTTGGACTAGTAACCAAAAGGTTGCAAGTTCAAACCCCCGAGCTGACAAGGTACAAATCTGTCGTTCTGCCCCTGAACAGGCAGTTAACCCACTGTTCCTAGGCCGTCATTGAAAATAAGAATTTGTTCTTAACTAACTTGCCTAGTAAAATAAGATAAAATGCTTACTAGTGAATACAATAAAGTTGTATTTTGTTATATATTTTTTTACATTTAGAGATAATTTGTTTATCTGGAACCATTCAGAAAATGTGGCCATACCTGAGTTGACTTCATTAATATGTGAATCAAAATTATTGTGTGTATCATCAGCAAAGAGAATAGGAAGTACGGTAGAAGACACACCAGCAAAGTCAAATCAAATCAAATCAAATTTATTTGTCACATACACATGGTTAGCAGATGTTAATGTGAGTGTAGTGAAATGCTTGTGCTTCTAGTTCCGACAATGCAGTAATAACCAACAAGTAATCTAACTAACAATTCCTAAACTACTGTCTTATACACAGTGTAAGGGGATAAAGAATATGTACATAAGGATATATGAATGAGTGATGGTGCAGAGCAGCATAGGCAAGATACAGTAGATGGTATCGAGTACAGTATATACATATGAGATGAGTATGTAAACAAAGTGGCATAGTTAAAGTGGCTAATAGTGTGGCTGTTCCACTGGATGTCAGAAGGTAATTCATAATTTGTATTATAAGAGCATAAGGATGCAGTCGATGATATAGAGTACAGTATATACGTATGCATATGAGATGAATAATGTAGGGTAAGTAACATTATATAAGGTAGCATTGTTTAAAGTGGCTAGTGATATATTTACATCATTTCCCATCAATTCCCATTATTAAAGTGGCTGGAGTTGAGTCAGTGTCAGTGTGTTGGCAGCAGCCACTCAATGTTAGTGGTGGCTGTTTAACAGTCTGATGGCCTTGAGATAGAAGCTGTTTTTCAGTCTCTCGGTCCCAGCTTTGATGCACATGTACTGACCTCGCCTTCTGGATGATAGCGGGGTGAACAGGCAGTGGCTCGGGTGGTTGATGTCCTTGATGATCTTTATGGCCTTCCTGTAACATCGGGTGGTGTAGGTGTCCTGGAGGGCAGGTAGTTTGCCCCCGGTGATGCGTTGTGCAGACCTCACTACCCTCTGGAGAGCCTTACGGTTGAGGGCGGAGCAGTTGCCGTACCAGGCGGTGATACAGCCCACCAGGATGCTCTCGATTGTGCATCTGTAGAAGTTTGTGAGTGCTTTTGGTGACAAGCCGAATTTCTTCAACCTCCTGAGGTTGAAGAGGCGCTGCTGCGCCTTCTTCACGATGCTGTCTGTGTGAGTGGACCAATTCAGTTTGTCTGTGATGTGTATGCCGAGGAACTTAAAACTTGCTGCTCTCTCCACTACTGTTCCATCGATGTGGATAGGGGGTGTTCCCTCTGCTGTTTCCTGAAGTCCACAATCATCTCCTTAGTTTTGTTGACGTTGAGTGTGAGGTTATTTTCCTGACACCACACTCCGAGGGCCCTCACCTCCTCCCTGTAGGCCGTCTTGTCGTTGTTGGTAATCAAGCCTACCACTGTTGTGTCGTCCGCAAACTTGATGATTGAGTTGGAGGCGTGCGTGGCCACGCAGTCGTGGGTGAACAGGGAGTAGAGGAGAGGGCTCAGAACAGGGGGCCCCAGTGTTGAGGATCAGCGGGGAGGAGATGTTGTTACCTACCCTCACCACCTGGGGCGGCCCGTCAGGAAGTCCAGTACCCAGTTGCACAGGGCGGGGTCGAGACCCAGGGTCTCGAGCTTGATGACGAGCTTGGAGGGTACTATGGTGTTGAATGCCGAACTGTAGTCGATGAACAGCATTCTCACATAGGTATTCCTCTTGTCCAGATGGGTTAGGGCAGTGTGCAGTGTGGTTGAGATTGCATCGTCTGTGGACCTATTTGAGCGGTAAGCAAATTGGAGTGGGTCTAGGGTGTCAGGTAGGGTGGAGGTGATATGGTTCTTGACTAGTCTCTCAAAGCACTTCATGATGACGGAAGTGAGTGCTACGGGGCGGTAGTCGTTTAGCTCAGTTACCTTAGCTTTCTTGGGAACAGGAACAATGGTGGCCCTCTTGAAGCATGTGGGAACAGCAGACTGGTATAGGGATTGATTGAATATGTCCGTAAACACACCAGCCAGCTGGTCTGCGCATGCTCTGAGGGCGCGGCTGGGGATGCCGTCTGGGCCTGCAGCCTTGCGAGGGTTAACACGTTTAAATGTTTTACTCACCTCGGCTGCAGTGAAGGAGAGACCGCATGTTTCCGTTGCAGGCCGTGTCAGTGGCACTGTATTGTCCTCAAAGCGGGCAAAAAAGTTATTTAGTCTGCCTGGGAGCAAGACATCCTGGTCCGTGACTGGGCTGGATTTCTTCCTGTAGTCCGTGATTGACTGTAGACCCTGCCACATGCCTCTTGTGTCTGAGCCGTTGAATTGAGATTCTACTTTGTCTCTGTACTGACACTTAGCTTGTTTGATAGCCTTACGGAGGGAATAGCTGCACTGTTTGTATTCAGTCATGTTACCAGACACCTTGCCCTGATTGAAAGCAGTGGTTTGCGCTTTCAGTTTCACGCGAATGCTGCCATCAATCCACGGTTTCTGGTTAGGAAATGTTTTAATCGTTGCTGTGGGAACGACATCTTCAACGCACGTTCTAATGAACTCGCACACCGAATCAGCGTATTCGTCAATGTTGTTATCTGATGCAATACGAAACATGTCCCAGTCCACGTGATGGAAGCAGTCTTGGAGTGTGGAGTCAGCTTGGTCGGACCAGCGTTGGACAGACCTCAGCGTGGGAGCTTCTTTTTTTAGCTTTTGTCTGTAGGCAGGTATCAGCAAAATGGAGTCGTGGTCAGCTTTTCCGAAAGGGGGGCGGGGCAGGGCCTTATATGCGTCGCGGAAGTTAGAGTAACAGTGATCCAAGGTTTTTCCGCCCCTGGTTGCGCAATAGATATGCTGATACATTTTAGGGAGTCTTGTTTTCAGATTAGCCTTGTTAAAATCCCCAGCAACAATGAATGCAGCCTCCGGATAAATGGTTTCCAGTTTGCAAAGAGTTAAATAAAGTTCGTTCAGAGCCATCGATGTGTCTGCTTGGGGGGGGATATATATGGCTGTGATTATAATCGAAGAGAATTCTCTTGGTAGATAATGCGGTCTACATTTGATTGTGAGGAATTCTAAATCAGGTGAACAGAAGGATTTGAGTTCCTGTATGTTTCTTTCATCGCACCATGCCTTGTTAGCCATAAGGCATACACCCCCACCCCTCTTCTTACCAGAAAGGTGTTTGTTTCTGTCGGCGCGATGCGTGGAGAAACCCGTTGGCTGCACCGCTTCGGATAGCGTCTCTCCAGTGAGCCATGTTTCCGTGAAGCACAGTACGTTACAGTCTCTGGTGACCCTCTGGAATGCTACCCTTGCTCGGATTTCATCAACCTTGTTGTCAAGAGACTGGACATTGGCAAGAAGAATGCTAGGAAGTGGGGCACGATGTGCCCGTCTCCGTAGTCTGACCAGAAGACCGCCTCGTTTCCCTCTTTTTCGGAGTCGTTTTTTTGGGTCGCTGCATGCGATCCATTCCGTTGTCCTGTTTGTAAGGCAGAACACAGGATCCGCCTCGCGAAAAACATAGATTAGGAATAAAGAAGGTCCAATTATTGAACCCTGTGGCAAACCACAGGATATCTTGGTCCTGGTAGATGCACAGCCGTTTGCATAAACAAATTGTTCTCTATCATACATATTGCTACACTATATCACCCGCTATCTGAGCAGCTAACCGATCGCTGCAGCTGTACATAGTCCATCTGTAAATAGCCCTCACCCCCATATTGTTTTTATTTACTTTTCTGCTCTTTTGCACACCAGTATCTCTACTTGCACATCATCATCTCCAGTGTTAATCTGCTAAATTGTAATTACTTCGCTACTATGGGCTATTTATTTATCTTCTCACGCCATTTTCACACACTGTATATAGACTTAATTTTCTATTGTGTTATTGACTGTACGCTTGTTTATTCCATGTGTAACTCTGTGTTGTTGTTTGTGTCGCACTGCTTTGCTTTATCTTGGCCAGGTCGCAGTTGTAAATGAGAACTTGTTCTCAACTAGCTTACCTGGTTAAATAAAGGTGAAATATATATATATATTTTTTTAAATGTATAATCATGAAAACTGTAATAATACAATTTAGAAAATAACATTTCATGATCAACTGTGTGAAAAGCTTTGGATAAATCTAAAAAGATGCCAAGAGCATATTCATTGTTGTTAAAGGCTGTAAAGATTTTATCCACGAAAACCATATTGGTGCGAGTACAATGTTGATTTACATGTTTCAATATTGTCTTATACACCAATTTGTGTAGGATTTTAGAAAAACATGGCAGTACAGATATTGGTCGATCATTTGTAAAATATATTGGATCCCCAGATTAATAGAGGGGGATAACTTTGTCAATTTTCAAATCTTTAGGAACAAGACCAGTTTGCATAGTTTTGATGAAGATATACAGTACCAGTCAAAAGTTTGGAAACACATTACTTACGTATGGGTTTTTCTTTATTTGTACTATTTTCTACATTGCAGAATAATACTGAATACATCAAAACTATGAAATAACACATACGGAAACAAAAAAGTGTTAAACAAATCCAAATATATTTTATATTTCATACACCTGAAGGTGTGTTTTGGGTCATTGTCCAGTTGAAAAACAAATGATGGTCCCACTAAGCGCAAACGGGATGGGATGGCGTATCGCTGCAGAATACTGTGGTAGCCACGCTGGTTAAGTGTGCCTTGAATTCTAAATGAATCGCATACAGCAAAGAACCCCCACACCATCACACCTCCTCCTCCATGCTTCACGGTGGGAACCACACATGCTGAGATCTTCCGTTCACCTACTCTGCGTCTCACAAAGACAAGGCGGTTGGAACCAAAAATCTCAAATTTGGACTCATCAGACCACAGGACAGATTTCCACCAGTCTAATGTCCATTGCTCGTGTTTCTTGCCCCAAGCAAGTCTCTTCTTATTATTGGTGTCTTTTTGTAGTGGTTTCTTTGCAGCAATTGGACCATGAAGGCCTGATTCACACAGTATCCTCTGAACAGTTGATGTTGAGATGAGTCTGTTATTTGAACTCTGTGAAGCATTTATTTGGGCTGCAATCTGAGGTGCAGGTAATTGCCGATTTCTGAGGATGGTAACTAAAATGAACTTATCCTCTGCAGCAGAGGTAACTCTGGGTCTTCCTTTACTGGGGTGATCCTCATGAGAGCCAGTTTCATCATAGCGCTTGATGGTTTTTGTGACGGCACTTGAAAAAACATTCAAAGTTCTTGAAATGTTCTTCATATCTTAAAGTAATGATGGACTGTGGTTTCTCTTTGCTTATTTGAACGGTTCTTGCCATAATATGGACTTGTTCTTTTTACATCTAGGCTTTATCACAACTGGCCGTGATTGGGAGTCCCATAGGGGGGTAGCACAATTGGTCCAGTGTCTTCTGGGTTAGGCTGCCATTCTAAGTAAGATATGTTCTTAACTGACTTACCTAGTTAAATAAACATTAAATAAATGTTTTAAAAATAACAAAATTAATTTACCAAATAGGGCTATCTTCTGTATACCAACCCTACCTTGTCACAACACAACTGATTGGCTCAAATGCATTAAGAAGGAAAGAAATTCCACAAATTAATTTTAAACAAGGCACACCTGTTAATTGAAATACATTCCAGGTGACTACCTCATGAAGGTGGTTGAGAGAGATCAAACTGAACTACAGATGGGAAATGTCCCTTAATGTAATCTAAGGGATTTCCATCAGTTTTCTACATTTTCTTTGACAGAGAGGAACCCATATTCACAAAAAAAGTGTATTGAATTCACATTAAATAATATCAGGATCACTATATGTCTTATTTCCAACAATAAATTGCGATTGAATACTTGTTGATGCCTTTTCCTTATTCAATAGCTGATGATTTTCCATGTTGACTTTATATTATTTAAGGATTCTTGGAATTTGTTTGTAAAATATATTTTCTTGGCATATCCAAAGTAGATGAGTAAATGTGTTCTTATACTTTTTGTATTTTGCAGAATTCAGGGGAGAGGTGTCACAGCTTCTGTTTTATTTGATTGTTGTTTCCTTAGGTTACTGCTGGAGGGCACCCTTACCTTGTTTTCTAGTTTCCAGGTTACCCTGATTATTACTTATTGGATTCACCTGTGTTTAATTACCTTCTCTGTTCACCTGGTTGCCTTGTTTATTTAGGTTCCTCAGTTGGTCTGGATATTTGCTTAGGTCTCATGTTTTATTAGTGTGCTCTTGTGCGGTTGACTTGTTTATGTTAAGACTCTAAGCAAAAGATCTGGATTTACCCTTACCTCTGCTTGCTGTGTTTCTCTGCACCTGGTTTCGAGTTCGTACAAGCATTATTGTGACAGTAGACCTAAGTCAACATTGGACCCAGCAGAGATTTCTCAGTCTTGCGAGGAACATTCCAAACTCCACCATTTACGGTCGGCTCTCACCCACCATGAAGCTGCCATTGGCTGTTCCTAATCCTCCACTCCCTACCAGCTCAGCGTCTTTCTCCATTTGGTAGCCTCATCTCCCGGCACCAGAGCACTATGAGGTGCATCCTGGGAGGTGTCGTGGGTTCCTACTCCAATGCTCGCTGGCCTTCGAGCTGCAGGCATCAACGTTTCCCACCGAGCGTTCCAGAGTGGCATACGTCATCTCCTTGCTCTCAGGACGGGCTCTGGCCTGGGCCATGGCCATATGGGAGCAGCAATCGGAAGTTTGTTTTAATTGGTATAGCTTCACCCAGGAGATTATTTGGGTTTTTGATCACCGCATCAGTGGCATGAATGCTGCTCAAAGATTCATTGTGCTTTGGCAGGGCAGCCAGGTATACAGAGGCACTTCACCCAGCCTTTCGGAACAGACTCAGCGAGGTTCTCAACTGGTTTCCCGGGACAACCCTGACACTCTGTATGAGTTTATCATTCTGGCCACACGGATTGACCGGCTTCGGGAACATTGTTGTAAGAGGACGGAGGGGTTCTGAGTGGCTTCAAGTGGATTCAAGTGTTTCGGGTTCCGCTGAGGGAGTAAATTCTTCATTTGTTCCACTGCCTTATGTTGCGTCTGCTTGTCCTATACCCCGTCAGAGTTCTCAATTTGGTTCTCCTTCAGAGGTGCCAATACAATTGGGAAGCACAAGACTTTCCGGTCTGGAGAGAAGACGCAGGATTAATGAGCAACGTTGCCTTTACTGTGGACAGTCTGGACATTTCCGTGCCTCCTGTCCCGAGCTGACGGGAAACGGGAGGACTCGTCAGGAGATGAGAGAATACTGGCGAGTCAGATGCTTCCAGCCAACCTGCGGTGGGACAATGGGCAGTTGGACATTCCTGCTTTCATAGAATCTGGGGCTGCCGGCTGTTTTCTGGATTGCACATTAGCTCGCCAACAGGGGCTGCCCCTCACTAAGCTGGACATTCCGTTGTCGGTCACTGCTCTGGATGGGGTGCCCCTAGGGTCTGGGAAGGTGAAGCAACTCAGCATGCCTATTCAGCTACGAGTTCTGGATTATCATGTGGATTTTATCCAGTGAAATTTGGTGGACTCTCCTGAGCTACCCCTGGTTCTTGGACATCCATGCCTTTCTATCCATAATCTTCAAATTGACTGGCCCTCGGAAAGAGTTCTGGGATGGAATCCTTCATGCCAGTCCACCTGCCAGCAATGCTTTCCACATCTTTCTGGCCCTGCTCGTCTGGAGGCTTTCGATTCTCCTGTTCCCCCAGCTGGGGATGACAAGCCTGATCTTTACCGCATACCTTCGGGATTACGGGGATCTGAATCAGGTCTTCAGCAAACGAAGGGCCAGCCGACTGCCTCCTCACAGGTCCTACGATTGTGCCATTGACCTCCTGCTCAGCACCACTCCTCCGAGAGGAGGGCTGTATTCTCTCTCAGGTCCAGAGACTCAGCCATGAAAAGTTATATTAAGGAGGCGCTGGGGGCGGGTTTCATTTGGCCGTCCAATTCACTTGCAGGAGCAGGTTTTTTCTTTGTTGGAAAGAGGGATGGGGGATTACGTCCCTGTATCGATTGGACTATTTTCCTGTCAAAATGTAACAAGTAATTTTGGGTGTCAGGGAAAATGTATGGAGTAAAAAGTACATTATTTTATTAAGGAATGTAGTAAGATAAAAGTGAAATAGTAAAGTACAGATACCCCAAAAAACAACTTAAGTAGTACTTTAAAGTATTTTTACTTAAGTACTTTACGTCACTGTTCGTGTGTGAGTGGGAATGAGTCCTAACACTTCAGACATTGGGAACACCAGACATACCAGTACTGAACGAATGACTGCCCTGTTAGCGTGGGCCAAGAACTCAGGGGGAAGTTTCTCTGGGTCCATTACACGATCAAAGGCTTCCAAAACAAAACTTAATGGATGATCCCTTAAACATCAGAGACAACAATGTGATTGAACAGGAAGGTGTAAATAAGCCTACTGTCTTGGTGTAAGGTCAAAGACCAAAAGGTGAGTGTATCATTCCACCTGGAAAAACTCTCACATTCTTTGACGGTGCACTTTGATGATAGCTGCTAGCCAGCAACGTTCAACAAATTGTATAATACTGTATTAGTGAATGGATGGGTGTACTATAGTTTGGGTATCTGAAAAGGCAACTAGACATACTAGGAAAGCTCTAAAAGACTAACAACAACAAACATTTTACGAATTCAGACCGATTGACTTCTTCCACATTTTGTTACATTACAGCCTTATGCCAAAATTGATTAAATCGTTTTTTCCCAACACCAATCTACTCACAATACCCCATATTGACAAAGCAAAGCCAGGTTTTTAGAATTTTTTACAAATGTATAAAAAAATATCACATTTACAAAAGCATTCACACCCAATTGTATAATAAGGCTATAACGTAACAAAATGAGGAAAAAGGGAAGGAGTCTGAATACCTTCCGAATGCACTGTGTCTCAGCCTAATGAGGCTATAAAGATACAGCTCAACTTTGGCCTGTAGGTGTACGTGAATGCTGTCAACTCCTCCAGTCACTACCTATGTGGAGATTGCATCCCACTGTGAGTTTCCTTAACAAGGTTTGTATTCTGACACACATTCTATAAATTCACACAGCAGGGGTGTATGTTCCCATTTCCAACGGCATCCAGAACAAGAGTCAAAGCAGTGATATCAGTCCCAATCTCTAGAGCAGAGGACTCATCATTTTACCTGCAGGTCTTCCATCTCCTGAATGGGGCTTTACACTGCATGACCTACAATCAGAGGAAGATAATGGGAGCAAGATAACCCTCCACCATCCCAGAAAACAAATGATAGTAACCAAAGAAAAAGATCCAACCAACATTCAAAGAGCCATATCTACATGTAAGTGCATATAAAATGTGGTTTAGAAAAAAATATAAATGTTATATGCACTTATATGCAGACATGGCTCTTTGAGTGTTGATTGGATATTTTTATTTGGTTACTATCATTTGTTTTCTGGGATGGGGGAAGGCCATCTTGCCCTATTATCTTCCAGTAAGTTACAGCTCCACTAACACCTGACAACCACACACAGTACACCTCCATGAGGCCAAATTTCAGTCAGGCCAAGGTTATCCCCTGGTCACTCTCACACAACTGTGTCTATCTAATCCACAACAACACCAAAACCAACAACAGAAAAAAAACTTACATTGTTTTGTCATTGTGCCTGGGGACAAATTTTGGAGGAGGATTAATCCATTTTCGGTGAATTCGGTTAGCTTCGAGGGAGTGAGAGAGGGAAAGCAACTATGAGTGTAAACAGTAGAGGAGGAGCTAACCAGCGCTAATCTCGCTAGCAATCCCCTCGCTCCTTCCATTGGAAACAATCTCTAAGTAGTAGGAGATATGTCAGGATTAAGAGGAATTAGCCAGTTGCAACATGAGCCTTTCCCCATATAGATGCTCATTCATACACAAAGCAAAGCTGATTAGTGCAACCTTACAATGTGTTGCTTGCTAAAGACACAGTGCCATCCCTTTCTCTTCTTGGCGGTCTTGTACATAATTTAGTACTAAGCATTGTATTAACTATATTGTATTTAATCCCTGTTATCCATGTACAGTGTTTTGTTAGGATAACATATACAGTACCAGTCAAATGTTTGTACACACCTACTCATTCCAGGGTTTTAACTGACCTATTTCTACACATTTCTACATTATAGAATAATAGTGAAGACTAAGAAGTAACACATATGGAATCATGTAGTAACCTTTTTTTTAACAAATCAAAATATATTTTATATATGAAATACTTTAAAGTAGCCACACTTTGCCTTTCCTTCTTAATGCATTTGAGCCAATCAGTTGTGTTGTGACTCGGTAGGGGGGGATATACAGAAGACAGCCCTATTTGGTAAAAGACCAAGTCCATAATATGGCAAGAACAGCTCAAATGAGCAAAGAGAAATGACAGTCCATCATTACTTTAAGACTTGAAGGTCAGTCAATGCGGAAAATTTCAAGAACTTTGAAAGTTTCTTCAAGCGCAGTCGCAAAAACCATCAAACGCTATGATGAAACTGGCTCTCATGAGGATCACCCCAGTAAAGGAAGACCCAGAGTTACCTCTGCTGCAGAGGATACGTTCATTAGAGTTAATTAACTGCACATTAGATTGCAGCCCAAATAAATGCTTCACAGTGTTCAAATAACAGACACATCTCAACATTAACTGTTCAGAGGAGACTGTGTGAATCAGGCATTCGTGGTCCAATTGCTGCAAAGAAACCACAACTAAATGACATCAATAAAAAGAAGAGACTTGATTGGGACAAGAAACACGAGCAATGGACATTAGACTGGTCGAAATCTGTCCTTTGGTCTGATGAGTCCAAATTTGAGATTTTTGGTTCCAATCGCCTTGTCTTTGTGAGACGCAGAGTAGATGAACGGATGATCTTTGCATGTGTGGTTCCCACAGTGAAGCATGGAGGAGGAGTTGTGATGGTGTGGGGGTGCTTTGATGGTGACACTGTCGGCGATTCATTTAGAATTCAAGGCAGACTTAACCAGGGTGGCTACCACAGCATTATGCAGCGATACGCCATCCCATCTCGTTTGCGTTTAATGGGATTATCATTTATTTTTCAACAGGACAATAACCCAACACACCTCCAGGCTGTGTAAAGGCTATTTGACCAAGAAGGAGAGTGATGGAGTGCTGCATCAGATGACCTGGCCTCCACAATCACCTGACCTCAACCCAATTGAGGGTATTTGGGATGAGTTTGATCGCAGAGTGAAGGAAAAGCAGCTAACAAGTACTGTAATCAGTATATGTGAGAACTCCTTCAAAACTGTTGCAAAAGCAATCCAGGTGAAGCTGGTTGAGAGAATACCAAGAGTGTGCAAAGCTGTTGTCAAGTCAAAGCGTGGCTACTTTGAAGAATCTCAAACATAAAATATATTTGGATGTGGTTGACACTTTTTGGTTACTACATATGTGTTATTTCATAGTTTTGGTGTCTTCACTACTATTATATAATGTAAAAAATAGTAAAAATAAAGAAAAACCCTGGAATGAGTAGGTGAATATGTAAGCTCAGCAAAAATAGATACATCCTCTCACTGTCAACTGCGTTCATTTTCAGCAAACTTAACATGTGTAAATATTTTTATGAACAAGATTCAACAACTGAGACATAAACTGAACAAGTTCCACAGGCATGTGACTAACAGAAATGGAATAATGTGTCCCTGAACAAATGGGGGTCAAAATCAAAAGTAACAGTCAGTATCTGGTGTGCCCACCAGCTGCATTAACTACTGCAGTGCATCTCCTCCTCATGGACTGCACCAGATTTGCCAGATCTTGCTGTGAGATGTCACCCCACTCTTCCACCAAGGCACCTGACAGTTCCCGGACATTTCTGGGGGAATGGCCCTAGCCCTCACCCTCCGATCGAACAGGTTCCAGACGTGCTCAATGGGCTCTTCACTGACCATGGCAGAACACTGACATTCCTGTCTTGCTGGAAATCACACACAGAACGAGCAGTATGGCAGGTGGCATTGTCATGCTGGAGGGTCATGTCAGGATGAGCCTGCAGGAAGGGTACCACATGAGGGAGGAGGATGTCTTCCCTGTAACGCGCAGCATTGAGATTGCCTGCAATGACAACAAGCTCAGTCCGATGATGCTGTGACACACCACCCCAGACCATGACGGACCCTCCACCTCCAAATTGATCCCGCTCCAGAGTACAGGCCTCGGTGTAACGCTCATTCCTTCTACGATAAACACAAATCCGGCCATCACCCCTGGTGAGACAAAACCGCGACTCGTCAGTGAAGAGCACTTTTTCTCAGTCCTGTCTGGTCCAGCAACGGTGGGTTTGTGGCCATAGGCGACGTTGTTCCCTGTGATGTCTGGTGAGGACCTGCCTTACAACAGGCCTACAAACCCTCAGTCCAGCCTCTCTCAGCCTATTGCGGACAGTCTGAGCACTGATGGAGGTGTTGTGCATTCCTGGTGTAACTCAGGTAGTTGTTGTTGCCATCCTGTACCTGTCCCGCAGGTGTGATGTTCGAATGTACTGATCCTGTGCAGGTGTTGTTAAACGTGGTCTGCTACTGCGAGTATGATCAGCTGTCCGTCCTGTCTCCCTGTAGCGCTGTCTTAGGTGTCTAGCAGTACGGACATTGCAATTTATTGCCATGGCCACATCTGCAGTCCTCATGCCTCCTTGCAGCATGCCTAAGGCATGTTCACGCAGATGAGCAGGGTAACCTGGGCATCTTTCTTTTGGTGTTTTTCAGAGTCAGTAGAAAGGCCTCTTGAGTATCCTAAGTTTTCATAACTGTGACCTTAATTGCCTACTGTCTGTAAGCTGTTAGTGTCTTAACGACCGTTCCACAGGTGCCTGTTCATTAATTGTTTATGGTTCATTGAACAAGCATGGGAAACAGTGTTTAAACCCTTTACAATGAAGATCTGTTATTTGGAAGTTATTTGGATTTTTGCTAATTATCTTTGAAAGACAGGGTCCTGAAAAAGGACATTTCGGTTTTTGCTGAGTTTATATGTACTGAACAAAAATATAAATGCAGCATGCAACAACAACGATTTTAGTGAGTTACAATTCATATAAGGAAATCAAGTCAATTTAAATAAATTAATTAGGAGGGCATAGGAGGGCATAGGCCCACCCACTTGGGAGCCAGGCCCACCCACTGGGAGCCAGGCCCACCCACTGGGGAGCCAGGACCAGCCAATCAGAATTAGTTTTTTCCCCCACAAAGGCCTTTCCTATAAACAGAAATACTCCTCAGTTTCATCGGATGTCCAGGGGGCTGGTCTCAGACGATCCTGCAGGTGAAGAAGCTGGATGTGGAAGTCCTGGGCTGGTGTGGTTACACTTGGTCTGCAGTTGTGATGTCGGTTGCACATACTGCTAAATTATCTAAAACAACGTTAGAGGTGGTTTATAGTAGAGAAATTCATATTAAATTCTCTGGCAACAGCTCCGGTGCACATTTCTGCAGTCAGCATGCCAATTGCATGCTCCCTCAAAACTTGAGACATCTGTGGCATTGTGTTGTGTGACAAAACTGCTAATTTTGAGTGGCCTTTTTTTCTCCCCAGCACAAGGTGCATCTGTGTAATGATCATGTTGTTTAATCAGCTTCTTTATATGCCACACCTGTCAGGTGGATGGATTATCTTGGCAAATAAGAAATTCTCACTAACAGGGATGTAAACAAATATGTGGCAAAAATTTGAGAGAAATACGTTTTTTGTGCATATGGAACATTTCTGGGACCTTTTATTTCAGCTCATGAAACATGAGAGCAACACTTTACATGTTGTGTATATATTTTTGGTCAGTACAACATTTAAAGTGTTGGTCCCATGTTTCATGACCTGTTGTGTTTATATTTTTGTTCAGTGTAAATAGACACAACAGTTGAACCAATACACATAAACTCTGTATTCCGTACATTAAGGGCAACATTTTCTTAGCGCAAAATAATTGTGCAAAGTGCTAAAAATACTCTAAACCTTATTGAAATCTCACAGTGTGAGTTAATTTTGTAACTTGTCTTCAACCATATGCAATATAGAGGAAGCAAGTTTTTAAATAAAAGTTTAGTAAACAGCAATGCATAAATAGTCACAGCTTTATTGTGCACATTATTGAAGAAAAGTTTCAATATAAATCACAATGCCAGACTCTAATGAGATTAATGGTATTTTTTGCACTTGGCACATTGGTTTTGCAGTCTGAAAATGTTGGCTGTTTAAATGTTTGTGTAAAAAATGAACATGAACAAATCAGTTAAACAAAGTTCGAGGTTTGTGACTAAACCTGACTACATACATCATTCTACAGAGACATTTATCAGCAATTACCTATGCAGAGCAATTAGGCTTCTATACAGGCGTTCAACTCTGCTATAATAGAGCTGCTTGTTAGTGTAATGTACAGGACCTAAGTAACCCACAGAAATGGTGAATAATATATTACAACTCTATATGTGATGACATATTGTAACACAGAAGACATGGGTGAGATCTAACAATTGGCTGGCTCACCTCAATACTAACACATGCCGTGGGGACTTAACCCTAGGAGGAGATTGTGTGTGTGTGTGTGTGTGTGTGTGTGTGTGTGTGTGTGTGTGTGTGTGTGTGTGTGTGTGTGTGTGTGTGTGTGTGTGTGTGTGTGCGTGTGCGTGTGCGAGTGCGAGTGCGAGTGCGAGTGCGTGTGCGTGAGTGAGAGTGCGTGTGCGTGTGCGTGTGTGTGTGTGTGTGCCTGCTCACTCAGACAGAAATGGATGAAGTGTTCAGGTAGAAGGACTATCTTTATAAACAATAAAGAAGAGAAGAGAGACAGTGCTCTGTCTCTCAGTACCTCTTCTGAGATTCCATCTAACTTTCTGCACCAATTACAATTTGACAAGACCCATAATACAAAACAAACGGCTACAAACGTGATGCACGGGTCAACCTGATTAGTGTTTCAATAAGACACAAGTTTGGCCGGTTGAGGCCCTTAAGAGAAACAGGAGATCCTATCTGATCACCACAAGGGGTAATGAGACCTGGTTAATCTGTGTCTGATGAGTTGGTTAAAGTTTCGGGTTAACCTTGGCATCGGAAGATAAACTTTCTCATTTGTGTATATCCAAGTCAACTGGTCTTGGCCATTACAGTCTGTATTTACATTATTGGTCATTCATAGGGAAGCATGTGCTTTAATATTTAAAGTGTAAACCAAATGTAACAGTATAATTTATTGCCCTCCTGTTGATAAGTCTTCACTGAATCTAGCACAACATTCACAGTAAGTACAGTATATTGTTAAATCCATATGAACTATTGCCTGCTAGCATTTTTGGATCTAACGTTTGGTTGTTAATAATCCACCTCAGATATGTATTTCCATAAATACATTACATTTTCAACCATTGCTACTGTCATTTTGTATTCACACAGAGAAAGGAGAAAAGTAAACTGCTCTTAAAATTGACCCACTTCACAATATACTTATAGATCTCTTATTGTATCAATTACCTGTAGCTCCAGAGAGACTTACAGAAACAAGCCTGTTGACAACTGCCGTCACTTATGTAAAAAGTTAATACAACATAAAGATTCACTGACCTTTGAGAGGGAAGAAGCCTGGTTCTACCCAGAGACACACCGTGTTCACATGTAGTCACTCCCAATGGCTTGCAAATAAGACATTCTCCAACTACACAAACACTCTGTTTTGCATGCATTGACAATAAACTTTAGTGTGCATCTTCAAAAGGCCAAAAACTGAGACCTACTGGGCACTCCATTTCAAATAATTCTCATAACCATCGAAGGCATGCGTTTAATGGCCAGACCTGAAATCAAATTATCATTTCAATATACTTACTGCTCTGAGATGCGTCTACATGTTTGAGTATCAGTCCTTGATATCAGTGTTAATCAGCAAGAGCGGTCTGTAGTCACTCACGGCTGGGTTCAACTTATTCAACAATCTATTATTCATCCAGAATAAGTAACACTATATTGTAGAGTATGTTAAAGTTATCACGCTCTGACAATCAGTTTAATGGTCCTTCCTATGGAGGTGTTGGGAAGTCCAATAAATGAATCAATAAATAAGACTAGAGACGGCAGGTTCAAAACAGGCTTCAGCATGGGCACCTAGAGGTCCATGTCAGGTGAGACGGGGCATGACTTCATCAAAGTCTCCTCAGAATCACTTGATGGTGGTATCGGCTTACAATGCACTGGTGTTTTGTTTAGCCCTTACAGGAGAGGAGTTAAGATAGAGCAAGGATGTAAGTTCAACTGTAGCTTGAGAACTTGGATGTAAGACTATTTTTGGGGACTTATTTTGACCAGTTGTAAAATAACATTTGGTTACCCCAGTCATAAGTTTAAAAAAAAGCATATTCAGACATAACAAATCCTGTCAATATGTCATGATATATTCTTGTCACGTTGTAAGCAGTAACATGTAACACAAGGCTCCAGACTACCCGGTCACCTCAATCAAAATGTCCACATTTTGGGGCAGATAAAACCATGAATTTGTTAAACAATAAAGTACATTATCCTCATGATTCCTGTAATAAAAGTGTCTGTCCTGCCAGTGCCTGCCTGTTTCGTTGGGGCGGGCTGCTGTAAAAAACAACAACAACTAGTTGTCCATATTAAAGAGAGTAGGGTCTAAGCTTTCGGTAAGTACACTTTGTATTTCTCACTGATCATACTTGAGGTCAAAGCACACTGTTTAACAATCAAGATACCTTTGTATGGCTTTGAAATACATAGCTCGCGAAATTGCACATTGGCCATCGCGAGTGCACTTTTTTACGAACATTTACTCTTAGATGAATACATGGCTACTAGCAGTAGGTGTTATATTTAGAGTTAGCTATCTAGCTAATGTGTTTTGAGTTCACACTTCACACGTGAATTAGAACCAATTGAATTAGGCCTGTATATAATATTAGTGTACGTAAAGAAGAAGGCAAATTTATCTCTTCGAACAACAAAATCTGAATTCTGGAGCCCTTTTTTGACAGTAAAATGTTTGCAAAATAGGCCACACTTATTTAGATAGTGCCACATAGATGATGTACAGATTGTCATACTATCAACAAAATCATTGTTGACATGCAAATGCTTGCTATGGTTAGGTTCAGAATAAGGGTTAGGCTAAGGGCAAAGATTAGGGCTAGGGTAAGTGTTCAGTTTAGGGTTAGGATAAGGGTTAAGGTTAGGGTCAGGGTTATGGTTCGAGGATAGTTAGTTGAAATGTTGTTGACAGTTATTGAACATCTACTGAACATCTACAAAACACCTACTTCAGATTATCCAAGTAAAGTGTTACCTAAAAATAGCCTTATTGTCAACCCAAAACGCATATCAAAATATCATGCGTTCCTGCATGGACATGTTAGATGTAACAACGTGTTTATTGAATACCATATCATTAGTCTATTACACTTCTTAATAAAACATTGTGAATAACTTTCTAAATCATGTCACCAACTGAAAAACGTTAGTGCCACCAGGGGAAAATGTTAGTCTGGAGCCCTGCAGTCAATGTCATTTTCTGCAACCATGTTGGTTATCATAAACTAACATTAGTTGTTATGACTGGTTACGACACTTGTGCTTGTAATTTATTGTGCTCATACTGGCAAGAACAGATTGCTGTAGAAATGGAACTGGTAATGGCTGATGCAGGGGAACAGATGGGTCCCTGATTGTTTTCTCTACAGAGTTTGTGGCCCACAGACTCACTGGCATGTATCCATCATAAAAGCACAATATGGTATTGCTTTGATGCCCACTCCATATGTGTTTTTCTGTCTACAACTGTTCTACTCTATTTCGATTCACGAGCCATGATTTTGGGGAACAAACTTCCATTGGCAACTTGGTCGTAGTAAAAGGTAATGAAGCCTAAAATTAGATATTGATTGTGAAGTTATCCCTTAGACTTTCTGATTTGATCACAACAAGGTGTACAACTGTTAACCGTATCAGTCCCGAGACCCCAGTGAAAATGGTATTTTCATTGATCTGCATGTCCAGCCCTTATATTAAGCCTCACAATGAAGTGTTTATCTATTTTCTTTTCAAGACAAAGAGCGCTACAAGTAGAACAAAATTTGACTCTACTGAGGTTTTTGTAAAAGACCTGGCCCCGGGGCCCCTTCGGGATCCACCCTTGTCTCACAAACACCACTCTGGCTCAGCCCCCATTATTCACACAGACTACTGATTGGTACCATCCGGAGCAGAAGAAATAGACAAATCCAATGGTGCAGAAGTCTGTAGCTCAAAAGGTCCACAATGTGCATATATCACAGTGGGATTGCAGGAGTTAATAGATTTTTAAAGCCCCTATGCTGTCTTTTTAATTGTATTAAATCATCACTGTATGTTTAATAAATATGTGTTCATTTCATGGAAATAACTCCAAATATATTATTCATAATTTATTTCTCTGAGCCTCCTTTTGTAATTGAAATCCTCAGGCTGATCGTATGGGCATGTTGATACAAATATTTACATATTTACATACACAGCCCTGATTGGCAGATAGGATTCTAGACTCTAGAGCGTACCCCACTTACCCCTTCAGAGTAGGAGGATATATATGCAAATAAAATATTACTGGTTATTGGTCAGAATAATCAGATCAGATTGTGATCATTTTTTTCAAACAGCTCTCACACAAAAAAGGGCATTATCATAATTTTCACAAACATTTCAGTGTTATTTTGAACTCAGTGTGGAAATATACTTTTTTTAAAGCAGGAAATTCACGTTTTTGACTGCACTGGCCCTTTAAGGAAATTTACAGAGAATTGGGATTTTATTCCAACTGGGTTTAACTACACACTTATACCTCTGGGGCTGTGATTTGGTCATCTTAATATTGAAAGCAATACAATATTTGCCTGAATGAACCATCCACTGTCTATTGCTTTACTGTATAGTCATGTGCAACACTGAGTATGTGCAACACTGAGCTACTGGGGTTAAGGATACTCTATCCAATCAATAACCACCAATGGCATTTTACACTAACGTGTCCACCTACTATCCGCCCAACATAGAATTGTACTGTACTGGACTGGACTTCTAGAGTCAAACCAGTATTATCTATGTAATCCAATCACTTTAATAGGCTTGTTCTGGGTGTCCAGTCGACTCAATCTCTGAGTTATGCCTTGTCATATGCCAACCAGTCCTACTCATTTTCCACACCCACCGCTGCTCTATGGAACGCTGTGTAATGGAGTCTCGTGTTTTATGGGTGCGTGGCCATGATAGGTTCGGCCTGATGGGACAGTACAATAGCTAAAGGCATCCAGAAAGTTGCAATATTAATGACAGCTTCTCCGTTTTCACAGCCATTATTACGAGGATACTGTGGTGCTCCTCCCCTCGCTTCCCCTTCTCTTGCCTCTGGGTTAGGGTTACAAAGTGGAGGAAAGGAAGTGGTGCGTTTGTCCACTTAACCGCTCGGCGTGTATGTCACACAAATACTATAGATCAACTGGATGAGGCAAGGATCCCATTCCTCACAGAGCACCGAGGAGGAATTCGACATCGAACCACATCCATCAGTGGACTGGGAGTACCATAGTCTGTCAACAGTAGTGAGTTTGAAGCCGTTGATGTCGTCGTCAACGAGCAGTAGGGCCGTGAATCACAATGTCACTTCCGCCCACTAATCCCGCACTCTCGGTCTAGAAGGGACCTAGTTTGATCAACGTCTCGTCTTAAGTGGCGCTCCCTCAACCAGATCCTCCAGGCTTGGGTTACTGGCCGAAAACCTGGGTCATTTCCTGCTCCGTTGGTTAACAAATGGCTCTTGGATGCAGAGTGGCGTGAGACACTCGTGGCCATAATGACCTTGTGATTAGTGTGGGCACAGGTCCAGCACGCTGGGTGGATAAACCTCTAAGTCTTATTGTCGGACTGATCTAAGGTCAGACTGATTAACCCCTCACAACATTAAGGAAATGTGTGAGAAAATTGCCCCTTCTGGCCCTGACTCAGTATAATTAGCCCCCTTTTCATTAAATCCATTTGGACAACAACATGACATCATTTTGGGATGGAGAGTTTTGACTGAACAACGCCATCCATATTGGCAAATGATGATAATATTAGGGTCAGTGCTAACAGGGATCATTGGGACGTCCCTACCCCACACTTAAACCCTAACCTTAACACCTACCCTAATCATAACCCATACCCGTAACCCTAACCCTAACCCTAACCCTAACCCTAACCCTAACCCTTAACCATTTAAATGTAAACTTCATTGGGGTAGGGACATCCCCAATATATATATATTTTTTTAAATTTAACCTTTATTTAACCAGGCAAGTCAGTTAAGAACACATTCTTATTTTCAATGACGGCCTGGGAACAGTGGGTTAACTGCCTGTTCAGGCAGAACGACAGATTTGTCAGCTCGGGGTTTGAACTCACAACCTTCTGGTTACTAGTCCAACGCTCTAACCACTAGGCTACCCTGCCGCCCCCGATAGAACGGACCATAACATTAGCATCGTTGTCACAAGATGTATTATGTCTAACCAAGGAATCAAAAATAACATGCCGCTATGTCAAAGGACCTAAGAGTGAGCTGAAGCCACAAACTACTTGACACTAATGGCGATCCACTTTCATTGAGACCATCTTACATAAGACGCAAGTAAGCTTTATTCCCTGACAGGTAACCTAGAAATGTATCCCTCTCTGTGTAATTGGCACCTTCCACACTGATGGAGTCATCAGACACAATGCAATGAATAATGACTTGTCAATGATTCACCAGGAAACTGTCAGAGAATATTAAGATGATAATATGGAACATGAATGATGGCCAGTAATTGAACAATGTCCTTTGCATAAATCACTCCGGTGTGTTGAATCTTTGGATTATTGTGGTTTTCAGTCACCTAGTTTTTCCATCTTTACTTTGATCGAAATTGAAATGGAGAATGACATATCATGCTTCTCTTTTGATCAAAGACCATATTCAGAAAGGGAAAAGTATGATAGAACATTAGGCATAATGGACGGAACACCAGGTAAACATTACATGTGATTCTAGCCGTTTCCTTGAGAAAGTATGAAACCCTTTGTGTTAAATTATCATTTACACGACCGTTCAAACGTTTGCGGTCACTTAGAAATGTCCTTGTTTTTGAAAGAAAAGCACATTTTTTTGTCCATTAAAATAACATCAAATTGATCAGAAATACAGTGTAGACATTGTTAATGTTGTAAATGGCTATTATCAGAAACCATCACCCATGTGTTCCAATGGCATGTTGTGTTAGCTAATCCAAGTTTATAATTTTAAAGGGCTAATTGATCATTAGAAAACCCTTTTGCAATTATGTTAGCACAGCTGAAAACTGTTGTCCTGATTAAAGAAGCAATAAAACGGGCCTTCTTTAGACTTGTCGAGTATCTGGAGCATCAGCATTTGTGGGTTCGATTACAGGCTCAAAATGTCCAGAAACAAAGATCTTTCTTTTGAAACTCGTCAGTCTATTCTTGTTCTGAGATATGAAGGCTATTCCATGCGAGAAATTGCAAAGAAACTGAAGATCTCGTACAACGCTGTGTACTACTCTCTTCACAGAACAGCGCAAACTGGCCCTAACCAGAATAGAAAGAGGAGTTTTCAGCTGTGCTAACATAATTGCTGAAAGAAACATCGTCCTTGCTGAAAGAAACATTGTCCTTGCTCCATTAGCGTGTTTCATTACACTCACCCAGCAGATAATACATAGCCACATGATTACACCCCCTCTCTCTATCTTTCTGTTTCTCTCTGCAATCAGCTGGAGTCTCTTCGATTTACATAGAAGCCATTATCGTTGCTCCGTAAACGTACAAATAGGATCGATGCTGAAGCAGGTGTTTGATCCAAGCCATTTCCCCCTCTGTGACAGCGAATCAAAAGCAACTCCATAAGAGGTGGGTCAAGGGTTTGGTCAAAGGTACCAGACTGAATTACAAAAACAGATATTTGATCACACATTGGTGGGGGGGGCTAATGAAAAGCTAATGAAGTTGCTCTGGTAGATTGAAGACTACAACTTCTAAATTAGGGTACAGAATACAATGCCTTATGTCAATACACAAATTAAGCAACAGACAAAACAAATACTATAACATAGCATAGCTACTCCAGTAAGAAACATATAAGGATATTTCTGACAATTATAAAGACTGGTTTGCATGCATGTGATGAACAAGAGTGAGTATCTTACCAGAAGTTGACGTGGCTGTCATCTGACATGTTACATTTTAGAAAGTAGCACTGTGTTGTGATTCAGAACTGTATGGCTGGTTTTATCCCATTGAGAATGAAGTGCCTTTGATGGGAGATATCTGTGCTTTCGTTCAGCCCAGTCTCTTGCCCACACACTAAGCTCAGCTTTCATTATAATAATTGATATTTTCATGTGCCATATGGCGTGAAACAGCTGCTTGTGCCTTTAATGGTAAGGGAAAAACAACAGCTTTATGCATAGAAATATAACCAAGCAATGTCAGCCAAAACAAATCTATTGTGACCTTGCTTTACATTGCAGCAGAGAAGGCATAGCAGATTACATTGTTTTGTAATTTAAACAGAAAGTTCAAAAAATAATCTATTCACATCCCGAAAAAGTATTAATTTTACTACAATCTATTTGAATTTGCCTCTTTGGGGCAATAAAGTGTAAGTTCAGCTGGGGTTGTGACACATTGGTCTGAAGGACAAATAACAATGTAAAGGTTGCTAGATTTGTAGAGACATTGATTGACACACATCACATCTGTGCGTGCGTGCGTGCGTGCGTGTGTGTTTGCGTGCGTGCGTGCCGTTTGACTTTGAATCAATCAACCGATCCTCATTCAATTGTGCAGGGTGTTTGTTTTGCATCAACTGATAAAAGAGCCCACTGGATTACGTAACTCATTGATTTGATCTAAGATTTTTGTTGATCTACGTGGTGTTGTTCCCTCTGGAATTAGTTACCATTCAATGATTTACTACACAAGAAAGGTTCAGAAAAAGTAGTTTAACTGTCACAACACAATAACTGTGCGATCTCTGAAACATTATTGCAAAGATGCATTTATTGATCACTTGAGGAAAGTTAATTGGAACCCGGTACTTACATGTCTAGATATGGATAAAGCATAGGACTGTTTTAACTGTATTTTTAAGCATTGTGGATATAGTGGCTCTATGGAAATCCTAAATAATTCAACAAAAACCTGAACCTTGGATGAATAAGGAAATCCTTGAGGCCATTAAATACTGCATTTTTAGAATATAACAGAACCTAAGAGGAAGATACACTAGACACAGAACCCTAAGGAACAAATCTAATCAGATGATTGAAGATGATTCAAAATCAGTGAGGGTAGGCATAGTCCTAGGAAGTTGTGGCAGTCACTAAAACTGTTGGGAAATGGTGAGGAACAGAAAACAAATAGCAAAAGCTTGGGTTTTGAGGTCAATGGAGAAATCACTTTTGACAAAGAAGTGGTAGCTGACAATCTCAATACCTTTTTCACAACAGTTGCCTCAAATCTGGTTGAGAAGCTACCTGGTTGTAGTCGAGAGTATGGGGAGGGTCAGGTCTTAGGTTATTACTCCAAGATGGATGTACAATTCGATGCCTTTTCCTTTACAGCAGAGTCTCAGGCTGAATTGTCAAGAGACTGTCTGAACCCTGCTCCAAAGCTTAAAGCCTCAAAAATATTGCTGCCAGGTTTCTGAGAGATGGTTGCTGAACTTATTGCCCCCTTGTGTCACCCATTTAATCAACATCTATACGGATATGAAACACGCTACAGTAATCCCTATCCACAAGAAGGGCAGCAAAACAGACAAGGGCAACTATAGACCTGTATCTGTTTTGAGTGTGCTGTCTAAAGTGCTGGAAAAAAGTAATTTATTAACAGATAAAGGAAAATACTAGCAAGAATAATATTTTATACAAACTACAGTCTGGTTTAAAAAAATCCCACTCAACTCATAACTGACATTATCAGCAAAGAAGTTGACCCAGAGACATTTCTGTGGAATGGTAATGCTGGATCTGCAGAAGGCATGTGACATGGTTGATCATAGTATCATGCTCTACAAGTTTAAAGCCCTTGGTTTTATTAGCAGGGCCATGGCCATTGAGGTATACACCAAAAGGTGGATGTTAATGGGAAACATTCTAGTTCAAAGGATATTAGCTGTGGGGTCCCGCAGGGGAGCATCCTTGGCCCACTTCTCTTCCTACAATATGAAATCAGTCTGCTCTCATAATTAGTGTTTGCATATGGAGGACTCTGCTCTACTGGTGTCCCGTAAGAACAAAGCCTCAGTAGAAGAGATATGCAATATCTGTAAATGGCTTTCAGATAACAAACTTTCTCTGCATCTTGGAAAAACAGAATCCATCTTCTTTGGTTTCAGAGTAAAGCTTGCAAGGTCTCCTGGTTTTATTGTCAAAGTGGGCAACTCAGTGGTTACACCAAAAACCCTAGTCAGCTACCTTTGGTGTGAATTGGATGGGTACCTGACTGGTGTGACTATGGCCGTAAATGTTTGAACGAAGATAAAGCAAAAAATAAATATTCCAAGCTCTGACCTCAAAATATCTTGATAGTGACACCCTAAAGACTCTGGCAGGTGCGCTAGTTCAGTGTCACTTTGATTACGCGTGCACATCATGGTTCACCAGCATCCCTAAACATCTACAGAATAGCCCAAACAAGCTGATGAGAGTTGTACTTAAACCACCCACCCGTACTCATCTGGTGTCATGCTGGCATGAATGGATCGGGAGACAGACGCAGGAATGCGTAATATTCTTTTTTTATTACACCCCAAATTACGGGCAGGGGGACGAAGAACAAGCAAACACGTAACAAAAACACAGGGTTGAAACCCAAACAAAAGAGCGAGGAGTACTTCAAATAAACACACACGCGCACAATGATTAACGCACAGGACGAGACCTGTAATCATCTGCGCAATCCACAATGGCACAAAAACCCAAAACACACAGCACAGGTACTCACATGCACCAATGGACATTGTAACAATAATCGACAGCCCAATGGAAATCAAAGGGTACACTTATACAAGTACTAATCAGTGGCAATAGTGGACAGGTGTTCGTAATGAAAGTTCTGGAGGGATCCGTGACATCTGGAGGTCGAGCATTTTAATCAGCTAGGCTGGTCCATAGAATTACCACTGACTCAGCCCTCAGGTACCTATCGAATAATTTTACTTATTTTAAAGATGGCTATCAATAAAACACCAGAGCAAGAGACTCTGATAATGCCTGTTTTAAAATTAAGAGTCTATTTGGTAAGAACACCTTTTTATACACCGGTTCTGTTGAGTGGAACAAACTACCACAGCAACTCAAAGCCATGCCGATCAAAAGCAGGCTAATAATCGGACAATATGATTTTTTTCTTTGTATCTGTATGTAATGCTCTAGGCTATGACAATATCGTCCTGTCCTTTGTTTAATTATTTTTTATACACTACCATTCAAAAGTTTGCGGTCACATATAAATGTCTTCTTCTTTTTTTAAAGAAAAGCACATTTTCTAACCATTAAAATAACATAAAATTGATCAGAAATATAGTGTAGACATTGTTAATGTTGTAAATGACTATTGTAGCTGGAAATGGCAGATTTTTATGGAATATCTACATAGGAGTACAGAGACCCATTATCAGCAACCATCACTCCTGTGCCAGCATCCCGGAGTCGCCTCTCCACTGTTGATGTTGAGACTGGTGTTTGCGGTTACTATTTAATGAACCTGCCAGTTGAGGACTTGTGAGGCATCTGTTTCTCAAACTAGACACTCTAATGTACTTGTCCTCTTGCTCAGTTGTGCACTGGGGCCTCCCACTACTCTTTATATTCTGGTTAGAGACAGTTTGTGCTGTTCTGTGAAAGGAGTAGTACACAGCATTGTATGAGATCTTCAGTTTCTTGGCAATTTCTCACATGGAATAGCCTTAATTTCTCAGAACAAGAATAGACTGACATGTTTCAGAAGAAAGTTCTTTGTTTCTGGCCATTTTGAGTCTGTAATCGAACCCACAAATGGTGATGCTCCAGATACTCAACTAGTCGAAAGAAGGACAGTTGTATTGCTTCTTTAATCAGGACAACAGTTTTCAGCTGTGCTAACATAATTGCAAAATCAATCAATTGATGAATTAGCCTTTTAAAATTATAAACTTGGATTAGCTAACACTACAAGTCATTGGGGTGGCAGGGTAGCCTAGTGGTTAGAGCATTAGACTAGTAACCGGAAGGTTGCAAGTTCAAATCCCAGAGCTGACAAGGTACAAATCTGTCATTCTGCCCCTGAACAGGCAGTTGACCCACTGTTCCTAGGCCGTCAATGAAAATAAGAATTTGTTTTTAACTGACTTGCCTAGATAAATAAAGGTAAAAAAATATATTAAAAAATTGGAACACATGGGTGATGGTCGCTGATAATGGGCCTCTGTACGCCTATGTAGATATTCAATTAAAAATCAGCTGTTTCCAGCTACAATAGTCATTTACAACATTAACCATGTCTACACTGTATTTCTGATCAATTTGATGTTATTTTAATGGACAAAAATGTGCTTTTCTTTTAAAAACAAGGACATTTCTAAGCGACCCCAAACGTTTGAACGGTAGTATATGTGTAAACAAAGTATGGCTAGTAGGCTAGCTCTAATGTGTAGCCTAGAAATACTATGTTAATATTTGTTCATTTTTTAACCATTTATTTAGGACCACAATGGAAATACTTTCAAACTTTTTGTATCATCATTGATGATTGTAAATGCATTATCCACATGTGTGGTTGTATTGTGTTATAAACTGTCAAACAAATCTATCTATCTATCTATCTATCTATCTATCTATCTATCTATCTATCTATCTATCTATCTATCTATACCCCTGACCTCTTTGGGGCAATTCCAGTTTTAATTTGATGACCTACCAATCAACCTTCAAAGCCAAGCAGCAAACCCACTGATTGCAACTTTAAGAGAACGCTCTATAAAAGCACACTCTGTCTGTGCCACTACTGAAGTAATCCCACCCGATTGGTGGAACACCTGCATTAACCTATCCAATCATGTCTAATCAGTGATCACCTACACTGAGAAAACCTGTTGCACTTAATATATAATATATAAATATATATTTGGGTACAGTTACTTAAAGTGATTTTGTAGTCATTACTCAAACCGATAGAGTCAATATGACCCTGTAGGGGATCCAGATTTGAGTTTTATCAGCTTGAAAATTTTGAGTAAGCCATGCCGCTAATATACTTTCCCAGTGTGTCTGGCCTTTGTGAGTAAATTGTAGCGTTACCACCCTTGACTGTATTTGTTAGTGAAATGGTTGTTGAATTCGTTCCGTGAGTTCCTAGGCGAATGTTATCATTATGGTAAATGTATTTATGACAAAACATTACATATCTCATAAGGCCTTATTGAGGCCTAGTTTTACATTAATACAGCGGCCTGAAACTCATGGTTTACAGACCACATCAGGCCTGCATGTAGGTTTGCAAAATGTTAATAACTACCCCAAAGATTTTCAAAAAATCTTCCAACTGGCATTTCTGGATAACCTGGGAAATGAATCAGAAATGTGCAACCCTACCTGAAAGTCACATTATCCTGGCTTGCAAAGTGATGTGTAATACTGGAACCCAGCCAAAGTTAGGATATCCAACAGTTGAAATTTGTATTCACCCGCACCCTGCATTCATAATGACTGCCAGGGTTAGGAACCGTGTGAGGAGACTTCTTAAGCCATTTAAATTGGAACAAGCATTTCACTACTTTGTAAGAACAATCTAACTAAATGTTTGGATTAGTTTTAGAAACATTTATGTTATTTATCTTCGTGTAGCATTTAGATTGATCAATCAATCACTCAATGTACATGCAAAAACACAGATATTGAAAACAATTCCAAAACATCTACTTGCAGTAGAACATGCTGGGGAAAAAGTTAATTTGTTATCATAACTAAAAAAAATAGAGTTGATGCGACTTCTCATTTAGTTTTGAGACAGTACCATAAACATTTTAAGTAAGAATGACTCTTCATTGACTTTGAGTTCCATTGACTGGAAGTATTTGAGTAGAAAATGCCTTGGGGTTTACGGTGCATGCATTTCAATGTTAGAACACAGCCACAGTAATGGATGCCACTGAGATATGCTGGATTGTGGACGGCTGCATAGCTGGTGCTCGTCTGCATTGCATCGGAAGGTTGATTGAAATGAAGCCACTGATGAGGTCGTTGTGGTCATAGGTACGTGGTCGGAATGTCTGACTGCTCCTGCGTTGACATCACCGCCTGCCTGGCCATTATTGTGGAAAGCTATTGAGTAATGACTAACCCAGCTGTGGCAGATTGCAAAGATGAGCCACTTATAAACAGAGACGTGGAGTGTATTGGTGCACACTATTCTCAACAACGTCGTCATAAGGCTATCATAGCCATGTCATATGAAGTTCAATTCATGATGGCCAGCCATACAATAATGCTGTGAAGTATGAATACTGTAGAGATGGGGGCAGTGTTTAACCTAATTCAGACCTCACGTATCCGTATTTATGCTAATACAACTCAGAATCACAAAACCATATTTATTTCCATAAACTATTTTGCTATTAAGGCCTAGATTCAATCAGATCTAGTGTTAACCCGCGCCAGCCGACACCCGCATAGCTGGTGTTTTGGTGGTGTTGGAAGTGTAACTGCATTAGAGCTTTTAATGGCTGCTCTTGTGGTCATTGTCACGAAGCCACACCTGTTGCACCTGCGTTTAAAGTTCAGAACGAGAAAACATATGCTATATATAAATAATGATACTTAAACTGAAAATCATTGATAATTATCATTAACAAAATTATTAGGATTTATATCAGCCTAATTGAGGTATAGATTACATCACACATGCCAGTGTTCAAACTTGTAACATGGCTGGATGGGATTTCTACTAATGCGACTCGGTGCATCCAATGGCAATGGCTGCGATAGGTACAAAACCGGGTGCCACTTGTGGATTTGACAGCTCTCTCAGTATGAGGGTGTCGGGAAGCACGGATTTGATTGAATCTAGTCCTAATTATTATAACTGTTATTGGTAGCCTGTATTATAGGGAAAATTCACTTTCAAAACTGCAGTGTACAATGAGATAAGACAGGGAAACACAGTATTTACCTAAATATTTCAGTTTGTTAGTTATATAATTATTGGCAAATTATGATAATATTGTCACAAAATGTATTGCGCTTAACCAAGGCATCAAAAGAATGCTATGCCAAAGGATCTAAGAGTGAGCTGAAGCCACAAACTACTTGACACTAACGGCGGCCCACTTTCATTGAGACCAAACTACTAGTGTGACATCTTACATAAGATGTAAATAAGCTTGATTCCCTGACAGGTAATTTTGAAACTGCTCCCTTTCTGTGTAATTGGAAGCGTATTTTCACCCACTGCTGGAGCCTGTAGTATAAGCTAAGATAGGGCAGAAGGTAGCCTAACGGTTAAGCGCGTTTGGCCAGTAACCAAAAGGTTGCTAGTTCAAATTCCTGAGACGACAAGGTGGAACGTCTGTCGATGTGCCCTTAAGCAAGGAACCTAACCCTAGTCACTCTGGATAAGAGCATCTGCTTAATGACTAAAATGTAATAAGAGGGACGCACAGTATTTAGCTAGTTAACTCAGTTTGTTGGTTATGGTTAATGAACTTAGAAGCCTTTAGGTAAAAATACAATTTAATATGGCGCAATTGAGAATGCACATCTTCAACATACACTGTACAAAAATATAAATGGAAAATGCAACAATTCCACCTTTACTCCACACACAGAACGCATACAAAGCTCTCCCTCGCCATCCATTTGGAAAATCTGACCATAACTCTATCCCCCTGATTCCTGCTTACAAGCAAAAATTAAAGCAGGAATCACCAGTGACTCGGTCAATAAAAAAGTGGTCAGATGAAGCAGATGCTAAGCCACAGGACTGTTTTGCTAGCACAGACTGGAAAATGTTCCTGGATTCTTACGATGACATTGAGGAATACACCAGGAATACATCAGTCACTGGCTTCATCTATAAGTGCATCGACGACGTCATCCACTAAGGGACTGTACGTACATACCCTAACCAAAAGCCATGGATTACAGGCAACAGCCGCACTGAGCTAAAGGCTAGAGCTGCCACTTTCAAGGAGTGGGAATCTAACCCGGAAGCTTATAAGAAATCCCGTTATGCCCTCCGACAAACCATCAAACAGGCAAAGCGTCAATACAGGACTAAGATCGAATTGTACTACACCGGCTCTGATGCTCGACGGGTGTGGAAGGGCTTTCAAACTATTACAGACTACAAAGGGAAGCAAACCTGCCTAAATGACTACCGACCCATAGCACTCACGTCTGTAGCGATGAAGTGCTTTGAAAGGCTTGTCATGGCTCACATCAACACCATCATCCCAGAAACCCTAGACCCACTCCAATTTGCATAGAGCACCAACAGATTCACAGATGATGCAAACTCTATTGAACTCCACACTTCCCTCAAAAGGAACACATCCAGGCAAAAGGAACACCTATGTGAGAACACCATAGTGCCCTCAAATCTCTAACCTAGCACCCTGGGACTAAACACCTCTCTCTGCAACTGGATCGTGGACTTCCTCATGGGCCACCCCCAGGTGGTAAGGGTAGGTAACAACACACCCGCCACACTGATCCTCAACACTTTGGCCTCTCAGGGGTGCATGCTCAGTCCCCTCCTGTACTCCCTGTTCACTCATGACTGCATGGCCAGGCACAACTTTATCACCATCATTAAGTTTGCCTAAAGGGAGGAGATCAGACCGTGTGGTGCAAGGACAACAACTTCTCCCTCAACGTGATCAAGACAAAGGAGATGTTTGTGGACGACAGGAAAAGGAGGACCATTCTCATAAACGGGATTGTAGTGGAGCAGGTTGAGAGCTTCAAGTTCCTTAGCATCCACAACACCAACAAACTAACATGGTCCAAGCACAACAAAACAGTCATGAAGAGGGCACGACAAAACCTATTCCACCTCAGGAGACTGAAAAGATTTGTCATGGTTCCTCAGATCCTCAAAAGGTACTACAACTGCACCATCGAGAGCATCCTGACGGGTTGCATCACTGCCTGGTTTGACAACGACCACAAGGCACTACAGAGGGTAGTGTATATACGGCCCAATACATCACTGGGGCCAAGCTTCCTGCCATCCAGGACCTCGATACCAGGCGGTGTCAGAGGAAGGCCCTAAAAATTTTCAAAGACTCCAGCCACCCAAGCCATAGACTGTTCTCTCTGCTACTGCACGGCAAGTGGTACCGGAGCACCAAGTCTAGGTCCAAGAGGTTTCTAAACAGCTTCTACCCCCAAGACAAAAGACGTCTGAACATCTAATCAAATGGCTATCTAGACTATTTGCATTGTTTGTTTTCTTTTCTTTTTTTGTGAATTTTTCTTAAAACTGCATTGTTGGTTAAGAGCTTGTAAGTAAGCATTTCACTGCAATACACCTGTTGTGTTTGGCACATGTGACAAATACAATTTGATTTGATTTGATACAACCACTGTCACTATCACTGGTCCCTAAGACTGAAAAGCTCTGTGGGTGTAAACAAACCCAATGCTGCTGAATCATTCAGTACATGAATCACATAATGAGGACTACAGATACAGAACCGTCGTTGATATCCTCTGCCCACTCCTCTCCCATCCCACATAAACACAACTAGAGGTCTACTTGATGTGGTAGCTAGAGGCCCTCAAAAATGTAATTCAATGACTCATAGAGACATTTTTGCCCTCCTCAGTTGCATAAAAATTCTATAGACTTCCAGTGCCCTCCCCTTGAGTGTGTGTGTGTTTGAGTGAGAGTGTGTATGTGTGTGTGCATGTGTGTGCTTTGGCCTGTAGAGTATCATATGCCGCATGCATCAGTAAGCATGGTTGGTGTAAGGGTTTGCACCATAAATTAAACTATTTTGGTACCAATTACTCTTGATTTCACATGTGGAAAAACATTTTGGCACGGGTAAAATTGTCCTTCACATGTGAAACCATGTGGTTTTGGAACTCTTTACATGTGATGATATTTCACGTGGATTTTCACATAACTTTTTACATGTGGTTTGGAACACTGCAAACTAAACGTTTTCAATTAACATATTTGACAAACATGACTACATTGTGTATGTTTATACAGTAATTAGTATTCAACATGTCCTCACCTGGGATTTGAACTCACAACCTCTTGATTTATGGCATTCCCATTTTCCTGACACACCACCATGATAACTGATTTCACCTGTATTCTCAGCTTTCTCAGCTTTGTTGAAAATACACTCAAGAAAAACTATTATATTTATCATAGTGATTCAGGAGTAACATAAAAATAGAATAATATTCCCTACCAACATTAGACAACTAAACAGAAATCCTCAAATTGCTGAAATAAGAACATAAAAAATGATGAGAGAATAGTCAGATTAACTGATAACTAAAAATTGCAGTGCAGACATCACTCTTTTGCAGAGATGTATTGTAGTTAATGAATCTGTATGGGGACTTCTGAGAAGGCTACAGACTTTGTGGCACAGCAGAAATATCAGCAAACCCCCAATCCAGAGGTTGTGGGTTTAAATCCCAGATAGGGTCATATTGAAATGTCAGCACTAAGTGATCATGTCAAATAATATCATATTGATTATAGATGCATACACTATTTTAGCTGAACAGTGTACCACTGACCTTAAAACCCCCATACCATTTAATGACTTCCCTTACAAAAAGACGTGTGAAATAGCAGCTGAAATGTTCACGTGAAAACAAAGGAGACATGTGAGGGGAGTTGTTCACATGTGAAAATCTAACTCTCCCAATGCGGAAGAAAAAATGACTAAAATGTGAAAAACATTCAAATATTGTCACGTTTAGTTTCATGTTGTCACATGTTGTTTTTACATGTTATCACAAGTTGTTTTTACATGTTGTCACATGTTGTTTTTAAAGGTTGTCACATGTTGTTATCATATTAACGTCGCATGAGATCACATGCATGTGTTTTTTCCGTGGGTAAACAGTGGAACAAACTTATAGGCTTCTGTATTGAGTGCCCCGAATAGACAGTTGTCTCTGTTGTATTTGACTAAGGCCAGGGTTTTCCATAGTGGGTTTTCCATACTGTGAGTTTTCCTTACGATATCATGTGCTGTGCCATAATGACGTGGTAAGAATGCAAGCCAGAAACTCACAGATTGTATAACTTTGCTGATTGTAATTTTCTCATTTTAGAACAAGGGGTTGAATGACATTGATTTCTGCACGCACCTCAGAATTTTAGAACAAGGGGTTGAATGACATTGATTTCTGCACGAACCTCAGATGTGTCTGGGAGACGGACATGCTTCAGAAGCCCGAGTCTGTCCGAGCAGCAGACAGGCACATTGCGGCTCATTGGGAAACACAGCACTGTGTAATTAACATATGTTATCGTAATGTAGGTCAACAGTCAAATCAAATCAAAGTTTATTTGTCACGTGCGCCGAATACAACAGGTGTAGGTAGACGTTACAGTGAAATGCTTACTTACGGGCTCTAACCAATAGTGCAAAAAAGGTATTAGGTGAACAATAGGTAGGTAAAGAAATAAAACAGCAGTAAAAAGACCGGCTATATACAGTAGCGAGGCTAAAAAGTAGCGAGGCTACATACAGACACCGGTAAGTCAGGCTGATTGAGGCCGTATGTACATGTAGATATGGTTAAAGCGACTATGCATATATGATGAACAGAGTAGCAGTAGCGTAAAAGAGGGGTTGGTGGGTGGTGGGTGGGACACAATGCAGATAGCCCGGTGAGCCAATGTGTGGGAGCACTGGTTGGTCAGCCCTAACTAACACGTGGCACTCCTCTTCAAGAAGCCAGGAAACAAAAGGTGTGACAACCCCAGGTCTTGGATTGTTTCCTTGGATCCTTTTGTAGCGATTGTATCTTTGCCGATGGAAAACAACTGCAAGACAATAGGATTATTATCACCACAAAGAATGGCGCCTGAGGGGATGGCTGCAGTTTTACAGGCTCCTAACCAATTGTGCTATTTTGTGTGTTTTTTCGCATTGTTTGTGCATAATGTTGACGCTACCATCTCTTATGAACAGAAAGAGCTTCTGGATATCAGAACAGCAATTACTCATCTCAAACTGGACGAAGATTTTTTCTTTAATGTGTCAGACGCAATGGATATAACGTTGCTCCCAGACAAGGCCCAAATCCCCATCACTCGCATGAAGAAAATAAGGAAAAACAGGGGGCAGAGATTAGGATAACTTGTGAGAATTTGTTGGCGAGTAGATAACCCGCCTCCACCATCCATTCTATTAGCCAAAATGCAATAACTGGAGAATAGACTAGATGAGCTCCGATCGAGGCTATCCTACCAACGGGACATTAAAAACTGTAATATCTTATGAATTACCAAATCGTGGCTAAACGACAACACGGATAATATACAGTTGGCTGGGTTTTTCGTGCATCGGCAGGATAGAACAGCTACGTCTGGTATGATGAGGGATGGGGGTGTGTCTATTTGTCAAAAACAGCTGATGCACAATGTCTAATATTAAGGGAGTCTTGAGGTATTGCTCGCCTGAGGTAAAGTACCTCATGACAAGCTGTAGACTACTCTCTACAGAGTTTTCATCTACATTTTTCATGGCTGTCTATTGACCATCACAAACCGACGCTGGCACTAAGACCGCACTCAATGAGCTGTATAAGGCCTTAAGGAAACAAGAAAATGCTCATCCAGAAGCAGCGCTCCTTGAGGCCGGGGACTTTAATGCAGGCAAACTTAAATCCGTTTTACCTAATTTCTACCAGCATGTTTCAATGCAACCAGAGAAAAAAAACTCTAGACCACCTTTACTCCAGACAGTGACATACCCAAACCTCTCCCTCACCCTCCATTTGGCAAATCTGACCATTTGGCAAATCTGACTCTCTCCTCCTGATTCCTGCTTACATGTAAAAACTAAAGCAGGAAGTACCAGTTACTCGCTCAATACGGAAGTGGTCCAGTAAGGGAGATGCTAAGCTACAAGTTTGGAATATGTTCTGGGATTCTTCCTATGGCATTGAGGAGTACACCACGTCATTCACTGGCTTCATCAATAAGTGCATCAATTACGTTGTCCCCACAGGACTGCACGTACTTACCCCAACCAGAAGCCATGGATTACAGGCAACATCCGCACTGTGTTAAAGGGTAGAGCTGCCGCTTTCAAGCAGCAGGACTCTAACTCTAACTAAGAAATCCCGCTATGCCCTCCGACAAACCATCAAACAGGCAAAGCATCAATACAGGCCTAAGATTGAATCCTACTACACCGGCTCCAACGCTCGTCAGATTTGGCAGTGCTTGCAAACTATTACGGACTACAAAGGGAAGCACAGCCGAGAGCTGCCCAGTGACACAAGCCTACCAGACAAGCTAAATTACTTCTATGACTTCGTGCTTAGAGGCAAGCAACACTGAAGCATTTATGAGAGTACCAGCTGTTCCGGATGACTGTGTGATCACGCTCTTCATAGCTGATGTGAGTAAGACCTTTAAACAGGTCGACATTCAGAAGGCAGCAGGGCCAGACGGATTACCAGGACGTATAGTCCAAGCATGCACTGACCAACTGGCAAGTGCCTTCACTGACATTTTCAACCTCTCTCTGACTGAGTCTGTAATACCAACATGTTTCAAGCAGACCACCATAGTCCCTGTGCCCAAGAACACCAAGGTAACCTGCCTAAATGACTACCAACCCATAGCACTCATGTCTGTAGCCATGAAGTGCTTTAAAAGGCTGGATATGGCTCACATCTACACCATTATCCCAGAAACCCGAGACTCACTTCAATTTGCATACCACCCCAACAGATCTACAGCTGACGCAATCTCTATTGCACTCCACACTGCCCTTTCCCACCTGGACAAAAGAAACACCTATGTGAGAATGCTATTCATTGACTACAGCTCAGCTAAGCACCCTGGGACTAAACACCTCCCTCTATATCTGGATCCTGGACTTCCAGACATGGGTTGGTAACAACAATCTGCCACGCTGATCCTCAACAAGGGAGCCCCTTAGGGGTGCGTGCTCAGTCCTCTCCTGTACTCCCTGTTCACCCATGACTGCATGGCCAAGCACAATTCCAACACCATCATTAAGTTTGCCAATGACACAACAGTGGTAGGCTTGATCACCAACAATGATGAGACAGCCTATAGGGAGGAGGTCAGAGACCTGACTGTGTGGTGCCAGGATAACAACCTCTCCCTCACTGCCTGGTATGGCAACTGCTCAGCCTCCAACCACAAGGCACTACAGAGGGTAGTGTATACGGCCCAGAACATCACTGGGGCCAAGCTTCCTGCCATCCAGGACTTCTATACCAGGCAGTGTCAGAGGAAGGCCCTAGAAATTGCCAGAGACTCCAGCCACCCGAACCTGTAGGTGCCCCCTTTTATTGTTGCTTTTTAAGTATTATGTTTTTTTTTAACTTCAGTTAATTTTAGTAAATACCTTCTTAACACTTATCTTTCCTAAAAGGGCCTTGTTGTTTAAGTGCTTGTATTGAGGAGTATACCACCTCAGTCACCAGCTTTATCGATAAGTGCATAGACGACGCTTTCCCCAAAGTGACTGTACGTACATATCCCAACCAGAAGCCATGGATGACAGGCAACATCCGCACCAAGCTAAAGGCTGGAACTGCCGCTTTCAAGGAGCGGGACACTAATCCGGACACTTTTTTGAACCATTAAAGAGGCAAAGCCTCAATACAGGTGTCATTACTGTCCTGTGAGGATCCAGATTGGTTGGACCAGCTTTGCAGTGGATGACTTCGGCCAGACCCCCTCTCGCCCACAGAGTGGGGGGGAGCTCACACCCTGTTGTAAATCAAGGACAAGAACATTCAGCTCTCTCTCTCTCCAATGTTCACCGCAGGAATGTGCCTTTGTTTCACAGACATTTTCCCACCGAAACTCTGACACGTTCTAGAGCAAATTCTGGAACAATATTTCTGACATAGGATGTGGAGAATGGTCAGAGCGACCCAAAGACCACTAATGTAATTTTGTTTGTTGTTTTGTGAAGTCATTAAAAATGTTATAAAGAAAATGCTGTAACTTGGAAAGTATACATACTATATGGGTGAAATGTTCATCCGATGCGTTGTGAATGAAATATGAAAAAGTATGAAAGTGTTTTTGTTAAGAGAGGGATGTAATTTTAGAAACTATAAGAGTGAATTGTTTCACTTTGTACAACTAAGTAGTCACTGCCCCCTGAGTGAGGTCAGAGAGCGTGTCAACCTCACGGAACTACCCTTTTGAAGAACTGTATATAATGATGGGTGAAGAATTAACATATCAGACCAGAGAGACGTTGAGCTGCAACTCACATCCAAAGTGGTTTGAACTCTGAATCTCAACATGAGGTAGAGAAGATAAAGTCACCTCCCGCATACAATCACTGGTATGGCTGATTAGCTGTCCTAAGTAAAGTATCTAGAAAAGCGAATTTAAGTGGGACCATTCTACTACCCTTCTCAAATCCCCATAGTATGCTACTCTCATCACCCCACTGAAACCCATCAACACAGCTGGCTAGCCTATCTTCAAATAACCATCTTCCAGGGCAAATGGAAGGAGAATAAACTCCATAGTTCTGTTTAGGACTACACGACAAGTCACCGGATACCGAACAACAGCGGAAGAGAACAACAACAATCAACAACAATCAAAGCCTTACAAGAGTGCCACAAAAAGGCCCAACACCCTTTCCAAGAAGGCCTGGTTCCAACAGAAATACACGAAGAACAAAGACATTTCACATAAATACATTAATGATCTCTTACTAAAAGAGGGTGGCGGGTTTGTGTGCAAAGTATATGATTACTGTGAGGGTAGTTTCTAAATGTACCAAACTATTGTGTCTCTGTCCCTCTCTGCCTTTTATACTCGCTTCGAGGCAAGCAACACCGAAGCATGCATGAGAGCACCAGCTGTTCCTAACGGCTGTGTGATCACGCTCTCCGTAGCCGATGTGAGCAAGACTGTGGGGCCAGATGGATTACCAGGATGTGAAGTCTAAGTCCAAAAGGCTCCTTAACAGCTTCTACCCCCAAGTCATAAGACTGCTGAACAATTAATCAAACGACCAACCGGACTATTGGCATTGACCCCCCCTTGTTTTTACACTGCTGCTACGCACGGTTTATTATCTATGCATAGTCAATTTACCCCTACCTACATGTACAAATTACCTCAAATTACCTGTACACCGCACATTGACTGTATATAGCCTCGTTATTGTTATGTAATTTTCTTGTGTTACTTAAAAAAAAAAAGTTTTACTTTGGTTTTATTAGAAAATATTTTCTTAACTCTATTTTCTAAAAAACTGCATTGTTGGTTAAGGGCTTGTAAGTAAGCATTTCACGTTAAGCTGTTGCATGTGACAAATACAATTTTTAGATTTGATTTGAGTATAGTGCAAAAGCCTCCAACATGCTACACTGTACCCTAAAACATGTGGCTGTCTCAGTGTGCTTATTGTGTGCCAGCCAGGACACCGACATTATCACAGTCACGCCGTTGCCTTTGGTTACGGCCAAACCTGTCATCGATCTGTGTTCCCCGGGTAATATGACAGCTCTGATTGGCTACTAATGGCAGCTAGAATTTAGAGGAAAAAAAGCCCCCTTTTTCGTCCGTCATTAACTCCCACAGAGAGAGATGGTCTGGTGGGCACAATCTGAATTCCCCTGTTGTCACGCAACACAAAACAGAATATGGTACAGAGCTGGCAGGGTCCAGTCCAACATCTGACATAAAAAAAGAAAGAAATGAGCGAGTGACATATCGGATTTGTATTGTGTGTGTCTGGCAAGCGTACAGACGTGGGGTGCGGCTCCCAAAAACTGTCACTCTGCATTATGTGCTCCCTGAGCGTTTTCTTTTTTCCTCTCCTCAGACGTGCATTTGTGCCTCTACGTCACTCTATGGCTGGCCAACAGGATGGATGGGGGAATGGAGCCGTTCTCCTTCTTTTCTTAGACCCACTTTTCTTTAATACAGTATGTTGCGTAGAATCATCTTCTCTCTGTCCCCTACTGCTGAGCATATCACTCTCTAGCCTCTGAAACTGCTCTTTGTTGTTTCTGTCTGACTCACTGAATACTATCGTCAAACAGAGTTCATAGGATGCCACAGGCATTCTGTATATTGGGGCCACAAATAAAACACTTTTAAACCTAGCGTGCATGCTTTTTATCTTTATGCAACCATCTCCCATGAGGCACCTGTGCTGGTTTGAGGACACCTGGGGGTGTAAACAGGAGGTAGTGACCCTAAAAATAAAGGTGACTGTTTCTTTACATATTTTCTTTCTGTCCATGGAGACACAGCAAGAGGTAAGGGTGAAGGGGCATTACACCAAGCCTCTCTAAAACAACAACAGACAAATCACATGGATCCTATCATAGGATGGTCAATCTGTAACACAGATTGTCAACTCATCCAATGAGCAATAATACACACGTGGAGCTCTGATGTGGTCACTATGTATGAGGCTTTAGCCAAGCTCTATTGCTGAAGGTTGTATCTGAAAGCAGCCATCTTGTTTCTCCCAGGACAAAATTGCTCTCAGAGCGCATCATGACTCTCTGGCAGCGAGATGGCCCTCCCTGCAGCTATATTGAAACTGCTGTCTGTGCCTGACGCTTCACAGAGAGAGAAAGAAAGGGAGCGAGATGGAGAGTGAGAGTGAGAGTAAGAGGCAGAGCCAGCCTGCTAAGGCCCCCTACTCCCACAGAATACATTATGCCCCCCGCTTTTAAGCTGGTGAGACTATTACCCAGAAGCCCCTTGGAAGTTCTTATCAGTGACAGCCAGATGGAAAGCACATGAGCAATGTCAATACCTCCAGACTTGATGATCGAGAGGGCAAAAAATTGCCTTTAAGGCAAAATTCAGCGGCTACAGATTTGCATCCGTTTCAATCAGCAAAATAAATTGCATTAATGACTATGTATTTGATCACTTTCATTTTTATACCAAGATGCTGGAAGGGGAGTGGTTTGGTAGCACCAATGTATGTGTGCGATTTAAATGCTAGTGCCTTAAAAGTGGGAGGCTTGTTCTTCTTTTTGAATTGTGCACAATTCCATTTGTAAGGTTTGTCTGTGTGTGAATGCCTTCCTTTGTGATAATGTCTTTGCATCTTTCTAGGTTTGTCTTCGAGACATTAAGATAATTAAAGGTGTAGGCACAACACGTTCCAAATGGAAACATACATTGAATATCCCATATAAAACCCTCAGACAGAATCTAATAGGCTGTGGTAGGGCTGTGCATCCAGGTATGTCAATATGTGTCTGGCCAAATCAAATCAACACTGAATATTCTTCTGGATACAACAGTGCCCTCTAGTGCCACATTGATAAATAGTTGTCAAATAGCCAAGTCAGTTACTACAGCAACCCCACAGTTACCCAAGGGTGGTGTGCTCACGAGAGCGGATTCAGAGGCTGGCCATGAATCAAAAAGGTCAATGAGGATGTTGTGACCCTGACTGGAGAAGACTGATAAGGATGATGCCTAGTTTGCTAGGTACAACGCTAACCTTTTCTTTATAACGCCACATCAATCATCAAGGGGGTAAATACCCATAATGCACCACATGGTCCTTTTGTTTTGGATTGACGTCGCCGTGGTGCTCTGACCCACTTTCAGCAGTGGGCAGGTTATTTTAAGATTTCACAACGGAGAGCTGCCCACAGGGCAAAAAAAGGTGGATTGCCTGGCCAATGACTTACAGATATGCAAAGCAGATGTCTATGTAAGGATGATCCTAATGAATACTAATGCAAAGAATGTACAAATTCGCTTGTGCGCACTCAGTCAAGAGTAATTTGTGAAACATTCAGCATTTACATATCTCTAAGAATAGCATTAAGTTATGACAAAACATGGACATGAGGACATCTGGTGTACACAATGGCACAAAATGTCAAACTCGAGTCCCCAAATTACCTCAAAGATGTGACGCTTCATTGTTCTATCAGGTGGCTTTAAATGATAATTTCCAACCCACTGCTGACATGGAGATGAAATGACACGTCAGTTCAGCTCAGGGAGCTACATCATAGGGGTCAAAGGTTGATCCTGTGGGCAATTCATCTGCAAAGACATGGCGAGGCGACAGACCACGTCAGACAAATAACAGATTATCAGCTTTGAAACCCACCAAGAGAAAATAGAAAGCCAATGACAGCTACTCCATCAAAGAATGGCTGGGTGGGACTAGAAGATTTGTGTTGCTCTATTTCATCATTACTTTACCAACTTATCATACCAAGGGCCATTTGATCAGGTTAACATACTTGCTATCTTGCAAGAGTGATATTTTACTCTACATGACTGAACAGTTATCACATTTTCACAGTTTACACAAAAATATGGGAAACAAGTACAGCTGTACAGTCAGTGACAGTCCCTTTCATATCGCAATTCTTTACATTGCCTTCACTGTAGGACATGTATTTATAACTAGAACCAACGTCCTGTCCCCTGGTTTATCAGCCTCTCACTTCTCTTTCATAGGTTATAATAGATCAGTGACGGCTTTAACATTCAGGAATCAATACAATTATGAGGACCAACTCTGTTGAAAGTCCTAGGTATCTGTAGCTGATTTAGGTATATGGCAAAACACCACAAGCTTGGACTTCTCATTTCATTCTTTTTCTTAAAGAGCATGAAAAAAAAAATCAATGCTTGGCTTTAAGAACATAACTGAAACTATAAATACTGTATTATGTTGCTGCGTTGAAGTGTCAAAAAGTGCTTCTGATATCTAATTTAAAAGACCGTACTTAAAATGAAAATGTAGCGAACTGGTGTCCCATCACAGTATTGAATACAGACTATTGGAAATCATATGTAATTAGAAGAATCTTGAATTCCAACCCTATTTTGATGGTAAACATTACAATAACCCCATTAAAGATAGAATCCTTAGTTGCTACATCCATATTTGGACTTAAGTTAATGATATATGCCCATTGATTCTTAAAGAATATAACTTATCAATGCCTCATGAGCTTAGTTCAACTGCTGTACCAGTATCAGAACCCAAAATATAAGCCTTTTTTCCCCTCCAATGTTTGTAAACAATGTAAATGTAAACAACAAATGTATCGCCTCAAAACATGGTTAAAACTACAATGTTGATATCATGGATGGTCAGTCCTTGCATCCATAGCTCTGTCTATGAATGTGAGAGTGGCTACATTTCTCCAGGCTTTTACCAAACGTTTTAAATGTTACCTTTATTTAACTAGGCAGGTCAGTTAAGAACAAATTCTTATTAACAATGACCAAAACAGAGACGGGGTGTTACACTTTGTTATTGTTTCAACTAAGGATTCTCCCTTTAAATTAAAGGAACATGTATCTATGTTTATTTACATGCATCCCCATTATGTGTGCTTTTAATGTACTATGAAATACTGAAAACTACTGAACATGTTTAAGTATCCAATTACAAGCCATGTATTAACCACAACATACTATAATGAAACAGGGTTTTTGCTGTTACTCAAGTTATCTGACAGTAGAAGGCAGCAATGCCATTCAACTCTTATTTACTTGAAAGCTCCAAATCAATTGCTGAAGTGTAAACAGCTTATTTTCTCACATTTTGTCTTAGAATCCTTCCATTCTCCATTAGAAGCATACTAACTCCTTTACTAACAAGTAACTGGTAAATACCAAGACTATAGGATCTGTCGTGTGGCTGGAATTGTAACAAATCCAAACAATTGATCCCACAGCTACAGATCTAGTAGAGGGTATTTAGAGGTCATTATCAGCTCCCCTTTGCAAGTGCATGTAAATGCTCTCTATTCAACCATTAGCTTGGATCAGAAAGGGGGTGGGGTGTCTGTGTTACAAAACTGGACAAGAGGAGGAATATAAACATCGCACTCATCAGGCACATGGGCCCTAGACCGTGCCATTGCACCTGCCATAAAATTCAAGTACCAAACAAACAACCACACAGCCACAAAGTGAAGTCCCAGCTGCACTCAGACCAACGTGAGTCAGAGAGCCAGAGAGAAGAGAGGGGATGCATCAGGCTCGATTAGGCCGACACCCATCACTGATCTCCTCCATTGCCCCCAGTCATTACTGCCACATACACAGCTGCCACTCTTAAAGACCGGCAGGTGGACATGTTGTTTATTTGCCTGTTTCTGGTCAATTGACCAACACCTGCAAACACATCATGGACATGTATCCATGGTATAAACATGTAGACATCTATGGAATAAACATGTAGACATCTGGAATAAACATGTAGACATCCACAACATGAATAAACATGTAGACATCCACAACATGAATAAACATGTAGACATCCACAACATGTAGACATCTACAACATGGAATAAACATGTAGACATCCACAACATGGTATAAACATGTAGACATCAACATGGTATAAACACATGGTATAAACATGTACATGGTATAAACATGACATCCACAACATGGACATAAACATGTAGACATCTACAACATGGTATAAACATGTAGACATCTACAACATGGAATAAACATGTAGACATCCACAACATGGTATAAACATGTAGACATCTACAACATGGTATAAACATGTAGACATCTACAACATGGAATAAACATGTAAACATGAAACATGTAGACATCTACAACATGGAATAAACATGTAGACATCTATGGAATAAACATGTAGACAACATGGAATATAAACATGTAGACATCTACAACATGGAATAAACATGTAGACATCCACAACATGGTATAAACATGTATACAACATGTATAAACATGATATCTACAACATGGATAAACATGTAGACATCATGGAATAAACATGTAGACATCCACAACATGGATCTACAACATGGTATAAACATGTAGACATCTACAACATGGAATAAACATGTAGACATCTACAACATGGAATAAACATGTAGACATCCACAACATGGTATAAACATGTAGACATCTACAATACATCTACAACATGGAATAAACATGTAGACATCTACAACATGGTATAAACATGTAGACATCTACAACATGGAAAACATAAATCATGTATAAACATGACATCCACAACATGGTATAAACATGGAATAAACATGTACATCCACAACATGGTATAAACATGTAGACATCTACAACATGGTATAAACATGTAGACATCCACAACATGGAATAAACATGTAGACATCTACAACATGGTATAAACATGTAGACATCCACAACATGGAATAAACATGTAGACATCTACAACATGGTATAAACATGTAGACATCTACAACATGGAATAAACATGTAGACATCCACAACATGGTATAAACATGTAGACATCTACAACATGGTATAAACATGTAGACATCCACAACATGGAATAAACATGTAGACATCTACAATATGGTATGAATATGTAGACATCTACAACATGGAATAAACATGTAGACATCCACAACATGGTATAAACATGTAGACATCTACAACATGGTATAAACATGTAGACATCTACAACATGGTATAAACATGTAGACATCTACAACATGGTATAAACATGTAGACATCCACAACATGGAATAAACATGCAACAATAAACAACATGGAATATAAACATGTAGACATGTATAAACATGTAGACATCTACAACATGAAACATGTAGACATCCACATGTACATGGAATAAACATGTATAAACATCTACAACATGGTATAAACATGTAGACATCTACAACATGAATCTACAATATGGTATGAATATGTAGACATCTACAACATGGTATAAAAATGTAGACATCCACAACATGGAATATAACATCACAATGGTATGAATATGTAGACATCTACAACATGGAATAAACATGTAGACATCCACAACATGGTATAAACATGTAGACATCTACAACATGGTATAAACATGTAGACATCAGCAACATGGTATAAACATGTAGACATCCACAACATGGAATAAACATGTAGACATCCACAACATGGTATAAACATGTAGACATCTACAACATGGTTTAAACATGTAGACATCTACAACATGGTATAAACATGTATGGTATGAATAGCTTGTCTTAAATTACTTTTTTTTCTGTTGGTTGTGATTATGATCATATGCCAATACAATTGAGGAAAATATCCACCTAAAATGTAGGATACATCTCATATTTGACTGGAGGAGGAAGCCATTTGTGACATTTCTTTCCCTGAGGAAGTGAGGAGAGATGAGAGCTGGCCGAGCTGTATGCCTGCCCCTTCCCCAGTGCCTCCCACAATACCAGCATGCACCTGCCACCTCAGGTTACAGTGTGTGGGCTCTCTCGGATGTTTGCTCTTGCCGGCGCGACTGAGACGCCTGGCTGACCACAGCAATACCGCTCCACCTCCTCCTGGCCCCTCATCCACAATCAGCTCTATTGTTAGTGAAGGAGGGAGCGATAGAGAGAAAGAGAGGTGAAAAGGAAGAGCGTTGGTTGAAAGGGCAAGAGAATAAATGGGCAAAATAAAAAGAAGGGGAAAGAAACACAAGGCCTACAGACAGACAAAATGATCTCCAAACAAGAGACAGAAATGAAGGAAATTGGGACTGATACAACCGGGTTGGGAGGAGAGACAGCGAGTGAAACAGGGGGTGGGGTGATTTAAGGCAGACAGAATTACGGACTGAAGGGGACGTGAGAGTGAGAGATAGGGAGGGCTCGTGTGTGAATCAGAGTGACAGTGAGTCACGCACAAAGATAAACAGCCCGGGTGCAGCCCTGTAATGGCTTTGCACTGGTCATTTGTCACTCAGATTGAATAGCAAACAGTGGGGAAGGCAATGGCAAGGCTATGCACTGCCACTTACTATTGCCCAAGGATGTCTAATAGCGAACAGCCCAATCTGTCCATGCAAGCACTGCAGATTATTCTGGTCACAGGACAAACAAACAAAATGGCCACCCATTGAAGGAACACTTCCAAGACTCAGAAAATCGTAAGCAAGTATGAAGTGCATAACTTATCCACAAGGTTGGAAAACAAATTAGTACACAAGTGAGCACATGTTATGGTATGGAATGGGCTTGATATTGCACATGTGGACATAAAAAATACAAATAAAGCCCACAGGTCTGAGTACTCTACTGTAGAACTCTAATGATTGGTCATGAGATCATGTTGATGTGATGTCACAAATACAAGGAGGTACAGCCAAGAACATTCAAAACTGCACGAGAGTATTGCTAAAAGCTTTATTTCTCAAACCATTCAAATAAGTAAAATATGTTTTGAAGAATCATAGTTTGAGAGATAAGATAAGTGAACAAAAAGTGAATAGCCCAGTGTCAACAGAAAAATTGTCCATTTTAGCAATTATAATTCACAACAGTACATTGGATATCCCATCCCAAGGTAGGACTAACAGTAGTTCAACGCTTGTTCACACCATCAATTAATAGCAGATATTCTATTTTATTCTCCTAAATTCTGAAGGTTGTGAGTTAAAACACCTAAAAACCGCAATATTTTACTAAGCTAAGTCAATGTGTAAATCACAGCCCTAAAAATGGCAGCATGTTCCAAATGCATCAGTATACACATACCAACTGTGTGGTTTTCAAAATATCAAACCAAATAAATACTTAGGTGCAAGAAATAAAATAATATCAAAGTGCTCTCGGGAAGCAGACATAGTGTCCACCATTTTGGAAAAATACTCCTGGAAAATGTACTCAGGATTACAGAAGTAGTGGTGTAAACATTCATTGAAGTGAGTGCAGTGCCATCTGGTGGATGTTTCTCATCATATTTCTAGTCTCCGTCGGTCGAAGATAACCATTCAACTGTGTCATTTCTGACCATCACAATGAGTTTACTGTCTATTTGTCCTTGGGTCTGCAAGGGAAAAAGCAGCAATATGGAATCTTCAGATGAGTTATTATCAACATTAAGTCAAATAGAGAGGGATACTTCCAGGGAAAAACACTGTCAAACAAAAGTCACTACTTCTACTGGTGTAAGTCATGTATGCTATAGGGAAAACCCATTCTGTGGCTATGGCTAGCTGCAACCGTGTTTGTTCAGTACCGTGTTTGTTCAGTACTGTGTTTGTTTAGTACCGTGTTTGTTCAGTACCGTGTTTGTTTAGTACTGTGTTTGTTTAGTACCGTGTTTGTTCAGTTCTGTGTTTGTTCAGTACTGTGTTTGTTTAGTACCGTGTTTGTTCAGTACTGTGTTTGTTTAGTACCGTGTTTGTTCAGTACTGTGTTTGTTTAGTACCGTGTTTGTTCAGTACTGTGTTTGTTTAGTACCGTGTTTGTTCAGTTCTGTGTTTGTTCAGTACTGTGTTTGTTTAGTACCGTGTTTGTTCAGTACCGTGTTTGTTCAGTACTGTGTTTGTTTAGTACCGTGTTTGTTCAGTTCTGTGTTTGTTTAGTACCGTGTTTGTTCAGCACAGACCACTATGAATGAATGGCAATTATTGAGTGAGGACAATTCCTAAGCAAAAAGACATGGTCTTCTGAGAACATGTGTGAAATGTGCCCGCTTAAACCTGTTGAATGTTTTATTCATACGATATCAAAAAAAACTATAGAAAAACAATCATTACTTTTAAAGAAGGCATTCTAGATACACTAATAGTTACATTGCAATAAATAGAGGCAGAGAAATCCTTCTCATGTGATTATATCAACCCAGGACCCCAATTTTAAATTAAATATGTCTCCAATCTGTCAAACAATTGTTCTTCACTTCCAGTCCAACTCACCCCTCAAAGCCCCCAAGCTACATCATCAGCCCATTAACAGGCTCTCAGCGGTGCCCCCTAGCTGTTGGTGAGCAGAGTGCATGACCCTAGCCTTTTTCACAGTGATGGGCAGGAGCTCCCCTGTGGCTTTCATCTGCTCAATCTTCCTGGCTAACGCCACGTCAGTCTCAATGACTAGGGCACACTTCTGGGCGTAGCTCACCAGGGTCTCCTCTCGTGGGCGGAACATCCCCACCAGCGGCAGGGTTTCCTTGGCTGCCAGGTAGAGCTCAGCGATGGACGCCGTGTTGGCAATGGTGTTCCTGTCGATGCCGTAGTGACGGAAAGCGCCACTCATGCTCTTCTTCTTGATGAAGGCCGAGAGGACTTGTTTGTAGCGGTGGATCACGTATTGGACGCCAGTGGCTGAGGAGAAGAGAGAGAGACAATGAGGAAGGGGAAGATGGTATGTCCGTGCGAGAAGTGCTGAACTGTATGAAAACTGATTTGGAATGTGGGGATTGAAGAGTTGAAAAATGGTTCAATGTTGAGGAAGACAACTTACCCTTTCGTCTTAAAGAAAATAGGTATTGCATGCAGTCTCTGTGGATCCAGTCAAAAAAAATCAAATTGCTCTTTTTAGTTGCTGCTTTAATTTGCAACTACATTTCACTAAAAGGCTTTGGGTTGATCTCTCAAATCAATATTTTAGTATAAAAACATATTCTGAACATTTAATTCTAACATTATTATAACAATTATATGATGAAATGTTGAATATAGTTCCTGATGTTTTGAAACTTTTCAAACAATAACTATTTTAACAAGGTAAGTTGACTGACATTTACAGCAATGACCTGGGAAATAGTTACAGGGAAGAAGGGGGAGGTTGAATGAGTCAATTGGAAGCTGTGGATTAATAAGTGGCCATGATGGTCTGAGGGCCAGATTGGGAATTTAGCCAGGACACCGGGGTTAACACCCCTACGATAAGTGCCATAGGATCTTGAGTGACCACAGACATTCAGGGCCCCCGTTTAACGTCCATCTGAAAGACGGCACCCTACACAGGGCAATGTCCCCAATCACTGCCCTGGGATATTGTTATTTAGAACAGAGGAAAAAGTGCCTCCTACTGGCCCTCCAACACCACTTCCAGCAGCATCTGGTCTTCTATCCAGAGACCGACTAGGACCAACCCTGCTTAGCTTCAGAGGCAAGCCAGCAGTGAGATACAGGGTGGTATGCTGCTGGCTAACTGAGTCAATACTATCAGATGGATTTGTTTATTATTTGTGGGCAGAACAATTTTAAAAAATGAATGGGAAAAGTAGAAACCGATCAGATGCTGAAAGCAAACTTGTACAGTACTCATAGGCATGATAATAATACCCTTTTTTAGCATACCTCTCTTCCTGCTGTAGTCTTTCCCTTTCTTTCCTCTCCTCCTGTCCTTGTGGTGTCTCCGCTTCTTGTGGTCGCTCGAGGCTCCGGACATAACGGTGGAGACAGACATTTCTGAGCCACTTTCATTACTGAAGGAAGAGCTGGATGATGCAACCCTCTCTCTCTTCCGGGGTTTGGGTTCGGAATACAGTGACTTCCCTGCTTTAGGTGCTGTGATGAGACAAGACGGAGTGATCCGCTTTTATTCCCACCTTTCACTTATTTCTTACATTATATGGAGATACGGTATAAAATAGAGGTAAATAAGTATTTAACACTGAATTAGGTCCTTATGATAACATACAAATCCCCATTTAAATAATACATACAGATTCCACTGTCCAGTCCACTGTAACAACAGCACCATTCAGGACTGGGGGCACTGACCTTCAGCGGCTGAAGTGGCGGTGGTAGTGAAGGTTGGGACAGAGCGCTGGCTGGTCAGGTTCTCAATCTGGCTCCTGAGGAACTTCCTGTCCTGCTGCAGGTCCTCCACCTGTCTCTCCAGGGCAGCAATGCGCTCCTGTTTACCTTCCAGCATGCACTGCAGCTTGGTGATGGTCAGCATGACCCGGGGAGGCAGGCTGCCCTCAGGCTGGGAGGCCGCTGGAGGAACACCCAGGGGTGAAAACAAGGTAGTACGGTCCGGTACGGCGTCCAGGAAAAATAAATAGTGGTAGTATGCCGTACCGGTATAACATGAGCATATCATAATCATTAAAACAAAATGTCAAGAAAACTGTAGGCTATTACACCACTTATCTTTACCGCATGTCAGAGGCATGAACAGTTAGCGAATACTTTAAAACGGGGGGTACAGCCTACGCTCCAAAATGCCATGTGGTTCGACAACATTTTTTAAACATTTTGCCAAGGCAAAGATGAGTGGCCGACACGAAGATGCGCAACGACAACAGTGGACGCATAAATTCTGGCCTAATGACGCTTGCTTTTTGGTGTTCTGTGTAACAGGTATGTTTACGATTAGGCCCACTATTGATTTAATATGGATTCTATATGTAATTCTATGATTAGGCCCATAAAACATTTTTGTTATGTCTACTTTCACCCCTGGGAACATGATACATTAGTAGTGAGAAATAGAAGCTAGCTGCACACTGACGCAATACATGTATTATTAATGACCCAAAGTATTATTATACAGTTGTAATACAGTAGTATTATTGGACATATCAGCCACCAGTGTGTGAATACACACAACCCACTGGAAGATCTAGGACTATACATGGATTATGGGTAATAAAGTCATCTTAAGGCATCTTGGTGCATGCATTTTTCTAGAACTCTATGCAGTTCTTACTGGATACAGCACTGCTGGGTGTGTTGTCCTGCTCCACATCGCTAGTTGCCCCAGAGGTCATGCTCTCCCACTTGACAACTTCCAGGTCATGCTCCTGCTTTAGCCAGTGCTGTGAGGAACCCACCCGGGCCTTCCTCCTCACGGTGCTGGAATCGATCTCTACACTGGGAGAGTACACTATCGGCTCCTGTTGCCACACAGAGGACATCTCTAGTCTCTACTTGGGAGGGAGATAGGGAGGAAGAAGAAGGCATGGCCAGTGTTGCAATGCACTGTTTGGTATAACTTTCTAAAATAACACATAAAATGCCCTCTGAGTAATAACTTTAAACCTCCACTAACCTTGACCCCAGGCATGTGTCTGGTGCACGCACACACACACACACACACACACACACACACACACACACACACACGCTTGAGGTTTCCATGGAGATGCCTACCCATACACCTACCTAGAGATTTGTCAAATTTACTCAGATGCTCAAATTCATAAAAGTAGTAAAACCAGTACAAATATAGGCTTTTACATTCCAGTCAGTGAGTCATTATTATTAACTATTCATTAGTTACACAGTTAATTATTACAACTGAAAGTTGCGTACAAAAGACAATGCATTTGATCTTTCAGTAATAATTTACTTACTACAGCAGTATATTCATTACGTAGGCGTTTTTAATATAAACAAATCTGTAAAATTACTATGTTTTAGCACAAATATATGACTTTAAACCGTTGGTTGTATTGTGTCAACGCATTATAATATGCTACCATTTCTTTATGAGCGATAATTAACCTTTCAAGATGGATGCAAATGGCTGCAAACTAGGCAGCAAAATAGAGCCACTAATGAGCCTTTGTGACCTTACCGTCTTGAAAAACCTTTTACTTCTAGATATTTTAAGACTACAAACCGAGGTTTGGCAGTTTGCAGGTTACTTCTTTCCAAAATAGTAGTTTCGTCATGCAGGTGTCCAATGCATGCGTCTCAGCAGATAAGAGCATCCTTCGTAGTAGCCTAGCCTGAATAGCCGCTTGTGGTCGCTATATAACCGTTTTTTTTTAACGGATACACTATTGGAGGGGACGCGGGCTGCTGTCTCTTTGTAGTGGTGTCAAAGACAAGGAAAGGGGTATAGTGCTATCCAAGATCCTTGGAGCGTCCCTACCCTAATCTTAACCCCTACCCTTGACCTAACTCTAACCTTAATCATAACCCTTATTTTAACCATTTTAAATGTCCATTTTAATGGGGTGATGGCAGAAAAATGCTATTTGACCTGTGACAATGACAAACATGTGCACCTAGGGAGTTTGAGTGTAAAATTGCCAAGTCTATACTAATGATATACACAGTACCAGTCAAATGTTTGGACACACCTACTCATTCCAGGGGTTTTTTTATTTGTACTATTTTCTACATTGTAGAATAATAGTGAAGACATACAAACTATGAAATAACACATATGGAATCATGTAGTAACCAAAAAAGTGTTAATCGAATCAAATATATATTTTATATTTGAGATTCTTCAAAGTAGCCATCCTTTGCCTTGATGACATCGTTGCATTTCAATTGACAGATGCACCTTGTTAAAAGTTAATTTGTGGAATTTCTTTCCTTCTTAATGCGTTTGAGCCAATCCGTTGTGTTGTGACAAGGTAGGGGTGGTATACAGAAGATAGACTTATTGTCACGCCCTGACCTTAGAGATCCTTATTTATTCTCTGTTTAGTTAGGTCAGAGTGTGACTCGGGTGGGAAAACCTTTGTTGTTTTTGCCGAGTGTATCGCCATCCAATGGAGAAGATGGAGGCAGCGAAGGCGGAACGGTGACGATACGAAAAGTTACCTCAACAACAGAAGTGCATCGCCGTCCAAGGGAGCAGATGGAGGCAGCGAGAGCGGAACGGCGACTATACGAAGTTAGCTCAACGACGGAAGCACGGGGAGATTGCCGGAGGTAGGGTTTAGAACTGAGCCAACTCCCCATGCTTATCGTGGGGAGCGTGTGACTGGTCAGGCACCGTGTTTTGCAGTGATGCACACAGTGTCTCCAGTGAGCGTTTACAGGCTGTTCCGGTACCACGTACCAGGCCTCCAGTATGTCTCACCAGCCTGGTAAGCTCTGTGACAGCTCCAAGAACCAGGCTTCCAGTATGTTTCCTCAGTCCGGTGAGACCTGTTCCGGCTCCACGTACGAAGACTCTAGTGATGATCCATGGCACGAAGCCTCCAGTGACGATCCATGGCCAGGAGCCTCCAGTGATAATTCATGGCCCGGCGCCTGTAGTGATGATCTATGGCACGGAGCCTCCAATGATAATCCATGGCCTGGAGCCTCCGGTGATAATCCATGGCACGAAGCCTCCGGTGATGATCCATGGCCCGGAGCCTGCAGTGAAAATCCAGGGCACGGAGCTTCCAGCGACAGTCCCCAGTCCGGAGCCTCCAGCGACGGCCCCAGTCAAGAGCTTGCTGCGATGATCTACGGTCCGGAGGTCCCGGCGATGATCCCTGCACCGGAGGCACCACCGGAGTGGGTACTGTCACGCCCTGATCTTAGAGAGCCTTATTTATTCTCAATGTTTGGTTAGGTCAAGGTGTGACTCGGGTGGGAATATCTGTTTTCTATTTCTTTGTTGTTTTTGCCAAGTGTGATTCCCAATCAGAGGCAGCTGTCTATCGTTCTCTGATTGGGGATCATATATAAGTTGTGATATTCCGTTTGGGTTTTGTGGGGTGTTATTTTCTGTTTAGTGTGTGCCTGATGGAACTGTTCGCATTCGTTTTTTGAATTTGTTATTTTTGTTTGAGTTTTCCTTGAAAATAAATATCATGAACACTTTCCACACTGCGCTTTGGTCCACTCTTCCTTCCAACCGCTGTGTCTTTGTGAGACGCAGAGTAGGTGAACAGATGAGCTCCGCATGTGTGGTTCCCACCGTGAAGCATGAAGGAGGTGTGATGGTACTTTGTTGGTGACACTGATTTATTTTGAATTCATAGCACTCAACCAGCATGTCTACCACAGCATTCTGCAGCGATACGCCATCCCATCTGGTTTGCACTTAGGACTTTGTCTTTCAGCTGGACAATGACCAAGAAACACACCTCCAGGCTGTATAAGGGCTACTTGACCAAGAAGGACAGTGATGGAGTGCTGCGTCAGATGACCTGGCCTCCATAATCACCCGACCTCAACCCAATTGAGATGGTTTGGGATGAGTTGGACCTCAGAGTGAAGGAAAAGCAGCCGACAGGTGCTCAGCATATGGGAACTCCTTCAAGAGTTCATGAAGCTGGTTGAGAGAATGCCAACAATGTGCAAAGCTGTCATAAAGACAAAGGGTGCCAACTTTGAAGAATCTTTTTATTTGTAACACTTTTTTTGGTTACAAATGATTCCAATATGTGTTATTTCTGAGTTTTGATGTCTTCGCTATTATTCTACAATGTAGAAAATAGTTTTAAAAAATAAAGAAAAACCCTTGAATGAGTAGGTGTCCAAACTTTTGACTGGTACTATATAAATAATTGAAAATGTGATTATATTAGGCTTATGTTCAAAGAGAAACACACACGCACAGAAAAATGTTAAACATACATTTTATTCTGTAATTGTCATGTGGTTATTTGTTACCAAACACATTCTTTGGCTGACACAAAGGCAAATATTGGTCCCTATTCCATATCTTTCCATAAGGGCAGGTGTGCATGGCCTAAACCCTGTTAACATTTCCTCTCTTGAATTCAATTCACATCAGTAGTCAGCATTATAAATTGCTATAAATACAGGTATCTGAAGTTATTCAGCTGAGATTACAGGACTTTCTAATATGACCAAAAGCCTAATATGTTAATACAGCTGCTGTTACGCAACACACAATTGACTATTCATATTGTCATAAGAACACATACCTTCTGACATTGCCTCATACCTTCCACAACACCATTTTGTGGCTATATCTGTAAACATATTTATTGAATATATAATATTGTCGTCTAAATAAAAGGTAATATTTTAATACCCTAGCTAACAGTTCTAAACACTCGTTAATACTGGCGATGGAGTTTGGGGTGGAAGATACTGGCACTGGATCAATCAAATCTATATAGCATCTCATTAAACATGGACCAAATGTTTTGCTGCCCGTTTAAAATGCAAGGGTAAAAATATGAACCATTACATATTTGTACACAAGTTACCAGTTGGGTCAAAAATATTTGTTTATGACTGCTCTAGGGCAATGCAGTTTTATCAGCAATGCATGTCATGTTGAAATAGAAATCATTTAGAAACTGCCACATATCTGTGCACTACAGATCCTATCGGCAGGGTAGCCTAGTGGTTAGAGCGTTGGACTAGTAACCGAAAGGTTGCAAGTTCAAATCCCCGTGCTGACATGGTACAAACCTGTCGTTCTGCCCCCGAACAGGCAGTTTATCAGCAATGCATGTCATGTTGAAATAGACAAGATTTAGAAACCCACTGTTCCTAGGCAGTCATTGAAAATAAGAATTTGTTCTTAACTGACTTGCCTAGTAAAATAAAGGTAAAATAAAAAAAAGTACATGCCGCATTGGACATAGGTCTGATAAGATCAATACAATGCTCTACTGTAATCGTCCAGCAACACCCTGTTCCAGTTCCTACAAATGCCTTTTTGTGTGCAGACTGACCTTCCTACCAAGCACTGAACCACCTGATCCTACTGAACTTCACTTAACCGGTTTCACTGCAGCAAAGAGAATGTTGGGAACTTTGAAATCTAGAGATAACTTCAAGGACTAGAGCCACTATATGTTCCAATGGTAAAATGGATTGTTGGTCTAAAGTATACTATGTTAAGTCTCTATACTAGTCCTAGCACTCCTCTAGATCAAAACTAATCATGTCACATGCACACAACTGTCTTTAGTATACTCAGGGAACCTAGACATCAATGCAAAATCAGGAGAACAGAACCAGCTGGATTTGAGTGATCTCCAGTTCCACCCCCTGCCCTATCTGAGAATGTCGCATGATTGGGGACAGTAGGACTGATTGTAAGTAGCGTTAGTTTGTCCAGGAGTGAGCAGCAGCACCCTTTGTCCCTTTTAGGCACTCTGATCTCTCCTCCCTCTCCCTCCCTCTCTATATATCTCTCCCTCCCTCTCACTCCCTCAATGGCAGACAGCCAGCAGGAGACGTTTGAAGTCTCCACCACACTCAGATTTGATGGCATCCTTCAGGGACATGTCATACTTCTCCAGGTACATGTCTTTAATGGTCTCCAGGTCATACTGTTGAACAGAAAACACATCTCATCAGCTGACTTCTGTCTGCTTTTAGATTAATCAACCGAGTCCAGGAGTCTAAAAGGGGCATTTTCTTAATGATTTCCCTGAGCCATGTATAATGCATTTGCAATTGCTGCCGAAGTAGTCGGCAAAATTAGCATAGCCTCTTTGGATGACATACCCCCAAACTATGTTCATGTCATTATTTGCATGGTTTACAAATGTGACCATAAAGTAAAGTATTTAATATACATTTTATGCATGTAGTCAGTAGTCACAAACGTATTTGGTGTCTTTGATAGAACAAAGCACGATCCTAAGACTCTGTCAGAGTGCATGTCCATACATTACCTCAGAGCGGCATATGACGATGCGGATGAGGGTGTCCTCATCAGTGCCTGCTCCTTTCATGGCTTCATTCAGTCGCCGGGCGAAATAAAGCTGAGGGTTCTTAGCAACCCTCACTGAAAAGAGAAAATGGCTTAAAATACACTGATTTTCTCAACCAAAATAAAGACAGCTATTTGTAAGGCACCTGACACATCGTATTCAAGTGAGTAACTTTTCAATCTAGTTGAATGTACTGCTTTTAAGTTGTGTACACACCAAGTGTGATGTAGCAGCCCTTCAGTGTCCCAGAGACCTCATTCTCAATGGCATCCAGAATTTCCGTTCCAGAGAGCTGGGACAAACGAAACAGGGTTAGCATAACACTAAGCATACACAGCAGTACAGAGGATAGATCACATGGAGCCTTCTGTGTTTACAAAAGAAAGAGACTGATAACAGATACAGGCTGCTAACAGTGGACCCACCTGCTCATACACCTTGAAGGTGGCCTGAAGTTGCAGATAGTTTCTTTTGGCCAGGATAAAGTTGAACGTGGATTCATCTGTCCCAAAACATCCCTCACCAGCCTAAATAGTAAATATGATTGAAATAAAACAGGTAAATCTACTTTTTGATATTATTGTTTCTTGAATGCACTTCTCCGTGCCATACCTCAAACAGGGCGGTGGCATCTGCTTCAGCCAGACCCTCATCCACATCGTAACTCTCATCTCTGGTGCCCTAGAACAGAAAGCTTTCACTGACTTCTGTGGTGAGATGAAATGTAGCCTTTCTGTCTGGCTCAAGATATTGTATCTGGCCTCCATTTTACTAATGAAAGGACATTGGAAAAGCAGGCAGGCAGACAGCCAACGTGTGTGTGTGTGTGAGAGAGTGAGTGAGAAAGAGAGAGAGGCATAGGGTTAAGAGAGAGGCCAGGCAGAGGGAGCTTGATTTCAGTCCAAAGAAGGGAAGGGAATTGTGTTACATGGCAAGAGTCCAAGAGTGAAACCATGGGGCCACTTACCTGTAAAAGAGCAGTGAGCAGGTTTCTCACATCTCCACTAGTGTCCCCTTCGATATCTGATTCCAGGTCCCGTTCATGCACTAGAGAAGTCACAGAGAAACAAAGAGAGAGAACGCAACAGAAAAATTGGGAATATATTGTTAACGGCTGATGTAACATTGAGAGACACAGAGGAATAGGTGTTCCCTTGTTGTCATGACAACTGATACCATTATTCTATCTAAGCCCATGGGGAAAAGGCATGGTGGAAAACTCACCCATAACAACAAGATATGTCTTTTAATCACAGTCCCAAATCAGAACAGAATCAGCAGTGCAGAAAACAACAGGATGAGCAGAATAAGGTGACCAGTGTGGTTGGGATGGCAAGCCAATGGACTTTACAGGTCATGCAAACTATGAACTCTTGCCCTAAACTAGCCAAATGAGTTAGGTTCACTTCATTGCTTCTTCCTGTTAGCCCTTGTCAACTTTAGTAAATACCATATAATGAATAATCGTGCAAAAAGACACTTGATTAAGTTAATGGGGAAAAATATATATTTTTCAACACAACCTCTAAGGCAGACAGAGAGAGTTGCCATAACTGCAGGAAACAGAGATTACAGAGTGTGTGGCTGATTATGGAGTGTGTTGCCATCTGTTACAGATGTAGGGTTTTAAGTTAGTCCCTCTTTTGTTGCAGAGAATTTCCCTGCTCAGCAGGAAATGCTAACGTGTAGTGTATTCAAGGTTTTAAAAGGCTTCAAAAGTTTTAAAAGGCTTCAAAAGTTTTAAAATTTCCATTTTAAAATGTCAGACCATGACAAAACAAATTCCATGACTTATAATCCACATAATAATTCACATTTCCTGTTGCTGCAGGATTATTTATCCGTTGTAGGATCTTCATTTGAGCCAGTATAATACATCTGTAGTTATCAGTCAAACTACGGAAAACTGAAACTAACCTTGAGGGTTAAGTTTAGGCATTAATTCCAAGTGGGTAAGGTTAGGGTTAAGGTGTTGGTCAGGGTTAGAATACAATTACAATTCAAAAATGAGTGCCTAGCACAGGGATTGAACCCGCAATGTTCGGAGCTGTATCTTACGGTTTAGCCCATCCTCAACACCCTAGCTTGACGCGAGCCAACGCGATGTTAAGACACTCGCGTTGCCGCTAGTAGACGGTTGGAAATTGACATGGAAATAAAACGACTAGCCATCACGTAACCTCACCATCTAATAATGGCTTGACAGCGTGTAATCCACTGGAGCTTGGGCAGCTCATAATTCATCATCTCCGGCACCACCCCAACATCAACACATGTGAAAACAGTGAGTTTCTCTGTTTTGCAGTGAAAAAGATGCACACCAGATTTCCACATCATCTTGTGTGCATCATGTGATTTTAGCCATGTATGAGCGGGCAAAGGTTAATAAAGTAACTGGTGAAGTAACTCATAGTTGGTTAAAATCACGACATACACCAGATGATGTCAGTGTTTGCATATGATGTCATCAGAAACACTTGTCTTTTCACATATGTCAATGTTGGGGTGGTGCTGGAGATTATGAATATGAGGTCGTCCCTTCTAAGATGTCATGCCCGGGAGGGGGAAACTGTGCCACTGGCCACCCAACTACAGTTGTTATTGTTTTTGTTCCCGAGCTGAGGAGCATGACTCTTGGTAAAACTAAATGTGCAGTATATATTGTGCTCTTCTATCACACGTGCAATGATATCCGAGATTTAAAAAAAACTGTTATTTGCAGTCATTTCTTTGTTGATGTCATATCTCAATTGGATGTGGCTGTTTCACCATTAAGGATGCCAGCTTTAAGGTGCAGTGTGAGGATGAAATTGATACTTACCCTGAAAGTAGCATTCTTTTAACATGTGAATATCCTGTTGGGGGGAAAAAGAAGAGAATGAGGGAAAAAAATAGATATTAAGAAGACTGTTTTTCTTCTAATCTTGAAACTGAAACCGTACAGCGTTTGTGGCAGTGCACAGAATCTCCACCAGAGTATCCTCATCAGTGCCTGCTCCCTTCATGGCCCTCCTGAGCTCCTTCACTGCATAGACGACTGGAGGGTCCAGCATGGCCAGGACGGCATTCTCAAAGTTCCCCCCCAGCTCACTCTTCAGCACATCCACCAACTCCTTCTCCAGAGAAAGAGAGAAAGAGATGGGTGTGGTTGGCTGGTTTCCTCAAATTAGCCACACATTTCGGTTATGCAAAACGACATATTTCTTGGTGTGGTATAAGATGTACATTTTTCCTTTACTATAAAATGAATTAGTTTTGTACTCACATTCTTATACTTGTCAAAATAGGCCTGTTTAATTTCCATCCGCTGGGCTGCACAGCGGTTAGCCAGTATGTCAATGATGACCTGTTCATCAGTGCCTGTACAACAAAATATAACCATAAAAAAAACACATACCACCTGTAGGCCCTATTTGGACTATGGAACAATGTTGTGCCATTAAAATAGCTTGGGCACAGCTATTTGTTCATTGTAAGTAAACCCACACAACTCTCACTCATTGAGCAGAAGCATCCCTGGAATGCTATAAATTAACAAAAAATATCGCAACTTACCCAAGCCTTTGCAGGCTTTGCTTAAGGCCTTTATGTCAGCCGCAACATCAAAGTCCTGCATGGCATGATTGTGGGCTAAATTAACAAAGATAATCGTTATGGCATGCTCTACATACGAGCTAATAGCCACATTAAAAAAACACCTTAATACAAACGTTTTGGGAGCAGTTTGATGCATGATTTCCCTTATATAGTAGCCTGGTCTAGTCTACCCTCCCTTCCAATCCTAGTAAGAAATAAACTATTTAACATCACATTAGTTTAAAAACATTGAAATCAGTAGGCCTTTTCAGGTATGTATTATGTAATAACACTGTAGCATTAGAAACAACGTAACATGACATGGGGAATATATTGAACTGAAATGGCAAGAAACACACTGGCTCAGGAATTTGACGGCGGATGTGTGTTAATCAAACAGTAGATGGGCGCAGCGCCCCATAGCCGAAACTGAGACATGACGATGGAAACACCCCATAGAAAAATACAGAGGACTCTAGATGGACATAACCGTTTTAGCACGGACAGTGCCATTGAGGGCTTTCACCATTTTATAATAGTCAACTGGGTGGGGATTCCTATGGGTTGGGAGTGATCAGCCAATGATCACAACATTGCATTCTTCTTCAAATTTAGTTGCCTATGGTTAGTAAATGGCTTAAAACTACCGGTGTATCACTGCCACCTAGTGGCAACAATAACTTAGCGCATCAGATTTGGTTCAATCCCCAATATTAGCTTTATGCTTCTTCCAAACACAAAATAAGAATATTGACTACTTTAAAATAGAGAGTCTCAATGGCGTTGCCCATGATGTCGCGGACTCCATATTAGCAAAGATACAAAGATAAGTCCTCTATCTATCTCTATGAAATACCCTCATGCTCTGCTCCCACCATAGCCTTCCACCCGTACCCTTCCTCTCTGATTCACTCGTTCATTATTTAGGTTAATCTAAACGGGATTGTGATGAATTCCGCAGAGGAGTGGCTGCTTCCTCTGCGTTCCCCCAAGCCTGTCACATGCGCTGGTTTGTAATTTGTAGGGCACTTGGATTTAATAAATCACGGTGCCAGATTTGACACAATGTGTCAATCTGTATAAAAATTGCATAATCTACTATAATTCTACATTCAGTTGTGGTACAGTGTGGAATGTCGGAAACAAACTCAAATTAGTTTTCTGATGGCGTTATAACATAAATCCATTATAATCCACTTTACAATGATAATTGACCAACAAATAAAAAACATATTGGCCTACATAGTAGCCTAGATAATATTCACAAATGCCTATCATTTCCAATCAACCTGCCCCGGTTTTACTTCATTTTATCACATCTTTGTAAAATTATAAAACAATGGTAGGTTTCGGTACTTACTTGGCAGTTTCCCATTTTTACAGATATTTGTCCCGCTGCGTTGAGATCACTGAGCTATATAGTTGAGATATCCTCGTATTTACCAGATGTGGTAGCGGACATTCATGTAAACTCGCGAGATCAACTACGATTTAGCGAGGCTAAAATCAAAGATGGTGGATAAATAAAGACAGTTCACTCAGGCCGTTTACAATTGAAATAAATGTGTCAGATCCGGTCTACTTAACTGGGTGTGTCTCCCATAGACACCAATGAAATAGCAGCTGGGTCTGGTTTACTTAGTTCAGGGATGTGCAACATTGATGGGGGTTGCAGTGGCTCACAGGTCTACCTACCCACACATGTAGACAGAGCTCGCCATAGCCTTTTGGGGGCCCCAAGTGAAATATGATTTAGTTAATTGACTTTCATTGAACCAGAAAAAACAGCATGTGGGCTGTCTCACTTCCTCTTCTGTCTCTGGCTAAAACCACAGAGTTTCTAAACTTATCTTTGGTAAAACTATAAACCACATGTGTCAAAACTAATTCCACAGAAGGCTGAATGTCTCCTGGTTTTTGATCCTCCAGTGTACTTGATTGATAAATTAAGGTCACTAATTAGTAAGGAACTCCCCTCACCTGATTGTCTGGATCTTAATTGAAAGGAAAAAAGGCAACCCAGCAGACACTAGGCCCTCCGTGGAATTAGTTTTGACATCCCTGCTCTCAGCCCAGACAGAGAGGAAGAGACGAAGCATGAGCGTTTACTCCGCCCAAAATCTGTCCACGTTAAGCAGATCATTAATTATTAAGCAAGTGAGACGTTTGTATGGGGAGAAACAAGCGAGTGTCAAATTTAGTCAAGATAAAAAATGAATTGCTATTTTGATACGTGAGGCTCATTTGATCTAATAGAAGTTTCTTAATGTTGTTTTGAGTTTACTGATATAAATGTGATGTACGTGACCCCGCAACATTGAGAAAAACACTTTATATTGGAGTTGCCCTGTTGAAATTCGAGACGGCCTATGGATATTCATGAGTATAGCATAGCATCTCACTCTTCATTGAGTACATGTGGTTGACGTCAACACACATAGAATATTCAAAAAAGTATTCAAATAGATCAGTAGGCAGGAGCTTGACAGCCCGCCGTTCCGCTCTGTGGACAACGAATCCCATTGTTAGGGCGGAGACATAGATATCTCGTCCAGGACTTTCATGGTAATTGCACCCAGGGGAGAACGACTGCCCCCTCTCATTGATGAAGCCCCGGAAGATCAAGGCTGACCGCGATACTCCAGGCACTGTTTGCAGAAAAATGGCAATCTTTGTGGTCAGTCTTCGCATAAATAAATACAAAATTAAAGAAAATCATGGTAACAATAATTACTTCTAATACACAAGATGTATGTCCTTGAACCGATTATATTAAAATCGCACCCAGAAGAATAGATATGCATAATGTAGTTGCAAATTGCAGTCTGCAGTACCCAATTTAGCCTTCAATTTGTGTTACTCAATGATGGGGCAGTACTGAGCTTGCCTGCAACGTCACTTCCTAGAATATGTTAAACTGAGCATTTTATGTCTCCATGAGACGCCATCTTAACTGACTTAATTTGGCTTCAATGCGCTTTTCAGTCTTCACATAGGAATGAATGGTTTCACGTGATCAATGGCTTTGTCCATTAAATATACAGTCATTGCTCTGAGCAGAGGAACACAACCCACAATATAGCAATCTGGTCTCTGACAGAACAGTCGATGAGGTGGCATGTAACCATTGGTCGTGTTCCCCTCCTTAGATGTTACATGCATCAACCAAAGACTCATCACAGAGAGCATGAAACAAACTGTATTCGAAGGACAGGAGGTTGAATATTAAGGTTGTCTTCCCTGTACAGTCTATAAATCACATTAACTTTGAAACATGAGCACTTTGCAGTGATTGCAACATTTCCCCTTTTACACTAATGATATTTATGTATCCCTATATCTAGGCCAATAAACATATTGAATAGGTACAGTAAAATATGATTCCATAAACAGACCCATGTTCAGAAAACAAAAACACAAAAATAATTTGATCAATTTTATTCTGTAATTTGCATGTATTATTTTGCTGATTCAGAGGCAAATATTGGTCCCTATTCCATATATTTTCATAAGGGCAGGTGTGCACGGTCTGAAGCCTGTTGACATTATCCTCTCTTGCATGGAATTCATAGTAGCCTAGCCAGCATTATAAATTGTTACAAATATCTCAAGTTATTCAGCTGAGATTACAGGACTTTCTAATATGACCTAATTCCTAATATAGGAATATGTTAAAAATATCGCTGCCATTATAGGACACAGAAGTGACAGTGGCCGTAACATTTTAGACCATGCTATTCAACGAGTTTAAATACTTCATAGGTACAAGTCTAAATCTCTTCTCAAATACCTTCCGAGACCTTTTCAAATACCTTCTTCTTGTGTATACAGTAAATCTTCAAACACATTTGAATGATATATAATACCGCAGTATTAATGCAGTTAATAGTTTTAGTGTTAGTCTTGCAATACAAACATTTTACGAGGTGTTTGAAGATTTGTCACAGCAGTTTCCCTTGCAACATATTGAAGCATGAAGTCAACACATAGTTACTTAATTTAAACTGTTTTTGACTGACACCGTGAAGATTAATCAGACAGTAGAATTACAATGTACTTATCTTTGGAGTGGTAGTGTTGATTATTTTAAAATATCAAAATTATATGTGCATTGATTCATGTCATATAAAATACCATTGCTTCATAAGGACACTTTCATTTCTCCTTCATTTAAGTTATAACCTCAAGGTAGATGGACAGATTGCACATAACTAGCTAGCTAATAGTTTATAAACACTTGTTAATACTGAGGATGGAGTTTGGGGTGGTCGGTACTGGCACTGGATAGATCAAATCCAAATTGGTCTCACTAAGCATGGACAAAATGTTTGATCATTTTTAAATGCAAGCTCAAAAATATGATCACTGCTCAATGGAATAGGTCTCATCTGTATAAGACAGATACGTCCAATACAATGCAGAACCATAATCTTCCAGCAACACTCTGTCCCAGTTCCTACAAATGCCCTTGTGTGCAGACTGACCTTCCTACCAAGCACTGAACCACCTGATCCTACTGAACTTCAATTTAACTGCAGAAAAGAGAATTTAGGAATTTGAGATCTAGTCACACAACTGTACATAGTAAACAGAATTTCAAGGACTAGGGCTACTAAGTTTCACTGGTAATGTGGAGCGCTGGTCTAAGGTAAGTCTCTAGTCCTAGCACTCCTCTCGATCAAAACCAATCACACCACATGGTATGTTATGAGCATCCAACTGCCTTTAGATAAGTAGATCAAATATAGCAGCCACATATTGATAACACTTTTGTAGGGAACCTAGACATCAATGCCAAATCAGGAGAACAGAACCAGCTGGATTTGAGCTATCTCCAGTTCCACCCCCTGCCCTATCCGAGAATGTCGCATGTTTGAGGACAGTAGGACCGATTGTAAGTAGCGTTAGTTTGTCCAGGAGTGAGCAGCAGCACCCTCGGTCCCTTTCAGGCACTCTGCTCTCGCCGCTCTCTCAATGGCAGATAGCCAGCAAGAGACGTTTGAAGTCTCCACCACACTCAGATTTGATGGCATCCTTCAGGGACATGTCATACTTCTCCAGGTACATGTCTTTAATGGTCTCCAGATCATACTGTTGAACAGAATACACATACCTCTTTAGCTGACATTTGTCTGCTATTAGATACCAAGTCAAGTAGTCTAAAAGGGGCATTTTCTTATATGATTACACAATTCCCTGAGCCATGTAAACTCAGCAAAAAAATAAACGTCCCTTTTTCAGGACGCTGTCTTTCAAAGATAATTCGTAAAAATCGAAATAACTTCACAGATCTTCATTTTAAAGAGTTTAAACACTTTCCCATGCTTGTTCAATGAAAAACAATTAATGAACATGCATCTGTGGAACAATCGTTAAGACACTAACAGCTTACAGACGGTAGGCAATTAAGGTCACAGTTATGAAAACTTAGGACACTAAAGAAGCCTTTCTACTGACTCTGAAAAACACCAAAAGAAAGATGCCCAGGGTCCCTGCTCATCTGGGTGAACATGCCTTAGGCATGCTGCAAGGAGGCATGAGGACTGCAGATGTAGCCATGGCAATACATTGCAATATCCGTACTGTGAGACGCCTAAGACAGCGCTACAGCGAGACAGGACGGACAGCTGATCGTCCTCGCAGTGGCAGACCATGTGTAACAAAACCTGCACAGGATCAGTACATTCGAACATCACACCTGCGGGACAGGTACAGGATGGTAACAACAACTACCTGAGTTACACCAGTAAGCACAATCCCTCCATCAGTGCTCAGACTGTCCGCAATAGGCTGAGAGAGGCTGGACTGAGGGCTTGTATGCCTGTTGTAAGGCAGGTCCTCATCAGACAACACCAGCATCAACGTCGCCTATGGGCACAAACCCACCGTCGTCAGACCAGACAGGCCTGGCAAAAAGTGCTCTTCTCTAACGAGTCACGGTTGTGTCTCACCTAGTGTGATGGTCGGATTTGTGTTTATCGTCAAAGGAATGAGCGTTACACAGAGGCCTGTACTCTGGAGCGGGATCGATTTGGAGGTGGAGGGTCGGTCATGGTCTGGGGTGGTGTGTCACAACATCATCGGACTGAGCTTGTTGTCATTGCAGGCAACCTCAATGCTGTGCGTTACAGGGAAGACATCCTCCTTCCGATTGTGGTACCCTTCCTGCAGGCTCATCCTGACATGACCCTCCAGCATGACAATGCCACCAGCCATACTGCTCGTGCTGTGCATGATTTCCTGCAAGACAGGAATGTCAGTGTTCTGCCATGGCCAGCGAAGAGCCCGGATCTCAATCCCATTGAGCCTGTCTGGGACCTGTTGGATCAGAGGGTAAGGGCTAGGGCCATTCCCCCCAGAAATGTCTGGGAACTTGCAGGTGCCTTAGTGGAAGAGTGGGGTAACATCTCACAGCAAGAACTGGCAAATCTGGTGCAGTCCATGAGGAGATGCACTGCTGTACTTAATGCAGCTGGTGGCCACACCAAATACTGACTGTTACTTTTGATTTTGACCCCCCCCCCCCCCCCTCTGTTCAGGGACCCATTTCTGTTAGTCACATGTCTGTGGAACTTGTTCAGTTTGTGTCTGTTGTTGAATCTTGTTATGTTCATACAAATATTTACACATGTTAGTTTGCAGAAAATAAACGCAGTTGACAGTGAGAGGACGTTTCTTTTTTTGCTGAGTTTATAACGCCTTCAAGTGTTGCCATGGTAGTCCACAAAGTTAGTATAGCCTTGCTTGATAGCATAGCCTCCCCCGGTTTTATAAATGTGCTATGGAGAAATGATCACGTGTCCATAAAATAAACTATTCAAAAATCACAATGTAGTCAGTGGTCACAAATTATTTGGTGTCTGATAGACCCAAGAACCATGCTAAGGTTCTGTCAGAGAGTTTGGATCCATATGTTACCGTACCTCAGAGCGGCATACAAGGATGCGGATGAGGGTGTCCTCATCAGTGCCTGCTCCTTTCATGGCTTCATTCAGTCGCCGGGCGAAATACAGCTGAGGGTTTTTAGCAACCCTCACTGAAAATAGAAAATCAAAAAGGCATTCAAATATACTGTCAGTTACTTCTAATTCGTTACTGGTTTATAGGCCTGTATTGTAAAATACCATTTGACATTTTGAACAAACGCAGGCTAGCTCGAGGAAATTCTGAACAGCCACCCACACAACCAACCAGATACTGAGTAATACCCACTTTACTCAAGTCACATGCATCCCTTCGGTGTCTCTGGCCTCAGATCTCTGCACCCACACACAAACACACATACGCCAACTTGTATACATACCAAGTGTGATGTAACAGTCCTTCAGTGTCCCAGAGACCTCATTATCAATGGCATCCAGAATTTCTGTTCCAGAGAGCTGGGGAAAGCAGGGAGGGAATGAATATAAGCATAAACACTGGTACAGAGGATAGCTACAGCAAAAGGAGCCCGATGTGCTTCCAATTAAATAGACTTACCACAGGTTCTAAATAAAATACATTGAAATATAACCATATATTATTATTTATATCTATAAATATTCAAGGCACTCGTTTCAGCTTGTGTGAACAGACATAGGCTGCTAATAGCAGACCCACCTGCTCATACACCTTGAAGGTGGCCTGTAGCTGAAGGTAGTTTCGGTTGGCCAGGACGAAGCTGAAAGTGGATTCATCTGTCCCAAAACATCCCTCACCAGCCTAAATAGTAAATATGATTTAAATTAAACTGGTAAATCCACTTCTTGATATTGTGGTTTCTTGAATGCACTTCTCCATGCCATACCTCAAACAGGGCGGTGGCATCTGCTTCAGCCAGACCCTCATCCACATCGTAAGTCTCATCTCTGGTGCCCTAGAACAGAAAGTTTTCACTGACTTCTGTGGTGAGATGAAATGTAGCCTTTCCGTCTGGCTCAGGATATTGTATCTGGCCTCCATTTTACTAATGAAAGGACATTGGAAAAGCAGGCAGACAGCCAATGTGTGTGTGTGTGAGAGAGAAAGAGAGAGAGAGAGACCGAGGGAGAGAGACTTAGGGTTAAGAGAGAGGTCAGGCAGAGGGAGCTCGATTTCAGTCCAAAGAAATCTAATTGTGTTACATGGCAAGAATCCAAGAGTGAAACCATGGGGCCACTTACCTGTAAAAGAGCAGTGAGCAGGTTTCTCACATCTCCACTAGTGTCCCCTTCGACATCTGATTCCAGGTCCCGTTCATGCACTAGAGAAGTCACAGACAGACAGAGATAATATGAGATTAAGGGCAGAGGAATGAGAGTTCCCTTGTTATTTATATAACTGCTGACGTCATTCTATGAGTCATTGTGGAAAGTGGGTGTCATTCTGTTAAGATCTTTCCCAACCTGTTGTGGTTTTCTGTACTGCTGATTAACTTCTGATTCAGGATTGTGGTAAAAAAAAAACATCTTGTTATTATGGGTGTTATTTTTTTTATAAGGTGTTTTCTTATTTATTTATATATAGAGTTTTTAAATCACAACCCTAATCAAAAGTGAATCAGCAGAACAGAAAACAACAGGATGGGCAGGATGGAAACAGAATGGACTTGATTCAGTTAGAATGTATCAAACCCAAAAACCCGGCTAGATGGCAGAGTTTGCGAATGCTGTTTATGGACTACGGCTCAGCCTCCAACACCATAGTGCCCTCAAAGCTCATCACTAAGCTAGGTACCCTGGGACTGAAACTCTCCCCGTGCAACTAGGTTCTGGACTTCCTGACGGGACGACCCAAAGTGGTTAAGGTAAGCAACAACACCTCTGCCACGCTGATCCTCAACATGGGGACCCCACACAGGTTGGTGCTCAGCCCACTCCTGTACTCCCATGACTGTGTAGCTACGCACGTCTCCAACTCAATCATCAAAATTTGCTGACAACACAAAAGTGGTAGGCCTGATTACCAACAATGAAGAGACTGCCTACAGTGAGGAGGGGAGAGTCCTAACCAGAGTGGTGCCAGGAGAATGACTTCTCCCTCAAAGTCAACAAAAACGAAGGATCTGCTCGTGGACTACTGGAGACAAAAGAGAGTGCACGCCCCCATCCACGTAGACGTGGCCACAGTAGAGGTTCAAAAGCTTCAAGTTCCTCGGTGTGCACGCCACTGGCAACCTAAAAGGGTCCATTCACACGGACAGCTTGGCCTCACTGCGCAGCATTGTGAGCACCCTGTCAGGCTGTATCACCGCCTAGTACAGCAGGTACCGCCTGCTTTAGAACTTTAGTCACTGTTCTAGATTTTGATCATGTGACCTGTATGCTACAAAGACTTATGGGTCTCAAGTTATGCCAACTATTAACTGGAGCCCAATGAGTGTCCTCCTGCATTCACAACCCTGGTAAGTATTCTGTTAGAAATAATTACGTAAAAAGACAACTTGATTGAGTGAGGGGTAGCATTGGTACTGGCTGGATGTGGCTGTTTCACCAATAAGGATGCCAGCTTTAAGGTGCAGTGTGAGGATGAAATTGATACTTACCCTGAAAGTAGCATTCTTTGAACATGTGAATATCCTGTTGGGAAAAAGCGAAAAATAAATCTTAAGCAGACCGTTGTGCTTTTAAATCTTGAACAGCATTTTCTATTTCACATGACTTATAGGATTCTATTCAGAAGGAAAATGAAACCGTACAGCGTTTGTGGCAGTGCACAGAATCTCCACCAGAGTATCCTCATCAGTGCCTGCTCCCTTCATGGCCCTCCTGAGCTCCTTCACTGCATAGACGACTGGAGGGTCCAGCATGGCCAGGACGGCATTCTCAAAGTTCCCCCCCAGCTCACTCTTCAGCACATCCACCAACTCCTTCTCCAGAGAAAGAGAGAAAGCAAAAGAGAGATTGTAGAACACATTGGGGGGGGGGGGATGGGGTGTCTCTGACCATTCTTTCATACAGAATCTTTCCAGATCCTTTATATCCTTCATCTGCGTTTATGGACTGCCCTCTTCAAATCAAACCACAAGTTTTCAGTGGGGTTCAAGTTGATTGAAATGTTGATTTTGTGGTCAATTAACAATTTCTTTGAATTTTGATGTGTGCTTGGGGTGGTTGTCTTGCTGGAAGATCCACTTGCAGCAAAGTCAGCCTCCTGGTAGAGGCGACCAGGTTTTGGGCTAAAATGTCCTTGTACTTCAAAACGTCTTAGACCTTAACATAGGCATCAGCACAAGTGGAAGCAAAGTAGCCTCATAACATCAGAGATCCACCACCATATATTACAGTAGGTATGAGGCGCTTTTCTGCACATGCATCGCTTTTTCGACACCAAAACCACGACTGGTACGTGTGACCAAAGACCTCTATTTTCATGTCATCTGACCATAGCACCGCCTGGAGTTTGCTAAACGGCATTGGCACTTGGATTGGAACCGGTGCAATGGTCAGATTCTTCTACTTCTAATAAAAATGTGTTTGATACTCACATCGTCATATTTATCAAAATAGGCTTGTTTAATTTCCATCCGCTGGGCTGCACAGCGGTTAGCCAGTATGTCAATGATGGCTTGTTCATCAGTGCCTGCACAACAGGACCGAATCAATAAATAAACTGTAAACTGGTGCCACACTGTACCTTTAAAAAGCATTTGCACAGATATGTTACTTATAAGTAAACACACATTGTTTGAAACAGTCTGTCAATCTCTCACTCACGGAGTAGAAGCATCCCTGGAATGCCATAATTATAAATTAACTAAAAAGATCGCAACTTACCCAAGCCTTTACAGGCTTTGCGTATGGCCTTTATATCAGCCATAACATCAAACTCCTCATATGGCACGATAGTGGGCTGAAATTAACCATTTGTTTTTGTTATGACATAAACAAGACAATAAAATGCTAATATCAACACAACCACCACTATTGTATCTCAATGTTGTGTTTTTTTAAACACACACTTAGTAGGCCTAATCTATTGTAATTTCTGCTTTCCCTTAGCCTAGTTCTTCATAGGAGTCATCATGTTTGCCACCCCTCAAATCAACAAAATATTGGACATCTGAATAGCTTTATAAAAAAGTTTTGAATCAATTGTTCACAAATGTAATAAAACTGCCGTAAACCTATTAGAATGTAACATGACATGGGAGGGGGAGAACGCAATGGCAAGAAATGCACTGGCTCAGGAATTTGGCCGCTGCCGTGTTTTAACCAAACAAAGTAGAAGGGCGTAGCGCCCCATAGGCGAAATTGAGAGGACAATGGAAACACACTCACCGCCCGAATCCCACCCATAGCCTTCCGCTCGGATTCACTCATTGTTTAGGCCTACATTAATCTAACGGGATTGTGACGAATTCCGCAGTGGCGACTTCCTCTGCGTTTCCCCTGCCTCACTGTCACATGAGTCGCATGTGTGACATGTCAAGGGCTATGTGGATTTTTTTACATCCATAACCTCGCATTCAATTGTGGTAGTGTGTACATCTCCCGTGGCCCCACATTATGCAAGCAGTTGACCAAATTACGCGAGATTTGTATTTGAGATTAGTGTGGAATGTCGTTTGGATAATCGTTTTGATGAAGATGTCCACATCCCTTACAATTAAACATTTACACAGCAATTGTAAAAATGTATTCAACGTATTTTATAGGCCTATACTTTTCAATAGATATGCCTTATTTTACTACGTTTTTCCCCACATATTCGAGATGTTTTTTTCTGACCATAGAGTAGGGCCTAAATTGTAACATTTCATTCGCATTTCTAGCCGCAATTTCAGCATGCGCATAGGCCTACGTTTGGTGCGTTAAAAAACAAGCATGGTACTCACTTGACAATTGCCCATTTTCGAAATGTTTGTCTCGCTGTTGTGAGTCTTGGGCTTCTGGCGAGAGTCGGATTCTTTACCGTAGTTGTGGAAGGACTGGCGAGTAAAACGAATATGCAACGTCATCGCGCAGAAATATAACGGAATTGAAAGCACCTCCTTCAGTTAACCATTTACTTACATCGGAGATAGCGACTCGAAAGGCGAACATCTATGATCGTCATCCTTAAATTTGAAATGTTATGAACACAAAACTACATTTACGATTACTATGGGGATATTATTAAAGAGATTATTATTCTCCAAACTATGTAATACTCAAAGATGATTCCAAGAGACTACATTGATACATATGCTACTCAGAATAATAAAGATATCAACTTTGTGCTCAAATTGTCTATACTAGTAAATATGGATTTAGCAATAATTACTAAAAATATACCCAAGTAAATCAAGTAGTATAAGAGCTATGAACGCAAATCGAATTGGTGCTAGACCTGCTAAAACATTCCAAAGAAAATGCCGATTGAATCAAATTCAACCAGCTGACATTATTGATGTCTGTGCGTGCCAACTGTCCACCCACATTACCGAATAGAACAGGAAGATCAGGATTTATGTCCAGGGTATCACAGTGACAACGAGACACCTTTTCACAGCCACCTCTCCTGTTGATTAGGCAGCCTGCTGTTCATTGAAATTACAAACCTGGCAGTTTACAGTTTAATCACAGTTTCTTCCCTGCACTTTAGAATGGTCTCTATGTTAATTAGCCACCCACTGGAGGAAAATAATGCTGTCCCCACTGAAATTATACCCAGTCGGCCTAAAAAACCTTGGGACAATTAAATATCCCAATGCCACTGCAACAGAACAGTGCAATTAGAGAGTGACTCACCCTCTTGGATTTTAATGTGCAAACCAACCTGACAGCACCAACAGGAACAACCTATTCAATGTTATCAAATTTACTTTATTTAATTACCCTTACAGGACGTTTGCAGATGACAATAAGGTATTAGAACATACATTTAATATGTATTAGATAATGGTCAATCAGCTATATTTTATACAGATAAAATACCTATAGTTGCATATTATGTCAACATTGTAGTTGTTTCTACTTAACCCCACCTGCTAACTTTAAACGCTATGTCTCCGTGTGCTAGCGTAGTAACGACTACGCCGCGGCTTCCCTGCTCCATCTATTGCTGTTCACTGTACCATATGATCACTTGGCTACATAGCTGATGCCTGCTGGACTGTTCGTTTATCACAGTACTCCATTTTGTTTATTTTTTTTATCTGTTGGCCCTAGCCCCGAACTCAGGCCCTGTGTGTAGCCCATTCATCGCCATTTTACCTGTTGTTGTCTTAGTTGATTAGCTGTTGTTGTCTTACGCGTTGTCTTAGCTAGCTCTCCCAATCAACACCTGTGATGGCTTTATGCCTAGCTTTATGTCTCTCTCAAATGTCAATATCCCATCTATACTGTTGTTTAAGATAGTTATCATTGTTTTAGTTTACAGTGGAGCCCCTATTCCCACTCAACAACTTTGTCCCACTCCCCACACATGTGGTGACCTCACCCAGTATAACCAGCACATCCAGAGATGCAACCTCTCTTATCATCACTCAGCGCCTGGGCTTACCTCCACTGTACCCGCAACCCACCATACCCCTATCTGCACATTCTGCCCTGAATCTATTCCACCACGCCCAGAAATCTGCTCCTTTTACTCTCTGTCCCCAATGCACTAGACAACCAGTTTTGATAGCCTTTAGCCGTACCCTCATCCTACTCCTCCTCTGTTCCTTGGGTGATGTGGAGGTTAACCCAGGCCCTGCGTGTCCCCAGGCACTCTCATTTGTTGACTTCTGTAATCGAAAAAGCCTTGGTTTCATGCATGTTAACATCAGAAGCCTCAGCCCTAAGTTTGTTTTACTCACTGCTTTAGCACACTCCGCCAACCCTGATGTTCATGTCGTGTCTGAATCCTGGTTCAGGAAGGTCACCCAAAAATTCTGAGATTTTATATCATACCAAACTACAACATTTTCTGTCAAGATAGAACTGCCAAAGGGTGAGGAGTTGCAATATACTGCAGAGACAGCTTGCAAAGTTCTGGCATACTTTCCAGGTCCATGCCCAAACAGTTTGAGCGTCTAATTTGAGCGGCTAAATGGATTTTATTGATGTATTATATTAAGTTAAAATAAGTGTTCATTCAGTATTGTTGTAATTGTCATAATATTGGCCGCTTAATCGGTATCGGCTTTTTTAAAAGTTTTTTATTTTAATTTTACCCCTTTTTCTCCCCAATTTAGTGGTATCCAATTGTTTTAGTAGCTACTATTTTGTCTCATCGCTACAACTCCCGTACGGGCTTGGAAGAGACGAAGGTTGAAAGTCATGCGTCCTCCAATACACAATCCAACCAAGTCACACTACTTCTTAACACAGAGTGCATCCAACCCAGAAGCCAGCCGCACCAATGTGTCGGAGGAAACACCATGCACCTGGCAACCTGGTTAGCGTGCACTGCACCTGGCCCACCACAGGAGTCACTGGTGCGCAATAAGACAAGGATATCCCTACCGGCCAAGCCCTCCCTAACCTGGATGACGCTAGGCCAATTGTGCGTCACCCCATGGGCCTCCCGGTTGCGGCTGGTTACGACAGAGCCTGGGCACGAACCCAGGGTCTCTGGTGGCACAGCTGGCACTGCAGTACAGCGCCCTTAGCCACTGTGTCACCCGGGAGGCCCGGTATTGGCTTTTTTGGTCCTCCAATAATCGCTATCGGTGTTGAAAAATCATAATCAGTTGACCTCTACTACGTACCTCATCCCCATATTGTTTTTATTTACTTTTCTGCTCTTTTGCACACCAGTATCTCTACTTGCACATCATCATCTGCTTATTTATTACTCCAGTGTTAATCTGCTAAAATGTAATTATTTCACTACTATGGCCTATTTATTGCCTACCTCACGCCATTTGCACACACTGTAAGTAGACTTTCTTTTTTTCTATTGTGTTATTGACATGTACGCTTGTTTATTCCATGTGTAACTCTGTGTTGTTGTTTGTGTCGCACTGCTTTGCTTTATCTTGACCAGGTTGCAGTTGTAAATGAGAACATGTTCTCAAATAGCTTACCTGGTTAAATAAAGTTGAAATAAAAAATAAATAAAAAACATTGTATATACAAATGTTAGTGGCCACCTGAAGAGAAGCTTACTGTATCAGTGCTTGCTTGTGCATCGCTCCTCATGTTGAAAAGCTTTTTGTAAACACTATAGTTACACTACCCATTGTTTCTTTGTGAATCATTCAACCCAAATATCAGGTCAGTATCAGAGGATAGATTTCACTTTACCTACAAAGCATTGATTGACATTAAGACTTTTCAATTCTTTCCACCCACTCTCTTTATCTGACAGGAGGGTTTTATTTCACTACAACTCTGGCTTCAATATATATACAAAATTACTCATAGAAATATGATGAAAAAAAATAATTCTTTGACTGTAGGCAGACAGTCGGTATCTTATCGCTTTCGCGACCAGCTTTTTTTGTGTACAATCTTATATTTATAGAGCCAGTTTCTATTCATTATCTCACCATGCCATTGATCTGTCAATTACCACTGTAGCATTTATGTGTGTGTATATATATATACTGTTTATGTGCATCCCTACCATCACAACTGATTTGAACACCATCAGAATGTGTGGATCCAGAATTGTTTTGAGTGTGGTTATGCACATATGGGAGTTGAAAACAGTAAATTAATCAATGGATATAAGTGCCAAGGAGTGCTGAAATCCAGCTAATTGATGACTTATCGATCACCTATGGGACAAAAGTCAGCAAGGCGCAGTGTTTGGTCTACTACTGCGTTAGTTTAATGGGTTTATCAGTTGTCTGAGCTGAGCATCAATCGTCTGGGCTGGGGGGGACCATAAAATGGCCATCATTTGACATGCAGATGAAAAGGGATCCCGCTGAAGCCTTTACAGCGGAGCTGAGGAGAGAACAAAGATAGCATTCAGAGGTCCAGCTATCCACCAAAACAGGGTTTAATGGGCACTATGAATCAGCATCCAGACTATGTTATGACCTCAAACAACTTGCTATTCAAAGTGCTCTGAACAAATTAAGGGAATCGTTCACAAACATTGGCACATTCTAAGATCTGATGACAGTATCTGTAATGTGTTTTTCGGACTCTCCCTTGGTTGTATTCTCAGAGATCAATTGGTAAACACAGATTTAACACCCAAAAATACCCCCACACAACGTCTATTTGCGCCTCCACCCGATGGAAACTACAAGTGTAATGGCTCTTACAAATGCAGATCCTTTAAACACCCTCAAACAGGGAAACAGATCCCAATCAAAGGCATTATCACGTACTGAAACTAAGGCATTTCTTTATCTTGTAACTTGTCCTTGTGGTAAAAAATGTTGTGGGTAAAACGAAGTGCGAATTATAAGTAAGAATCTCAAAAGCACCATTAGGTGCAAAAACTCTACATACCCAGTTGCGGCCCACTTTTTGGAAGCAAACCTCTATTATGTCCCTTTGTTATTTCGGCATCGAACAAGTCCCCTTCCCTAGAAGAGGGGGTGACCTTGAAAATGTATTGTTAAAACGAGAGGCTGCCTGGATCTTTAATTGAAAGACCCTTGCTCCCGTCGGTCTCAACGTAGACTTTGATCTGAAGCCATCCTTATGATTTTTCTATTCATTGTAAATGTTTGTAGGCTTATGTAGCCAAATTGTATCTATGATCGTATGTTATCCGTTCATGCTTTTTAAATGTTCTATTTATATCTGTAAATTAACCAATAAAATCAAGCCACACCCAGCCATGATTACAGACACCTGTGTGTCCCTTGATACCATATAAACTAGTGACCCGCAGTGCTTGTCATTATACCCTGATGACAACAGCTTGTCTGTCGAAACGTTGGTTATTAAATTATTGCATCTGAGCTCCTAGAGTATTGCGGTTCTCCTGTTCTTTTTCAAATGACCTCAAACAAGACTTGCTTTAAGTCTGGGTAACTCCTGGTGCTATATCATCTATAATCAAAGTGTCACGTTTCACTGGCTTCTTTAAACCTCTTAAATGTTTAAGGAGGAGGGGGGGGGGTTGTGGAATTGTTTTGAGGTGGTGATTTAAAATGAGTTTGAAGCTCAAATGGTTTGGACACGACAGACAGAAGTTGGCACATCAGCGTTACCAACTTCAGATGAGTCACCATCGTGTTCGTGAGAGTCTCCCTTTTCCATAGAATAGAAAGGTCAAACTGTAGGCCAAACCGTTTCCTGAGAAGACCGATGTTCGGGATGTCTCATGGTCTGACAAACACCGCTGTAGCTCGGCAACCTTCCACCACAGACGCGGAAGGCCGACAGGCGGATGCTGCTTAAATTGACGGATTCTTTACAAGGCACAGTTGTACAGTGCATTCGGAAGGTTTTCAGTTTTGTATTTGTAATACATTTGCACAAAAAAAAATCACAAAACCTGTTTTTGTTTTGTCATTATGGGTTTTGTGTCGAACCGTATTGATGAGGGGAATTGTTTTTAAAATTCATTTCAGAATAAGGCTAGAAAAATGTTGAAAAAGTGAAGCAGTCCGAATGCACTGTATAGTGGAGATAATCTTGGATCCACAAATGGTCTTGAAGTAAGAGTGCTGGTCTGGGATGAGATCCCCCCCCCCCTTGTCCATATAATCTTATTAATTATGTAAAAAGGCTCAACTTATTTTCACCTAAGGAAAAAAATAAAGGAAAAAAATAAATAATTAAAACTGATTCTAGATCAGTGCTCCAACTCAGACATCTTGTAAATATGGGCCCTGTTAACAAAGGTTTACCTGCTTCTATGTAGTGAATGGTAGTGGATTAGACCGGGGAACAAAGTAACAAGGGCACAAAGTAACTAAATATCTCAAATTAAAAATAACTTAGACAGCTGTTCAATGTGCTAATGTTTGGTTAGTGTAGCTACAGTACCTGCCTTGGAAATTTTGCTTAAATCCATAATACATAATTGTTTATATATAGTTGATGACAATAATTATTAAGACTCGGATTAGAGTTGTAATGGAGGTTAATTGTAACATTTGTTACAACTGATCCTAACCCATATTATTTTCATATTAAGCAAAAGCCTAAAACTTTTACTTTGTTCCCTGGTCTCCTCTACTAAACATAAACGTCATGTTGATATGTTACCTGTTCCTGGGGTATAATTTCTGTGGAACTGAACTTGTTCCTTCTCACAGAGTCCAGGTGGTAGTTTGGGGCTCCGCTCCCTGGCATCCCCCAGGTGAAGAACTGCATTGTCTCATTGTGCTGCCAATGACAAGGCGATTGAAGTGCAATCTGTCAATGTCAGTCCTTCCGTTTGAGTCAATCACTATCAGTGACCATTGTTGTGTATAATTATTCCAAACAATCATGAAGAAAATGGTTTAGGATCCATTGGACTACTTTGAGGTAGGGTATAATGAGGATCATGTGACTGAAAAAGGTGACAAGTTCCTGTCCGATCTCTATTTGAAGGTATGGGTAACATAGAATAATTATGCTTGCGATGACTCACAATTTGTTCGGCGGTGGTAATCCTTCTCCTCTCCCTCGCTTTTTGTTGTCTCTTCTCCTCCACCTGCTGACACAGGTCTTTGTAGTAGTGCCTCTTTCTTTCCTATAAGTTACAGCATATTGGTCATGGAGTATGGTTCAACATAAAAAAAATGGCAAAATTAGCATGATGTGCTCTTTTAACACGGACAAAAGCTTATTTTGGGGTCACAACAGTTTATAAAGTGATTGCCTCTCTGATGATGTCAGAATGCTTCCTGGTTACTACTGGTGGGATCCTGGTGTCAGGTCCTGGCTGAGAGGAGGTTGATGGTTTACCCTAGATTAAAGATGTCAATATATTTTGTTATGGCAGAGCCTATTCTATGTGCTCCACATATGAATAAACTTAGCATGCTGGATGATTTGAGTCAAATGTAGAGCAACACTGGCCTCCTGTGTTTAATTGAAGCTAGTACATGTACCACTACTGGCTCATTAGCAATGATGTCAGTAAAAAAAAGCCAACGGCTATATAAATGTTGCTTAGTTTATTTAGGACTATAAAATGTTAATGACATTCTTACTATATCAATACCAACATAATATCAAAAAAGGGTTCTGATACCTTTGTGAGTCTGGGTGAATAAGCAAATGAATCCGTGTTGTTGCTTCCATCACTGTTGGTTAGACTTGCATTGCCTTTCAGCATTAGTAAAGGCCTACCGACTAAAGTGGGAACAAGAACACAAAAGTTACAATTTACAATTGGGTATGTCCAGTGTGTTTCTTTGTACATTAAAACGGAGGGAATTAGTATAGGATCTTACCATGATCTTTTCTGATCACCGTCATCTGATCAATTGATTGTTCCCTTCTCTGAAAAATAAGGTAAATACAGGAGTGTGGTGTCAGGAAAATAACCTCACACTCAACGTCAACAAAACTAAGGAGATGATTGTGGACTTCAGGAAACAGCAGAGGGAACACCCCCCTATCCACATCGATGGAACAGTAGTGGAGAGAGTAGCAAGTTTTAAGTTCCTCGGCATACACATCACAGACAAACTGAATTGGTCCACTCACACAGACAGCATCGTGAAGAAGGCGCAGCAGCGCCTCTTCAACCTCAGGAGGCTGAAGAAATTCGGCTTGTCACCAAAAGCACTCACAAACTTCTACAGATGCACAATCGAGAGCATCCTGGCGGGCTGTATCACCGCCTGGTACGGCAACTGCTCCGCCCTCAACCGTAAGGCTCTCCAGAGGGTAGTGAGGTCTGCACAACGCATCACCGGGGGCAAACTACCTGCCCTCCAGGACACCTACACCACCCGATGTTACAGGAAGGCCATAAAGATCATCAAGGACATCAACCACCCGAGCCACTGCCTGTTCACCCCGCTATCATCCAGAAGGCGAGGTCAGTACAGGTGCATCAAAGCTGGGACCGAGAGACTGAAAAACAGCTTCTATCTCAAGGCCATCAGACTGTTAAACAGCCACCACTAACATTGAGTGGCTGCTGCCAACACACTGACACTGACTCAACTCCAGCCACTTTAATAATGGGAAATGATGGGAAATGATGTAAATATATCACTAGCCACTTTAAACAATGCTACCTTATATAATGTTACTTACCCTACATTATTCATCTCATATGCATACGTATATACTGTACTATGCCACTTTGTTTACATACTCATCTCATATGTATATACTGTACTCGATACCATCTACTGTATCTTGCCTATGCTGCTCTGTACCATCACTCATTCATATATCCTTATGTACATATTCTTTATCCCCTTACACTGTGTATAAGACAGTAGTTTAGGAATTGTTAGTTAGATTACTTGTTGGTTATTACTGCATTGTCGGAACTAGAAGCACAAGCATTTCGCTACACTCGCATTAACATCTGCTAACCATGTGTATGTGACAAATAAAATTTGATTTGATTTGGTTACCACAGTACCATTGTGTGTGTGTGTGTGTGTGTGTGTGTGTGTGTGTGTGTGTGTGTGTGTGTGTGTGTGTGTGTGTGTGTGTGTGTGTGTGTGTGTGTGTGTGTGTGTGTGTGTGTGTGTGTGTGTGTGTGTGTGTGTGTGTGAACATCATCTCAGTTACAGTATATTACTCACCTGGCTGTACCTAGATGTGGATACATTGAAGCCCTTCCGTACTGGAAGGGCTGGTCTAACGCATTGGTTTAGATTGGAACCACACCTTGAAACATCTGAAATGTGGCATCATTTGATTAATTTTAATGTATAGTACAAAGCATGTGAAATAAAAAATATCATACTGCTATACTTATATACAAATATATGTTCTGGTATTAATCCTGAACGCCTGTGACCGATTACGAATGAATAGGGCCCCAGGCCTTTCCAATAGATGCTATCCTATCTGTCTCTTTGTTGTAGCGTTCAATACATTTGATTTCCAAATCCCACTATCAGGCTGACTCACCAGGCTTTTTGTCTTTCATGTCCGCGACTGTGTAGTCAAACACATGCTTGGTTTTCCTGTACAGTATGTCCCCCAGGCTTTCCGTAGGGGAGAACAGCGAGAAAGGAGGTCCTGATCTTCTGCAGAGCCTTCGCACTGCAAAACACAGGAAGTGACAGAGGACCATGACACAAACCAGGTGGCTTCACAGAGGAAACATCCATTAAGACACTCCATCATCATGATAGTACCAAAACACAGACATCATGGGATGACTCAATGGGAGGCAGATATTTCATAAAAATGATCTATGATTATTTGTAATTATACTGATTAAACGACACCAGCCGGGGGACGATCCATCTTCAACCTCCCTTAGTGTCATTTATCATTATCAATGTTTGAGACTCAGATCTCTTGAAACTAAGTTATGTCATCAATGTGATTGATGATAACGCATACCTCCATTTGTAACAGTAATGTTTAAATGACTTATAACAATAATAATAGTGACTGAATGATCTCACTTCTGTCCCTGAGGAATGCAGCCTCATATCCCTCACTGAAAGGCTTTAGTGGTAACTGAAAGCAGATAGCGTAAACACAGTGAACCACAGCGGCCCCAACAGCAAGGGCTTTCAGTAGGTTTTGAGACATCTCAACTGCAGTACTTGGCTAGAGCCTATCTACATCAAGCAAGAACATGAAACAGAAAGTATGGCATAACCTTAGGTAACGAGCAAGTTTTTTTAAACGTATCATAACATACAACGTTCATGCTGAAATGTCAGAGAAAATACAAGGGAAAAGAGTGTATAATGACGTACGGGTGGGAATTATGGGCACTTGTCCTTGATTCAGACAGTACGTTGCAGAGGAGGCTGGAGGGAGGAGCTACACGAGGACGGCTCATTGAAATGGCTGCAATGGAGAAACATTGGAACGTATCAAACACATTAAACATATGTAAGTCACATGTTTGTCTCTGTTCCATTCACTCCATTCCAGTCATTACAATAAGCCAGTCCTCCTATAGCTCCTACCACCAGCCTCCTCTGGTACGTTGTGACTCACCAGTATCTTGGCCTGATCTTTCATCCTTGTCTGTGTTTCTGGCACACTCATCCCTTATAAAATAAAATGTCATGCTTTTTCAAATGCCAACATTTACAGTATACTGTATGAGAGCAGTTTTAATTGTAAAAGTTAGAGGCCAAGTACTGCAGACTAACATTCTGAGGACATAAGCTAGTTCTTTCTTTGACTGAAAACAAAACAAGCGTCAGTCTGCTTAGGTAGTTCTTAGTTGGCATGAGAGATTATAGGTAGTTGTTGATTTAACAGAACATCATGATTATGTCTACAGTGTACACTGTACCTTTATCACTTTGGAGCTGAATATATTCTTTTGGAGACTCAAATTTCTGAAATTCAAATCAATTCTATTTATGTATATGTTTGAATTGTTCAATTAATTATATATTTCTGTGTCTGCGTCATGGGAGGTCCTTGTTCTTGTTTACCGTTCTTGAGGTCTCCTTTTTATGAACTGGTAACTCTGGGAGTTTTGCCTCCATGACTGACATCCATTCTAAACACAGAAGCAAACAGACTGTAATTGAGAGAAGTGTCAATAACTGATACATTATTTCCACTGCCAATTATCTGTTATGCTAGTTGTATTATTGAGTGAAATAATTAGTACCTTCTGTGACTTCTGGTTTTGTTGTATGTTCAGCAATTCCCTCTGTATCATCATAGTCATCACCATCATTATATTCCAAGGTCACAGTCCTGAAAGAAGTCTCTTGATTCGTAATGCCGCGTTCAAAACAACTGGGAACTCGGAATTCTCCAACTTCCAACGTCATGATATGACATCGTTTCTCCCGAGTTCCCAGTTGTCTAAAATGCACCAGTACATGGCCTATGCTGGCCAATCACTGTAAGTACTAACATGAGAAAGGGATAGCTGCAGTCCGATATGGCGGCCAGAGACTGGGTGTGTCGAAAGACAGTAGGCGTATCGAAAGAGCACATGTATTGGTCTGACTTTCTGCAGCGAGTGCAGAGATTTGTGGAAACATGACTGTGCATCGAAATTAATTTGAGGACGTTTGGGAAACTCAGAATGGTGGTGTCGTGAAGTGGAAAAGCATTGCATGTAAATGCACGTATCTTAACATGCTTTCATGTTGTGAACATTTTACATGTATCCCATTTCATTGCAATTGTATAGGCTAGTATACGCAATGCCATTATTAAACTTTCTAAACACAAGGGCAGACTTGAGTTGATGACCAATTTTACGAAGGGAGCTTCCCGGGAAAATTGCCTACACTGACACCCGTCTGACACTACGCGCACATTAAAAAATCAGATTACAATTAGGTTAACCTGAAGGCAGATGTTCATGTTTGCTTTAATGCAAGTTAGAGGTGTGTATGTGAAAAGTATTAAGACTGAACAATACTGTTCATGGCACTTAGTACAACGGTAACAATTTGCCATGTTTGCTTTCATAAAAGTTTGAGTTGTATGTGATTAAAAATGCTTTAGCTTCCTCCATGTACTTCCAGAAAGCGACTGAACAAATTAGGCTACTGTAAAACGGTGGCACTTGCAAAAACCCTGTTCAATTTTTTTTTCTCCTCCCATTTCTTTCGACACGCCTACTACTCCGGGACGCTGCTATCTGTACTTAACTAGCATGCCAATAAACGGGAAGTACTCACCTGCGCAGCACAGATTCACTCCCTTTGCAGTGTCCAGGAGTGTAGCTGCTCCTCATACTGGCTCCACGTGTTGACACACTCACCCTCCCTTGGTCTGTCTCATCAGTGAGACAGAAGAACTCCTTCGCGACACTTTTCATCTCCACACTTCGCCTGCCCTTCATCCAGTGCACAGACAACATTTTAATGGTCAATCAGCACAAAAAAACAACAACAAGGGGGCACAAATGTCATGTAAGTCATCATGTGCATTCACAGATGAATCCGTTGCCATAGAGAATCTAACCAAAATGCACTCACATGTAGGCTGTAGGATCAGGCTATGAGTCACAAACGAAATTGCAAAATCAAGTCGGTTTCTAAACAAGGAAATGGTTACGGGTGTGGCTAGGGAATGACCAGGGTGGATCCCACAGCCTTCACACATCCCAACCATGGAACCTTGTGGTTTACAACATTAACATTATACGTTTATTGTCAACCAAATCCAAGTCATAGATTTGACTATCGAAATAACTCTTCATTTCCTGAAATGAATTATGTCGGTCTATTCTTTCATACGGAACTTTATTTTGTCTTTATGTAGGATGATCACAGATTTAACATGGGCAATGGCATAAACATCACTCCATGTGGTTTCCTACAGTATGAATGAGGGAAGCATAGCAAAGACATTGCCTGCCCTACAGTACGCAATCCCCATGCATGTGAAATAAATACACACCACAGTTGACGGACACTGCATTTCCTGAGTAAGATTGAACTGGTCACTTTCCGGAGTCTCCATACCTTCCCTTGATGGTAGATCTGATGTAGGCCAACTTTTGAAACAAACCAAGTCATGAGAAGTAATTCAGTAGCCTACAGCATTAATCAAGGTGATATATCATTGATTTATGAGAATAAATCAAAATGCAGGCAGACTGCTTAACTATAGAGGTCATAATAAACATATTTGAGAGCTTCTTCAATAGATAAAACAACTCAAATAAAGTAACTTAAATTCATACAGTCAATACTTACAAGAACCGATCTTATATAACACTCGCACATAAAATAATAATTTTGGACCGCAGACGACTCAGACGATAGAAACCGATCAGAAATGGGAATTTGGGAGAAAGCGACAACGATGGTGTCGCGAATGGCGCTAAATTGATATAGAACATTGCGATCTACTTTATCACTACGTCATAAATGCCGAATGCCATGACAACGCGCGTCTCTGATTTCTTCATCAAGTAGGCCTAAACTGCGCACTGCTTTCATTCATGTTTTCCTCGTTTCTGTGATAGAGCCTACCGGTTGTATCCACGAGGGGTCAGTGCACAACCACTGATTTCCCTCAGGTTGAGGACCCGTTCGAGCAAAGTTGATGTACGAAAATGTAATAGTATACTAAACAACGCTCTTGAAGCGAGGATGCAAGTGTAATAGATTAGAAAATAGCCAACTGTGGCTTAAGGGCTACAGACATTCACATCCTTTACTACAGCACGAAACAGATAGCCTATTGGTATTGATTGAAAAGGGTCATAAGCTCCACACAATTCAAGTCCAAACTACTAACAATAAAGGCTTACGTCAAATAATCATCACTTTATAACCCTAATAGATGCCATTTCAATATAATAGCAATAAATAGGCAACTGACTGTAAGCCAAATGCCCCCCTCTCTCTCACACACTCTCTCACACACTGTCTCACACACACACACACACACACACACACACACACACACACACACACACACACACACACACACACTATTTGATTTGATTTGACACACGCACTATAGACTTACCCTACACAATATTATAAAACTGGTGCGGGTGGAGGTGTGGGTGTGCTTCCAACGAGCAGACAGTATTTTCTGGCAGGCGCACACAGATATTTCTCACAGAAATGTTCTTCTCTCCACACAAGACAAGAGGCTGCTGAAAGGAGCTTTTAATTGGGGGAAGGTGCCACAGGGGCATGCAGTTAATCATAGCAAAGTGAAGGAGAAAGACAAGACAGAAGAAAGATGATTTGGGAAATAGTCGCCATTCAATGAGGAGTGTGGAGACTTTTGAGGTTGGCCCGAGGAAATCATGACCCAGCATGTTCTGTTCATGTTCTAATTGGAGTCTATAGACTACTATGTGTTCAGTTCATTGACTTCTTGTGTATGTCAATCTAACCTCTAAGCTTCCTCAATTCCTGAATCAATGCTATATGTGTTTATTTGCTTATTTGAACACGACAATCCCTCAATGACCTCCCAAACAGTATAGATAAAAAATAATAGTCGTACATTTTTATTGGTCAGACACTGACCAATGACAATTTTGATAATGACAGTAAGTTAGTCTATAATCATATTTAATCTAGACAATAGCTCACATATTATATTCATTGTTATTGAAACTGCTAAATTAATTTGGTAGATTGCACCTGTTGCCTCTTGAACACAGAGATAGACATGGTACTTTTTGTGGAAATTACATTCAGCAAAAGAGTCCTCCATTATCACCAGAGAATAGACATAAATAAAGATGATGTCTGATTGTATATCTCGGCTCAGATAATAACTTATTATCATGCACAAAATACAATGTCTCACAACTTTTAAATGGGGGGTTATTGATGACAAGTGAAAGTGGTTGGCTGAAAAGGTGTTACCAACCATGTTTTATAACTTACCATTCAAGCATAATAAGCTGGTCTCAAAATCTCAACCAATATGCATCAGGCTATTCATTTCAATAAGTCTTGGTCCTCATTTTGTTTGTTTTGATGTGCAGTATTGCAAAGGTGTGCTATAGTGTTTACAATATGAAGCCAGATAGTACTAAGTAGGGTAATAGCCTATGTCCTGTCGTGTTACATGATAGGCCTATATAATTTGCTATGTCATATCATCACTGCAATCACGATTATTGATTAATCTTCTGTAAACCACACATCCATATCATTATTATGGCCTCACAGTTAAGGACATCCAGAAGATTGAAGCATCCAATGCATATAAATGTATTATTTGAATGACGTGTGAAGCCTAAAGATGACCATGGCCCATACACACACGTGTTGCTTGATGTGTTTGTTTCCCTTGCAGCGTGACACAGGCTCAACACCTACATGTGCGTAATAGGAGGTCAACATGACATTACCCAAAGCATCTGATTTCCAGCAGTTCGTCTCAATTTAACACAATCAATCGGGCCAAACCTTGACATGGAGAAATAATGGGCAAATAGATTACACATGCATTACTTTAACAACGGCGCTGTCGAGTCGCGGGCGGAGGACGGGGGTGCTCAACAATGGAGCGTGGTGAGTCATGGAACCCCTACGCAACACGGGGGACCCTCTAGTAGTGATGACAGTGGTGCTGAAAAAGCTGTGTAGGTGTCCGGACCAGAATTGGGATTTATTGAGGATAAAATGAAGAGCTACAGATCTCTGTGGGTGGCGGTCTACCCACTGGCAGTGCTGGTTACGTTAATAATATACGGATTTGATTATTTGAATTATATTACTCTGAGATGTTAGAATTATATTTATTGAATAGATAATCCAATGGACTATGATATTTACCCATAAATGATTCCAATTGCCAAGAAAATCCCAAAGAAAAAAATATGTTCACCTTGAGCACTGTTGGCGTATCATTCCAAACAAATACGGACACCGGAAATGTATCATTCAATCACTTGCAGAACAATTTCCTATTATTTACAATTCTCAAGGTTTGGGTTGAAAAATGTAAAATAGCTGCACCAGGCTAGCTGTACTAATCTTGAGATTCGCCGAGTGTGGACAGGTTGCAACAGACGGCCGCTGTCCACTATTTTGTGGTACTGAATTCCATCATTTTGTGCTGAATCTCATATCGCTGCTATAAACCATATATCTTGTTTGTTTAATCAACACCAGATCCGGACCTTTTACTTCTGTAACAAACCCACTGGGCAAAAACAGGTTGAATCAGCATTGTTTCCACATTATTTCAACCCGAAACATGATTCATTCGGACACACCATTCATCTTTGTGATATCGCTGAATCGACGTGGAAAACGGATTGGATTAGCAAAAAAGAATCAACTTCACGACAGTTAGTATTTTTTTCCACACAACTTTTAACGTAAATCCAATGACATGGTGATCTTTTGTTTAATTTCATTTTGAATTCATGTTAGTTGAAAACGCAACCAAGTATAAATTAAAACTAAACTGACATCTGTGCTCAGTGGGAAGTCACCTTGAGCACAGTCCAGCTTCAGTGTCATAACAGAGATTGTTAGACTGTTAGGATTGGAAGTCTACAGTCCACTGACTGTAGCCACTTGCCTCCTGCTGATGTCATGTTTAGCCTCCAGCAGAAAAGTGTTGCATCTGATTAGAGGATGCAAAAGTTGGCCTCTGTTTGCAGAAGGGAGGGGACTTTCTCCAACTATTTGCTTGGCAGACAGCTATGATTCAGGACTAAAACCTCCCTCAAGCCAGTGTGTGGGCTACATGCATAGAGTGTAGGGGTGTTATAGTAATGTCACGTGTGCGTGTGTGTGCCATCCTGCTGCCCCTGCCATGCATGCACTGAGCCAAGGCGTGTGAGTCATGAGCCAGCCACGAGACGTGATGACCTCATTGACCCTGGCTCCCTCCCTCGTTCCCCACCCCTCACCACCATCGCAAACAGAAAGATGAGTCAGTGACACAGCCTGGCCTGGGCCTAGCGATCAGATTTCACCCATCTCCTGTCCTGCTCCCTCTCTCCTTCTCACCCCCCCCCCCCCAACGCACCCCACGCACCCCACCACAAAGGGTATATGATTCATCCGGACACACCAATCATCGTCTGAGGTTTAAAAATAAATCCTGCCATTCAGAATGATGTTTCCCCATAAAGACAACACGCAGAGACACAACATCCCATCAGTCTGGCCAATTGAACCGCTGTGTTCACATGCAGCACACACGAGCAACAGGAGAGGAAGAGTGGGAGGCCTGTGATGCAGAGAGGAGGAGTGGGGCTCAGCACAGGCGAATTCCCTCAAGACATTGCACTCTAGGTGGGAGAGAAATCAAGATGAAGAGAGGCCCGAGGAGAGAGATCCACGTGTAGCGTGTTATAAGATGAGACCAGGGGGCCTCAGAGGCATAAAGACTAATCAGATCACCACTCGCTGTCTCAATCATATGGATGAGCAGGTTGCTCATGGGAATTTTACTTACTCAAAGATGTTCTCAGAGAATAAAGGATTATGATTGGCTGTGTCAGGCAACCAATGAAAATGGAGAGGTGACGGGAATACCAAACAGAGTGGTGGGGGGAGGGGGTGTTCAATATAGCTAGCGAGTTGTTCATTTTGCACATCAATGTCCTGTTTCCAGCTAGTTTAAATAATTGATTAAATATTAAATGTGATGCAAGTTGGGGTTAGTTAGCTAAAATGTGTTTTTCGAGCTAATGTCGTTAGCTAGCCAACTGTTAGGCTAGCTAGCTAGCTTGGTAATCAAGGCTAAACTGTTATAGTTTATCCTTAGTTACCAAGCTAGCAATCTAGCTAGCTCAACAGTTTTAGCCTTAGGTCACCAATTTAAGCATGCAGGCTCACTAGCCAGATAAATATGTTGCTGTTATAGTAGAAGCATGAATGAACAGGGAGCACTGCTGCTCTTGGAGCAGAACTGTGTGAACCACAGTAGATATTGCTGCTCTGAGACCAGTTTGAGCCAACAGGGTCTTCTGCTACTCTAAGAGAATAATTGTACTGTGTCATCTTTTATGTTGCTGTTCTGGGAGCAGCATTAGTATACTGGTAGCACTGTTGCTCTTTGAACAGACCTGTGTCAACAACATTTAACTGAAATATATATACAACATGTAAAGTGTTGGTCCCATGTTTCATGAACTGAAATAAGAGATCCCAGACATTTTCCACATGAACAAAAAGCTTATTTCTCACAAAGTGTGTGCATAAATTTGTTTACATCCCTGTTAGTGAGCATTTCTCCTTTGACAAGATAATCCATCCACCTGACAGGTGTGGCATATCAAGAAGCTGATGAAACATCATGATCATTACACAGGTGCACCTTGTGCTGGGGGACAATAAAATGACACTCTAAAATGTGCACAACACAATGCCTCAGATGTGTCAAGTTTTGAGGGAGGGTGCAATTGGCATGCTGACTGCAGGAATGTCCACCAAAGATCTTGCAAGAGAATTGAATGTTAATTTCTCTACCATAAGCCACCTCCAACGTCTTTTTAGAGAATTTGGCAGGACATCCAACCGCAAACCATGTGTATGGCGCTGTGTGGGTGAGTGGTTTGCTCAACGTTCTGAACAGTGTCCCATGGTGGCGGTTGGGTTATGGTATGGGCAAGCATAAGATATGGACACTTAACAAACTTGCATTTTATCAATGGTAATTTGAATGTACAGAGATACCATGCCATTTATTAGCTGCCATGACCTCATGTTTCAGCATGATAATGCACAGCCCCATGTCACAAGGATCTATACACAATTCCTGGAAGCTAAAAATGTCACAGTTCTTCAATGGCCTGCATACTCACCAGACATGTCACCCATTGAGCATGTTTGGGATGCTCTGTATCAACGTGTACGACAGCGTGTTCCAGTTCCCACCAACATCCAGCAACTTCGTACAGGAGATGCGTGCATGAGGCAAATGTTGGTCACACAAGATACTAACTGGTTTTCAGATTTGAAAAAATGTCAAGGTACTGTGCATTCGGAAACTATTCAGTCCCCTTCACTGACCCCATACTGACAAAGCGAAAACAAGTTTTTATGAATTTTTCCAAATGTATTAAACATAAGATGTGTAGATTGAAAAGGGGAACAATAATTTTATCAATTTTAGAATAAGGATGTAACGTAACAAAATGTGGAAAAAGACAAGGGGTCTGAAAACATTCCAAATGCACTGTATATGAAGAAGCGAAGAGCCAGCATCCTGGAGTCACCTCTTCACTGTTGACATTGAGACTGGTGTTTTGCGAGTACTATTTAATGAAGCTGCCAGTTGAGGACTTGTGAGGCATCTGGTTCTCAAACTAGACACTCTAATGTACTTGTCGTCTTGCTCATTTGTGCACCGGGGCCTCCCACTCCTCTTCCTATTCTGGTTAGACCAGTTTGCGCTGTTCTGTGAAGGGAGTAGTACACAGCATTGTACAAGATCTTCAGTGCCTTGACAATTTCTCGCATGGAATAGCCTTCCTTTCTCAGAACAAGAATAGACTGACGAGTTTCAGAAGACAGTCTTTGTTTCTAGCCATTTTGAGCCTGTAATCGAACCCACAAATGCTGATGCTCCAGATACTCAACGAGTCGAAAGAAGGCCAGTTGTATTGCTTCTTTAATCAGAGCAACAGTTTTCAGCTGTGCTAACATAATTGCAAAAGGGTTTTCTAATGATCAATTAGCCTTTTAAAATGATAAACTTGGATTAGCTAACACAACGTGCCATTGGAACACAGGAGTGATGGTTGCTGATAATGGGCCTCTGTACGCCAATTTTGATATTCCATTTAAAACAATCTGCCGTTTTCAGCTACAATAGTCAATGTCTACAACATTAACAATGTCTACACAGTATTTCTGATCAATTTGATGTTATTTTAATGGACAAAAAATGTGCTTTTCTTTCAAAAACAAGGACATTTCTAAGTGACGCCAAACTTTTGAACGGTAGTGTATATACAGTGGGGCAAAAAAGTATTTGTCAGCCACCAATTGTGCAAGTTCTCCCACTTAAAAAGATGAGAGAGGCCTGTAATTATCTTCATAGGTACACTTCAACTATGACAGACAAAATGAGAAAAAAAATCCAGAAAATCACATTGTAGGATTTTTTATGAATTTATTTGCAAATTATGGTGGAAAATAAGTATTTAAAGTATTTAAAGGCAATGCTACCAAATACTAATTGAGTGTATGTAAACTTCTGACCCACTGGGAATGTGAGAAAAAAATAAAAGCTGAAATAGATCATTCTCTCTACTATTATTCTGACATTTCACATTCTTAAAATAAAGTGATGATCCTAACTGACCTAAAACAGGGACTTTCTGGCTACATGGAACCCAAACCGGTTGCGAGCATGCGCCATCGTGCGCCATCGTGCGCCATCGTGCATACATTTATTTTGACCCCTACACCAAACGAGATCACGACACGCAGGTTAAAATATCAAAAAAACTCTGAACCAATTACATTAATTTGGGAACATGTTGAAAAGCATGAAACATTTATGGCAATTTAGTTAGTTAGCTTGCACTTGCTAGTTAATTTGTCCTATTTAGCTAGCTTGCTGTTGCTAGCAAATTTGTCCTGGGATATAAACATTCAGTTTTTATTTCACCTGAAATGCACAAGGTCCTGCTTCTATAAACCAATGAAGAGATGGGAGAGGTAGGACTTGCAGCGCCATCTGTGTCCAAAATAGAAAGGAGTTCTATTTAGCCCTTGGCAACGCAGACGCTTGTTGATGCACGCGAGCAGTGTGGATGCAATAATGGAATAACATTGATTTTTTTTTAAATGTATTTTGCAACACTCGCACACGCAACACTCGCGGTGTGGTCAGCCTATTAGGTGTATGTAAACTTCAGACTTCAACTTTTTTTTTTTTTTTTTTTTTTTTTTTTTTTTTTTATATATATATATACAGTACCAGTCAGATGTTTGGACACAACTACTCATTCATGGTATGTGGGTGCTTTGCTGTCTCTCTCTCTCTCTCTCTCTCTCTCTCTCTCTCTCTCTCTCTCTCTCTCTCTCTTTCTCTCTCATCCTCTTTGTCGCGGTTTCTTTATCTCTCTCTCTCTCGCTCTTTCTCATCCTCTTTGTTGCTGTCTCTTTATCTCTGTATCTCTGTATCTCTATCTCTTTATCTCTCTCTCTTTCTCTCTCATCCTCTTTGTTGCTGTATCTCTCTCTCTCTCTCTCTCTCTCTCTCTCTCTCTCTCTATCTCTCTCTCTACCTCACCCATCATGACCGAGGATGTGTGAGGGGATGTACTGTATATGACCAAGTACAGTTAATATTGACTGTGTTGTGTGCTTTGTGGACCATAGAAAAAAGGTTGTAGAGGAGTTGTAGAGGAAGTGGGGGAGGAGGAGGTGGTTCACGAGGAGAACGACTGGGGTAAGCTAGAGGGATATTGTCTCAATGTACTGTCCATAGTAAGTCCTCATGTCTAAGTAACATTACTGACCTATGTTGTTTCTCTGATCTGGTGTAGGAGGTGACTGATGAGGAGCTCCAGGCAGCCACAGGCCCCATCCCCAGCCTCCCGGAGGGCATCACTGTGGCCTACACCATCCCAGAGAAGGTCAGAACCAAACAAACCTTTTAAGAATACTGTAGTATCTGTATGGTGAGAATAGAAAAACAAAGTCACCATGTATCAGTGGAGGCTGGTGAGGGCCCGGGAAAGTTGGCACATAGTAATGGCTGGAAAGCATACTCAATTACCGAAAATGAAACGCTAGTACTGGCACTCGGACATGATCCATGTAGAACACTAGTATGGGTATTCAGACACGATCCATGACAAATTCTTCCTCACCATGTTGTTCCTCTGTTCCCAGAAGACATGGGCAGGGGAGAGGATGAGATTCTAGAGGAGAGGAGCTCATCACTCAGATGAGGAAGATGTTGCCGGGAAGTTGATAGACACATCTGCTTTCAGGCAACCATCATTGGCTATGTCCCAAATTAAACTATATTCCCTATATAGTGCACTACTTTATGGGTCTGTTAAAAATGTAGTGCACTATGAAGGGAATAGGGTGCCATTTGGGATGCATCCATTATCATCGCCATGCATTGCTTATTTCAGTAACATTGTACACCTACCACCTTTTAATAAAGAAACATTGACACCGCAAGCTTCATTGCAGCCAGCATGCTGTATTTTACTGTATCTCCACATTATAAAATAAAGCAAGTTCTTTCTTTACCACTAACCGTACTACAGTAGCAATAATGATTGCAAGTATCTCTGCTCAAAGGGAAGGCAATGCATGTTTAATGAGCTTATAGTGCTGCTGTTGATGATCTTCATATTCCCCAAGGGTAGGAATTTACTAAGGGTAAGAATTTACTAGTGTAAGCCTGTTCAGTGTGGAAGCGTATAGCTGTACATTTTAATTTCAGCATCAGAGAGCATAAACTGGAAGTTACAATACCCTAACATTAGCCTACTACCTGCCCCTAAATCGCATGTAGTTCTCTTAAATGAACTTAAGATTGATGTAATGGATCAAGTACATACAGATGTAAGCTGTACATTTAATCATGCTTATGTGTCACATGTTGACAGTGAGGAAAGATTGTTGTAACACTGAATTTAATAAGTTATCAATCATTGCAGTTATGGATGCAGCCTCTGACCAATAATTACTACTGTAATGCATTTTCCCTTCCTGAAACAATTTGAATGACGGTGAATGAGGCCCAACATTTCTCTGCAGGACAAACCTGCCTTTACCTCATATGGTCCATGTCTCGCTCTGGTCCAGGGTCTTAAGTGTAGTTTTAGCCTTAAATGTTAAAGGATCTGGACCAGAGCTACTCCATGTCATACTGTCAGCTGTTTAAAATTATATACCTGTAACTGAAACCTTTTCTTCTGAAACTGTATGGATTGACTCTCTGTGCACACTTTGTTTCAATAAAGTATTTATTAGCCAGAATACAGAATATGTTTGCCCACAGTATGACAATGCACTTGGAATATGATATGTTTGGCACATATAAAATGGCAGGGTTTTGGTACCTCTAATGAACTTATCCTCTGCAGCAGAGGTAACTCTGGGTCTTCCTTTCCTGTGGCGGTCCTCATGAGAGCCAGTTTCACCAAAGCGCTTGATGGTTTTTGCGAATGCACTTAAGGAAACTTTCAAAGTTCTTGACATTTTCTGGATTGACTGACCTTCATGTCATAAAGTAATGATGGACCGTCGTTTCTCTTCACTTATTTAAACCGTTCTTGCCATAATATGGACTTGGTCTTTTACCAAATAGGTCTATCTTCTGTATACCACCCCTACCATGTCACAACACAACTGATTGGCTCAAACGCATTAACCGAAGGAAAGAAATTATACAAATGAACTTTTAACGAAACAATCATGTTATTAAGTGAAATACATTCCATGTGACTACCTCATGAAGCTGGTTGAGAGAATGCCAAGAGTGTGCAAAGCTGTCATCAAGGCAAAGGTTAGCTACTTTGAAGAATCTGAAATATATTTAGATTTGTTTAACACTTTATTACTACATGATTCAATATGTGTTATTTCATAGTTTTGATGTCTTCACTATTATTCTACAATGTAGAAAATAGTACAATTAAATAGAAACCCTTGAATGAGTATGTGTGTCCAAACTTTTTACTGGGACTGTATATAGTTGAAGTCGGAAGTTTACATGCACCTTAGCCTAATACATTTAAACTCAGTATTTCACAATTCCTGACAATTAATACTAGTAAAACTTCCCTGTCTTAGGTCAGTAAGGGTCATCCACTTTATTTTAAGAATGTGAATGATTTATTTCAGCTCTGATTTCTTTCATCACATTCCCAGTGGGTCAGAAGGTTACATACACTCAATTAGTATTTGGTAGCATTGCCTTTACATTGTTGAACTTGGGTCAAGACTTCCACAAGCTTCCCACCATATGTTGGGTAAATTTTGGTCCATTCCTCCTGACAGAGCATGTGTAACTGAGTCAGGTTTGTAAGCCTCCGTGCTCGCACACGCTTTTTCAGTTCTGCACACAAATGTTCTACAGGAGGTCAGGGCTTTGTGATGGCTACGCCAATACCTTGCCTTTGTTGTCCTTAAGCCATTTTCCCACAAGTTTGGAAGTAAGCATGGGGTCATTGCCCATTTGGAAGACCCAATTGCGACCAAGCTTTAACTTCCTGACTGATGTCTTGAGATGTTGCTTCAATATATCCACATAATTTTCCTTCCTTATGAGGACATTTCTCCAAAAAGTATGATCCTTGTCACCATGTGCAGTTGCAAACCGTAGTCTGGCTTTTATTATGGCGGTTTTGGAGCAGTGGCTTCTTCCTTTCTGATACTTTTGTACTTGTTTCCTCCAGCATCTTCACGAGGTCCTTTGCTGTTGTTCTGGGATTGATTTTCACTTTTTGCACCAAGGTACATTAATCTCTAGGAGACAGAACGTGTCTCCTTCCTGAGCGGTATGACGGATGCGTGGTCCCATAGTGTTTATACTTGCAAACTATTGTTTGTACAGATGAATGTGGTACCTTCAGGCTTTTGGAAATTGCTACCAAGGATGAACCAGACTTGTGGAGGTCTACAATTTTTTTTCTGAGATATTGGCTGATTTCTTTTGATTTTCCCATGATGTCAAGGAAAGAGGCATTGAGTTTGAAGGTAGGCCTTGAAATACATCCTCAGGTACACCTCCAATTGACTCAAATGATGTCAGCCCATCAGAAGCTTCTAAAGTCATGACATCATTTTCTGGAGTTTTCCAAGTTGTTTAAAAGCACAGTCAACTTAGTGTATGTGAACTTCTGATCCACTGGAATTGTGATACAGTGAATTATAAGCGAAATAATCTGTCTATAAGCAATTTTTGGTAAAAACTTGCCAAAACTATAGTTCGTGAACAAGAATGCTGACCTTACCTCCCGCTTCACTTGCGCGAGAGTTGCATTTTTTTTTACACATACAATGGCAAGAAAAAGTATGTGAACCCTTTGGAAATACCTGGATTTCTGCATAAATTGGTCATCAAATTTAATCTGATCTTCATCTAGGTCACAACAATAGACTAATAACTGAAACTAATAACACACAAACAATTATACGTTTTCTTGTCGGTATTGAACATACCGTGTAAACATTCACTGTGTAGGGTGGGAAAAGTATGTGAACCCTTGGATATAATATTGGTTGCATATTTTCTTCTGTTGAAGCCATCCTGTTATTGATTTACTTCTGTGTTTTGGGTCGTTGTCCTGTTGCATTACCCAACTTCTGTTGAGTTTCAATTGAAGGACGGATAGCCTAACATTCTCCTGCAAAAGGTCTTGATAACCTTGGGAAATCATTTTTCTGTCGATAATAGCAAGCTGTCCAGGCTCTGAGGCTGCAAAGCAACCGCAAACCATGATGTTCTCTCCACCAAACTTTACAGTTGGAATGAGTTTTTGATGTTGGTGTGCTGTGTCTTTTTTCTCTCCACACATAGTGTTGTGTGTTCCTTCCAAACAACTCAACTTCCACAACTCAACTCTATTTCATCTGTTCACAGAATATTTTGCCAGTAACGCTGTGGAACATCCAGGTGTACTTCTGCAAACTTCAGACGTGCAGCATTGTGTTTTTTTGGACAGCAGTGGCTTCTTCTGTGGTGTCCTCCCATCAACACCATTCTTGTTTAGTGTTTTATGTATCGTAGATTCATCAACTGAGATGCTAGCATGTTCCAGAGATTTTGTTTTCAAATCAAATCAAATCAAATTTTATTTTTTGCATTCTGCGCTGTGCTCTTGCATTCTGCGCTGTGCTCTTGCAGTTATCTTTGCAGGATGGCCACTCCTAGGGGGATTAGCAACAGTGCTGAACTTTCTCCATTTATAGACAATTTGTCTTACTATGGACTGATGAACATCAGGGTTTTATGCAAGTCAACAATTCTTAATCTTAGGTCTTCTGAGATCTCTTTTGTTCGAGGCATGGTTCACATCAGGCATTGCTTTTTGTGAATAGCAAACTCAAATTTTGTGAGCGTTTTTTATAGGGCAAGGCAGCTCTTACCAACATCTCCAATCTCATCTCATTGATTGGACTCCAGGTTAGCTGACTCCTTACTCCAATTAGCTTTTAGAGAAGTCATTAGCCTAGTGGTTCATAAACTTTTCCCAACCTACACTGGGAATGTTTAAATTATGTATTCAATATAGACAATTTGTGTGTTATTAGTGTAAGCACACTATGTTTGTCTATTGTGTGACTTAGATGAAGATCAGATCAAATTTGATTACCAATTTATAATTCCAAAGGGTTCCCATACATTTTCTTGCCACTGTACATGATATTCAATCATTGCACCCACACTGCTCGCAAGCGGCAACAAGTGTCTACTTAGCCAGGCGCTAAAATAGAACTTGGTTCTATTTGTGTCACTTGATGTGCTGCAACTCCTATCTCCTCATTGGTTTTTAGGAGCATATACCCACATGGGTGATTGAAAGATGAACTGAGATCCACACTCCAGTCCAGTTGATGGTGGTAACGCACCTTAAAGTTGGTTGCCAACCGCCATATAAAGTACTTATTTTCCACCATAATTTGCAAATAAATTCATGAAAAATCCTACAATGTGATTTTCTGGATTTTTTCTCTCCATTTTGTCTGTCATAGTTGAAGTGTACCTATGATGAAAATTACACACCTACGTGTGTCTGGGAATCACAGCGTGACCATTCAATTCCTGCTCATCAAGTCCCCCCAGATTCCAGTGGTTTTGGGATTCTCCTGGCTCCAGCGACACAATCCCCTCATCAACTGGTCTACGGGTGCTATCATGGGCTGGAGTCAAGTCCTTCTGCCACGCTTATTGTCTGAAGTCGGTGCAACCTGCCCCGGGACAACCTCCGGGAGGTGTTCAGCAAGTCCCGGGCCACTTCCCTTCTGCCGCACCGCCCTATGACTGCGGGATTGACCTTCTCCCTAGCACCATGCCGCCCCGGGGACATCTGTACTCTCTGTCAGGAAAAGAGACAAAGAGGCTATGGAGACCTAAATTTGGGACTCCCTAGCTACAGGCTTTATCCATCCCTCTTCCTCTCCCACTGGCACAGGTTTCTTCTTCGTGGAGAAAAAGGACAAGTCCCTGCGCCTTTGCACTGACTATCGGGGACTCAAGGACATTACTGTGAAGAACCGTTATCCGCTACCACTCATTTCCTCGGCCTTCGAGCCGCTCCAGTGTGCCACTGTTTTCTCCAAGCTGGATCTACAAAACACCTACCACCTGGTGCGGATACGAGAGGTGGACGAGTGGAAGACCGCCTTCAACATGGCCAGCGGCCTCTACGAATATCTGGTCATGCCCTTTGGCCTCACCAACGCCCCTGCTGTGTTCCAGGCTCTGGTGAAGGATGTTCTCCGCGACATGCTGAACCATTTCGTCTTCATCTACATTGATGACATCCTCGTCTTCTCCCACTCCCCCCAAGAACATGTGCTCCATATCTGACAGGGTCTCCAGCGCCTTCCGGAGAACCAGTTGTTTGTTAAGGTGGAAAAGTACGAGTTCCATTGCTCCACCATTCCCTTTCTGGGCTACATCATCTTTGCTGGGAGTGTCCAGATGGATCCTGAGAAGGTGAGAGCGGTGGTGGATTGGCCTCAGCCTACATCCAGGGTGCAGCTGCAATGCTTCCTGGGGTTTACCAACTTTTATCTCCGCTTTATCTGGGGTTACAGCACCCTTGCACCCCCTGTCTGCACTCACCTCTACCAAGGTTCCGTTCACGTGGTCCTCTGCCACTGACCTGGTGTTCCGGGACCTTAAACGCCGCTTCATCACTGCTCCTATCTTGGTTCATCCTGACCCTTCCCGTCAGATCGTGGTGGAGGCAGATGCTTCGGATGTCGGAGTGGGGGCTGTTCTGTCCCAATGTTCTGCTCTGGACCTTAAGCTGCATCCCTGCACCGTCTTCTCCCACCGCCTCAACGCCACAGAGAAGAACATCTTCCAGCACGTCTTCCGGATCCACGGACTCCCCGTGGACATGGTCTCAGACCGGGGTAGGCAGTTCTCATCCCGGTTCTGGAAGGCGTTCCGCACGCTCATTGGATCATCGGCCAGCCTGTCCTCCGGATTCCACCCCCAGTCCAACGGCAAATCGGAGCGAGCCAACCAGGACTTAAAGACGACTCTTTGTTGCCTAGTCTCCGCCAACCCTACCACCTGGAGTCAGCAACTGGTATGGTTTAAGTATGCTCCCAACACCCTTCCTTGCTCTAACATGGGTCTCTCGCCCTAATGTAAGAGGAGGTGGTCAGCAATCCCTCTGCCCAGATGTTCATCCGCCGCTGTTGCCGTACCTGGAAGAGAGCCCGAGCCGCTTTGTTGAAGACCACTTCCAGGTATAGGCGACAAGTGGATCACCACCTGACCCCTACTCTATGCTATTGGCTCAGGCAGAGGGTATTTTATTTCACCTTTATTTAACCAGGTAGGCTAGTTGAGAACAAGTTCTCATTTACAACTGCGACCTGGCCAAGATAAAGCATAGCAGTGTGAACAGACAACACAGAGTTACATATGGAGTAAACAATAAACAAGTCAATAACACAGTAGAAGAAAAGAAAAAAAGAAAAAAAGAAAAGAGTCTATATACATTGTGTGCAAAAGGCATGAGGAGGTAGGCGAATATTTACAATTTAGCAGATTAACACTGGAGTGATAAATGATCAGATGGTCATGTGCAGGAAGATATACTAGTGTGCAAAAGAGCAGAAAAGTAAATAAATAAAAACAGTATGGGGATGAGGTAGGTAAATTGGGTGAGCTATTTACCGATAGACTATGTACAGCTGCAGCGATCGGTTAGCTGCTCAGATAGCAGATGTTTAAAGTTGGTGAGGGAGATAAGTCTCTAACTTCAGCGATTTTTGCAATTCGTTCCAGTCACAGGCAGCAGAGAACTGGAAGGAAAGGCGGCCAAATGAGGTGTTGGCTTTAGGGATGATCAGTGAGATACACCTGCTGGAGCGCATGCTACGGGTGGGTGTTGCCATCGTGACCAGTGAACTGAGATAAGGCGGAGCTTTACCTAGCATGGACTTGTAGATGACCTGGAGCCAGTGGGTCTGGCGACGAATATGTAGCGAGGACCAGCCGACTAGAGCATACAGGTCGCAGTGGTGGGTGGTATAAGGTGCTTTAGTAACAAAACGGATGGCACTGTGATAAACTGCATCCAGTTTGCTGAGTAGAGTATTGGAAGCTATTTTGTAGATGACATCGCCGAAGTTGAGGATCGGTAGGATAGTCAGTTTTACTAGGGTAAGTTTGGCGGCGTGAGTGAAGGAGGCTTTGTTGCGGAATAGAAAGCCGACTCTAGATTTGATTTTGGATTGGAGATGTTTGATATGAGACTGGAAGGAGAGTTTGGCTCTCCATTCGGGACCTGCTCCTCCAGGTGGAGTCCCATAAACTTTCCCCCCATTTCATCGGCCCGTTTCCCATCTCCAGAGTCATTAGCCCCATTGCTGTTTGTCTTTTGTTACCCCGTACCCTTCGTATTCACCCTACTTTCCGTGTGTCTAGGATTAAGCCCGTGTCTCACAGCCATTTGTCTTCTATCTCCAGGCCCACCCATCCTCCCCGTGTCATCGATGGCCATCCAGTGTACACAGTGAGACGCCTCCTGAGTGTTCGACCATGGGGCAGGGATTTCCAGTACCTGGTTGACTGGGAGGGTTATGGCCCGGATGAGAGGTGCTGTCTCCACCCCCTCCAGTTGTCGCTCATCTTCCCCATTATCCCCTGTGTATTTATACCTGTGTTCTCTGTTTGTCTGTTGCTAGTTCATCTTGCTTGTCAAGTCAACCAGCATTTTTCTGTCTCAGTTCTTGCTTTTTCCAGTCTCTCTTTTTCTTGTCCTCCTGGTTTTGACCCTTGCCTGTCCTGACTCTGAGCCCACCTGCCTGACCACTCTGCCTGCCCCTGACTTTGAGCCTGCCTGCCAACCTGTACCTTTGCCCCATCTCTGGATTATTGACCTCTGCCTACCCTGACCCTGAGCCTGCCTGCTGTCCGGTACCATTGCCCCACCTCTGGTTTACTGAACCCTGCCTGCCTTGACCTGTCTATTGCCTGCCCCTGTTGGATTATTAAACCATTGTTAATTCGACGATGTCTGCATCTGGGTTTTACCTTCATACCTGATAATTATCTTTTAGTTGAACCTCTCTGGGATATGCCAAGGAAAATGCAGAGTGCCAAATTCAAATAAATTACTATAAAAATCAAACTTTCATTAAATCACACATGCAAATTAAAGCAAATTAAAGCTACACTTGTTTTGAATCCAGTCAACATGTCAGATTTCAAAAAGGCTTTTCGGCAAAAGCAAACAATGCTGTTATCTGAGGATAGCACCTCCGTAAACAAAGAGAGAAACCATATTTCAATCCAGCAGGCGCGACACAAAACGCAGAAATAAAAATATAATTCATGCCTTACCTTTGATGAGCTTCTTTTGTTGGCACTCCAATATGTCCCATAAACATCACAAATGGTCCTTTTGTTCGATTAATTCCATCGATATATATCCAAAATGTCCATTTATTTGGCTTGTTTGATCCAGAAAAACACCGGTTCCAACTTGCTCAACGTGACTTCAAAATATCTCAAAAGTTACCTGTAAACTTTGCCAAAACATATCAAACTACTTTTGTAATACAACTTTAGGTATTTTTTTAAGTAAATAATCAATAAAATTGAAGACGGGGTCATCTATGTTCAATACAGGAAGAAAACAAACTGAAGCTTGCTTTCTGGCCCTCGTTCAAGATGGCCGTACTTCTTCATTACACAAAGGAATAACCTCAACCAATTTCTAAAGACTGTTGACATCCAGTGGAAGCGATAGGAACTGCAAGAAGGTCCCTTAGAAATCTGGATTCCCAATGAAAACTCATTGAAAAGAGAGTGACCTCAAAAAAGAAAAATCTGAATGGTTTGTCCTCAGGGTTTTGCCTGCGAAATAAGTTTTGTTATACTCACAGACATGATTCAAACAGTTTTAGAAACTTCAGAGTGTTTTCTATCCAAATCTACTAATAATATGCATATCTTATCTTCTGGGGATGAGTAGCAGGCAGTTGAATTTGGGCATGCATTTCATCCGGATGTGAAAAAACTGCCCCCTGTTACCAAGAAGTTAACCATAATATTTGTGGTGTCTTTTCTGGTGGATTGAACTGAAATTGCAACCAACTTTCTATGACTTGTTTTAAAAAATAGCGATATTTTGGAGATTATTTCATTTTCAAATAACCGAAAGTCTGAGGTTGTAATCTGAATAAAGGGAAAAAGGCCATTCTTGAACATGGGGTGAGACGTTCTTACTATTCTGTTAGAGAACAAGATAGGATTTAAGTATAACTTTTGTATGACTGACGCCTTTAGTGAGATCTAATGCTTTAATATTTAATAATTTTTTGCCCTGTGAATTCATATTCATTTCATACAAACGCCTGTTTAATTTTGTCTGGCTTGCCGCTTTTTGCTCATATCATTTAAAAATCGTGTCTCTAAGTGCAGGCAAGACCATAAACAAATATGTAAACTGGGATATGACTAAAGAGTTAATCAGAGTGACTTTTCCATGGTAGCAAGATCTTATCTATTTTTGCTAACTTTGTATTAAAATGTATTGTAGTGAGAACATTTCTTTATTTCGTGATATGTATAAGTAGTATGTCCACATCACTGTCAAACCATTTTATTGGTAAACTACACGGTAATGTAAAAGTTGTATTTTTCTATGTTCCAATACGTAATATAGTACACATAATTTGGTTGTAATCCAGAGAGGTTAGAAAAAGTATCTAGATCCTCTATAAGGCTGTGGAGGTATCCAAAATGTGGATTTAAAAGAAAACATGAATCAGTGTACAATGACACCTTTGTTTTTAAGCCCTGTATTGCTAGATCTGATTTTAAAAGCTAACATTTTGATAGACATAATAAATAGATATGCCGATAGTGGACAACCTTGTTCTACTCCTCTTGACAGTATAATAATTTCTGAGAAGTAGCCATTATTTACTATTTTACACCTAGGGTTACTATGCATAACTTTAACCCATTTTATAAGAGAATCTCCAAAATCGAAATATTCCAGGCATTTATATATAAATTCCAGTCGTATTTTATCAAAAGCCTTTTCAAAGTCAGCTATGAATACCAGGCCTGGTTTCTCAGATTTTTCATAGTGTTCTATTTATTCCTTGTCTTATATTATCTCCAATGTATCGTCCATGTAAAAAAGTCTGATTAGGAAGAATAATATCCGACAATACCTATTGAATTCTATGCGCTATGCATTTTCTAGAATTTTTTGCATTACAACACTGAAGTGTAAGGGGCCTCCAACTTTTTAAATGGACTGGATCTTTTTATTTACAACTTGGATCCTGTTTTAGGAATTGTAACATCTGTCGTCGGGAGAAGGAGAAGAGGACCAAGGTGCAGTGTGGTAAGTATTCATAATGCGTTTAATAAATACGAACACTTGAACAAAAACAACAAACGAACAGTTCTGCAAGGTGCAACTACCCACAACCCATAGTGGGAAAACAGGCTGCCTAAGTATGGTTCTCAATCAGAGACAACGATTGACAGCTGCCTCTGATTGGGAACCATACCAGGCCAAACACCTAGAAATATAACACACAGAACAAAACATAGAATGCCCACCCCAACTCACACCCTGACCAAACTAAAATAGAGACATAAAAAAGGTCAGGACTTGACAGTAATAATGAAATCAGACCTTCTTGTTGAGTATCTGATAATCTACCATTTTTATAGGAGTGGTTAAAACATGCTAATAACGGTCCTCTTAGCATGTCAAAAAAGGTTTGGTATACCTCCACTGGTATGCCATCCAGCCCTGGAGTTTTCCCAGACTTAACGGCTTTAATTGCATCAGGTTCCTCCTCTGTAAATTGGCCTTCACATGAGTCTTTCTATACAGTCAGGTAAATACTGATCGTCTTTTCATATTATCTGCTAAGCCATTACAATTATAACTGGCTATAGTTATTTCACCATTTACCATAATGAGATTTTTTAAATTTACCTTTATTTATCCAGGCAAGTCAGTTAAGAACAAATTCTTATTTTCAATGATGGCCTGGGAACAGTAGGTTAACTGCCTGTTCAGGGGCAGAACAACAGATTTGTACCTTGTCAGCTCGGGGGTTTGAACTCACAACCTTCCGGTTACTAGTCCAACGCTCTAACCACTAGGCTACCCTGCCACCCCAAGAAACAAGTTTAAATTCTATTTATCATAATATATATTGGTAAATGTACCAATAAAAAGTATCCTAGCGATTGAGTGTCCATATAGATGTACCATGATATTTGCATTGCTACCAAGTAAACCTCCAAATGTTCTCCACTATTAGACCCACTAAACCCCCATCCCAAATTGTCATCCCAGTGACTGGCAGAACACCCCCTTCCCCCCAGATCCCAGGGCCCCTAGAGATCTCAATATCCTTTATCAATACAGCTCTGATTCATTGTATTATATTGAACTGCATTGTTGGTTAAGGGCTTGTAAGTAAGCATTTCACGGTAAGGTCTACACCTGTTGTATTCTGTGTATGTGACAAATACAATTTGATTTGATTTGATATGAGCACACATCCAATAGGTATGGAAGAATATACTGTTGGTGTCAAATTACATTAACATTTTGGTCATTTACCAGACACTCATATACAGAAAGACTTACAGTCAGTCGGTGGTGATATTGGTGATATATTTATCATTATCCAATTCAAATAGAATTTTCACAGCTATATGCTTCCATAGATAGTAACAGAGAGCCATGTTAATGTGGAAACGTTTGTGAATATGGAATAAAAAACCTTCATAATCTGAGTTTGAGGCCCTGAAAAGGGTGGTGTTTATGTCATTTCACATTATTTTATTATAATAATAATACATGATTACATGAATAATATGTATTTAATTTTACTGGCTAAAGATGTCCCCACTGGACGAGTGTCAAGACAGGGCCTTCCCACACACCAGGGATGGATCTGCCTCTTTGATCTCCATGGCTCACTTTGGGAAAGGTAAGTGGGCTACCTAGTCAGTTGCACAACTGAATAAATTAAACCGAATTGTGTCTTCTGCATTTAACCCAACCCCTTTGAATCAGAGCTCTGCTGCTTTCTCATACCTGGGGGAAAGACAGGGAGAAGGGAGGAGAGCAGGGCCGGCTTTATGGGTGGGCCTTAGGGGGCCTGGCCCGCGCTACCGTACCTCCATGCCCATCCAAATAAAATGTTCAAATATTGATCATTTATTTGACCGGGATACGTGCTAACAGAAAGATGTGTCAATCTCAAATAAAGCATTTGAGCGAGCGAAATAGCGCCCCTCTGTCTCAGTATGTGTAGCCCATGTATCTGACGCCGAATGGCATGTCATACTATTTTTTTCCAAACAGCATCAGATAAGTGGGCTACATATAATAAGACAGAGGGGAGCTGTTTCACTCGCCCGGATGCTTTCTTGAGGGAAATTGTTTCAGCCATGTGAATTGAAGCAAAGTTGGCAGGTGCACGGTGTACTGTTCGGATGATGGAGTTATTTTGAACGAACGTGCTAAGGTAACCTTAGCACGGTAACCTTAACCTTATCCGTAGCAGGTAACCACGTTCTATAGGCTTAACCTAAATTTAAATACATTTGCTAAAATTATATACAGTATATATACAATATTTTGTCCTGTCTGTACATAAATAAATAAAATCATTCAAAATATAAAACACCAGAAAGCATGACTTAGCCACAGAGGATCATTAGCTTCTTTTAAAAAATAGCTGTGGATTGTGCTTAGGCCTATGCCTATTTGTGACTCGTTTCAGGGAACTAGGCGTATGTCAAGCGTCACTACTTCACAGGAGAGCCATTTGAACGTGAACCTCTTTTTTAATCAAAATGTATTTTTGGCAGAAATGTCTTCTGGAACATGAGAAATTTTATGTGCCTTAATAACAAACGTGTATGTCATCTGTAAATAAAAATAAAACTGTTAAATTACGAGCTTAGTTAGTTGAGCCACGGAAAAAGTCAGCAACCTTCCCGTTAGCCATGATTGGCTGAGATAATGAGTGGGCTGGACATGCTGAGAGATAATTTTGGATTTGTATTTTCAGTATGTGTAGGTAATCCTTTCTAACATGACTTTTTTTAAATATATGACGTAGTAGGACTGCATAAGTGTTGCGCTCCACTTTCTGAATGACCGAGTTTTGAAATCAGTGGTATTAGAGTATGATAGAGTATGATAGTTAAGGAGATAATTCTGGCATTTGATTGCAAATATGCAGACGCAGTCGAAAAGAGAACACACACAAAGCTCTTGTATAAAACACCTATCTCCAGACACACACACACACACACACACACACACACACACACACACACACACACACACACACACACACACACACACACACAATCATCCTTTATGCTGCTGCTACTCTGCTTATCATATTTTCTGAAGCCTAGTCACCTTATCTTACCCCTATACATATCTACCTCTATCATTCCAGTATGCCTGCACATTGTAAATATGGTATTGGAACTGCCCCTGTATATAGCTTCTTACTTTCTCCTGTTCTTCTTATTTTTATTTCTTGGGTGTTTTTGTTCTACCTTATGTTATTTTTAGTGCTACATTGATATTGATTACTGTGTTGTTGGGTTTGGAGCTTGCAAGAAAGGCATTCCACTGTACTTGTGCATGGGACATTAAAACTTGAAACTTGACATACTCCTTTAGGCTTTGGTTAAAGACATGGCAAATAGGGGTGGCAATAGAATCAGCTAACATTCTCAATAGTTTCTCATCAGGTTATCTATACCTGGTGGCTCCTCACTATTGATGGATAACAATCGTTTTTCTATCTCTTCCACACAAACTCGACCAAATTCAAAACAGCAATCCTGCTCTTTCATTATTAGATCTTCAATACACAAATATGATGGTTCACCATTCAATGTTGTCATTTCACTTATCAATTTGTCAACCTTACCAGTGAAATAGTCATTGAAATGATTAGCTATATCCAAACGTTTTGTTGTAAACGTGGAAATGAATTGGGTTTTCTGCCCATAATATCATTTAATAAGGTGCTCCAAAGTTTTTAAATGTAATTTATCTTGTTTTGGTAATATAATTTATTTCTTTTTTTACTTTGGCTTTCCTTTTTATTGTCACAATGTTATGGTCACTGCAGCCAATGGGAACTGATATTGCTTTGGAGCAAAGCTCTGCAGCCTTAATGACGATATGACCAATACAAGTGGATGTCACAGATCCAACACTATTGGTTTACACGACACCATAGTTGGTTGTGCGATAACATTGGTCATGTTACAGGCGCTAGTCACAGTAGGAAGCTTCCTCTTGACAGGACAACTAGTTAATAGCAAGTCAATGTTCAGGTCACCAAGAAAATATATTTATCTGTTAACATCCGAGACTTTAACTAACAATACACACATATTATCTGGATACTGACGGTGCATGCTGACGTGCTGTACTGTCAGCATGCAGAGGTATTAGGCTGGGATATTACAGTTGTTGTTTTTTTACAATCGCTAGGACATATTTCTCAATGCTTAGGTCACTTTTTCAAAACTCTTCACACAGCTCTCCTAACCAACTTTCAGCTTGGCACAGCAGTTACAGATTTTCTCAGTCGCTTTGGTGCATTTTTCACATCATCACTAACATGTGCAAAATAATAAGTGCATTTCTCAGAACAATTTGTACAAACTGCAATATACAATAGATATCTTTCTAAAGCTAGTCAGTCACTAAAAACCCTTAGTACATCTCTCAAAAGTAAATATTCATGCCAATGATCATGTCAGTGTCATCAGAATGATAAGTCATTGAGTCATCGTTCACGAACAAGGTCGTCAAAATGATTAGGCATGTTGTCAATGTAACTGTGTACTTTGACAGTATTACCTGATGTAAACTTAGGCTACAGTTTGGATGACAGCTGCTGTATTGAAAATGCACAAGGCTGCACTTCTATGGCATATATCAATTTCAACAGTGCTATTTACATATTACTGTATGTGGGTTATTGATTGAAAGAGACTGGACAACCCAAGGGGCACAAAGGGAAAAAAATGAAATTAGAAAGAAACACAGGAAACCACCCCTAAGGCACAACTTTGCCCGCAGCACTGTTGTGCTGTCTCTACACATCCAGACGTTCCTGTCTGTCGACCCACATATTCTCATCCACATCACACCGGATATTTTCCCTTCCAATGCAACGTGGAATGAATCTTTTGGAATGCCTTATCCATCCTCTGCAGGCGTCTACTGTGATGTCCTCACATGCTGCATCCATTGCAGCCAGCAGGGTCATCTGTGTGTGTGGCTGACGATCGTACAACTTCCACCTCCATGCTGAAAATAACTCCTCAAATGGGTTAAGGAATGGTGAATAAGGTGGGAGGAATTCTATGAGCATCCTCGGGTGGGTCACAAACCATTGCCTTATGATGTTTGATCGATGGAAACTCACATTATCACAAATGACCACATACTTTGGCAAATCCTCTCTAAACAGACACCTCTCATCATCAGGGATGAGAGTCTCTAAAACGTTGAGTAGATGCTGGGTGTTGTATGGCCCTATAAGGGGGATATGGGTTAGGACACCATGCTCCGAAATAGCAGCACAACATGGTGATATTTCCTCCCCGTTGGCCTGGCAAATGCACAGTAGCTCTGTGACCGATGATATTCCGACCCCGCCTTCTGCATTTGATCAGGTTGAAGCCAGCCTCATCCACGTATACAAAGTTGTGAGAGGGTTAACTTGATTCCAACTCCATTATTCGCTATATCCCAGAAGACACAGTTGAATTTGTTTTGGTAAGGAAGAGTGACATAAAATGTACATATATTGCATGTTCCTTCCACAGCAATGGAAATGTGTGCAGTTTATGCTTACTGTACTATGTATCACTATAAAATGTTGCTGTAAAGTAGTTACATAGATATTTGTTTTACCTGTACATACTGGTACCGTAGCTCCTGAACTCTGTCCTCATTCCTTTGGAATGGTACACGGTACCGCTGTTTCATACTCATCTGGTTTCTATGCAGCACCCTGTCGATGGTTGAGATGCTAACCGTACGGATGTTTTCAAAGACATCATTGTCTTCTATAATGGTCCTTTGTATTTCCCTGAGTCTCATAACATTGTTTGCTCGGACCATGGTGCAAATAGCCTCCTCCTGTTGAGGTGTGAAAAGGCGTCCTCTGCCACCAGTGCACTGTACATTGGTGGACATACCTGTTCTCTCTTCGAAACGTTTGAACTATTGAGGACACGGTTGATCTCCCAATATTTGGCTGCACCCTTCGACCCGCCTCAGCCATTGTAAGGCCATGATTGACAACATGGTCTACAATAGTGGCCCTTATGTCATCAGATATGCGCCTATGTCCTCTTCTGCCTCTTCCTCTGTTTTGCCTTCCACCACGCATCCTTGCTCCTCTTCTTCCTCCTCCTCTTGGCTGTTGACCCTGTTAGTTTCCTGGTCCATCCATTATGGGAAAATTGCAACTCTGTGTTGTGGTCTGTCTACATATGCTTGCCAATTGATTCTTCATGAGATGCACCTTTGAGCAATTTAGACAACTGGTTGATTGTTGGTTGAACAAACACTTTACATTCCTTCATGAGTGAGGGTCAATTTCACCTGCACGATTCATCAATTCACGTTTTTGTACAAAAGGTCCAATAGAAATGTGTAAAACTATGCTTGACAGTTTATGACAAATAGTTCAACAATTTTGCATGTAATGGCTTATGCAAGGAACTAATGCCTAGATGTTTTGAGGGGTAAGACTATTCAACAGAGAACCCTATTTTGATCAACATGACATGAGCAATTGATAATGTGGAAAAAAGCTGACACTTGTACATTATCAATTGCAATTTGTTCAAAGGAATAAGAAATTGCTTTAATGATGTGCACAAGTGACTAGATGATTTGGAATTTGTACAAGTAGTATCAAGAATTGCACTTTTGATCTAAGAAATGCACCAAAGCGACTGTGAAAAACTGTAATTTCAGGTCCAAAATGCACTAAAACTACCAAAACACTTCATACATGTCTCAAATCAACTCATTCTTCCATGACACTAGCAAAGGTTGTCACCCAACAAGCACACTTTGTCACTCATAAAACAATGACCTAAATAAACACTAACAACAGGTAGCATTACACAATATTTTATGTCATTTATTTGGCATTGAGTGATTCCAAAATACAAGAATTTGTATATACACCATCTACTGATACAGATACAGTAGCAATGCTAGTCAACCCTGTCTTCTGCATTTGGCCACAGGTTCTCAGCCACATCACATCTTATGTCATCTTGGGCAATACACCTTGGAAAGAATATTTTGACAGGCCTGGTCCATCCCTGGCAATCTTCTGCAGATATGTCCAGGAATCCAGCATTCATTGCGTCCAGGAGGGACATTGTATCATGTGGATGGTGGTCATAAACCTTCCACCTCTATGAGGAAAATAATTCCTCTATGGGGTTGAGGAATGGAGAGTAAGGTGGGAGGAAAAGTGACACCATCTTGGGATGGGTTACAAAGCACTCTGTGACTGCACAGGAGTGGTGAAATGCCACATTGTCCAATACATTTACAAACGTTGGCCGATTTCACCTCACTCGCAACCCTTTCCTCACCTGGCACAACCCTTCCATAGAGGTCATCCAGGAATTAAATGAGACACTCGGTGTTGTATGGCCCAATTAGCGGTTTGTGGAACAGAAATCCATCAGAGGATATTGCTGCACACATTGTGATGTTGGCACCTCTCTGGGCCGGGACATCCACTGTGGCTCTTTTCCCAATCACATTTCTTCCTCGCCGTCGTGTTTTGGCCAAGTTGAAACCAGCCTCATCCACAAAGATAAATATGTGGGGTGTTTGCCCGACTTCAATCTCCATGAATCTCTAAAATAAATCCACAAGACAACATAAGATTTAGGCTATTACAGTAGTTTACATTATACCTAAAAACATACCATTGTGTGCCTCTGCCCTGTTTGGTTTTGTTCAAAACCAGTTCTGTATTTTATAGTCATCTTACTTGAACATATTGGTTCCTGAGTTGCTTGACTCGTTCAGAGTTCCTCTCGAAGGGAACAGTGTACAACTGCTTCATCATGACTTGATGTTGTTTCAGGACTGTAGAAATAGTTGTTATGCTTACGTTGTGAATATTTCCAAATGTAATGTTGTCTGCCAACACTCTGTCCTGAATCTCTGAGTTTTATGTCATTGTTTCTGATGACCATATCAACGATTGCAGTTTCCTGCACAGCAGTGAAAATCCAATACCACAAGTGGGTTTGGAGGCTCCCACCTGTGTGAGGTAACCGTTTGGGAATCCCTAATCCAGTGGAACAGAAATACAAAATCATTAAGGGGGGGGGGGAGAAGGAATTACACACAAGTGGGTTTGGAGGCTTTGTCCTGGCAATCTTGGGGGGCCACTTTTGACTGTAATGTGTGGTAGGGAGGCAGTTGAACAGTGCCCTTGTTTGGGTGTAGATGCCCTTGCAGAATGCACATCTTACTTGTTGTTTTGCCAGAAATTTCTCTCAATAGATGCCACTGTTGAGCGTTGCAGATTTGGCTGCACTCTCAGACCAGCCTCTCTCATTGATAGACCACGATTTATTACATGATCAATTATAGTGGCCCTAATCTCATCTGAGACGACAGCTCTTGAGCTTCCTCTCAGTCTTCCTCTTCCACGCATACTTACTCCTCTCCCTCTCCCTTTCCCAGACACCCTTCTTCCTCTGTCAGCCACGTCTCTATCTCTGGCTGGGTCCATGTTGACATTACAGTACAGCGTTATTCCTACAATGTCCCCTTTTGTACAGAAGGTAATGACATTGAAAGACTAACACCTGGGTAGGTGTTCAGCTACAATGAATATATTTCAAAATGGTGTTACTGTAGAAATGTAGCAAATTGCTGTTTTATTCAATTTTTTGTTATGTTAGGTTTTGAACTTAAGTTTAACTGTTTTGAAAAGAGTATGTAAACATGTGCAAATTGGCCTGTAGGTACATAGAGTTTTGGTGGTGGTTGTGTCTGAGTGAGAAAATAATTCATGAAATTTGAAAGATGTAGTCATTGAATGTATTTTTTGCCAAAGCAATGAAAAATGATCCACAGTTTAGGCTACATAGACTGCTGTTGTGCTCACTGTGTGAAGAGTTTTGTAAAAGTGACCTAAGCATTGAGAAATGGTTCCTAGCGCTTGTAAAAAAAAAAAACTGTAAGTGAGGGCCAATGGAGTGGAGAGTTGGGCTCTCTGGGTGTGAGACTGTGGTGTTCTTATTTGCTGGCTTCCTATAGGCTGAATACTCCTGGTCTTTCTTCCCATATTGACCATGTACCGTAGCACCCCTGTAAAGATTTTTACACTCCACCTGTTTAGGTGGCTGTGGTCTTGCATGTGGTGAGGGTGGATGTCTTTGTGGTGTGCCAAAAATACATTAGGCCTTAGTGCATATTTTAGTGAGAGCTCTGCATTGTTTTCAAAAATATTATTGAATGGCACATCGCATCGCGGGAGAAGAGATTAAGTTATTATTCTTGCAGATAGGTATTTCTCTGTGGCCATAAAAGCGACTTCTTCCATAGCTGGGGCCACACATCCTCATGTTCTTTAGGTCGTTCTTTCCAGTGTGGATTATTGTTGTCTTCTCTCCTATTGAATGGCACTCTGGGTCGTGGGCCACAATCTTTTTCTCACCTCCATGCCAGGTAGTAGTTCTCTTTCCCGTAGATCAGGGGTAGGCAACCCTGTTCTTGGAGTGCCACAGGTGCTGCAGGATTGCTGCTGCAGGATGTTGTTCCAACTAGGCACCACACCTGCCCAACTGAGCTAATTGATCAGTTCAAAACACAAGGTGAAATCAAAAACATGCCTGCGGCACTCCAGGACCATGTTTGCAAAACACAAGGTCTTCCAGGTCGTAGATTAAATCAAAAGATGGTTGCCTACCACTGACGTAGTTTGCCTACCACTGACGTAGATGTTTGCCTACCACTGCGTAGATGTTTGCCTACTCCAGGACCATGTTTGCCTACCACTGACGTAGATGTTTGCCTACCACTGACGTAGATGTTTGCCTACCACTGACGTAGATGTTTGCCTACCACTGACGTAGATGTTTGCCTACCACTGACGTAGATGTTTGCCTACCACTGACGTAGATGTTTGCCTACCACTGACGTAGATGTTTGCCATTGGAGTCTCAGAGCTGAGGTGGGAGTGTTGGGTGAGCTAGCAGAGGTGGTAAGAAGGTGGTTATTTGTTGGAGAATGATTTGATGTCTTCTGCTACTCTAAGAACAGAACTGTACTGCGTTATCTTGTGCTGCTGTTTTAGGAGCGGCACAAGTCCTTTGTTAAGAACAATGCCTCAACGGCGTCACAAATTTTACAAAGTACCAGGACATTTTAGCCAAAAACCTGTTTGTCTCTGCCAGGAGATATATATAAGATATATATAAGATATAAGATATATATAATGTGACTCCTGAATATATATATTTCATATATATTTCATCAATTTAAGAGTTATCTGTATTGTTGTCTAATGTTAATGGGGTATATCATTCTGTTTCAATGTGACTCATATATATATATATATATATATATATATGAGTCACATTGAAACAGAATTATATGCCCCATTAACATTAGACAACAATACAGATAACTCTTAAATTGATGAAATATGTACGTAGACACTCTTTCAAATTAGTTGATTTCAGCCATACCCATTGCTGACAAGTGTATAAAATCGAGCGCACAGCAATGCGATCTCCATCGACGAACATTGGCAGTAGAATGGCCAGTACTGAAGAGCTCAGTGACATTCAACGTGACACTGCCATAGGATGACACCTTTCCAACTAGTCAGTTCGTCAAATTGTTTGCCTTGCTAGAGCTGCCCCGGTCAACTCTAAGTGCTGTCTTGTGAAGTGGAAACGTCTAGGAGCAACAACCCGCGAAGTGGTAGGAGACACAAGCTCACAGAATGACACCGCTGTTGAAGCACATAGCGAGTAAAAATGGTCTGTCGTCAGTTGCAACACTCACTACCAAGTTCCAAACGGCCTCTGGAAGCAAAGTCAGCACAAGAACTGTTCGTCGGGAGTTTCATGAAAGGGGTTTCCATGGCCGAGCAGCCACACAAAAACCTAAGAAAACCATGCGCGATGCCAAGCGTTGGCTGGAGTGGTGTAAAGCTCGCTGCCATTGGCAGTGGAAACACGTTCTCTAGAGTTATCGAGCTTCACCATCTGGCAGTCCGACGGACAAATCTGAGTTTGGTGGATGCCAGGAGAACGCCAGGAGAAGGAATAATGGTCTGGGGATGTTTTTCATGGTTCTGGCCCCTTGCAGTGAAGGGAAATCTTAAAGCTACAGCATACAAGGACATTCTAGACAATTCTGTGCTTCCAATTTTGAGGCAACAGTTTGGGGAAGGCGCTTTCCTGTTTCAGCGAGGCCCATACAGAAATTGTTTGTTGAGATCAGTGTGAAAGTACCTGACTGGCCTATACAGAGTCCTGACCTCAACCACATCGAACACCTTTGGGATGAATTGGAACACCGACGGCGAGCCAGGTCTAATCACCCAAAATCAGTGCCCGACCACATTAATGCTCCAGTACCTGAATGGAAGCAAATCCGTGCAGCAATGTTCCAACATCTAGTGGAAAGCCTTCCCAGAAGAGTGTTAGCTGTTATAGCAGCAAAGGTGGGACCAATTTCATATTAATGCCCATGATTATCGAATGAGGTGTTCGTCAAGCAGGCGTCCACATACTTTTGACCATAGTATTCGTTTTTTTGCATCTCAATCCATCACATCTGCCAGTGTCACACTTCCACATCTGTGATGAATGGTGGCAGAGCTAAAGCATGTTTGTCAGACCGTGAGAGATCCTGAAAATCGATCTTCTCACAAAAAGTCTATAGCATCCAAACGATTTGACCCACATACTACTACAACCACTCTATGGAAGGAGAACATTCTCACGACCATGATGGTGTTCGTTAGAACCCCCACGTCTGAAGGTAACCTGTTTAAATGGAAGTATGGTTGAAGGTAGTTTTGTGCCCAGCCAAAAAAAGGGATTAAATATGTGTACACACAAAACGAAAGTTATTTTATATCGCCTAAATATAGGACAGACACTTCAAAACCTTGTTTCTGTTGATTTATTTTTTGACCGTCCTTTTTGCCATTTATGACCAAAATCAATATTTTATTTAAAAAAATGTAATATATTTCTTGTACTTAAAGGGGTCCTAAAATTATCCATAGAAGGACCACCTTAAATCAATTCCATGTCAGCTTAGCATATGATTTCACATGTGAAATTTCACAAGTGAAATAGTGATTTTCCATGTAAAGTCATGTGGTTTTTCCACATGGGGGACACCAGCTATCTGAATTAGGTCTGTGGCCATGACAGAGATAGACCACAGATTTATTGGCAAGAATAAATTTCTGCACTGCTAAAATTTGCACAGAATCAAATTGATAATTGTGTGTGTTATCTGACCACACCAACTAAAAAGTAGAAGTTCTCAGGGACACTTGATATTAATGCTCTTGGGATTTTAACTTGCAACCTTTTGGTCTGGAGTTCATTAATGCCTCAGCAGTGCCACCAGATATATATCCTCACACTCTTGAAATTAAGAGTATGGTTACGGTACAATGTTGTTCCCTGGTTTACAAAAAAGGTCAAAGGTACACATAAGGTACCCTTTAGAGGTACTTATAGGAACTCACATGGTACTGGTTGGTACCTTTTAGGGTACATGTGCAGATAATCTAGTATAATTGTACATTTTTCTACACAATTATTCAATATTCAGTATTCAATATAAGTTACAATCATTACTGCACTTTGAAATGTAGGTGTGGATAATGTGATGTCTCAGGCTGATTAGCATATTTGGGGGCATGGTGCAAGATACTCTATGTTGTATTTGTGGCAAAGGGTCAGTGGAAATTTTACGAGTACGAGTTTAAGTGGTTTATTGTTATGTTGCTGAAAGTTGAGCACGTCTTTTGACACGGTCAGTTCTGCAAACATTGTAAGTACTTGTGACACTCAAGAGCTACACTGTGAAGAGGTTACTGTGCATTTTCCAGTAGCTTAAGGGCAGCTGGTTCACAGAAAGATAAAGTTACATTTTCAAAAACGTATTGTCAACTAGCTGCAAGTTGGTTGTTGTACATTCCACAGTGCTGTAGCTCTGCCACTGTCCACTGCAGATGCGGAAGGCTGACATAGTGGATTGAGATGCAGCCCAAGCAAAAACCTGATATCTGTAGCTTAAACAGACATTTTAATGGTGATTTCTTTTGTTTGTTATATTAATCAGATTGACACATGTGCATCAATTGACTCTTAAGAATGAATGAAATGTTGTATGGCCCTTCACTATCACATGCACTGATGTCTGCCTTTAACAATGCTGGAGAACTGACGTTGCACAAGCGTAGTGTTTATGAGCAGAATACAACAGATCACATTAACTGGGATAACGTCCCCTCTCATTGGAGACCAATAAGAGCTATCTGAAAGCCAAGCCTCCAATAAGCCATGGCTGTAATGTTCTACCGCTGCTACAGTATGCTGCCAAGTAGCACGTAATGTTACATGTTGTCAACAGAAGAGTCAGTGAAGGCACAGTAGGTTACTGGAATGTATTGCTAGTTCCAGCCAGTTGCATGTAAGTTGTTGTGAATTTTACAATAGCGTACTGACAAATGGTTTCCAATTAAGAAAATACAAATTCACAGCAACAAGTTGCCATAATATTACTGGAAAATGCACAATAAACTCTTTACAGCTGTATTTTCAATTTAATACCAGAGTGCTGAGTCATGCGTTGAAATCGCTAAGCTGTTTATTTCGAAGCAGTGTGCCGATGCTTGTTTTGCTTTATCAGAAGCAAGTGAACAATGACGTCCAAAGCTTGGTTTCTTTGAACAACCACCTGATTGGTTTGGTATTGGTAGAAAACAAGAAAGGTACACTCTGTGCGTGCGCTACGGCGTGTGCAATATCATCTGTAGTAATTTTGCTGTTCTAAATTCTTCTGACCAGCACTTGAGTAATTAACATATTTTCAACACAATTGGCTGGAAATGCTCAATGCTCAATGCCTCTGTAAGCTTTGTTTCTCCATCACTCTTACAACATTTGCAGTACAAACAGTGTCAAAGGAGGTGCTCTACTTGAATTGGCATAACCGTCAAACACTTAAACTGCTACAACACTTCCACTGACGGTTGGCAGAAATACACATGTGTTTGTACCACGTCCCCAAATATGCTAATGAGCCCCACCAGTACATTGCCCCCATTTATCAAAGCGCAGTGATGATCGTACCTCATATTCTATATTATAATATTGCGTAGAAAAATGTCCCATTATACCTACAATGTACCAAATTGTACCATGTGAGTTCATATACTGTATACAGTGCCTGTCAGGACCTGGTTACGAACCTGGGTCTCCGGAGTGAGAAACAGTCACTTAACCAACTGAGCCACGAATAGTCAGCAGAACCCACAAGATGAGGCAGACACAGCAGTACTTAAGACGGTGTATTTAATAAAGTAAAAAGGAGAAGTCCTTAAATACAAAAATGGCAAATCCAAAAGGTGGTAGGAATAGCACAAAAAAGCCTCAAGAGACACTCAAAAACAAAAACAGAATTCCACAAGAGCATCCACCGGAATCGACAGGAAAACACAGAACACTAGGACTGGATGCTAACATACAAACACAGAGCACAGAACTGAGGGAAACTAAGGGTTTAAATACAATCAGGGGAAAAGAGGTATAGGTTCAAATAATAATGGGGAACATGGGAAATAACATAAGGTCAAAAAGCACAATGGGGGCATCTAGTGACCAAAACCCGGAACAACCCTGGCCAAATCCTGACAGAATCCCCCCCCTAGGAACGGCTCCTGACGTTCCTACCAGCTCTCTCGGGGTGGAGGGCCCTGAACTGACGAATGAGGTCAGGATCCAGGATGTCTTTGGCAGGAACCCAGGAGCGCTCCTCGGGACCGTAGCCTTCCCAGTCCACCAGATACTGCCAGGACCGCTGCACCCGGCGGGAATCCAGTATCCGATGGACGGTATAAGCCGGCTGGCCTCCAATGACACGAGGCGGAGGGGGAGGTCTGTCTGCCGGGACAAGGGGAGAAAAAACAACAGGTTTTAACAATGAAATGTGAAATGTGGGATTAATCTTAAGGGATCTGGGTAAGTGTAGGCGATAAGAAACTGGGTTAACTCTCCTGGCAACCTTGAAGGGACCGATGTATTTTTGGGACAGCTTGCGAGACTCCACCCGTAGAGGTAAGTTTCTTGTGGAGAGCCAGACTCTCTGGCCGGGGCGCAGGGTAGGCCCGGGACGGCGACGTCTGTTGGCTTGTTGTTGGTATCTCTGTGAGGAACTCATAAGATTAAGACGGGTCTTCCTCCACATAAGCCGACAGCGTCTGACGAACTTCAAGGCTGAAGGCACTCTGACTTCTGCCTCCTGGTCCGGGAACAATGGAGGAGCATAGCCAAACTGACACTCGTGCGGGGACATACCAGTGGAAGAGGAGCGCAAGGTGTTGTGCGCGTATTCGGCCCAAACAATAAAGGATGACCATGTGGACAGGTTGTCACGAGTCATACATCGGAGGGTGGTTTCCAGCTCTTGATTCATCCTCTCTGTTTGGCCGTTGGACTCCGGATGGTACCCTGAAGATAGACTGGCAGAAGCCCCCATGAGTTGGCAGAAGGCCTTCCAAAACCTTGAGGCGAACTGGGGACCTCTGTCAGAAACCATATCTTGAGGAATGCCGAAGACTCGGAACACATGATTAATTACCAACTCAGCCGTTTCCTTGGCAGAAGGTAACTTAGTCAGAGGGACGAACCTGGCCGCCTTTGAAAACCTGTCGATTATGACTAGGATAGTAGTATTGCCATGGGATGGAGGAAGTCCAGTAATAAAGTCCAATGAGATATGGGACCAGGGTCTGTGGGGAACAGGTAAAGGGTGAAGGAGTCCTTGAGGGCGGAGGTGAGAAGATTTGCCCTGGCAGCACACGGGACAGGCATTGACGAAAGTGGCAACGTCTTCTCTTATGGTAGGCCACCAGAACTTACGCTGGATGAACTCCAAGGTGCGACCTACGCCCGGATGACAGGTGAGGCGAGAGGAGTGCCCCCACAGAAGGACCTGAGTCCTCACTGCCTTGGGGACAAACAACCGATTGGCAGGACCTCCTTTCGGGTCCGGTTCGCTAGCTTGAGCACGTCTCACGGTATCCTCAACTTGCCACGAGATCGGAGCCACAATCTTAGCAGCAGGAAGGACAGGCATGTCCGTGTCATCTCGAATGGCAGGAGCGTAGACTCGGGACAGGGCATCCGGTTTGAGATTCTTCGACCCGGGCCGATAGGTGAGGATAAACTGGAATCGATTGAAGAAAAGAGACCATCTAGCTTGTCTAGAGTTCAACCGCTTCGCCTGCTGGATATACTCCAGATTTTTGTGGTCCGTAAGCACTTGAAATGGGTGAGAAGCCCCCTCGAGCCAGTGTCTCCATTCCTTCAATGCCATCTTAACCGCTAGGAGTTCACGATCCCCCACATCGTAGTTCCTCTCAGTCGGGGTAAGCCGGTGTGAGAAGAAAGCGCACGGATGAAGCTTCTTGTCTTCACCCCTCTGAGACAGGACAGCTCCAACACCAACCTCTGATGCGTCTACCTCCACCACAAATGGTTCATCCGTAGTCGGTAGTATCAGGATGGGAGCAGAGAGAACGCGCTGCTTGAGTCCTTGGAAGGCCGTCTCAGCTTCTCTTCCCCACAAAAACCTTGCATTGCCACCCTTGGTTAAAGCTGAGAGAGGGGCTGCCACCAAGCTGAAGTTCTTGATGAACTTGCGGTAGAAGTTTGTGAAGCCCAGGAAACGCTGAACTTCCTTAACGGATTTGGGGGTGGGCCAATCCGCTACCGCCCCTACCTTCCTGGGGTCCATTTGGACTCGACCGGGTTCCACTACAAATCCCAGGAATTGTACTCGGGATGAATGGAATTCACATTTTTCCGGCTTAACGTACAGATGGCTGTCCAGGAGGCGTTTGAGTACTTGTCTGACATGATTAGTGTGTTCTTGAAGGGAGCTCGAAAAGATGAGGATGTCATCCAAGTAAACGAACACAAATATGTTAAGCATATCCCTAAGCACATCGTTTATGAGCGCTTGGAACACCGCTGGGGCGTTGGTCAGGCCGAAGGGCATCACCAAGTATTCATAGTGACCAGTAGGCGTGTTGAAAGCGGTCTTCCACTCGTCACCAGGTCTGATCCGCACAAGATGGTATGCGTTCCGCAGGTCAAGCTTAGTGAAAACAACTGCTTCCTGGAGCAGCTCGAAGGCTGTGGCCATAAGGGGTAGCGGGTAACGGTTACGGAAGGTTATGGCATTGAGTCCCCGGTAGTCGATGCAAGGACGTAATCCACCGTCTTTCTTGGCCACAAAGAAAAACCCTGCTCCCGCCGGGGAGGTGGATGGACGCATGAGGCCTGCTTCCAGAGCGTCCTTGATGTAGGTATCCATAGCAGCTCGTTCGGGTGGAGATAGGGAAAAGATCCGACCCCTGGGGGGCAAGTGCCCGGAAACAGGTCGATGGGGCAATCGTAAGGTCTATGGGGTGGTAGCATGGTGGCCCTCTGTTTGCTAAACACCAGTTTGAGGTCATGGTAACACTCGGGAACTCGGGTCAGGTCAATGGATTCTAAAGACTCGGGAGTAGAACTCGGGGAATTCTGGAAAATACAAGTAGCTTGGCACGTAGGACCCCACTGCTTGATAGTGCCCACAGACCAGTCGATGTGAGGGTTATGGCTGTGAACCAGGGGTATCCAAGGACGAGAGGAACTCGGAACAGGAGATCAAATGAAAGTTCATCAATTCCTGGTGTTGTGAAACTGAAAGTCGCAAGGAGGTAGTGACATGAGTGACAAGTCCAGATCCCAAAGGGCTTCCATCCAATGTAGTGACCCTCATGGGTTCACTTAGAGGTTCAGAGGGAACGCCATTCTCCTTCGCCCAGACACCATCCATGAAGTTACCTGCGGCTCCAGAGTCTACCAAGGCTTGAAGGTGAAGCTTGTGGTTGTCCCAGGAGAGGGTGACTGGAATGAGCAGACGGGAGTTGGACGGATGGGAGGAGGTTATGTTTCCCGCTACAGTTCCCCCGGTCTGTACGGGACAGAGCGTTTCCCTGGAGCCCGGGACACGTGGAACGGAAATGGCCCGGTTTGCCGCAATATAGACAGTGTCGCTCCTCATCCGGCGGTCTCTCTCAGCCTGGGAGATGCGTCCAATCTGCATGGGTTCCGATGGAGCCAGCGAGGATAAAGGTGGGGACTCGGAGCTGGGACTGATAGGGGCTAGAGGTCTACGGTTAAGTTCTCTCTCTCTCAGACGCTGGTCAATGCGTGAGGCCAACTTGATCAGGGACTCGAGATTGTCCGGTGGTTCCCGAGTGGCCAGTTCATCTTGGATAGTGTCGGAAAGGCCTTTCAGAAAGCACACCGTGAGCGCCTCGTTGTTCCAGCCACTTGCTGCTGCCACCGTGCGGAACTGGATGTCACGCTGCGCCAACCTTGGTGGAGAGTCAGGAGCTGTTTGGCTGAGTCAGAACCACTGCTTGGGCCTTGAAACACTCGTTTGAATTCCTCAGCAAAGGCAGAGTAGCTGGCACAGCAGGAACTATGGGCATCCCACACAGCAGTAGCCCAGGCCAGGGCTTTTTCCGACAGCAGGGTGATGATATAAGCGATCTTAGACCGGTCGGTGGGAAACGACGAGGGTTGTAGCTCAAAGGAGAGAGAACATTGGGTGAGAAACCCTTTACAAGCACTTGGATCACCTGAGAACCGTTGGGGAGGTGGAAGACGAGGTTCAGCCAGGGGGTTAACTGCCATGGGTACGTGAATCTGAGGTACTGGGACGGGAACTGTTCCCGGGGTAAGACGATCAGATATTTGCTTAATGGAAGTCAGCATCTCCGACAGAAGATGAGAATGTCTAGCCATTAAGGCCTCTTGCTGAACCAGGGCGGCTTCGTGGCGTTGGACAGTCTCCTGGTGGTGGGACAGCATGGCAAAAAGGTCCTGGGAACTGGCTGCCTCTGGGTTCATTTTGGCTCTGTGTTTCTGTCAGGACCCGCTTACGAACCTGGGTCTCCGGAGTGAGAAACAGTCACTTAACCAACTGAGCCACGAATAGTCAGCAGAACCCAGAAGATGAGGCAGACACAGCAGTACTTAAGACGGTGTATTTAATAAAGTAAAAAGGAGAAGTCCTTAAATACAAAAATGGCAAATCCAAAAGGTGGTAGGAATAGCACAAAAAAGCCTCAAGAGACACTCAAAAACAAAAACAGAATTCCACAAGAGCATCCACCGGAATCAACAGGAAAACACAGAACACTAGGGCTGGGTGCTAACATACAAACACAGAGCACAGAACTGAGGGAAACTAAGGGTTTAAATACAATCAGGGAAAACGAGGTACAGGTGCAAATAATAATGGGGAACAAGGGAAAAAACATAAGGTCAAAAAGCACAATGGGGGCATCTAGTGACCAAAACCCGGAACAACCCTGGCCAAATCCTGACAGTGCCTTGCGAAAGTATTCGGCCCCCTTGAACTTTGCAACCTTTTGCAACATTTCAGGCTTCAAACGTAAAGATATATACCTCTGAAGTGTACCTTCGACTTTTGTAATCACAGGGAACAACACTGTACCCTAACCATACCTTTATTTTTTAGAGCATTAGTACACATTCCAAGCAATAAGTATGAATCTGATGGTACTGCAGAAACATTGATGCACTCAACCAAAAGGTTGCAAGTTCAAATCCCCAAAGCATTCATGTATACTCTATGTCCAGTGTGCTTGAGTACGGCTAGTCTTACGTTGATGTAATGTTCGTGGTGATAATTATTTACTTGATTCTGGGTAGCTTTTAGCAAAGTGCAGGAATGCACCTGGTGGTGTAGTAGGACATTTCAAGTTGCTAGCAACTAAGCATTTTGGGATTCAAATCCCAGTTGAGTTCCAAGTGTGGTTAGAGTACACTATTTTTTACACTATTACATTCACGAAAATGGTTCGCTCCTACAGACAGTGAGTCACGTGGCCGTGGCTTGCTATATAAAGCAGGCAGAAAGGCATCAAGGCATTTAGTTACTGTTTAATTGAACATTAGAATGGGCAAGCGACTTTCAGCGTGGTATGATCGATGGTGCAAAGCGCGCTGGTTTCAGTATTTCAGAAACGTCCGGCCTCCTGAGCTTTTCATGCACAAAAGTGTCTAGAGATTATCGAGAATGGTGCGACAAACAAAAACATCCAGTCAGTGGTAGTCATGTGGATGAAAGCAGCTCGTTGACGAGAGGTCGAAGGAGAATGACAAGAATCGTGCAAGCTAACAGTCGGGCCACAAACAGGCAAATAATGAAGCAGTACATCAGTGATGTGCAGAACCACATCTCGGAACGTACAACTTGTCAGTCCTTGTCACAGATGGGCTATTTCAGTAGACGACCACACCGGTTTGCACTCCTATCAGCTAAAAACAAGAATGAGCGGCTCCAGTGGGCACCCCTTGATACCAATTGAGCAATATTCCAATGCCCCAAAGAATTACGACTGTTCTGGAGGCAAAGAGGTCCGACCCAGTACTGGATGGGTGTACCTAATAAACTGTCCACTGAGTGTATGTATAGTCCATCTGCATTATGTCCTCATAACTGGTGGAGCAGCAGGCACTTCAGCTACCTAGCAACCAAGAGATTGTGAGTTTAAATCCACAAGTAAGGTTCAGTCCCAAGTTATCCAGGGGATATTGACACAATGTTCTGAAAACATTCTAGGGGATTAACTGGGAACTTGATAAAAACTTGCAAGGAACCATCTGTTTAAGTTGAAGTAATATCAATGATGCATTTTAAAGTCAAATATTCTCAATGACATTAGACATTTGGGTTTTCACGTGCTCAAATGTTGTCACGTGCAGTTTCATCGTACCGTGTTCACATTTGACACGCGCAAACACGCACACACATACTAGACAGGCATAATCACGTCACAAACAGTTGCCAACGAACTGTTGTCGTGCAGTAGAAGGTTTACTGTAGTAAGCAATATTGATGAACTTCATTGGGAAAAGATTCAACATAATATCATTAGTATAATATACAAACCTGCTTATATACAGATTATGATGCATCTCAGATTAATCCAGCAGATTGATTCAACCTACTCAAACAGTATAATTTAATGCTGTTGAATTGAATGTGAATTGCATGACATTTACCTCTATTGACCTTTTTCTGATCATTCTTTATAGGCCTAATCAATTGCAATAACACTTTGCCATTCCGTCACAGAAACACAACACTGAACATTCATTTTTCACAACATACAGTAGAATGAATAACCTCGAAGACGACCTATAAGATATTGATAAGAGAAAACCAATAACGTCTACTAGTCACAGGTCATTTCTCATAGTTTACTATTTCTTCAACCAATATTTCAACATTTGAGATCCCTGTAGCCAAGTAGTAAAACATCTTCATTGGACAAGCAGGCACACATAGTGCTCTTGAAAACAGAAAATCAATCCTAAAATGGTTTCTTTATATTCTTTCAGGGTGCGTTTAGGTTACATTATAGCTCATCATATTTTCAGATTGACAGGGAGGGGAAGCGCAACTAGGTCTTTAGTCTCCCAATACTCTGGCGCTAAAACGCCAGCATACTGATTGATGCTATGAACCTATGGTGAATGGTTCTCAGGAACCTGGACATTTAAATCGAGGCCTTGGGATTCTGTTTAGAGCTCTAGTCAATCTATTGTTGAGTTTGATTTTTTATTTATATATATATATATATATATATATTTTTTTTTAAGGGGTTTGACTTGATGGGTTTGCATTGATCGGCTCTAGACAATCCATTGAGGGGGTTTTGACTGATGTTTGGCTATTTTTCTCCTTAATTGTTAAAAGAGAAAAGCATAGCGGCTTGATAGTGAAGCGATTGCTTTCATTTCGGTCAGTACAAAGTAATTTGAAATACACACATTCGAGACTGGAAATTCAAATGGCTGTTAGCCTGGGCATTGGGCAATAGTATACTTGATTGCATAGATTTCAAGCTACTGTAAGAGGTATAATCCAGCCGGAATGTGATGTCATCTTATCCTGCTCTCTCTTTCTGCAGGGGAACTATTGATCTCGGTATAAAGCCCTGTTTATACATGGTCCTAACATGTGTCCTTTGTCCTGATCTTGCATACATTCTTATTGTGCCCACATTTTTAGACAGGTGTAGGTATTCAAAAGACACATTTTGATTTGATTCTGATCAGTTCTTCCTGCCCACAACTAAAGGTAGTCAGGCACACAAGTGTGAACGGATCTGGACAGTGAAACCATTTAAATCATCATTATTCCCCCTGTAAAATCCTCGACAGTTTGCACCATTGTTCATTAATTATGTGTGAAATAATTGACTTGTGGCATCAATATGTGTGATAATAAATATTATTTTGAAAGAATATATGTCAATTAACTTGCATACAGGGAGGGACCATCAAATCTGGTCACATTGAGGACACATCAGACATATTTTAATACAGAACACATCAAACACAGGACACATCAAACACATTTTAATACAATGTGTAGACATGTCTGAAAATGTGTGCACAATCAGAATCTGGACAAGATCAGGACACATAAAAGAACCAGGTATAAATAAGGCTTAAAAGACCACAACATCCCATAAAAGCATTGCAGGAAAGCAGCCAGGACATGCATATGAATATCCTAAAGTGGTTATGGTGCACAATGCTTTTAAAGGGATGCATTTCTCAAAGTCAGGATTCAGAGACAGTAAAGTAACCTGAGACAGGGAGGGAAAATTACTGGCTCGGCACAATGTGCCCTGGGAGTGTCCTGTGTCCATCTTAGACTGGAGCCACTGCTAGTGTATTGTATGCACACAATGGTGGTGGGAGGAAAAATGCTGAGATACTGTAATTATCAAATCCCAGTGTGGCTTCATCATCATACTGTGTGGGGATTTAGCTGAAATAGGTTCTGTGGATGCTTTGAAGATGGAGCACCTGTTGAAATATTTTGAGAGCTATTGAGAATGTGCGTATAAACTCAAGAATTTACTTATATTCATCTCTAACACATTTAAATTATGGCAGCCACCTGTTCAGTCTTAAGAATTAAGCATGCTTCACTCACATGATACAGTTGACAAGTAGGCTATGCCTAATTAGGATCTCCACTCAATTTCTCTAACACAGGTTAAATGCATAATTACATTAACTCAGTATAAAATGGCAGGACATAAGGAACTATTGGTATGTTTGTTTTCCTCTGGTTTCTTTTCACCCCAGAGACTCCCAATTTGAGATTTTGAATGTCAGTTATTTCACTTCTACACCTTGTTATCTTTGACAAGATTTTGTCATTCAAGATAGGTAAAGGACACACCGAGGGCAAAACAAATTGTTTGAAAAATGTCCTTGTTTAGTTGAGAAATACCTTGACATTTTCTTTTCAGTCTCCTGTTATTCCATCAGAAAATATGGCTTTAGCCTAAGTAAGCTATCAATAGATGCACGTATAGCCTACGATATCCGACCATTCTTACCTGTAAAACACCAATCACACAGTTGAGTTTCATATAAATATTTATTGCAGAGGAGGTATTTTTTATGTACATGCTATCACAATATAACACAATATAAATCTACCAAATATTCCCATATACGGATGCTATACGCTTGTCATAGAGCAATAGGTATAACAAGCACATAATACAGTGGGTAATGGTACAGTATCACTCACTAAACAACTTGTAACAGTCCATAAAAGATACCGTTTTTTTTTTTTTTCTATCAAGGGCAGTGAAACATTGGTCCTACGAATTTCTTGATATCATGCAGAAGCCACGAGAGCAATAGTTACAACGTTACAGCACTGAGTAGTAGTAGTAGTAGTAGTATTTCCCAATCAGTGACTTGGTTTGGTCACAAGAGAAGTCAGGTTAAATCAAACAAGCTTACGAACGGAAATCGCCCATGGTTAAAAAGTAAAATCATGAGATCGAAGAATTGTAACAGGACACAATATTCATGTTGAAAAGGTTACAGGTAACAATGGGTCTTTAGTCATCATTATGTTCAAGAAGCGAAGTATGTAGGACGTACTATACATACAATGACCATTTCCAGAGAGACTGACAAAATAGACACAGATTGATACACTTTGTTACAAATCCATGAGCTGATTCGACTGCCACAAGGTACTGAAGGTTATGTGTATCTAATGTGACTGTTAAGACCTGTGTGATGTTAATTTTTGTTATTGGTACTTAACAGCACTTTCACGCCACTTGAGAGGTATGAAGACACCCAATTATGAATGGTATAAAACATAATATCTTTTTTTAGCTTCGAGAGTTGCTTGTAGTGATCTTACAGTGGCTGAAATGACCAGGTATCATATGCTCAAGAGCCAATGGGTTTATCTTATCAGTGTTTGGGGGGATACTGTTGGCTAGTGGCAGGCTAGGTCCCTGGGATTGTCTGAAGTTGGCATTTAAGAGCAGATATCACAATGTATGTGATGGTTGATACGTCTAGTTCATAAATATCATCGAGGTCGATCAAACCATTACAATCAAACGTGGCAGGGTGACATTTCCTTTCAGACACTATTCCAGCTGCCCATTAAGCAAAGCCTGTGACAAATCTCAATCTCATGCTCTAAGGCTGATAGTCTGGGTTTGACATATTTCAGACATGGCCCCATGAGGTCAACGGTAGATATAATTCTCTGTAGAGGGAGACAGAAATAAGACATAACATCTAAATCATGTTTTGTAGAGTCTGGATGTGGAGTGGCTATATTATGATATACTGTACCTGTTTGGTTGTTAAACCAAATCAAGTGAAATATTATAAAGAGATCATAAAAGCATAAAAAATATTGTTTGAGAATTATTTTGCTTTTGAAAACAAGTTAAATCTACTTGTTTGAGTGTTAAGTTACTGAGCAAAAATAAGATAATGTAATAATTTGAATGAAGCCGAAATTTGATTACCTAATCACATGATCACATGTACAGGCATCATACCCTACAGTAATCCATGCCAACTGTAACAAACAACTATGATAGCTGTACAGGACTCATTACCAATGACAACACTCAACTCAGTCCAAAATACCATCTAATTTATGAGTACACTGTTACATTATTGTTATATTGATATATCATTTCTATTACATTACCTTTCATCAGATGTCGCTAAGAACCAGAATGGTTAATAAACTACAATAAATTATTATTGTGATGTAGCTATTTTGTAACTCAGATATTCCTCTAAACGTTCATCTTTAATTGATGCTTGAAAGCAAAATGATTTTTTTGCTTGCTCAAAGAATTGAAGCTTTTGGAAACGTTAGACATAAAGTGTGAATAAGGAATAATACTTTTGAATATGAATAATGAAAACCTGGTGTGAATTTATTCTGCCAAGAATTTGTAGAGACGGTGTTAAGCGAAAGTCCTAAGACAATAAAACGAGCATTATACTTCAAACACTAGAAATATACTGTATGTATAAAAATGCTAAAACGATCACAAACACAAGTATATGTTCTATCCGGAAAGAGGAACAATTCGACACACATTAATGCCATAATGCCTCTCCCCATTGTATCATTTCAACTCTCAATGTGCTTTTGGGAATGCAAAAGCTTAAAAGGATGAGCTAATGCTTTTCTAAAAGTGAAAGAAAAAAAACATGCTGAAGTATTAATAACATAAATGAATTATTATTTGCTTCAGTTGACAAACCATTTGGATCCCACCCCTCTCGTTACCTCACTGTGCATGCTGTTTATATAATACACCTTCACAGAATGCTGAAGAACAATCCCTGTTCCACTCAGGACTTTACACAGACTGAAAGAAGACCGTTCTATTTAGTTAGGCACATACAGTAAAACATTTCTGCAGACTTGGAAGCATTAGACATTGCTGAGAACTAAAGGAAATCTAAAAACTCAGCAATTTAAATATGGATGTACATGTGGTGACTTGCTAGAAGCATGAGGCTGAATAAAGTATGAGATGAAAAACATGTTCCCTAAGGGTTTCGCCTAAAGTGCTATAAGCTGATTGCCTCACTCGCAGCGCCTTGGTCTGGGCACACAAAAGTTGTTAAGTTGTTTGTCATGACACGACTCTTGTGAGTTCTTCCACTATTTTCTTAAAGATGTTCCCTATATCTTTGGCATTCTATTATTTGTTCAACAAGCCACTCTGACTTTAAACATAGACATGGTAGTTCATGCTCAACAACTAGTACATTTCAGTTAATAAAACCTGCAGGAGAACATCTATTTACATAATATCGATTAACCTTGTTTTCTAAGTGTGCCATGTTAGTGTGTGGAGGGCTTTTTATGACCGATTAAAAGAAGATACATATTTTTTTTTTAAATGCAAATGTCCACTGAAATGTCCACTCATAAAGAATATGAGAAATGTCTATTCAACATTGCCCATAAAGTGAATTGGAAGTTGCATAATTGTACGACTAAGATTTATCATTCAGAATACTCTGTAAGAATCTGGAATGCTTAATATGATTTTGTTGCTTTGTTTTTGTAAGTTTATACATTTTCACACAAAAAAAAGACAAAACGGGGGAAAATATTGGAAAGGAAGGCAACTTGTGCAACTTGATATTTTTGTCGAAGTCACCATACTCATAGTAAAAGTCTATATTGGAGGACTCTAAAGTGGAAAACAATGTATACAACAACAACTACATTTCCAGTTGTCCATAAATGTTGATTTATGTCAGGCCTTTTTCTCTGCAGTACTGTCGTCAAAGTCCCAAGGACATACATCAGCCTTTTTCCCGCCACTTACAACCCCCCCTTTGGGATTTGGATTACTCTGTTTCGCTGCAGAAGTACCCTTGTCTGTTCCTTTTTTCTCTGATGCATCCTCATAATCCCACGGACAGACTTCAACCGGCTTCCCTCTAACTGCTCCAACACTTGCACTTTTCCGTTTTTCTACCATTGGCACTTCCTGACTACTCTCTACGTCCCAAGGGCACACCTCCGTCATTTTGGATTGGCTCATATGTTTCTCTGTGGATTTACTTTTGTCCTTGGCTTTCGCTCTAAAGTTGTCATCGTCAGTGTATTGTGACTTCTCTTTCTCCTTCTCAAAAGTTCTTGTGAAAGGTGTGCCCTTCTTTTTGGAGGGGAATTCCTTTGTTTTGGAAACTGTAGTAGGACTAGGAGTTTTCTCAGAATTGGGAGATATCGCTGGGGTGTCATAATCCCAGGGACAGACGTCAACCTTTGTAACCGGTTGGAGGAGAGAGCTGCCTGGTAATTTGCAGAGTGGTTCTGACAGAGCACCTTTCCCTTTGCTCTCCACTAGAGTAGTGCACTTGTTGTGCCGAGACTTGTCAGGTGAACAAGCTACCTCAGCTATCTTGACAGGCTCCTCTTCAAAGACCCAAGGGCATGCGTCAACCTTCTTTTTAGAGCTCTCTGCTGCAGGTGGAGGCTGGCTAGACTGGATATTCTTAGCAGATTGAGGAACCTGACTGGATGATTGCGGCTTGGATCCCTCCACTGGGGCTTTGCTCTCAACTCCATCCTCCCAAGGGCATATGTCTGCTCGCTGGATGTCTTTAGAATGCCGTGAGCTTGTGGAGGACTGGTCACTACCTTTCTGCTTTTGCTGTTGGGGCTTGACCCCCTTGGTTCCATTTCCATGGACTGTGGTTGTTTCCTCGGGTGCTATGGAGACATGCTTCTGGACCTTGTTCTCAGAAGGTGTTGGCAGGTCCTCTACTTCCCAAGGACACACCTCTTTGAGGTCTTGTATTTCCTTGGCCTTCGATGGGTCAGAGCAGATGGATGGCTGGCTGCCACTCACCTGCTGCTTCATGATCCCAGTTTTTGCTGCAGTCTGCTTGTACTCCACCGACTGGCTACCTATCATGTGAGGATAGCAATCGTCTTCTGATTCTGGACTTCCCTTGGTTTCTTTAGCGTTCTGTTGGAACTTCTTGCTGCTGTCTTCAACAGTCTGTGTCTTCCCTCCTGTCAAGCCCAAGGTCTTCTCTTTGGCGCTGGCGATGACGCTCAGTGACTTCTGTAGCATGGACGTTCTTGGGTGGATGGGCTTCTTGTCTTGTGTCAGGTTATGAGCACTGGCTGACTTGCAGACCAAGGGAACGTTCTCAGTCAATTCGCTTACAGCATCTATCTTCTCATTGGACTTCTTCTTGACCAGCTTTTTGCCCATCAGAGTGTCTATAAGGGATCCCTCAGTGGTCATAACCTCCATCTTGTCAGAGCTGCTGGAGTCCTCGCTCTGGTCGCGGACATGGTCGTAGCTACTGTGCGACTTCTTCAGGGTGAAGACCTTGCTCTTCAAGGACTCCTCTTTGGCAGGCTTCCCCGGATGAGAGGGGTCGAAGGGGTTCTTCCTCAAGACGCAGATGCTGTTGCGATTGCTCCCATGATCGCCCCCTTCCTTGTCTTCACGGCTGCACTGCCGGTGTACCGTCTCTGGGATCTCCGTAATGCGTCTCATCAAGGAACGACCCAGTCCCTTCTTGGAGCTGCGCTTCTTCTGTAGGTGAGGGTTGTTGGCCAACATCTTCTTCCTCTTGTAGATCTCCAACTGGGAGTACAGTTTCTTCAACTCCTCCTGGACATTTATGGAAAACACATAATGACAAGAATAAGACAAAAAAAATAGAGCTATTAAAATGAATTAATATGACTAAAAGTGATCTGGGCCCAGTTTCCCGATAGCGTTGCAGTGTTTTAAGTGTTTTAACAATGCATCAATTGAATACAGAACATGCACATTTGAATTTGAAACATGAACAGTGCTTAAACTACGGACAGTGCTTCAACAATGTATTACAGTGCTCTTTCACATAAAGAAAAAAACAGGTTTTGGACAGTATTAAAGATGCAATAGGCAGAAATCGCTCCGCCATTTCCTGGTTACTAAAACTGTAATAGTTAATCTAATTTCAGTTTATGTGAAAAAAACAAGCAGTCATTGTATGGAGAATCATTGTACCATCTAAACGGCTTGAAACATATTTTCCATAACCATTTTTTCCCCATCTGTTTAAAGTTGGTGTACAAAAACAAAAAGATGCAAAAATTCAACCTAAGCATGGGTTGCATAGAACCAGCGTGCATATAATAGATCTACCGCTTCTTAGACTTGGTTTCAATGCGAATGACAGATCTATAACTCAACTTCTATCTGCATTTGGTCGGGTCGCCAAAAAAGGCTAGATATTGCTGCTTTAAATAAGGAAACTGGAGTGTGCTTTATTGTTAGGTCTTTGAGCATTGGTCTTGAATTTAATGTATTGACTGCTCTCTCAAGCATCATTTTAGGAGATCTTATCTCTCGCTCTGATAAATAGACTTGGACAATGTGCTCAAGTCTTTGGCAAGAAAATTCTTCAACTCTAATAAACAAACGGAAACCTCTGCTCCCGCTGATACGTTTTCCCCAAAGACTGTTGCTAGACATTACATCTGCAAAAATCTTTATTTTTGCCACAGTCAGAGGACAAGGATTCAAAATGTACTGTATCAACAAGGTTATGCAATTGAATGAGAGAATTTATTTTAAAAAATGGAAAGGGAAAATTGCTCACCCGGATGTCCTCTGGATCCAGACTGTGTTCGCTCCAGGCTGATGTTATGCTGCTGTTGAGGTAAGATCCAGAGCGACCCATGTCCAATTCATCCTCATAGGCCTCAGAGGCAATATCATCTCTCATGTGAGTACCATGAAGCAGAAACTGTAGTCGACAAAAGAGAGTGCAATGACTTAGTTTGATTTGGTTTCGATGTATAATAGCAAAGCAATGCTATGCTCAGAATGAGAGGCTTACCTTGGGGACAATCATTAGCCCCAGAGTGACAGTTACAGTCAGGTGGGTGTGAGCAAACCATAGTAGCAGCATCCAGTCTGGGTGGAGCTCAGGTGCAAGAGTAAACCTGTACAGAGAGAAAGATAGAAAGAAAGAGAGAAACAGAGAGAGAAATTTAGAGAAAAGAGAGAGAAATGTAGAAATAGAGAGCGAGAGAAAGAGAGTGAGAGAAAGTGAAATAGCAAGAGAGAACGAGAGAAAGAATGAGGGAGAGAGAGTGAAAGATAACGAAAAAGAAGGAGAAAAAGAAAAAGAGTGAGAGAAAGAGAAATAGCGAGAGAGAACGATAGACAGAGAGAGAGAATGAGAGAGAGAGAAAGATAAAGAGCGAGTGAATTAGTGAGTGAGAGAGAGAACGACAGAGAGAGAGAGAGAGCGAGAGAGAGAGAGAAAAAGAGAGAGAGCAAAAAAAAGTTTTTTTAATTGAGTGTGAAAATGTAGAAAAACACAACTGTAATAAAAAACACATTACAAGACATACAGTAGGACCCGGTTCTATATTTAGCAGAGGTTGTGTTGGGTTACAGATGAGATTCCCATTTGAATAATGCTATGCAGAGTCATTAATCATAGAGCTCATTGAGAAATCCACAGAGGGCTGGCATCTGCCTCACTGACAGTTTGCAGAGAAGAAATTGGGTCTGTTAGCTACAGTACACAATGTCACCGTTAGCATGTTTTTATTCAATAGCTGATCTATACATGTAATATTTAATAGATTGTGGCAGGCAGTATTATTTCTTTCTAGCTGTAAACCTAACCCGTAACCAAAAATTAATTGGCAGGAACATTATAGCGTGACAGACAAAACTGCTGATTCTAAGCATCACACTAAACACATGCATGTTGCAGAATTTAAGTGAATGAAGGTGGTTTTTGTGTACTGTATCAATAAGAAATGTATTTTTGCGCTGCAGCAAACCTCTCAGACGCAGACAGTGTGAGAGACATAGACAGGATATAAGATGTTCATTTTAAACCAAACTCTGTCTGGGCGTGAACATATTTCATTTCACTGCTTGGAGTGGTTTATCCATGCTGATTACTGCCTCAGTAATCCATTTCCCATCAGGGAGATTGTCTTCACCTTGGATTGTTACAGTATAGGACACTGATTCGCTCTGATTTAGAAGAAGCAGCTTGATAACTTCCCACTGGGCACACACTGGTTGAATCAACATTGTTTCCATGTAATTTCAATGAAACGACGTGGAACCAACATTGAATAGAGCTTGAATTTATGTCTGTGCCCAGTGGGTTCCTTGCTGAACTGTATTAAAAAAGTCACTTTGAGGCAGCAACAACATTGATTATAGATCCACTGCACATCTATTTTCGACTGACGATCAAGGAGAAAACATACTAACAGTTTCCAGAGTGAACAAAATGTAATTGTGGAATAGTGCTTTAATTACAGTGGCTACAGTGTTGTAATTCAGCTTGGTCTCATTAGACATAACATAGTACATGTAAATCCGGGATACTGAAATGAGTATGATACTGTATGTTAAGTTTGGTATGGTTACATAAGACAGAAGGTTACTTAAGGCAAAAACTAAAACTTTTAAACTACTTAGCATGTTAGAAAATCCTTCCCTTTCCCCTAACCTTAACCCTTTTAGCTAACCTTCACCTACCCCTAGTCTTAAACATTTAACCAAACTCCTAACCTGAACCCTAATCCCTAACCTAGCAAGCCCGCTAGCTAACATTAGCATTAGCCGCCTAGCTAACGTTAGCGTTAGCCACCTAGCTAACATTAGCCACAACACATTTGAATTCGTAACATTTTTCAAATGTGTAACATATGGTACATTTAGCAAAGTAGTAATTTATTGTACATTTCGCAAATTCATAACATATCATAAGAAAGGATGATGGATATCCACAAGTTAATACAAATCATACAAAATTAAACATATCATACTAAATGGAGTGTCTCGGATTTACGTATAGAATAATACCAAATGCTCTGAGACCAGGTAGAGTGATTAGGAGGCATGTTCTGTCACACAGTAATTTAACCACTTGAAAGCCTACATCCCAGTAAATGGCATCCAGCAGGCTCATTAATTGGCAGGAGTTAGTGAATGGATATTTCATGTATAGTTTAAAGTAATGGTAGCTAAAAACCATGAGGGGAGGCTAAGGTCTAGAGAGAATGGGTGGTACATTTTCAAGAGTGTTTCCCAAAACACCTCATTAAGAAAACATTCAATAAAATCATCGGTAGAGTTTAGAGTAAATTTGTGGATTATGAAATAATCACAAATAATGATCAGAACACTTGGAACAGAGAGTTTGCTAATTGCCCCTACAGATGCTACAGGACGTCTCCTTGACTTAACTGGCCACAGTGGGACCACATGCAGGTTCTATGAGTAACAGCCATAGATTGTGTTAGCTCTAACAAGCCCATGCGATAGTCCCTGGTGACGAGCTCTCAGCATTTCCCAAACAGACAAGACACATTTTTGCATTTACGTTGGGCCTCGTCTTGCTTTTAGCTGCTGAAACCATCCCAACGCCATAACAGAAGTCGAACGCCGCCATAAACACACGCTGGCTGTCAAATTTCCAGCTAATACAGGTAGCCTAGCTCTTAGAGTGTTGGGCCAGCAAATGAAAGGTCACTAGTTATATCCTTGATCTGACAAGGTGAAAAATATGTTGATGTGCCCTTGAGCAATGCACTTAACCCTAATTGTTTCAGGGTTGCCGTTGATAATGGCTGACATTGACCCCACTCTCCAAGGGTGTCTCAGGGGGAGTTGGGATATGCAAAAAACACATTTCCACCGGACAAATATAACAGACCGATTAAAAGGTAAAACGCCCATGCCTTCCCATCCTATCTGTAATTTCTGTTAACGTCTAACTGAAATGATGCTGCCAATAGCTCTGAATATCTATGGTGTGTCAAAACATAAATCATGTTGACGTGCCTAATGACTGAATAATCTGATGTAGCTGAGCTCTCAATAAGTAGGATTCCAACTGGGAATGGGTTTGGTGGTGTCAGCTGAAACGGTGCCACATCTCATTTAGGATGTCTAGTACTTGATACATAGGCTACACAGAAAGCAGAGGGCATATTCATAGTCTTGGATACAATAACAAAACTCCCCTTTGAAACGCATCGAGATACTAAACTTGTGGCTCATTGAATATCGTGGCAAATTGGTGGAAAGCAATAGGCAAGCCAACAGTGAGTGACAAGAAAGTGTCCGATTATTTACATATAAAACATATTAAAGTCCACGATGTGTAATATTCAATGCATATACTTATCTCTAAATATAGCTAAATAGTACTAAAATACATACACATCCATACTGTCATATCTCTCCCCACCACAGGTTGGGATCTTTACCTAATAACATGGAAGATGGCAGACAGGACGAGCTCGTTGTGGAGGGCGATGGCCATGTAACGGGGCTCGTGGAAGGCTGACGGCACCGTCCTCACAGTGTAACACAGATACACTCCCCACAGCAGGAACAGGAACTCTGCTGTGTGACAAACATGAAGAAGGACATAGAGAACTTCAACCCAATGGGAGCTACATAGCTACTGTAGGAAAGGCATTAAAGCGTAAATCGGCAGTAGCAATAATAACAAAGCCCGCTCCCCGCTCCTGTTTCGGTAAAAAGCGGAGTTATGGAGCTGGAGAAATGTAACCACAGTCAAATTCATAGATAGAGCTGTGGATGTGAGGACTGACATCCATGATATGAAAATTAAAGTTTTAGCATTTTTTAACTTTTTTTATATAGTGTTTGTTTATATGTACTTTGTTTACAGACATTGGAGCGAAACAAGCTTATAATTTGAGCTCTGATGGGATACGACAGTTAACTACACTCATGAGACATTGATAAGGTATATTCTTCAAAATGTAGCAACTGCTGATTGTCCCTTTAAAAATAGATTGAATACTTGATATATACCCAGGGGGAAAGACATTAGAGTAACAACAAGCAATACATACAAAGCCTGTGCATCATGTTTGGAATGCAAAGGAATGGGAGGTTTCACCCTTAAATGCTCCCCTCCTCACCTTAGCAGTATAACTATCAACATCGACCACCCATGCACTCCACAGATGACTGATTTCATGGACTCAGAGCAATATAGATTGTCTAACACTGGCATGTTGAAAAATGACATGTTCAATAAATGCAATGAAAATGCAAACCTGCTCCTACTGGCTGTATTCTCTAGACACTCCATGACTTGTCCAAGGTTTTATAAATCTTCCCCAACCCCCCTTGTTTTCTGGGTGTAGCTTAGCCGGCTTGACAGCAATAAACGTCTGCCGTTTCCATGAATAGTTGTCACCATTATTTTAACATTCACGTTGCTTGTCTGCATGAATGGAAGTGCTCCAAGGTCTGACAGAGGCCTACAGTATGTGCCTTACACAGCAGGATAAACACTATTGAGTGCCATAGCTCACTCAAAATGCCATTTGTTATGTTTATCTAAGGACTAAGATCCATCAAGAGCTCTGACAGGCTGTAATCTACCATGGCCCTGGGTAGATATTTAGGTCTACATCAACAAACAACAACACAAAATGGCCGCCCTGTGTGTCCTACTGTATAGTTGAGTCGTTCCACGAAATGGGTAGTGTAACTCACCTTATTTGAACATTCTGTCATAACGAGCACATGTTCAACTTAATAAGTCAAAAAAATAAAATAAAAAATAAAAAAGCCATATCTCAGACTGGCCAATAAAAATAAAAGATTAAGATGGACAAAAGAACACAGCCACTGGACAGAGGAACTCTGCCTAGAAGACCAGCATCCCGGAGTCGCCTGTTCACTGTTGTCGTTGAGACTATAAAATAACACACTAATATATCTTGAATACATAAGTATTCAACCCCCTGAGTTAATACATGTTAGAATCACCTTTGGCAGTGATTACAGCTATGAGTCTTTCTGCGTAAGTCTAAGGGCTTTGCACACCTGGATTGTGCAATATTTGCACATTATTCTTTTAAACATTCTTCAAGCTCTGTCAAGTTCCTCTGGTCAAAAATAATATCCCATATGCCCCAGGGCAGCCATTGGGGACATTGCCTTGTGTAGGGCGCTGTCTTTCAGATGGGATATTAAACGGGTGTTCTGACTCTGTGGTCACTAAAGATCCCATGGCACTTATTGTAAGAGGGGGTGTTAACCCCGGTGGCCTGGCTAAATTCCCCACTCTGGCCCTCATTCCATCGTTGCCAACTTATCGTCCCAAGCTTCCAATTGGCTCATTCATCCTTTTCCTCTCCCCTGTAACTATTCCCCTCTTTGTTGCTGTAAAGGAGAATATGTTCACCGTCAATTTACCTGGTAAAATAAGGGTAAAATAAAAAAATAGTTGGTTGTTGATCATTTCTAGACACCATTTTCAAGTCCTGCCAAGCCGATTTAAGTCAAAACTTTAACTAGGCCACTCAGGAACATCCAATGTCGTCTTGGTAAGCAACTGCAGTGTATATTTGGCCTTTTGTTTAAGGTTATTGTCATGCTGAAATGTGAATTTGTCTCCCAATGTCTGTTGGAAAGCAGACTGAACCAGGTTTTTCTTTAGGATTTTGCTTTTTAGCTCTATACTGTTTTCTCCCCCAGACAAACTCCCTAGTCCTTGCCATTGACAAACATACTCATAAAAGCATACCCATAACATGATGCAGCCACCATCATGCTTGAAAATATGAAGAGGGGTACTTACTCAGTGATATGTTGTGTTGGATTTGCCCAAAACATAATGCTTTGTATTCGAGACATAAAGTACATTTCTTTGCCATGTTTTTTGCAGTTTTACTTCAGTGCCTTATTGCACACAGAACATATGTTTTGTAATATTTTATTCCATACAATCTATTTATATTTTCACTCTGTTGTTTATGGTTAGTATCGTGGAGTAACTTCAATGTTGTTGATCCATCCTCAGCTTTCTCTTATCACAGCCATTAAACTCTGTCACTGTTTTAAAGTCACCATTTGGATCATGGTGAATTCCCTGAGATGTTTCCTTCCTCTCTGAGGAAGGATGACTGTATCTTTGTAGTGACTGGGTGTATTGATACACCATCCAAAGTGTAATTAATAACTTCACCATGCTCAAAGGGATATTCAATGTCAGTATTTGTTTACCCATCTACTAATAGGTGCCCATCTTTGTAAGGTATTGGAAAACCTCCCTGGTCATTGAATTTGTGTTTGAAATTCACTGCTTGACTGAGGGACCTTACAGCTAATAGTATGTACAGCGATGAGGTAGTCATTCAAAAGCATGTTAAACAGCATTACTGCACAGAGTAAGTCCAGGCAACTTATTATGTGACTTGCTAAGCACATTTTAATCCTGAATTTAGGCTTGTCATAAAAAAGATGTTGACTACTTCTTGACTCAAGACATTTCAGCTTTTCATTTTTTTTTTTTTTAAAAATGTAAAATAACATAATTCCGCTACATTATGGGCTATTGTGTGTAGGCCAGTGACACACAATCTCATTTTTATCCATTTTAAATTAAGCCTTTAACACAACAAAATGTGGGAAAAGTCAAGGGGTGGGAATACTTTCTGAAGGCAATGTAGATGTAAATCAAATTTTATTTGTCAGATGCGCCGAATACAACACCTCACTGTGAAATGCTTACAAGACCAACAATGCAGTTCGAGAAAGAGTGTTATTAATAAAACATTTCCTAAATAGACTAAGGTAAAAAAAAATAATTGAATCAATCAAGAAATAACACAAGAAATGTACATAACAATAACGAGGCTTTATACCAGGGGTACCGGTAGGGAGGCAATGTGCGGGGGTACAGGTTAGTCTAGGTCATTTGTAAAGTGACTATGCGAGGAGGGGGGGGTCAATGTCAATAATGTGGTTGGCAATTTGATTAGATGTTTAGCAGTCTTATAGCTTGGAGGTAGAAGCTGCTAAGGAGCCTTTTGGTCTAAGACTTGACAATCAGGTACCACTTGCTGTGTGGTAGCAGAGAGACCATTTTTGGGCCTTCCGATGACACCACCTAGTATATATGGCCTAGATGTCAGGAAGCTTGGCCCCAATGATGTACTGGGCCGTACGCACTACCCTCTGTAGTGCCTTAAAGTCAAAGGCCAATGTAATCAATGGCCAATGTCAAATCAAATAACATTTTATTAGTCACATGCACCGAATACAACAGTGAAATGCTTACTTATGAGCCCCTAACCAACAATGCAGTTTCAAAAAATATGAATAAGAGTAAGAAATAAAAGTAACAAGTTATGAAAGAGATTAAAGATGCCAAGCTTATAGAGCTTATAGAGACAGGTGAGTGTACCAGATATACGTCATCAGACATGTCATCAGAGAGCGCAACAGAACATTGTACTGTCTAGACTCGGTTTGTTGTTTATATTAAAACGTTTTCATTAAATCGATTTTATTCAGAACTAAAGTATTGTTGCTAAGGATTCCACGACACGGTTAGCCTTTACGGCTGGGACTGCAAGTTTGTGTTCCTTTTTTTGTGTGGATTCTGCGAGTGCTAGCTGACTGTACTACAGACACCTGTCATCGTTGTGGGAAAGACTCATTGTTATCTTTTCGTAAAACAACTGGTTGCAGTAAAGAGCCAGTCTGGATATTAAGGAGATCCTGAGGGAAATCGACGAGTACCAACAGCTTTACGCTATGGAGGAACAACATACTCCATCATGGAAAGATCCGACCACCTCACAAAATAACTTTAACCCAACAAAAAAAAGAAAAACAGATTAATCTACAGACACGGACAATTGACTTACCATTGAGGTAGAGGCTAGAGCTCTGGCTGGAATCCATGCAACACTGGGTTTGAAGTTCAGCCAAAGTGAAATTCTCACGCTCCAAAGAGAAAACAAGACACTCAAGCCAAGGTAAAAATCCACAAATCCAACATGGATTGTCTACTCAGGGTAAACAGGGACACTCACAAGTTGTAGCATTCGTGAAAATCTAATTTATTCTGAGATTCCTGAGGACGCATCCAATAATCCAGAGGGCGCGATCAAGAGAATTCATGCAATCCGCCTTGAAACTTCCTATAGAGCCTGTAAACAAGGTGGCTTTCCACCGAGTAAACAGACTTGGAACTCGGAGCGACTAGACCAAGGGTCCCAGACCGATCATCACAAAATCTGAACACTACCAACAAAAGGAGCTGATCAAAAGCATGGGAAGGGAGTTTAAAGGGATGAAATTCGGTCTCAATGATCAATTTCCAAGGGAGATAAACAAACATCGTAAGAGACTGTATCTGGTACAAAGATAACAAAGGGAGAATGGTAGGCATGCCTTTATCATTGTGGACAAACTCTTTATAGATGGACAGCTATTCCGAGACAGCTCCATGACACCGTGACTGTACTAAATTTTTCAGGGACTTCAGGTTACAAAAAAAAGAAGGCATGGGAACTGTAAAAATATCTGAAAATTATGAAGTGGATATGAGCACACACATACTCAATTACATGCTTGCTTACACATATGCATTTATACATACACACACACCTGACTTCACTCTCTTCTCTCACACTCTCTTTCTCTCTTTTCTCTTCTCTTCTCTCCCTCTCTATTGTCGAGAACTGTTTTATTTATTTATTAGTTGAATGTGTTTATCGTTTGTCTGTATTTTTTATGTACTTGTCTACAAGTTTATATATGTTTACAATAAGCAAGGGGAAGATATCAGAATAGGGGCATTGGGGAATAATAACATATTGTACAGAATATATTTGTACTGTAGTATAGCAGTCTCTAGAGCAATGCAAGGTCTCTTTCATGATCATGTGAAACGTCAAATGCTATGGAAATGCTGGGGTGTGTTTTTCAATTATGTTAAAGGTAATTATGATGCAACTATGATGGTGATACGATATGGATTACAATTATCATCATGAATATTAAGGCTATATGCACTACATGTTACACACATAGACACTCAACCATACAGAGTTATTATTTATTTGGACATCACACATTATAGTCTTACTCTTAAACAGACATCGTACACACTCACCATATCACATCCAATATCATACACATCAACCTACTCAGATTTGCTACACACATAATATCTTTCAATTTTCCAACATCTGTGGCATTGGCTCACAGGCAAACTGGCAACCTATTTCTTGAATTCTAAATATCATACATTTGAAAGCTCTAGTTTTGACCTTCATAATACCTCTTATGGCAGTAACTTTACAAGCAGTAATTATAGTAAATAAGACTGGATTTTATTTCTAAATACCTGGGGGTTTTTTCAATTCTGTTAGTTGTCTTATAAAATGGGTAAAGAAAATGATGTATAGCAACCCCAGGAGTTAAATAGTAAATAACGACTACTTCTCAGAGAGTTATGTATTGTCAAGAGGAGTTAAACAAGGATGTCCGCTGTCACCATATCTATTCTTTATGGCCAATGAAATGCTAGCTATTAAAATCATATCCAATTAAACATTAGAGAATTAGAAATCCAAGGCTTAAAAACAAAGGTGTCCATGTATGCCGATGACTCAAGTGTTATATTAAGTCCTCAAGCTAGATCCCTGCAATGTCTCATTGAAGATCTAGATAACTTTTCTGTATTCTCTGGATGAAAACCTAATTATGATAAGTGTACAATTTTACATATTGGATCCTTAAAAAATACAACTTTTACATTACCCTGCAGTTTACCTATAAAATGGGCTGATGGTGAAGTAGACATACTCAGTATTCATGTCACAAAATATATAAATAAGCTCTCAACATTGAATTTCAATAGAAAACTTGTAAAAATAGACTAGATACTGAAATCATGGAGAGGTAAATACCTGTGTATTTATGGAAAAATTGGCATGATTAACTACTTAGTCACATCTCAGTTTACTCACTTACTTATGGTCCTGCTTACTCCTGATTATACGCTTATCAAATCATATGAGACAAAATAAAATGTGCCTATCTATATAATGAATATGAATTGGGTGGGTTGAGATTATTAAATATAAAAGCACTAAACCTCTCTCTAAAAGCTTCACTCATTCAAATGTTTTATTTGAACTCTAAATGGTTCTCAAGTAGATTACTAAGAAAAGCTCATTCATTGTTAAAAAATTGCCTTTTTGCCTTTGTGCAGATTGCCATGTCTCATTTTAGATTAATTGAAAATTATACTTTTTTCAAAGTATCTCTCTTTTTCAAACAAGCATTGCAAAGCTGGCTACAATTTCAATTTCACCCCCCTGAAAAGGTAGAACAAATATTACAACAAATATTATGGCTGAACCCAAATGTGCTGGTTGATAAAATACCTGTATTTAAGGGAAAGATGCTTGAAAAGGCTATTTTGTTCATATATTGTAAATTGGAATGGTAGAGTTATGTTCTTCATGGAGTTATCAGAATTGTACGGAAAGGTTTGCTCAGACCAAGAGTACAACCAATTGATTACAGCATTACCCCAAAAATGGAGGAGGCAGGTGGCAGCGTGAGGAGGTAGGGAACTGGTCTGTCTGCCCAATATAAAGAATCAAAACGGGCAGAGGGATAAAAATAGCATAAATAGGAAAGTATACCATTTTCATTTGAGGACCAGGATGTTGACAACTGTGCCATACAGATTGCAAAATAGTTGGGAAGAGATTTTTGATGTACTGATTCCATGGTAGAGGGTGTATGAGTTGATATATAAAACAATGCAAGATTCAACACTTCGTGCTTTTCAGCCAAAATGATTATATATCATTCTTGCCACAACAAAATGTTGAATATTTGGGCCATAAAATCATCAAAGCTCTGCAGATTTTGTTGTGAGGATACAGAATCAATAGACCATTTATGTTGGTATTGTCCTCAGGTAGCCTGTTTCTGGTCTCAGGTTCAGGAATGGCTGAAAATTCATAGTATTGATCTAAAATCGACCCTAGAAATAGTACTGTTAGGAGATCTGGAGAGACCGGGTCAGTCAATTACTAATATACTAATACTCTTAGTAAAAGTATTCATCTTCAACTTGCAATCTGTGGATTATATTTGATTAGATAGATTGAAATTGTACGTTAAACATCACAGCATAGTTGAAAGATATGTGTTGCGTAGAAATCCGAAGTGGGTGGTCAGGAGAGATAGATGTGATGGGCTGAGGGAAGCTGAGGGTTGGGATGTGGAATTGGAGACAAGTGGGAGTGGAGTTGCTGTGAGGGAGATGATGCTCAAAGGTAAAAGTCAAAAATAAGTCAAAATTAAACATTGTAAAAAGTACATTTGAATGACACTGTGGCAGTGTTTTTACAACTAATTCCGATTTGCCTGAGGCTGACTCCGTGCAGATGTTTGTACACATGTATATACACACTCTCTCATTCAAATAAACACATACAAGAACACACACATACATGTAATAGTGCCAGACATGCACACACACATATACAGTTGGCATTGCTTTTATGATTTTAGTTGTCCTTGATGTCCTTTGTTTAAATGTATATATTTTTTTGCATTGTTGTTGGCTGTTATCTTCTGTCTTGTCCTTTTTTCTCTTTAGTTCATTCTCTTGGTTGTTGGTGCATTGGGGGGTTCTTGGGGGTGGGGAATGGAATTCATTGTATTTTATATTTTTCTTCCTGGGGGGGGACTGTGGGAGAGGTCTCGGATGGTTGAGGGACAGCTATTGTAAAACTGTGGGGGAGGATCTTGGAGGGTTCAGGCTCACGTTTTATGGCCTGGTGGTAGATAGGTCAACAGCACATTGACCCTGAATGTTTCTATGTGTCGCTATGAATGGGAATCTGTTGGATGACTGGTATGATGTAGTTTTTGAGCGGCTTCACTGCAAGTATATTGTATGTTTCGAATACTCAATAAATATATATTATTTATAAAAGAGCAGCAGCAAAACGAATAAAAGAGCAGCAGCAAAATAACAATAGTGAGACTATATACAAGGGGGTACCGGTACAGAGTCAATGTGCAGAGGCACCAAATAGTCAAAGTAATTGAAGTAATATGTACATGTAGGTAGAGTTACTAAAGTGACTAAGCATAGATAATAACAACAGAGAGTAGCAGCGGTGTAAAAAAAGAGGTGGGGGTACAATGCAAATAGTCTGGGTAGCCATTTGATTAAATGCTCAGGAGTCTTATGGCTTGGGGGTAGAAGCTGTATAGAAACCTCTTGGACGGCTCTGGCTGCTCCATGCTGACTGACGGCTCTGGCTGCTCCATGCTGACTGACGGCTCTGGCTGCTCCATGCTGACTGACGGCTCTGGCGGCTTCTTGTAGACTGGCAGCTCTGGCGGCTTCTTGCAGACTGGCAGCTCTGGCGGCTTCTTGCAGACTGGCAGCTCTGGCGGCTTCTTGCAGACTGGCAGCTCTGGCGGCTTCTTGCAGACTGGCAGCTCTGGCTGCTCCATGCAGACTGGCAGCTCTGTCAGCTCCATGCAGACTGACAGCTCTGGCTGCTCCATGCAGACTGGCAGCTCTGGCTGCGCTGAACAGGCAGGAGACTCCGGCAGTGCTGGAGAGGAGGAAGGCTCTGGCAGCGCTGGAGAGGCGAGGCGCACTGTAGGCCTGATGCGTGGTGCTGGCACTGGTGGTACTGGGCCGAGGACACGCACAGGAAGCCTGGTGCGGGGAGCTGCCACCGGAGGGCTGGTGCGTGGAGGTGGTACTGGGTAGACCGGACCGTGCAGGCGCACTGGAGCTCTTGAGCACCGAGCCTGCCCAACCTTACCTGGTTGAATACTCCCGGTCGCTCTGCCAGTGCGGCGAGGTGGAATAGCCCGCACTGGGCTATGCAGGCGAACCGGGGACACCGTGCGCAAGGCTGGTGCCATGTAAGCCGGCCCAAGGAGACGCACTGGGGACCAGATGCGTAGAGCCGGCTTCATGGCATTTGGCTCAATGCCCACTCTAGTCCGGCCGATACGCGGAGCTGGAATATATCGCGCCGGGCTATGCACCCGCACTGGGGACACCGTGCGCTTCACAGCATAACACGGTGCCTGCCCGGTCTCTCTAGCCCCCCGGTAACCACAGGAAGTTGACGCAGGTCTCCTACCTGTCTTCGCCATACTTCCTGTGAGCCTCCCCCCAAATACATTTTTGGGGCTGACTCTCGGGCTTCCATCCACGCCGCCGTGCTGCCTCCTCATACCAGCGCCTCTCCGCCTTCACCGCCTCCAGCTCTTCTTTGGGGCGGCGATATTCTCCCGGCTGTACCCAGGGTCCTTTACAGTCGAGGATTTCCTCCCAAGTCCAGAAATCCTTATTTCGCTGCTCCTGCTGCTGCCCGTTACCACACCGCTTGGTCCAGTTGTGGTGGGTGATTCTGTCACGGTTTTCTATATGCGAAGGAGAGTCAGACCAAAATGCGGCGTGGCTATTGCGATCCATGTTTAATGAAAACGAAGTAAACATGAATCAACTACAAAAACAATGAACGTAACACGAAAACCGAAACAGCCTAATACTGGTGCTAAGTAACACTGACAGAACAAGGACATAAGGACAATCACCCACGAAACACTCAAAGAATATGGCTGCCTAAATATGGTTCCCAATCAGAGACAACAATAAACACCTGCCTCTGATTGAGAACCACTTCAGACAGCCATAGACTAACCTAGAACACCCCACTAAGCTACAATCCCAATACCTGTGAAAAAACCCCAAGACAAAACACACCACATACAAAAACCCATGTCACACCCTGGGCTGACCAAATAGATAAAGAAAACACAAAATACTAAGACCAGGGCGTGACACTCAGAAGGCAGCCCGCCCTCCGTCCCCTTTTTCTCCGTCTGTTCTTCACTCAACCATGGGGATCTGGGCCTGTTACTGGGAAAGCAGTATGTCCTTCACGTCGGGCTCGTCGGACTTGTTAAGGAAAAAAAGGATTCTGTCAGTTCGTGCCGAGTAATCGCAGTTCTGATGTCCATAAGTTATTTTCAGTCTTAAGAGACGTTAGCAGCAACATTATGTACAAAGTAAGTTTAAAAAACAGGAAGTTACAAACAACGCAAAGTAACGAACAAAAAACACAATTGGTTAGGAATACGTCAAACGTCAGCCTTCTTCTCCAGCTCCATCTTGTAGTGTCAGCCTTCTTCTCCGGCGCCATCTTGTAATGTTCAATGTTTCTTTTGAATAATAATAAAACAAATAGTTTCACCACATTAAAACAAGAGTTCAGTTCACTTCACAAGGTTGACCTTAAATTAGGGACAGGTTATTGTTTTTTTTTTCATTAAAATAAATCGCATGAAATAAATAATAATCTTCAGAAATCACTTTGTGAAAGCAACAAAATAACTAGGGCTTTACAATGATGATGAAAACTTTGAGAAATGTTAGGGTTAAATGGGTTCAAATCTTCCTAGAAGTCACGGAGGGTACACAGAGATACATTTAAAAATGCTGCATTTTGGCACTTTAGCAAGTCTTTATTTACAGTATATCTCTATTTAATATAACAGGCTTTTAAAATTCAATATTGGTGCACATTTTCTATTTAAAACATCAAACCTTCTAATTGAGGAATTTAACAGTTTTTCTTGAATATTTGTGTTGTGCTGTATTTTACTTGTTTTATGTTGTATTTGATTTTTCATTTTGTCTTATTAAACTTGATATGCAGGACTCCCTTGTGAAAGAGCCCTGCTCTCAGTGGTGACACACTGCTTGAATAAAGGTGAAATAAAATAAAGGGACTCATTTAGTGGAACGACTCAGTTGCTCATACACAGCTTAGTGAGTCAAATATAGCTGGACTTTGAAAACAACGCTGTGTTCCATCCTCCAGTTTTTCCCCTCTTTGAACACAAAGATGTTTGGCTTCAACACAGCGTGTAATGGTTGCCCTGGGCTACACCTGTTCCACAAATGCAAAGCAGGGCCAGCGTTCTGTTTTCCTGGACCTTGGAGCATTACTTGGACCTTAGTCAGCATATGCTTAAAACAAGTCTGCTTTTCACTCTCAATTTGGGCTGACTTGCAGGATATCTAAGGAGAGTTAATGTCTGTTGTGGGAGCACAGATAAGGGTGTAGGCCAGGGATTCCCAAACTTTTTTGGCACGCTACCCCACTTTGATATTTAAAAAAAATTGCAACCTCACCATATAAAAAATAGTGATGTTATCAAAGGCCAATGTATACGTTTTTAATTGGGGCTATAACAGTCTATAACAGTCTATAACAGTCTATAACAGCCTATAACAGTCTATAACAGCCTATAACAGTCTATAACAGTCTATAACAGTCTATAACAGCCTATAACAGTCTATAACAGTCTATAACAGTCTATAACAGTCTATAACAGCCTATAACAGCCTATAACAGCCTATAACAGCCTATAACAGCCTATAACAGCCTATAACAGTCTATAACAGTCTATAACAGTCTATAACAGTCTATAACAGCCTATAACTGTCTATAACAGCCTATAACAGTCTATAACAGTCTATAAGAGCCTATAACAGTCTATAACAGCCTATAACAGTCTATAACAGTCTATAACAGTCTATAACAGTCTATAACAGCCTATAACAGTCTATAACAGCCTATAACAGTCTATTACAAATCTGTCTGGTGTGAGTATGGTTTGAATTGACTGAAATGCATCAGAAAGGTATTGAGAAGTTCAGAAGATCATCAGGCAATAGTCTTGTATTACTGTATATTCTGTGTAGAATTTTCCCCCCCGTCTGATTTAGTGCCTGGTCTTGTACTCTCTGTACTAATGAGTCCTGTGTGGCTTGAGGGTTATCAGAAGACACATACGTGTTCCTGAGAGTCTTATCTTTCAGTGATGGGGTCATCACTGAAAGATGGGTTGGACAATCCTTTTCTCATCAATCAACTTGAAAAAAACGTATAGTTAAAAACTGGAAATGAACCAATCCTGCAACGTTAACACAATGGGAAGATTAAATGCTTTATTATCTAAGTGCGTGGGCGATGGAGAGGAACAAAATGGTGCAGTTTGAGGCCATGTGGTAGAGAGTGATACGGGTGCTGAAGACTGTATGTTGTCGTTTGTATGTTTATGTTTTGTATTATATATTTTTTTAATGAATTGAATCGAACAAAATCTAATAAAATCAAACAAAAATTGAATACAATTAAATAAAATGTGCCTTCATGACTTCCTCCATGACTCACCTTCTGATTACAAAAAAAAAATGTTCAAAAGATAGAGCCACATTTGCAGCAAGGAAACCGAGACCGCTCTGTTTATTACAACCACATCTAGCGGCTGCTGGACGTTACTGATGTGACTTCGGTTCAATGAACCAAGTGCAATTTTCCCCAACACAACGTGTTCATATAAAATATTTAGGTGTTTTCTCTCTCTCTCTCTCTCTCTCTCTCTCTCTCTCTCTCTCTCTCTCTCTCTCTCTCTCTCTCTCTCTGTCTCTCTGTCTCTGTCTGTCTGACCGCTCTAAGTGGGGATCTTCACACATTTAAGCCATAAAATACATGATTGGCCCTCGTATCTTTAACAGGAGGCAGTAAGATTACTATGTTTCTGTCTCAGTTGGTGAGAGAAAGGCGCTGGCAATTCCCGCAAGCAGCACATACAAAAAATGCACTCACTTGCAGAGTTTGCTAAGTGGCATATATTATTATTGCCAACACAAAAGAGGTTTCCAGGTTAAATAAAGATTTTAAAAATGTCACTTACCGACGGCCATCATGTAGTCCCAGCGATCTAGCAGGCACATGCTGAACTGGAGGCCGTCCGGGTCGGGGGTGTAGCCCACCTCGATGAGGGCCAGGTTCCTGTCCAGGTTCTGGCAGACGGCCGAGGTCCAGGCCACCAGGAACCAGCAGACGATGAGCAGGATAATGGCCAGGAGACGCAGCACCCGCCAACTGGTCATGTAGGGGATCCGTTGGGCCGTTCGCGACAGGAACACCTTCAGGACCCTGGGGAAATGGGACAGCTCAACGTCAAGACATACAAGGAAAGGTGCTGCTGTGATGCTGCTTGTTGATTTTATTGGTGTGGTTTAATTGTCATCGTCATCTATGAATTACGATAACATTCGTCATTATAGTCAATATCATCATTCTCATTAGCATCATCATGCAATGATTTCAATGTAATGATGTAATAGTGGCATTGCTACATCTCTTAATTCCCTCCCCTTTCCTCAAATGAACACCCATGGGGGCCATCAGAGACAGAGAGGTCCTGTAGAGTGTTTAACATCAGCCCCATCCTCATTATTAGCCCCTAATCTTCCAGACACATTGATGAAGTGTCCTGTGCATCCCCCCTAATGAGCTCCTCTCAAAAATGGATCTGTGCAATGTGCTCAACTTCCTCCACGACTCACCTTCCGATTACTCTCGCCCAAATTCATCTCCCCGCGCCATAATTAAGAGCTTCCTTAGGTATTTTTGCCACCTTCACCTGCTGAGAACACTGGAGCTGTCGCCATTTCCGATCACGCTCCTGTATCTATTTAAAAGACGTCTGCCCCGTGTCTCATTATCAACTGTTCACAGGGGCTCACCCTCCACCTCTCCTCCTCTAGACCCCTCCCTCTCCCCCACAGCTAGCTTTGACTAAGGGGTTTCCCTCTTTCTACCAGCATTACTCCCTCTATTTGTTTTCTGCCTCCTGGCCTGTCTCAGCCATTCGATAAAATGTAATAAATTGAGACCATTTGGGCCAAAGTGCTCTCTGTTTTTTTCTCCCCTCACTTCCTCCCACACTTTAACTGGGCAAACTCTCAGTCTCGCTTAACGAGGTAGTGATTTTTTTTCTAAAGTGTGGCCTGATGAACAAGCCAAGAAACACCACTAGCTGCTCCCCGTACTTTATAAGGGCTCTTACTTTCAGGAAGGAATTAGACATCATCCGACCTATAATTGCTTTTATTAAAGAGTATCACAGTGGGTCAATAGGGATGAACTGGCTTGTTTAACGCGGTTTAAACAAATGTAGGTGGCTTGTGGATAAAACAAGAGATTGCACTGTAAATGTGAATGCACTTACAAAACTTAATACAGACTTGAAGTGCCAGAGCACATATTCCATTAAATTACTGTAAATGACTGTAATTGTATGTGCCAGACTTTGTCTCATCTGCAGTGAAATATCTTTTTAGTCCAGGAGTAGGTTTAATCTACTGTAGGTCCAGGAAACCAGCCCTTGGGGTATATCCTTTCCATTGTTTTCCCTTTCCTTTAGTTCATTACCATTGCGGATGAGACAGACTTTGAAAGCAGGCAGAATGGCCCTTACAGCATTCCATTTGATTCATGTTCAGAGTAAACCAGATCCTTGAGTATCACCCTGAACTCTAAAGCTGGCAGAACACAGGCAGGATGTGATTGGCTATGTTCAACCTTTGCTTCTTTCTTCCAGTACACAATCAACTACAGTAGGAATCCTTCCCTTCGCTCTCAGTGCACATCTTTCTCTGGTGTTCCCAGGACATTGGTATTGGGTTGTCCCTGTCAAATAGGTCAGCCCCAGTCACCTAGAGAGGGATGTGACATTTAATAACATGGATTATCTAGAAACTGCCAGTGAATCACTGCCAGTGAAAAAAAATGGGGGAAAAAATCATAAATAAACAGGGTGATTCATTGGCAGTTTCTAGATAGCCATGTTACTGTGTGTGTGTGTGTGTGTGTGTGTGTGTGTGTGTGTGTGTGTGTGTGTGTGTGTGTGTGTGTGTGTGTGTGCGTGCGTGCGTGCGTGCGTGCGTGTGTGTGTGCGTGCGTGTGTGTGTGTGTGCGCGCGTGGGTGTGTAGAATATACTCTGTTACACATGTGCGTGCATGAGTGTTTTCCACTGCATGCAACCCTGTACAAAGCCATCAATCAAGTGCTTTCCAGAGTCCCTTTCTTGGGACATGACTCTCATCCTAAAGTAATTACTCGGCAGGTAGCAATATAACATCATTTATCCCATACCTGGTTAATAGTAATGCTTAAACATGGTAAAAGAGTACCTGTAGAGCTTTAGGGTCACTGTCCCATAGACTGTGGTGAATCCCAACAGGCGAACCCATCTCAACAAGATACAGCGGAATACACTGGGCTGGAAATACAGAATGACCACCTGCATGCAAACAGAGAGAGAACATAAGTGTGAATTACAATCATTTCTGTTTATGTGATTATGCTGCTATGGTGTCCATATTAGTACAGTCACATAAAATAAAATCATACCAAACGGTATTGGTAACAAATCTTGTCGTCCTTGACCTTTAAAGGATGGGAGGACTGCTAAATAACACAAACCTTATTTTCCATGTACAGTACGGGATAGTTTGCAAAATGCCAAAATAAGTTCCTGGAAAACCCCTGCTGTTCTTGTTATGCTTTTGAATGTTAATGTGGTCATAGGTCAAGTAAACACAGAGTGAAGTGGTGAGACATGGCCTGCATTCAACTTCTAAGGGTGACTTTTAAAGTATAGTCGTGTAATCTGAATTGTGTCCATTCAAGCAACAAGCCAACAATTCACCTTCTGTATGAAGTGCCTTCAGAAAATATTCATACCCCTTGACTTCTTTCATATTTTATTTTACAGCCTGAATTCAAAATTGATTTAATGTGGGTTTTATCTCACCCATCTACACACAATACTTCATAATGATAAGGTGAAAGCAGGTTTTTAGACATTTTAGCGAATTCTTTTGAAGAATTAAATCCAGAAATATCTCATTTACATAAGTGTTCACACCACTGAGTCAATACTTTGTAGAAGCACCTTTGGCGGTGATTACAGCTGTGAGTCTTTTTGGGTAAGAGCTTTGCACATCTGGATTGTACATTATTTGCCCATTTTTCTTCAAGCGCTGTCAAGTTGATTGTTGGTCATTGCTAGACAGCCATTTTCAAGTGTTGCCATATATTTTCGAGATGATTTAAGTCAACTGCAACTAGGCCACTTAGGAACATCAATGTTGACTTGGTAAGCAACTCCAGTGCATATTTGGCATGGTGTTTTATCCTATAGTCCTGCTGACAGGGGAACTTGTCTGCCAGTGTATGTTGGAACCAGGTTTTTCTTTAGAATATTGCCTGTGCTCATAGCTGTATTCCGTTTAGTTTTATCCTTAAAAAAAACTCCCTAGTCCTTGCCGATGACAAGCATACCCATAACATGATGCAGCCACCACCATGCCTGAAAATATTTAAAGTGATACTCAGTGATGTATTGTGTTGGATTTGCCCCAAACATAATGCTTTGTATTCAGGACATAACATTAATTTCTTTGTCACATTTTATGCAGTTTTACTTTAGAGCCTGATTGAAAACAGGATATATGTTTTGGAATATTTGTATTCTGTACAGGCTTCCTTCTTTTCACTCTGTCATTTAGTTAGTAACTACATTATCCATCCTCAGTTTTCTCCTATCACAGCCATTAAACTCTTGAACTGTTTTAAAATCACCATTGAGATCCCACTGAAGTCGGTTAGGACCGCGAACTGTAGTCAGGTCAAGACCCTGATGAGGACGACGAGCACGCAGATGAGCTTCCCTTCGACGGTTTCTGACATTTTGAGCAGAAATTCTTCAGTTGTGCAAACCCACAGATTCATCAGCTTTCTGTGTGGCTCTCAGACAATCTCGCTGGTGAAGAAGCTGGATGTGGAGGTCATGGGCTGGCATGGTTACGTACTACCAAATTCCCTAAAATTACGCGGGAGGCGGCTTATGGTAGAGAAATGAACATTCAATTATCTGGCAACAGCTCTAGTGGACATTCCTACAGTCAGCATGCCAACACAACTGTAGACATCTGTGGCATTGTGACAAAACTGCACATTTTAGAGTGGTCATTTATTGTCCCCAGCACAAGGTGCACCTGTGTAATGATCATGGTGTTTAAACAGCTTCTTGATATGCCACACCTGTCAGGTGGATGGATTATCTTGGCAAAGGAGAAATGCTCACTAACAGGGATGTAAACAGATTTGTGCACAACATTTAAGAGGAAGAAGCTTTTTCTGCATGTGGAACATTTCTGGGATCTTTATTTCACCTCATGAAACATGGGACCAACACGTGACATGTTGCCTTTATATTTTTGTTCAGTGTATGTAAAGTTTGTACAGTGGGGTTTGAAATGATTGACACCCTTGATAAAGATATGCAATAATGACTATAAAATAAATCATTCAAATACTGAGCTATATTGTGTGAAAAAAAAGGGAAATTATAATATCTTATACTAATACAATTGCTCAGAGAAAGATATTTTGTTTAACAAGTAATACTTTTTTCTCAAAAAGGTAGGGGTCAAAGGGATCCAAATTATTGACACCCCTAAAGATTCTGATAAATAAAGTTGTCAAAAGTTTAGTATTTGGTCCCATATTCCTAGCACGCAATAACTACATCAAGCTTGTGACTCTATAAACTTGTTGGATGTATTTGCAGTTTGTTTTGGTTGCGTTTCAGATTATTTTGTGCCCAATAGAAAATGATTTGTGTCATTTTGGAGTCACTAAATAAGAATATAATAAGAATTGAATATGTTTCTAAACACTTCTACATTAATGTAGATGCTACCATTATTGCAGATAACCTTGAATGAATCGTGAATAATGAAGAGTGAAAAGGTTATAGAGGGTCAAAGATCATACCCCAAAGACAAGGGGAGGTTAGCATGTCTTGGCGGTATGATCTTTGACCCTCTGTAACTTTTTCACTCATCATTATTCACGATTCATTCATGATTCATTCAGGACTACAATTGTGTTAGTATCAAATATTACAATTTCCCTCAAAAGCGTTGCATAAAATATAGCTTTATATTATTTATTTTATACAGTCATTATTGCTCATCTTTATCAAGGGTGTCAATAATTTCGGACCCCACTGTATGTATGGCGGGATGGACACACATACGCACATACACAAACTCATCGACACCCTCCAAAACAAGGCAGCGGGCACCAGACGAGGGGCTGTAATTGAAAAAGAGGCACAGCTGTGCCTTGGCCTCCTGCGGACCTCCACGAGCATCTGCTGTCGGGAGTCTTCCTGGTTTAGCCCTTAGTAGTGTGTGAACGGGAGAAATGCTCACTCTGTATAATCCAATAAAGCCTGTATGCTCACTGACAATGTGAGTCCATCGGATTGATTAGCTAAAACTGCTTCCGTGTAGATTAATTACATCTCGGCCGTGTTTGAAGTACTGACTGTTTGGTCATAATTGAGTGCAATGATGGTTAGGAGAGGAAATGAGAGGAGAGGAGAGAGTGAGACAGACAGACAGAGAGAGTGAGACAGATAGAGAGAGTGAGACAGACAGACATACAGAGTGAGAAAGAGAGAGAGAGAGAGAGAGAGAGAGAGAGAGAGAGAGAGAGAGAGAGAGAGAGAGAGAGTCAATACTTTGTAGAAGCACCTTTGGCGGTGAGTACAGCTGTGAGTCTTTTTGGGTAAGTCTCTATGAGCTTTGCACAACTCGAATGTACAATATTTGCCCATGAGAGAGTGAGAGAGAGGGGAAGAGAGAGAGTGAAAGAGAGAGCGAGAGAGAGAGAGGGGGGGAGAGAACTGGTACTGAATAAATACCATTGGTTGTTGATGTATCAGGAAAAGTATGGGGTGTTGTAGTCAAAGTTGAATGTTCTGTAGGAGTTCTATTGCGTTGACTCTGTGTTCATTTCCTCGTTGAGAAAAAGTGTCTAACCATCGCCCCAGTATAGGTCATCTGGCCATAGCCCTAGACAGTATGTCTGTATGACCCTATCCCCAAACAGACACAGTATGTTACCCCAGACACTTGTCTGATGCCCAGTCCCAACACTCTATACTGTGTGCAGACTTCCCGCTGGTCACACCAAGTCATTCAAAGTGGAAATATAGGTCATATATGGTTGTGACGTTGATCAATGAGATTTCAACCTTTATTTGCCGACTCAAAAAACACCAATAGGAAAACAATGTCAGATTTTTGGTCTAGTTGTCATCTAAATGTGTATCACTGCGCTTTCAACCATTTAAAAGCAAAGCAAAGTTCAAATATATTTTGTATTCATACAACAACTTAATGTGTTATCACTGTGCTTCATCTAACAGTCAAAACAAATGACCTGGATTGCAGTTGAGATTACATAAAAAGTACATGGTGCGAGTGATTAAGGCCTTTTCTACTCAGATTATTATAGCAATTGTGAAGATCTCCACAGATCTGCGACCTTTGCATGCAATCTTGAACATGCACATTTTCTATGATTACATAAGAAGACATTTATAGTTACTGTAGGCTAACCTCAAAATGTGGCAATATATGTGTTACTCATTTTAAGGTTAAATAAATACTGTTCCATTAGTTAGTAAAAATAGCCTTAACTTAAGGCTATTTACTATATTACAAAAGTGATATTGAGTTGTGTTTGGTTTGTCAACACAGTCCAATATCAACATTTGAAGGAGATGTATTTTTTGTGACACTGATTAAGTCTGGCTGTAATTCCAGTTTGTCAACCGAGAATCAAAGTAAAGAAGGGGACTAAATCAAATCAAATCAAACTTTATGTTAAGCGCATTTAGTCCTATTCTTTAACTTACATTGTTGTGGTTGAGATGGAGACGCGAATCCAACAAAACAATTTTACTTTTTTTCAAATCCAACGTATTTCCCACATCAAAATTGGTTGAGAAATTACATTGGAACAACATTGATTCAACCAGTTTGCGCCTAGTTGTGTTTTCATGAGTTTATGGGGTTTAAGATTCCTGCACTTTGGTACCATTTGAACTGTCTCTCTGTTCTTCAGTGTCCTAAATGCATATCTACAGTATGGATGTATTGTAAGTATGGATGTATTGTAAGTCTTTATGTACAAGCATAATTTATTATGACTCTCTTTAAAGACGTTTTACTCAACTTAATTTACTGCCCAGTAATCACAAATCAATCATACTAAAACCACGAATAATCGCAACAACAACCAAAATTGCCCTTTAGACAAGGAAAGCGGTCTTTCATCTATGTTAGCTATAAACCCCGGAAACCCACTGAAATGATGCCCAGCCTAGCAGACAACAGAAAAAAAACCACTGATGATTGTCCAAAAAACATCCAGAACCTAAAAGCGAGAAAATAAACATTTGAAGCGACATAATTATCTGTGCATTGCAGATGTGGGATAGTTCATGTTAATCCGATTAGCAGAGGCATTAATATTTCCCCCCAGGCAGAGAAGCAGTAGGCCAGTGAAGCTGCACGCAGGCATAGTAACCTTTGTGCTCACTAGGTTTGAGTCAGTCAGAGGACAGAGAAGGACCCCCCTGGAGATGGATGAGTCCCACATCATCAGCAGCAGCTCAGAAGCAGAGCGACAACACTGAGCAGACTGAACTGAATTAAACTGGCTAACAACACACAGAACAAAGTAGACTGACTTGAACCAAAACCTCCACCCCACTAAGTGGGACAACATTAACTACAGTTACTCTTCCTGAAATATACCTGCTTTGATTGAAGCAATGCGAAGTTGGCCACTTCCTTTAGTTGAGAAAGTTCTTTGGGGACCAGTCTTGTAATTACAGAGCTTAAGTTAAACATAGGCCAACATACTGTCTTAGTGTTGATGGGGGGGAAATCTGTTACATATCGGGATATTATTTTTGACGATAAATCGTAATGTATCGTTTTGACAATATGTCAATATTATTTTGGCGCTCGTTGGCTGTGCCTGCACCAAAACTGCATAGCTTATTTTTGCATCTTATTTTAAATAGGGAGCCAATTTGTTTGAGACTCCAGCCCATGGCCGGGAATGAACCCGGGTCTGTAGGTTTCAGCCATTTTATTTCCATGACTGATCAAAACACTTTCTCATGGCTCTCTCTTGTCCCTCTGCAGAAATATGTTTGGAACATCAAATCGCAATAGATTCACAGTATCGTTATACATATACAGTGCCTTGCGAAAGTATTTGGCCCCCTTGAACTTTGCGACCTTTTGCCACATTTCAGGCCTCAAACATAAAGATATAAAACTGTATTTTTTTGTGAAGAATCAACAACAAGTGGGACACAATCATGAAGTGGAACGACATTTATTGGATATTTCAAACTTTTTTAACAAATCAAAAACTGAAAAATTGGGCGTGCAAAATTATTCAGCCCCTTTGCTTTCATTGCAGCAAACTCTCTCCAGAAGTTCAGTGAGGATCTCTGAATGATCCAATGTTGACCTAAATGACTAATGATGATAAATACAATCCACCTGTGTGTAATCAAGTCTCCGTATAAATGCACCTGCACTGTGATAGTCTCAGAGGTCCGTTAAAAGCGCAGAGAGCATCATGAAGAACAAGGAACACACCAGGCAGGTCCGAGATACTGTTGTGAAGAAGTTTAAAGCCGGATTTGGATACAAAAAGATTTCCCAAGCTTTAAACATCCCAAGGAGCACTGTGCAAGCGATAATATTGAAATGGAAGGAGTATCAGACAATTGCAAATCTACCAAAACCTGGCCGTCCCTCTAAACTTTCAGCTCATACAAGGAGAAGACTGATCAGAGATGCAGCCAAGAGGCCCATGATCACTCTGGATGAACTGCAGAGATCTACAGCTGAGGTGGGAGACTCTGTCCATAGCACAACAATTAGTCATTTTTTGCACAAATCTGGCCTTTATGGAAGAGTGGCAAGAAGAAAGCCATTTCTTAAAGATATCCATAAAAAATGTTGTTTAAAGTTTGCCACAAGCCACCTGGGAGACACACCAAACATGTGGAAGAAGGTGCTCTGGTCAGATGAAACCAAAATTGAACTTTTTGGCAACAATGCAAAACGTTATGTTTGGCGTAAAAGCAACACAGCTCATCACCCTGAACACACCATACCCACTGTCAAACATGGTGGTGGCAGCGTCATGGTTTGGGCCTGCTTTTCTTCAGCAGGGACAGGGAAGATGGTTAAAATTGATGGGAAAATGGATGGAGCCAAATACAGGACCATCCTGGAAGAAAACCTGATGGAGTCTGCAAAAGACCTGAGACTGGGATGGAGATTTGTCTTCCAACAAGACAATGATCCAAAACATAAAGCAAAATCTACAATGGAATGGTTCAAAAATAAACATATCCAGGTGTTAGAATGGCCAAGTCAAAGTCCAGAGAATCTGTGGAAAGAACTGAAAACTGCTGTTCACAAATGCTCTCCATCCAACCTCACTGAGCTCGAGCTGTTTTGCAAGGAGGAATGGGAAAAAAATTCAGTCTCTCGATGTGCAAAACTGATAGAGACATAACCCAAGCGAATTACAGCTGTAATCGCAGCAAATTTTGCACGCCTAATTTTTCAGTTTTTGATTTGTTAAAAAAGTTTGAAATATCCAATAAATGTCGTTCCACTTCATGATTGTGTCCCACTTGTTGTTGATTCTTCACAAAAAAATACAGTTTTATATATTTATGTTTGAAGCCTGAAATGTGGCAAAAGGTCGCAAAGTTCAAGGGGGCCGAATACTTTCGCAAGGCACTGTAGAATCTTATTTTTATTATTTCCCCAATATCAATCTTGTCTCATCACTGCAACTCCCCAATGGGCTCAGGGGAGGCAAAGGTGGAGTCATGCATCCTCCAAAACATGAACCACCTAACCGTGCTCCTTAACACCCACCAGCTTAAACCAGAAGCACCAATGGGTTGTAGGAAAGACCGTTCAACTGGCGGAGTCTCTAGGGCGCAATGAGCCAAGTAAAGCCCCCCCGGCCAAAACTTCCCCTAAACCGGATGACACTGGGCCAATTGTGCACCGTCCTATGGGATTCCTGGCCACGGCCGGAGGGGCCGAACCCAGGTCTGTAGTAACTCCTCTAGCACTGCAATGCAATCCCTTAAACCACTGTGCCACTCGTGAGGCCCGAATCGTGAGATCGTAATACATATCATATCGGCACAAGGATTGTGATAAGATCATCTCGCGAGGTCCCTGGAAATTCACAGGCCTATGTGTTAGTGTCTGCTTTTTTTCTATTCCTTCTTAACTATGACGTGACTATGTTACCGTATATTTAAATTGCACTGGTAACTCAATATTTATCCAACAAACAAACCAATGTCACTCCAAATCTAGTCCTGGGAATACACAAAGACCGCAAATAAAATTGTGCCATTTGGTCTCAAGTCCCACTTTACCCAAATGCAAGTGATAGAAGAGAATGAGAGAGAAGAGAGAAGGATCGAGGAGAGAAGGATCGAGGCAGGCACTGAGCAACTTGCTGACGCATGCCCAGGTCCATTGGGAATTAACAAGGCACAAGAGGTCACATGATTTGTAAAATGCACCATGGGAAAACACAGATCATGACACCCTTTTAGATAAACTGCATACATACCCAGTGAATCCGTGATGACGTGATGTGGCTGTATAAGGTTTGCCTCTGCAGGATGCCACAACTGACACTGAACCGACTTTACTCGTACACTGTAATAGTATTGATGATTTGATCAATGATTTACCTTTTTTTTAAAGCAATGTGATGATGACTACTGTGGCCATGTTGACCCAAATGCTTCCCAAGGTTGTGTCAAGTTGGCTGGATATCCTTTGGGTTGTGGACCATTCTTGATACATACGGGAAACTGTTGAGTGTGAAAAACCCAGTAGTGTTGCAGTTCTTGTCACAAACCGGTGCGCCTGGCACTTACTACCATACCCCGTTCAAAGACACTGAAATCTTTTGTCTTACCCATTCACCCTCTGAATGGCACACATACACAATCCGTGTCTCAATTGTCTCAAGGCTTAAAAAATAATTGCTCATAGTTACTCATGCAAGAGAATTTTACAAGGCTCTAATTTCCTATTCCAAAACAATGAGAGGAGATGACTTGGCCGAAACACAAGGTCCAAAATGTCTCCCTCCTGGATTCTCCACTCTACTCTGTAGCTACGTCTCAGATATCCAATATGATATCCTCTACCCCCCATCTCTCTCTTACCATCGCCATGCACTGCTACCTACTTACCTACACACACACACACACACAAAACAAGCATGCACACACACACATACACAAACACACACAATCTCCTATTCAGCAGAGAGCCATTAGGCTAGCAACACACTGTTGAACTGCACTTTCTTCAGACTGCATCAGTTCTGGGAAGAAGGAAAGCCCTGATGCTTTGACAAGTGGGTGTTAATTCCAGTATGCATAAAGAGGAGGACAATTCCTCTCCCTTCCTCTGTTTTAAAACCTTCTATTAATAATCAATGCTGAGTGCTCGGAACCTTGGACTCCGCTCTGGGGGAAGAGGGAGGGGATCGGGTGTTGTTTGTGTGTGGGAGATGTGTATGGGTGGGGGGAGGGGTAGTCTACTTTATACTTTTCTAACAGACATCAATATCCTGGAGAGCATTATCAACACACACTCATCTCTAGAATGTCTACCGTGACTATCAAGGCTCCATTTACAGTATAGGGCGATTCCATGCCAGCGTGGCCCAGTAATATTAAGGGTATCTCAGATTGTTCTGGAAATTCTCAAATAGAATTCTCTCATTATGAAACAGGATGTTTGACATGGTTTTTACGTTTGTGTCAAAATAATTTTTGGGAGAAGACCATGATTAAAGTGGCCATATTAGGCCCTTTTTAGACCTATACATACATGCCTTCTGTAAGACCTGATGATCTGTGAAACGTACATGATACAGACATCTTCGTGTCATTATACTCCCTTTAGGGTGCTCTAACATATGGAGTAGGTCTAGATTCTGAAATGCTATTTTTCACATTAATTTATTCAACAATAAAAATATTAAAATCTCAAAAGTACCCTTTTTCAATACATTTTTTTATTTAACCTTTATTTAACTAGGCAAGTCAGTTAAAAACAAATTATTATTTACAATGACGGTTTAGGAACAGTGGGTTAACTGCCTTGTTCAGGAGCAGAACGACAGACTTTTACCATTGCAGCACAGGGATTCAATCTAGCAACCTTTCGGTTACCGGCCCAACGCTCTAACCACTAGGCTACCTGCCGCCCCTCTAACCACTAGGCTACCTGCCGCCCCTCTAACCACTAGGCTACCTGCCGCCCCTCTAACCACAAGGCCACTAGGCTACCTGCCGCCCCTCTAACCACAAGGCTACCTGCCGCCCCTAACCACTAGGCTACCTGCCGCCCTCTAACCACAAGGCTACCTGCCGCCCCTCTAACCACAAGGCTACCTGCCGCCCCTCTAACCACAAGGCTACCTGCCGCCCCTCTAACCACTAGGCTACCTGCCGCCCCTCTAACCACAAGGCTACCTGCCGCCCCTCTCTAACCACTAGGCTACCACTAGGCTACCCGCCGCCCCCGCCCCTCTAACCACAAGTCTACCCGCCGCCCCTCTAACCACAAGGCTACCCGCCACCCCTCTAACCACAAGGCTACCTGCCACCCCTCTAACCACTAGGCTACCTGCCCCCCCTCTAACCACAAGGCTAACTGCCGCCCCTCTAACCACTAGGCTACCTGCCGCCCCTCTAACCACAAGGCTACCTGCCGCCCCTCTAACCACAAGGCTACCTGCCGCCCCTGGATTTTGTAAATGTTTTTGACGTATTGTTTTAAACAATATAGTCTATATGTGCATCACATTTCCAGTGGGCTCTTTGCTACTTTTCAAGTTCTGATACATGTTATGAGCACCACCAACACAGTGGATGGGAAGATGGTTTTAAAGGAAACTCTCTGCTGGTGATTTTCTGAATGTGTAATCTTAAAGGACGGCTGTGATTGTTACGACAAAATGGTGCAAAAGTAGCAGAGAGCCCGCTCTGGAAATGTGACATGTTTGAATAGTATGTTTTTTCAAACAACATGTCTCAAAATAATCAGAATCAAAAAGTGGTAGTTTTGAGATATTCATATTTATAAGTATAATGACACCAAGTTGTTTTCTGTATCGTATGGTTCACAGATCATAGTGTCTTACTGGAGGCATGTATAGGTTTGTGGTTTGCGATACAAATGTAAAAAGCATATCTAACATCCTTCCCTCCCAATTACATTTCTATGTGAGAATTGCCAGAACAATCGGAGATACCAAAATATTTTCGGGCCTTCCTGGGGTGGAATCTCCCATAAGCTATGATGATGACTACTCATTGACCACCTACATGTATGACAGGATACATAGTTTGTTCTCATAATTACTCTCATAGTATTTTCTTAGAAGTTCTTATACTCCATCCATTGTGATTTCACCATTTATATATTTTTAAGCACTTATCTACCTTAAGTCTGTCCCTAGAGCACTACGTGTTCTTCTTTCTACAGAACACAATAAGAGCACGGGTGGAGTAGAGAACCTGTCAGTAAGTGTTTGAACACAGACACGAGTGGAGACAGGGATGAGTTTGATAATAACACTTTTGTCAATCAACACTGTCTGAAAGAGCCCACAACTTTCACTTAACGTGCTAGACATCGACATACGCTAGCTTCGCCCCATTCAACCACCTCAGTCTGTTGCTCAAACGTTGTTCAACGCCATATAAGCTCGGCAGAGGGAAGTAGAGAGAGGGGCAGCGAGTGAGATGACAGAGTGAGAGGAAGAGAGAGAGAGAAAGAAAAAAAGAAAGAGAAAGAAAGAAAGAAAGAAAGAAAGAAAGAAAGAAAGAAAGAAAGAAAGAAAAGAGAGTTTGATCATATTGCACCATACACGAATCATGCTCTCATTCCAGTGTTAATGACCACCTTTCCTGAATGAACACTCCCATTGTTGCTCATCACTGCATCATAGTACTGGGATCTCAAAACCAGCGTTTGTCAGTTGAAAGCGTAGTTAGAATGCATTCATATCTTTCTATTCCAGCGGGAGTGATTTGGTTTTTGCACCCGTGTACATTAGCTGGGATTCTTTGACTGCTGTGCTTCCTTCACAAAGGCCTGTGGGTCCTGAGAATGTCATTGTGCTGCAGTACAGTAGAGAGCCCTGCTGACGAGCTGACTGTGTCAGATTGTACAACTCGAGGCTTGATACAAATGGATAAACAAACATATTGATGGCAATAAGTCTATAATGCTGACTTTACTGTTGTTGGCCTCCCAAATCCACTCGCTTTTCTCAGCATCCCAGTCACAAAGGTGGGGATGAGCAGACTAAGAAAACTCTATGGAATGAAGCTCATTCAAGCACCCATAACGCTCATCATTGCTAGCTTGTGTCTTAGAAGAGTCTGCCATCATGGGTGTTGTTGCTCAAATCAAATCTAAGTTTATTGGTCACCTACATATTTTAGCAGATGTTTTAGCATGTAACTGGCTCCTAGCAATGCAGCAATGCAGTAAATGTCAAATAATACACAATAATAAAACAATAAAAATGTCTAAACAAATCCAATTTTACAATTTTAGCAAAAGCTCTTACCCAGAGCAACTTACAGGAGCAATTAGGGTTAAGTGCCTTGCTCAAGGGCACACAAACAGATTTTTCACCTAGTTGGCAAGGGGATTCGAACCAGCAACATTTCGGTTACTGGCCCAATGTGCTTAGGCTACCTGCCGTCCCAATTAATCACCAACTAGCGCTGTAACAGTAATCCAAACGCACCAGGGTAGTTCCCGTCACCTCATTTCTCTCAGTAGTCTATTGAGTAGGACTGTTCCATGTTGTTTTTTAACACCAACATGTGAAACCCTGGGTTTGTCCCAAATGACACCATATGTCCTACGAAGTGCACTACTTTTGACCAGGGCCATATTGTACTATATAGGGAATTTGGTGCCCTTTAGGAGTTAGCCGTGCTACAGTGGGAGGTGAGGAGAGAGCTATTGACCACATGAGACACTGAGATAGAGTTCTGAGATCACAACAACATAGCCTTTGACCACCAGAGAATGGGCCGCTAATAGTTTATCGAATCCCATTGTGACAAAAGGGGGGGGGGGGTTGGCAGAGGGACACTATTTGGCATGACAGGCCTTTATGTAATTGACTTATAGTCTGTAGACTATAAACATGTAAATGAGATGGAGAGGTGGTATTGATAGATGCTTGGAGGGGGGGTGAGTACCTGAGGGATCGATCCCCCACATGGACCCCTTCCTTCCTGTCAAGGTCAGGACGTGTGGCCCCGGGTATTGATCTCCCGTCAGCTATTTGATTCCACTGTTATTTAGTTAGATAAAACAACTGAACTGACAGTGTGTGTATGTGTGTGTGTGTGTGTGTGTGTGTGTGTGTGTGTGTGTGTGTGTGTGTGTGTGTGTGTGTGTGTGTGTGTGTGTGTGTGTGTGTGTGTGTGTGTGTGTGTGTGTGTGCGCGCGTGTGTGCGTGCGTGTGTGTTGGGGGGGTTGTGTGTGTTTGTGTTTTTTTATGTGTTCCCACAAGAGATTGCAGGTGTGATTACTGACTGCGACCATCACTTAAATCATTCATCTACTGTATGTAATGTCAATACATTTCCAATGAAGTTCCGCTTCATCGGTGAACCATTCCAAAAAGCTAATATTTTCATTCAATCTCAACCACTGGTAACTAACCATTGAACCCCTGAAGGATTTCCTGTGTCACAAAGGTCAAATGCCAATAATCTCATCACCATAATACTAACAGGATTAAAACCTTATCAGGTGCTTATCTGAGACCCCTTAGAATGCTTGCATCCCACACACACTTATATAGTAGGTACAGTGCCTTTGGAAAGTATTCAGACCCATTGACTTTTTCCACATTCTGTTACGCTACAGTCGTATTATAAAATTAAATTAAATAAATTAAATAAATAAAAAATCCTCAGTAATCTACACACATTTTTTTTTTTTTTTAATTGAGAAATTGAGCTCAGGTGAATCCTGCTTCCATTGATCATCCTTGAGATGTTTCTACAGCTTGATTGGTGTGCACCTGTGGTAAATTAATTTGATTGGACATGATTTGGAAAGACCTGTCTATATTAGGTCCCACAGTTGACAAAAAAACGTTTTTGCTTTGTCATTATGGGGTATTATGTGTAGAGTGATGAGGAAAATGTTTTATTTAATACATTTTAGAATAAGGCTGTAATGTAACAAATTGTGGAAAAAGTCAAAGGGTCTGAATACTTTCGAATGCACTGTATGTGACTGTATACAAGGTTTGAAATTATTATGCTTCAGTCAAATATTATATCTGTTTGGGCAGTCTACAAATTATGTGTAATTATGTTCCAGCCCCCTGACCATCCGTTCAAGAAACACTTGTCCCTTTAACCTCTTATTCACCTTTCCCACATACACTAGTAACCCTATAGTAAATTGTCTGGCATAGAAATACAACAAATAGAACTGCCGCCTGTTCTTTATTCTGCATGGTAGCTTGATTTGAATGAATACGATAAAATACAATGCATTCCATAAAGGATACTGGGAAATACACAGAAGTCCAGCTCTGGAGTTGTGACCTGAGCTCAAAAACAATCTTTTGGTATTTTTTTAAAATTAGTCCTCTGTTGAAACAAACAGTCTCAAAGTGTTTTCCTTATTCTTTCCTCCTACAGAGTAGTATCCTAACTTTCAGTTGAAAGGGAGCATGTCTGTAGGGAGCCAGGCAGTGCTTGAAATCAAATCTACTCCCCAAAAAATGAAATTTCATAAGCTTCAAATCGCACCTTGGTTCAGCTGCTTTGACTGCCTGTCTCCCCTGCAAGCTTATGACATTTCACGAGTGTGAGTTTTGGTTGAGAAGATTGAATTCAGCCAAGGCAGTGCGTGATGGTGTGTGGTGCCAATAAACAGGCATAGCTAAGGGTCTGAGTGACTGGGTTTACTCAGGTTCACATGGGCGGAAAGGGGAAAAATCCTCCAGATGGAAGTAATATTGGGGGCTACAATTTGTCTCCACTCGAACATTTTTGCATTTGTTGCATTCAAAACCATATCATTTTTATTGAGCTCAGGTTATCAGTGTCAGAGTAGCATAGCATTTTCGGTCATTTTTGCCTTATTAAAACAAATTTTGGTAATTTATCAAGTCATGTAATATGACATAGAATTGCAAGAAATGCATTTATAAAAATAATATTTTCCTTCCAAAAAAATAACAATCCTGAACATGTACAAATCCTAGAAACGCCTCTAGTTGCCAGAATGTTGCTAGAACATTGCCAGAACCATGCTTCAACCAGCAGACATTAACTAGTTAATGCAAGACGGTTCACTATGTGGGGCATTCCAATCTTCTCATACAACGATAACTGTCAACATGTGTTGGGCCTGAGGCAAAAAAAAAAGAACAAATCCCTATGAGCTATTTAACATGTCTGTCTGTTTCCATCTGAGAAGGAGATAATGTGAGACTGAAGCCTCAGGAAAGTATCATGTCATTACACCCCTTCTCCTGCTTTGACATGCCCACTGCCATTCCATCCATCCATCTCTCTCAATCCTCTCTGTTCTGGTCATCATCTCGTTCCCCTCCTCTGTCTCATCATCCCGTTCCTCTCCTCTGTCTATTCCACTCTAATCGAGTAAATTCCTTAAAGGGAGAGAGGGGTGGGAGGTGGGGTTGGTATGGGATAGGGGCAATGAATCTGTTTTGATATGAAAGCTGACAGCTACTCCCCAATGATATGATATGAGAGGGCCCAGTGGCTATGGGCGAGGTAATGGTTTCTCCCCCTCGTCCCCCTGAGGTTGGCCTTGTGTAAATTACATCCAACTTGGCCTCCCACAATACCTTCTCCTTTTCACCACTATTTCCTGTGAGATATTCCCTCTCAATGAGACATGGGACATATTGGACTGTTTGTGTGAGTATGTGCCGCAATTTACAGTGTGCATACAGGATGTTAATCTGGACATTTTAATATGTGTCACCAACACAGAGGTCCCCAAGTTACTCAGAACTCAGCTGTACACACTTCACATGTTGTCACATTACTGTCCGCGTGGTGAAAACTCAACTCAACACTCCACAATAGGAAATCAGCAGATGCATTTGAACAACCGCCCTGTATGGCCTCACTGAATATGAAAACCACGCTCAGGAAGAAGAGGAACGAATAGCGAGGGTTGAAAGATGGCGACTAAAGATAGTGCCGGATAACAAGGCTGACGTTTTACGTATTCCTAACCAATTGTGTTTTTTTTGTTCGTTTCTTTGCGCTGTTTGCAACTTATTTTGTAACTTATTTTGTACATAATGTTGCTGCTACCGTCTCTTATGTCCGAAACTGAACTGAACTGCGATTACTCACCACGGACTGGCAGAATCCGTTAACGAGTTCGACATGAATGATATACTGCAGGCCCAGATACCCATCATTTGCATGAAGAGAAGGTGGAGAAAAATGTGCTGGAGGGCGGACTGCCTTCTGAGAATTCATAGATGATCGAATAAACCCCCACTTCCTTCCATTCTGCAAGCAAACGTGCAATCTTTGGATAAAATCGATGACCTACGTGGAAGATTAAACTACCAACGGGACATTCAAAACTGTAATATCTTATGGTTCATGAACGACCACGGCTGATCGACGACATTATCAACATACAGCTGACTGGTTATAAGCTGTATCGGCAGGATAGAACAGCAGTGTCTGGTAACACAAGAAGTGGCGGACTATGTATTTTTGTAAATAACAACTGGTGCATGATATCTAAGGAAGTCTCAAGGTTTTGCACGCCCGAGGTAGAGTATCTCATGATAAGCTATAGACCCCACTATCTACCTTGAGAATTTTTCTGTATTTTTAGTAGCTGACTACATACCACCACAGACTGATGCTGGACTGAGACCGCATTGAATGAGCTGTATTCCGCCATAAGCAAACAAGAAAATGCTCACCCAGAGGCGGCGCTCCTAGTAGCCAGGGACTTTGATGCAGGGAAAATTATATCCGTTTTACCAAATTTCTATCAGCATGTTAAATGTGCAACCAGAGGAAAAAACACTGGACCACCTTTACTCCACACACAGATACAAATACAAAGCTCTCCCTCACCCTCCATTTGGCAAATCTGACCATAAATCTATCCTCCTAATTCCTGCTTACAAGCAAAAATAAAAGCAGGAAGCTCCAGTGACGTGATCAATAGAAAGTGGTCAGATGAAGCAGATGCTAAGCTACAGGACTGTTTTGCTAGCACAGACTGGAATACGTTCCAGGATTTCTCCGATGGCATTGAGGACTACACCACATCAGTCATTAGCTTCATCAATAAGTGCATCGATGACATCGTCCCCACAGTGACCGTATGTACATACCACAACCAGAAGCCATGGATTACAGGCAACATCCATACTGAGCTAGAGTTGCCTCTTTCAAGGAGCGGGAATCTAACCCGAAGGAATCCCGTTATGCCCTCCGACGAACCACCAAACTGGTAAACGTCAATACAGGACTAAGATCGTATCGTACTACGGCACTAACACTCGTCGGATGTGGCAGGGCTTGCAAACCATTACAGACTACAAAGGGAAGCACAGAACTGCCCAGTGAAACGAGCCGACCAGACAAGCTACACTACTTCTATGCTTGCTTCGAGGCAAAAAAACACTAAAACATGCATGAGAGCACCAGCTGTTCCGGAATACTGTGTGATCACGCTCTCCGCAGCCGATGTGAGTAAGACCTTTAAACAGGTCAACATTCACAAGGCTGCAGGACCAGACGGATTACCAGGACGTGTACTGCAAGCATGTGCTGACCAACTTTCAAGTGTCTTCACTGACATTTTCAACCTCTCCCTGTCCGAGTCTGTAATACCAACATGTTTTAAGCAGAGCACCATAGTCCCTGTGCCCAAGAACACTAAGGTAACCTGCCTAAATGACTACCAACCCATAGCACTCACGTCTGTAGCAATGAAGTGCTTTGAAAGGCTGGTTATGGCTCACATCAACACCATTATCCCACAAAACATAGACCCACTCCAATTTGCATACCGCCCCAACAGATCCACAACTCCAACATCATCATTAAGTTTGCCGATGACACAATGATGGTAGTTCTGATCACAGACAACGACGAGACAGCCTATAGGGAGGAGGTCAGAGACCTGGCCGTGTGGTGCCAGGACAACAACTTCTTCTTCAATATGATCAAGACAAAGGAGATGATTGTGGACTACAGGAAAAAGAGGACAGAGCACGCCCCCATTTTCATCAACGGGGCTGTGGTGGAGCAGGTTGAGAGCTTCAAGTTCCTTGGTATCCACATCACCAACAAACTAACATGGTCCAAGCACATCAAGACAGTCGGGAAGAGGGCACGACAAAACCTATTCCCCCTCAGGAGACTGAAAAGATTTGGCATGGGTCCTCATATCCTCAAAAGGTTCTATAGCTGCACCATCGAGAGCATCCTGACTGGTTGCATCACTGCCTGGTATGGCAACTGCTCGGCCTCTGACCGCAAAGCACTACAGAGGGTAGTGTGTACTGCCCAGTACATCACTGGGGCCAATTTTCCTGCCATCCAGGACCTCTATACCAGGTGGTGTCAGAGGAAGGCCAACCACCCTAGTCGTAGACGTACGGCAAGCGGTACCAGAGCTCCAAGTCTAGGTCCAAGAGGCTTCTAAACAGGTTCTACCCCCAAGCCGCTAGTCTACTGAACATCTAATCAAATGGCCACCCAGACTATTTGCATTGTCCCACCCCCCACCCTCTTTTACACCGCAGCTATTCTCTGTTCTTATCATCTTTGCATAGTCACTTTAGTAACTCTACCTACATGTACATATTACCTCAACTATCCGGTGCCTCTGCACATTGACTCTGTACCGGTACCCCCCTGTATATAGTCTCACTATTGTTATTTCACTGCTGCTCATGAATTACTTGTTACTTTTATTTCTTATTCTTATCCATATTTTTTTAACTGCATTGTTGGTTAGGGGCTCGTAAGTAAGTATTAAATTGTAAGGTCTACACCTATTGTATTCGACGCATGTACCTAATTGTAACGGTTTTCGTCTGTCGAAGGAGAAGCGGACCAAAATGCAGCGTGGTATCTTTGATACATGTTTAATGACGAAGGAAAAAACGAACAATACAAAAACAAACAGAACGTGAAAACCTATACAGCCTATCTGGTGAACACAAACACAGAGACAGGAACAATCACCCACGAAATACTCAAAGAATACGGCTGCCTAAATATGGTTCCCAATCAGAGACAACGATAAACACCTGCCTCTGATTGAGAACCACTCCAGACAGCCATAGACTTTGCTAGATAACCCCACTAAGCCACACACCCAACACCCCACAAAACCCCAAGACAAAACACACCACAATAAACCCATGTCACACCCTGGCCTGACCAAATAAATGAAGACAAACACAATATATACGACCAGGGTGTGACACTAATACAATTTGATTTGATTTTGATTTGATTTGACTGGTCGACCTAAGTCAATGTACTGTGTTTGTCCAACCCTCTTTCATGCTTTTCCATCTATGTTCAATCTCACTCTCTTAAGTTCCTCTTTCTCTGTAAACACACCAAGCACCACAATAGCACAAGTTTATCAACCCCCTAACGTTCTACTCAGAGAGCATCTGTGGGTTTTAGATGAGCCCTACGCATCAGCACTTTTGCAGGGAAGCAGGGAGGCACACGATCTGACGGTGGGGGTGGGCGGGGGGGGGCCCCTCCAAAACACGCCACTTCACCCTCCACCCACAACAGATCCACTTAAGGCAGATTGAAAGTGTCGGAGCAGCTGGGATAGGAAGCAGGAAGGGGGCATGCGATGCCAGGCGGGCTGTGTTTCATGGCCTGACAGGTCAGGATGCATTATCCCTCAGACATACTGTTTCTCATTAGCCCCCTGATGTGCTGTGACGCTATGTCTGTCTGCCCTGCACTGCATGGGGACTGGGGAAGGCCTGAGATGGAGGAGGAGAGGAGAGACGCAAGCAGACAGGTGGAGGAGGAGGAGAAGGAGGGAGAGGTGGAGTGTGTGTGTGTGTATGAGAGAGAGAGAGAGAGAGAGAGAGAGAGAGAGGGGGGGGGAGAGAGGGAGAGAGAGTATATGCATGCATGAGTGTGTGTACATGTTTGTGGGTGTATGTGTGTGAAGCAACAAGAAGGCGGCAGAGTAAAAGCCCAGAGTCTCTGATGGGGTACCCAGGCGGGGGGAGAGGGAAAGACGGGGGCTCTCAGTGGCAGCCTGCGCTAGCACACACACAGATGGGCTGGGAGAGGGAGCAGCACAAAACACTGTGGGGGAGGAGAAGACAGGAAATGAAAGAAAGAGAGATGGAGCTACCAACAGTGAATAAAAGGAGGAGAGAATTGTGAGTGAGTGAGTGAGTGAGTGAGTGAGTGAGTGAGTGAGTGAGTGAGTGAGTGAGTGAGTGAGTGAGTGAGTGGGTGAGTGAGTGAGTGAGTGAGTGAGTGAGTGAGTGAGTGAGTGAGTGAGTGAGTGAGTGAGTGAGTGAGTGAGTGAGTGAGCGAGGTTGTCCCACGATGGACAGCTCCCACAAATGATTCTATCTGAATATATCCCCCCTTGATTGAGAAACTTGGTGGCATTTTGAAAATGATGAGAAATAGCAATCCAAACTGTCACTTTACTCCAATCTCAGGCTTTCGAGCCACCTGAATAAGAGAAAAATACATAGCCGGAAAGCTAATGCACAGATCACATGGAGAATCACAAGTTATGTGTCTGTTCCCTCCTTTCTCATCCACACACAGCCAAACAGAAATAGCCAGCATTGGCACTCCCGTAATTTCCTTTCTCTCCTTTTTTCCGCTCGCTCCCTGTCTGTCCTCCTGCCTTATTCTGGGCAGGGACTGAAGTTATTGCATGTGACACACTGAGGAGAATGGGGGAAAGGGGGGGAATTGCATTACTCCAAAGAACGGAATGCCAAGAGAGCGCTGGGATGAGATGCATCTCCTTGCTCCTTAATAACACTGGAATTATTTAAAATAGAAGCAGCAGCAGCGGTGGAATATTTCTGAATCTATATTTAGATTGGGAGTGATGCGACTCGCCCTAGCAGGCAGGAAGGAAGGCTCATGTGAGATTCACAAAGGAGACATGCAAAGGGATCAGGCTGGAGATCAATATAGCGTGCTGCGTAGACAATGGACTCGAGCAGAAAGGAACCATTTTCATATAAAGGGACTGAAAGACAGCATATCAAAATGAGACAAGGAGGTCTTGTGGTGACTTGGATTTCAATACATAAAATATGGGTATAAATCATTTCCTCAGCCTTCCAATATGTTCAGTATTCAATTGGGATGGCTCATTTTGATAATGGAAGATGTTTGCCAAAATGGTGTTACATAAGAATTGTGGTCCATTCCACTTCAATGGAAACAAAAGACATGGAGCAATTTTTCAACCACAGTTTTCAATGAATTTGTTGTTGTAATTTCATATTTTAATTTCCATCTGAGAAATGCCCACTTCCTGCTCATAAACCAATCCTCCAACAGGACTGATGTTGTCCATCCAATCACAGACGACCCCAACCCCATCCAACCAACCCCTGCTTTCGCTCCCTATTTCATTGCAATTTCAAAGATGATTACTTTCCTTGTCACTGGCAAATTGCATTGATTAGCGAGCTGCTCTAAATCAGTTCACTTTAATTTACCCTTCGTGGCTATGCTAAGCCCATAGCTCGCTGCGATCACCACTAAATTGCAATCACCCAGAGGCCCGGGGCACCACTGACTAAGACAAAACAATACATCTGCGTAAATCAATGTTATGTGGAGACGCCCTGAGGCTCGGTCATCTGTGGAAATAATCGGACGCTTCAAATAGAAACTCTGGTTATTTGGTTATTTACATCTGCCTCTAAATTGTATTGTTTGCTCTTAATGATACTTAATCTAGTATAGTTGATTGTTTCTATGAGTTTCTACAATTGGAATGGTATAACATCTGTTATGAGTGATGTAACACGTGTCAAATAAGGTTATAGACCGTTAATGTCAACCATCCTTATTGTGAAGAAATGTGTTAGCAAATGTAATGTAATTGAATAGGAGACTTGCTAAGGTCTGAATAGGTGCTGCACACATTTAACATGAGTGGCTGGTCAACAGATGGTATATTTCACAGGTTGCTGGGTTCATTGGGCAGATTAGCAGCATACAGCTAGCAGGAGGTCAGAGGAGAGCCCCAGGATGTTTGTCTCCGCCAAACAAAGAAACACTGTCTAACTCTACTCTGTAGAAACCCTCCAAAACAAGGCACTGTGATTTATGAACGGTTTTCTATGACCTGACCTAGTCAACATTCCATGGCAGCCTTCATGCCATATTAGTCTCGTCATACAAAAAAAAGTTGTTTTTGTGTGTTGTTGAATTAATATATGGTCTGGATCAAAGGTTAAACTGAATGGCAACTTTTTGTCACATACTAACTTTGTCGTAAACTTTGAAATAATAAGGGCAGAGGCCAATCATACTATAGATAGTAAATAACCCCCCTCCTACACACACTCACACACGCGCACGCACACACACACACACACACACACACACACACACACACACACACACACACACACACACACACACACACACACACACACACACACACACACACACACACACACACACACACTCACCGGAAAGTAGAGAAGCAGTGCTCCAGTCAGGATGGCCTCCAATAGAACTACCCCAGAGGCTCTGATACTCTGGAACACAGGAGACAGAAACAACATTTAATAAAGGTTTCATTTGAATCATGCTAAAACTCGACGTATTAGTAAGAGCCAAGACGACCTGAAAGAAGTCTACTTTCATAGCCACTTTATTGAGGACAAATGTTCTCACTATGACTGTGACATGTGGTTGTCTCACCTAGCTACTGTACTTTAAGGTGAATGGGCTTATTTTAAGTCGCTCAATAAGAGTGTCTGCTAAATGACTAAAATGTCAATGTACTAGTGCATTCGTAAACAAACAAAATAAATAACAGCTGTATCCTAAGCCTTATCAAAACTCATCAAATAAATATTTGCCCCACAGAACTAGAACATTCTACGTTTTTCTATGGTTTTCCATTTCATGGATATTTCCAGGCTCCTCTTACAGTACATCAGACATTCAGCCATGCATTCTTTTACAGTAAACGGTGCTTGAGGATGCTTTCAAGGGGCAATGGACAGCTGTGCCATTGGTTTGCAAACATACAGTATAAGTGCCTATACACAGCTTACTGCTCTTGAACCTTGAGCAAATGATAGTGCTGCTACCACACATAGAGTGGCAACAGAAGTAAAGTCCCTTTTGGAGGAGAAATGATGATTACATACAGGGACATTCAATATGACATATCTCCAAATTCTAGAAGTTGTATTCGTGAGAAAAGACATTGTTCGTCTCAGCCCTATTAGAGCAAACTCATCCCAAGGTGTGTGTGATCCAGTAAGGAGATGTTCTCCTGTCAGTGAATCTGTCAACCTACATCCTAATCCAGAGATTTCTCACGCTCAAGACAAAGTCCTAAATGAAGCCAATTAATTGACAGAACCCAACTGAGGGCTTAGGTGTTGTGCTCCACTCCAGAAAGCTAATGCGATTATAGAGCCAAAAGTAACACAGCCGAAAGTTCACCAGGCTATGAATAAGGACTATACGGCTCTACTATATAAAGTAAATGTCATGTTGTAGAAGTAGAACAACGAAGTTGCCTTTAATACTGTCAAATCTAAGTAATGGCCTTGCCATATTTTGCCAGTATCAAATCAAATCAAATCAAATGTTATTCATCACATGCGCCAAATACAACAGGTATTACAGTGAATGCCTACTTACAGTGAAATGCCTACTTACGAGCCCCTGACCGACAACGCAGTTAAAAAAATATATGGATAAGAATAAGAAATAAAAGTAGCAAGTAAAGCAGCAGCAGTAAAACAATAATAGCGAGACTATATACAGGGGGGTACCGGTACAGAGTCAATGTGCGGGGGCGCCGAATAGTTGAGGTAATATATACATGTAGATAGGGGGGGGGGGCAATCCAAATAGTCTGGGAGGCCATTTGATTAGATGTTCAGGAGTCTTATGGCTTGGGAGAAGAAGCTGTTTAGAAGCCTCTTGGACTTGGAGCTCCGGTACTGTTTTCCATGCAGTAGCAGAGAGAACAGTCTATGACTAGGGTGGCTGGAGTCTTTGACAATTTTTAGGGCCTTCCTCTGACACCACCTGGTATATAGATCCTGGATGGCAGGAAGCTTGGCCCCAGTGATGTACTGGGCCATTTGCATTACACTCTGTAGTGCCTTGCAGTCGGAGGCTGAGCAGTTGCCATACCAGGCAGTGATGCAACCAGTCAGGATGCTCTTGATGATGCAGCTGTAGAACCTTTTGAGGATCTGAGGACCCATGCCAAATCTTTTCAGTCTCCTGAGGGGGAATGGGTTTTGTCGTGCCCTCTTCACGACTGTCTTGGTGTGTTTGGACCATGTTAGTTTGTTAGTGACGTGGTGGATCTCTCAACCTGCTCCACCACAGCCCCGTCGATGAGAATGGAGGCATGCTCTGTCCTCTTTTTCCTGTAGTCTAAAACCATCTCCTTTGTCTTGATCATGTTGAGGGAGAGGTTGTTGTCCTGGCACCACACGGCCAGGTCTCTGACCTCCTTCCTATAGGCTGTCTCGTTGTTGTCTGTGATCAGAACTACCATCATTGTGTCATCTGCAAACTTACTGATGATGTTGGAGTCGTGCCTGGCCGTCATAAGTGAACAGGGAGTACAGGAAGGGACTGAGCACACACCCCTGAGGGGCCCCTATGTTGAGGATGAGGTTGTTACCTACCCTTACCACCTGGGGGCGGCCCGTCAGGAAGTCCAGGATCCAGTTGCAGAGGGAGGTGTTTAGTCCCAGGGTCCTTAGCTTATTGATGAGCTTTGAGGGCACTATGATGTTGAATGCTGAGCTGTAGTCAATGAATAGCATTCTCACATAGGTGTTCCTTTTGTCCAGGTGAGAAAGGGCAGTGTGGAGTGCAATAGAGATTGCATCATCTGTGTATCTGTTGTGGCGGTATGCAAATTGGAGTGGGTCTAGGGTCTCTGGGATAGTGGTGTTGTTGTGAGCCATGACCAGCCTTTCGAAGCACTTCATGGCTACTGACGTGTGTGCTACGGGTCGGTAGTTGTATAGGCAGGTTATTTTAGTGTTCTTGGGCACAGGCACTATGGTGGCCTGCTTAAAATATGTTGGTTTATAGACTCGGACAGGGAGAGGTTGAAAATGTCAGTGAAGACACTTGCCAGTGGTCATCGCATGCTCGCAATACACGTCCAGGTAATCCGTCTGGCCCTGCGGGCTTGTGGATGTTGACCTGTTTAAAGGTCTTACTCACATCGGCTGCGGAGAGCATGATCACACAGTCTTCCAGAACAGCTGGTGCTCTCATGCATGTTTCAGTGTTATTTGCCTCGAAGCGATCATATAAGTAGTTTAGCTCGTCTGGTATGCTTGTGTCACTGGGCAGCTCTCGACTCTGCTTCCCTTTGTAGTCTGTAATTGTTTGCAAGCCCTGCCACATCCAACAAGCGTCAGAGCCGGAGTAGTACAATTCGATCTTAGTCCTTTATTGATGCTTTGCATGTTTGATGGTTCGTTGGAGGGCATAGCGGAATTTCTTAAAAGCTTCCAGGTTGGAGTCCCGCTCCTTGAAAGCGGCAGCTCTAGCCTTTAGCTCAGTGCGGATGTTGCCTGCAATCCATGGCTTCTGGTTGTGGTATGTACATACGGTCACTGTGGGGATGACGTCATCGATGCACTTATTGATGAAGCCAATGACTGATGTTGTGTACGCCTTCATGCCATCGGAGGAATATATTCCGGTCTGTGCTAGCAAAACAGTCCTGTAGCTTAGCATCTGCTTCATCTGACCACTTTTTTATTCATCTAGTCACTGGTGCGTCCTGCTTTAATTTTTGCTTGTAAGCAGGAATCAGGAGGATAGGTTTATGGTCAGATTTGCCAAATGGAGGGTGAGGGAGAGCTTTGTATGTGTATCTGTGTGTGGAGTAAAGGTGGTCCAGAGTTTTTTCCCTCTGATTGCACATTTAACTTGATTAGAAATTTTGCAAAACAGATTTAAGTTTCCCTGCATTAAAGTCCCAGGCTACTAGGAGAGCCACCTCTGTGTGAGCATTTTCTTGTTTGCTTATGGCGGAATATAGCTCATTCAAAGCTGTAAAAGCCATAGCTGCTAAAGCCATAGCTTAATGCCAGCCTCTGACTGTGGTGGTATGTAGACAGCTACGAAAAATACAGATGAAAACTCTCTACGTAGGTAGTGTGGTCTACGGTACACACATTCTTGAGGATTCCATATCCATTGCAAGGAGGTTTCTTAAAGTTTTTACTTGTATCAAAGAATATCACTGTACCCAAGATTATTTTATCTCAGAGATGTTATTATTTTACTGTAAGAAGCCTGGGGGATTTGGAGAGTGTGTGGGCATTGGAGAAGCTAGGCAGATCTATTTATAAGCCTATAGCATCGAGGACAGCCATGGAGAGACTGAATCTTGTTAAGAGAAATCAGATCCCTCTACGTACCAACTCAGTGGCCTTGTGGTTAGAGTGTCTGCCCTGAGATTGAACGGTTTGGAGTTCGATCCCTAGTCAAGTCATACCAAAGACTCTAAAAATGGGTCATAATGCCCTGCATGGCACTCAGCATTAAGGAGATGGATCGGCCCAACGAAAGTCTAGCATCCTGTCCAGGGGGTGTACGTGTACAAGCTGCCTCATGCTAAAAAACAATATGTATTAGGCTGACAAGGCTTACTTACCAGTGACAAGGATTACTTACCAGTGAGGCCTAGACTAAACCCTGGTCTTAGACTCAACATAGTTATTATCATCTACCTAAGGTATGCACCTACAGCACTGTTCTCAATTTCATTGTACTAACATTCTCCCTTCATAACATATGCTGAACATCAGGGCCCATATTCTTAATGGGCCCTGAACTCCAAAACATTGTAGCTAAGATCATAGAGTCTAAGAGTGAGACATTTGGTTGGCAAGGGGCGAACGCTGATCTTAGTGCCACGAATGTCTTGGAAAACTCACTCCAGTTCAGTTGAAACTAAAGATACAACTTTTGAACTGGTGCAAATGCCAACTAAATTTGCCAATCGGTATTAAAGCTTAGAGTTGGAACCTTAATTCTGCCATCAATGTGCCAAACTGTACCAGATTGTGTGTGCCCAATGAATCATGTATAATCAGATAGAGTCAATTATTATTTCTGCTGCTCTGAACTGTCAGAAGAGGTATCCCCATGAATAATACACTTGTTGAATGTTCCTGAGCTACCCATGGCCATATGGTCGAAACACATCCAATCTATACAGTAAAATACACAGCAAATATCACTCTGTTCAAAAAGTACAGTACAGTGTGTGCCCCTGTTCTCATTCAGGTTCAAGAACAAAAAAAGGAAAGGATAAGATAGACCCAATCATCCATTAATGAATAAAACAATGTAGGCTAATAGGATAGAATAACATGTATCAAGTCATCCATTAACTAATACATCAACATAGATGATGAATTAGGATGGAAAATAACATGAATAACATATATTAAGTCGTGAACTATATATCAATATATCATAAATCAATGTAATAGATGATGAATAGTGATTATGATCAATGGAGATGGGGATGACGGACGGCTGAATAGTGCCTCACCTTGTTCCTGCGGAAGTGGTAGATGATCACCATGCTGACAAAGTCCACCAGCATACACAGGACCTGAAAGGAGAGCACGGCCATGCGCAGGGCGCTGTCGCTTCGAGCAACACAGGGCGTGTCATCCTTGCAGTAGGCACAGCCCTCCTGACAGGGCAGGCAGTCGCTGGACGACCCCTCGGCCAGGTTAGGACCCCCGTTTGAAGCTTTTCCCTTTCTGCCCCAACCTGTGACAGAAAGATTTCTTAAAGATTTTTTACCTGGGTCATAAAAACAATTTCCAATAAAATGGCACTTCAACACTCAACTAAATTAGGTACTTTGTAGTACTTTATGGTAGCTTTATTTGGTAAATTACTTAGTGCTATTCTTCTGCTCCTTTGTAGCACTTAGAGGGAGCCAGGCTCCTCATGTCAACGTAACCTTTCACCCTGTTCAAGTGGCTCTCCTTTAACGTGTTAAACATAGGCCCTTCTCTCTGATTATGGCTGCTCCTCCTGTGGTTTCCTGTAGGCCTCTACGTGGGTGTTCGAACACCATCTGTGCCAGGCCTCTATATCTCTAATATCTTCTCTGGCTTCGGCATCATCACCATCATCATCATCATTATCATCATATCATCTCACCTCCATTTATTGGAATTTCACAGCTATTTTTTAAGATAAGACCCAGCATGTGCATAAATTGCACCCTATTTGCTACATTGTGCACTACTTTTGACCAGATCCCGGGCCCTGGTCTAAAGTAGTGCACTCTAAAGGCATAGGGTGCCATTGATTAACTTCCACATCTTCGATCATTGATGACATCATTTTCAGTGTGTAAAAAAGGATGTATGTTGTGTACCATTGTATATAACAAGGAAGGGTGGCATACTGTTTGTTGTAATAGAGTGTTTCTGTCAGCAGTACATACACCTACACCTAACATTGCTAAAGCCATAGCTAAGTAACGGACACTTTAAACGTCGCTGAATGTTTGATTGGCTGTATGAATGAGGGCATAGAAGCACATCTTGTTTAAAATGTTGAATTCAAATTGAGTCTGAATGACTCACTCGGCTCTTGTGTTAAAGGTCCAATGCAGCCGTTTTATCTCAATATGAAATCATTTCTGGGTAACAATTAAATACCTTGCTGAGACTGTTTTCAATTATAACGGTCAAAAATAAACAAAAATAGCTTCTTAGCAAAGAGCAATTTCTCAAGAAAGAATATTGCTAGGACTGTCTAGGAGTTGTCTGAGTGAGAAGGGGAACACTGAAAACTAGCTGTTATTGGCAGATAGGTTTGGAACTCTCTTTCTTATTGGTCTAATAATGATGTCCCCAGGCAGGCCAAAACTCCATCTGAACCAAAATATGAAGAAATTTGAGGGGGTTTTCAAACAGCATTTACACTAAAAAGGCATTATCATAATTTTCACAATTAGTATTACTATTGTAGTATTAAAATATGATTCCAACCTCATAGTATGAAAATATATATATAAAACACAGGGAATCAAGTTTTTGACTGCACTGGGCCTTTAAGTAAACAGCCTTTTTAAAATGATGACAGTATCCTCTGTAAAAACAAAAATAGGTACAGTGAAATGTGTTGTTTTACAGGGTCAGCCATAGCAGTACAGTGCTGGCTCAGGTCTTCGAACCAGCAACCTTTCGGTTAATGACCCAACGCTCTAAACGCTAGACTACCTGCCACCCTATGATAGAGTGAAAGCCTGGATGATGAAACCTAAGCTCTCTCTGGTGACTGTACTGCACCTAAACATCAAAGCATATGTGTGAACATGAAAAGTCAACACAGTTTCCCTGGTTCAACGATTGGCATATCATACCAGGATTCCGCAGAGAATACTCATGGCTAAAGCACAGAGAAATGTGCAAGGCTCACATTATTTCTAAATGGACAAATTCAGGGGACATGGGAAAGGCTGGTGGGCTCAGATAATTGTCTCAAGAGGGGTGTCGATGGAGAGAGCGAGAAACCCTTTAGTGATGCCAGTTTGGCAGCGATATTGGGTAAACATCCAACGAGTTCTACCATTTACTGGGACTTTGCTCTTAACCAAAGACTATTTTAGAACTCTATGACTCTGCACATCCTTGATCTCCTGAAAAGACCTACTTATCTCCCATTGGTTTGATGGTATGACTCATAGCTGTTTCTCATTTGGCTCATTGCTTCTCCTGTTGACTCAGTTTCTCACAGTCTGAAAGCGAGCCTAACTTCATTGGAAGCTAAAGCTATAGAAATGTAAGGAATCGAAAAGGAAAGGTGAACAGTGGCGGTTTCCTCTACAAAGAGTGTTGAGGATGGAGAATGTTAACTTTGAGATTAAGACAACAGTTGTTATTGGCCCGCTGGTGGGCAAGACTGCTGAAGAACGTGTCCGTAAGGGAAGTACCTCTGTTTGCTCAAACCCCCACCACACACACACACACACACACACACACACACACACCACACACACACACACACACACACACACACACACACACACACACACATACACACACACACACGCCTATGCCCATAAACGCACATCTACGTACACACGCACAGACACATCTACCCCTCTCTGAATGAGAGAGAGCTTAACTTCGTGGTGGGAGCTCTTGCTGTGCTGTCATATGCAAAAAGGGACAAGTGTGGGTAAGGATGGAGGGATGAAGAGAGGGAGAGAGGGATGGCGGGGGGGACTGATGCAGACACAGAGAGACATGCAGAGGTCCGGGTGGGATGAGAGGAGACTGAGGGAGAGAGCTGGGAGGAGAACACAGGAGTGTGAGTGGGCTTCAAGCCCGACCAACCGAATACCACAGGGGCTTCATGTCTGCAAGGGCCTATTCTAATTAACATACAAAGGAGGGAAGGAAGAAGGGTCACAAAATGACGATTCCACTGCATCTTGTTCCTTAAATAAAGGATTATAAAGGACCACATGGTGCCAACACCAGGCGAGGTTTAAGATAATGTCGTCATAACAACGGTAATGTCGTCGTAAACAACGGTAATGTCGTCGTAAACAACGGTAATGTCGTCATAGCAAGGGTTATGCTAATGCTACAAACACTACTTAACATGTCGTGAGAGAGTGTTCAAAGGGTCAGACAGCTACATCTGCTAAATTCCTCTTCCCGATTAGGAGCCATCATATGCGACTGGAAGGAACAACAGAAAGAAGAAGAACTGGAATACATTTGCATGGTCAACACATCACCGACTTGCAGCTGCTACGAATGAGGATCATATTTTTGTCAGAGTTTTTGAGGACCATGATTTGCCTTCAGTCCTCACCATGCTCCCATCCCAAGTGATGTCACACATTGCAGAGCATGTTTGTAACATGTTGGCAAATATCCGTAATGTTACTTACTTTTGAAGCCATTGACCGCCACTCTGTTGGGGTGGTAGAAGCCTGTCTTGCACTGGCATTTGTATTTGTCCAGCACAAACCCATGGCCTCGGATAGACATGCACTGTGGATAGAAAAAAGGACAATACAGTATTTGGCATCTACTGTAGGTACAGGTGTCAATATATGTTGAATAAAATGGACAATATATGGATTTACGGTACAGTATATGTGTTCATCTTGAGAAGCAGTTGCTCTCAATGGTAATTCTATTTACATTTAAAAAAACATATGTCAAAGAATCACACTCAATTCTCTCAGCAATTAACCAATGAAAACACTTACAACAGTGAGCACAAACCTCCAAAGCCTCGTCTTAATCAATGAACATAATGGGAAAAGCAGTGAAATGCTCCATATTAAATTAGGCGAGGCTGTTTCATTTGATTGAGCTGATAGGAAACAGAGAGAGGCCTGTTAGAGAGAGCTCCAGAGGAGCGTCAAGGGGCATCCGTGGCAGACTATTCGCGGCATTTGCCAAATTACAAGATGTAATTAATATCTAAATTAAGAACAGGCGTATTTGCAAGGATTAAAAGAGAACTATTAATTCTATGTCTCGGGGGACCTGATTCCATCTTCCATTCCGCTTCTAAAACATCTGGGTCACAGTGAGACAAAATTGTATTTTCTTTTTCGAGTACCGTCTGATTTTCAAACTGAAACAAGATTTTATTTTCTCAGCCCAGATTATTAATATGACTTCAGTTGAGAATCCCAGGATAACAACAGGGACTCAGACTAAAGTATTGGACTCCACCAGACACTTAACATGATGTGAAGTGCTAAAGTGTTGGTGACCTGTGGTTCAAGACCAATGGCAGTGGCACCGTCTACTCTAAATGAACCAGTGGCTTTTGTGACTGGACTTTGCATTAAGAGGTCGCTATTTCTGGCTGTCTCTCAAGGAGCCCTGAGCCGGGGCCATCTGCATTTACAAATCTGAAAACAGTCAACCAGGCCCTCAGACAAATCCTTTGAGACTCTCCTTCCCGACCATCTGCAATCGCAAGGTAATTACAGAGTTACCGCTCAATAGACGCTCTTCTCAGACAAAGCACTGATGTCACCAAGCCACCTAAATCAGCACTAAACAGTTTTTTAAACAGAAGTATTCAGCAGTATGGTGGCATAGTGGTCCTTGATTCAAGCCCTGCCGTAGATATTTAGTTTATTTTTAAATTAACCTTTATTTAACTAGGCAAATCAGTTAAGAACAAATTCATATTTACAATGACAGCCTACCAGGGACCTGGGGGTTAACTGCCTTGTTCAGGGGCAGAACAACAGGTTTTACCCTGTCAGCTCTGGGATTCAATCCAGCAACCTTTCAGTTACTGGCCCAATGCTCTAACCACTAGGCAACCTGCCATCCCAGCTGGCTATCTGCTGCCCCAGGAATATGGTGTCAGAAGTGGGATGTGCATTCAAATCAAATTTGCCATATAGGGTACAATGAGATTCGCTTTACATGGCGTCAAATCCTAACTTCATTGCAGCGGCATACGCAGTCTGATCTCAGGCCTACCCAAAAAATGTCCCAGAAATTATTCAATATAAATTGTGTTATAATTTATTACATTTTTAAAAGAAACGCATGTGAGATTTATTTTCTATGGGTCATTTTATTATAATGTAACAAAGAAATAGCCTGCGACAATCAAGTTTGCTTCCGACTATTGGTTACATTTTAAATAAATTCATACCGTGGTTTGCCTCAACAACCTGCCAACGTCACATGGCTAAACTTTGTAGCGCTTTAGCTAGCAAGTTCTCCAATGCTAGCTTACTCAAATTTACTCACCAGCTAAGGTCATTTAGTAGTTCTAGCAATGGCAAACCAAATGTCGATCGCTAGGTTTTTCAAAAAAGGAAAAGGAGTGAGGAGAAGGAGTGTGTGCCAGAAAATCATCTGGATCAATACACCGATAGCTTCCAGAATGAGACATTAGTAGTTGGCGCCATTATAGAAACAACCGCAATCGCCATCACAACCACCAATGCCACGTCGAGCCAGGCATGCTTGCCTACCCCACGGCCTCCTCTCATTCTTGATGCTTCGGGCAGGGCTGAACCTGCAGTAGGTCCACCGACAGATTTGTCTGCTGTTTATGAACAAGCCTGTCAACCAAAGCTAGCAAAGTTCCCTTCAAGTATGATAAATGGCAAATCACGCTGCTTCTCTTCAAGTTGGTAGGACCAGTTAGTGTGGATTGAGTATAGAAAAGCAAAATATGCAATTTATTGTACATTTTGTAGGCACTTTCCTGAGGCAAATGTCGAATTCAGATTTATGACAAAGTATGACTCAGAAATACAAAACAGGCTTAATGTTCTACCTCGCAATGCCACGCTTATGAGCCCCGAAATCCAGAACAAAGATGCTGGAGTGTGCAGCAAGACTGCTACTGTGGAGGATAAAAGATGAAGGTCATTCTGCGCCTTCCACGTATTTTGCCATACTAGCAGATTCATATAAAGATCAATCTAAATGAGAACTTATTGCTGTGTGCATCCGTTACATCCATGCTGGAATGATTAAAGAAAGAGCTGTTTTTATGGAAACCGCTGATTTGTCTGCACAAGGAATGTCTCGGAAAATACTAGAAGTGTTGCAACTCCTGGAGTTGGATCCCACTCTGTGTGTGTTTTTGTTTTGATGGTGCATCAGTCATGTCAGGGAACAAAGGAGGGGTACATGTCCTACTAACGCAAACATTTAAGCAAGCGGTATATGTGCATTGCAACTCCCACCGTCTGAATTTGGGTTCTGTGCACCGCAGCAAAAGTGTCTGGAAACGTCAGGACTTTTTTAGAAATGGTAAATCAGCTACCCACATTAATGAGTGGATCCCACAGACATGCTGGATTCATAGGAAGTACAGAAAGAGTTGCATCCCGATAGACCATGTATCGAGCGAGAAAGATCCACGGGTGTACGGTGGAGTTCAAAATCAGTGTCTGTGAGTAAAGTGCTGTTACTGCTAGATGTCATTTTAGAGGTTCTTTCAGGGTTTTCAGAGGCTTGTGGACAAACCAAATTAGAAGCCGATGGCCTCTTACAACAAATCTAGAACAACAAGTGTTTATTCCTTATTCCTGTTACAAAGCTCTACATTATCTGTGACGGACTGTATTGGTTTAATTGAAATCCTCAAAGTCAGGTTTTCTACGTTCAGAGACAACTCAGGAGGAGAATTTGATAAAGTTCTCAAGCTAACTGGAGAGATGATGATTAAGCATGATATTAGTAAATGGGATGTGGGTGCATCACGGCAGCGAAAACTGCCTGTAAAATTTGCAGACAAGTGTAGTCACAACTTCATTAGGGAAAACAATATTCTAGACAGACAGATTTCCATAAAACACATACGGGATCATGCAAGCGGCAGACTCCTTTTCCAAGGAATCCCAAACCTGCGGCCTCAAAGAGCAGCTGAAGACCACATGCATTCTGCAATATCAATTAACATGGGAAAGAGTGACTTTTCCTCCATAATGAGTGTACTTGACAGCTGCCCTGATGATATTTTCCCTAATATAAACTCTCTTGTTAAGGATCATTGACACACTTCCAATGTCATTAGTGTGGAGAGACTTTTCTCAACAACAACTAGGATAAAAAATTGTCTTCGCACATTAATGACAAGCGCCCGGCTGAACCACTTCTGTCTTTTGAGAGTGAACTGACAGATACATTGGATTATGATGAAATCATCACCATATTCAACTCAAAACCTCACCGTTTGCACCTTGTGATGTAGGTCAGGCCTTATGATATGTCTACTAAAGTAAAGGTACCATTTTATAGTACTACAGCCCGCCGTGGTATAAATTGTAACATCAAACATAGGCTTGTAAACCCATTGAGATTAAAGTGCGTCTGAAGACGAGTTTTGTGTTGTTGGCAAGTTGGTAACTGGTCTAAAGTTACTGTCTTATTTTAATATGGTGGGATAGGTAATTATTTGTAAATGTAACAAGGTTGCTCCATGTACTACGCACTAGTATAAAATGATTGTATTACGAAAATAATATATGGTGCAATCGCTAAATAAATAAAAATAAATAAGTATAAAAAATGCCTATCCAAATTTTTCGAGGCCTATCCAAAAAATATATATATGCCTACGCCCCTGCTTCAGTGACATTTAACTTGCCATGAGAATCTGTGGAAAACTCCATCCAGCAGATCTTGTTTACAATTGGATGCAAATATGCTGTTGGGGAAGAGGGCTCCACCCCTCTTCCTCAGAGTGTACCAGAGAATCCTATAACTGCTCAGGCTGAAATGACATTAAATACCTTTTTTGAAAATGAATGATGCTGCTGAGGTTTTTCATTGATACAGCATATTTCAAATTCCATAGAATAGGATAGTGTAGCACAGTTCCTCCTGAATGTTTGCCATCTCTTTTAGTATTAGTCCTCTGAATTCACCACTCAGCGGGCATCTTCTCAGACATTGAGTAAGGTCAACTGGGACCACCATGCTTCCAAACCCTATGAATCATTAAGAATGTGTGTTGGCCTGCTGAACTTTGTTCACCCTGCTTCACAAAGCGGCCAACAGTGAACAACTCCAGGACAACACGCTACTATAGTGTCATGCAGCTCTCTCTCTCTCTCTCTCTCTCTCTCTCTGTTGCCTTTAGAACAGAGAACATGTTTTATTTTCTGTGAGCTATGGGAGGACTGGCGATCCTTTTTCTGGAGTATCACAGGCAGGTCAGATTTTTTTACGTCTCATGTTCAGTGGTGTGTATTCATGAAGGCCAACGGAAGCCAGCCACCCCCAAAAAAATTATATTATAATTTATATTTTTTTGTCTCTCTGTGTTCCATAATATTCCTTCAATTAGCAAGAGGCTGAATGTATCTCACAGGAGAAAGCATCCGAATGAGCGAAACAGCACCCCTCTGTCTCTCTATGTGTAGGCCATCTATCTGATGCTGTCTGGTCCAAACGAGTATGAAGTTGTTGCCGTCCATAGCATTAAAGGCATGGGAAGCCAGTGAGCACATGGCCTCCCTTGACAAGACAAATATACAAAATTAGCCAATCAGCATTGAACTAAACTGAGCGAGCTCAACTATGAATGGTCCTTGCGGAATAAAAAAAAAAGTGTCAAAGGAAGCCTGCTTGGATTTGGCGTCTCTCCTATCAAGTTGCTTTGAGAGCACACATCATTAACAGAAACAACTTGAATTGTTGCATCTCGTTGTGTTGTTCTCCTCCAGTGGCTAGCTAGCTAGTTAAAATTGGCCCCTAAATTAGCCATGGATGGAGAGACGAATTTGGACGGTTTTACTTTATTCTCTGTACTGGCCAATGATTATAACGGTGGTTATGATCCAACCATTAATTCAAATAATGGTTGGATCAGAACAAATATTCAATATGTACAGTAGCTAGATGTAGAAGGCCATGTCAACTAGCTAAAGTTGCCCGTGAATGGAAGATGGGCTAGTGAGCAAAAATTATAGCCAGGTAGCCTAGGACAACAAAAAATAAAAGCATGCACTGTATGACAGAGTGACAAACCATTTTGTCAACATGAAAGAGAGGAGGACGGCATTGGCGTTTCTCTACAAGTAGGGTGAGTCAACATGTTTTTGTACTTGCACGAACACATACACACACGCGCGCAAACAGAAATCAGAACCATGGACAGCCACATCATATTCAGCTTATGTTGATTGGACCAAATTGTCTTTGGTATCTTTTAGTTGTCACTGCGTTAGACTAAGCAGAGGTGATTTGACGATGATGAAATGTTGAAGTTGAAATGGTGCTGTAATAGTGGCGGTAGCTCCTGTTTTCTTTGCGACTAGTGGTAACTCTCTGTGGTTCCAAATAAATTGTTGTTTAGTGGACCGAAAATGTCAAAAACATTAACTTGCTTAACCATGCTGTCGGTCATGACTGTTACATGCAATACGCGTTGTGGACTTCACCGGACAGAAACAAAGTGGTAAAATGTATTCTGCCGCTGTCTTCTTATTGTCATGGCCTTTAGGCATATATATCACAGTCGCAAGGCATATGAATTAACAGCAAATAATGCAATAATCCCAACACACTTTTTTTGTGTGTGTGTGTGGGGGGGGGGGCTTGGCTTCCCTAACGATTTTACCCATGCACTGCTGCTGGGTCATGTTTGGGTTTTGACCTGAGAGCACAGGTAGGTGAGATTCTTCAGGAAATCACTGAAATGGATCAATTAGCTCAGTTGATGAAGTGAAATGTCTTGTTGTAGATATTTTCCTTCCAATTGAGACTATACCTTTGTGCAGCTTGGTTTGAAATGCAAGTCATTCCCAATTCTCCATCTGACAGAACAAACAGCTGTTGAAATCTGCTCTGTGTGTAGGGAAGGAAGGGAAGGTGGGGCGTAGTGGACGTGTCTGCCACTTTCAATACAGTCCCTTTGCATTAGCTTGGGAAATGAGAAGTGTGTATGTGTGTGTGTGTGTGTGTGTGTGTGTGTGTGTGTGTGTGTGTGTGTGTGTGTGTGTGTGTGTGTGTGTGTGTGTGTGTGTGTGTGTGTGTGTGTGTGTGTGTGTGTGTGTGTGTGTGTGTGTGTGTGTGTGTGTGTGTGTAAAAGTGTGAGGGGCTGGGAATAGTCACAGCACTCCCCCACCACTCTGACTAGGTGATTGATGCGGACTGGGCCCGGAGTGTGTTGAACAGCGAAGGAGACCAGACGGAGCAGCCTGCTTCCCAGCTACCTGCCATCCGTCACATGTGATCTCAGCAACATCGGCCCATCGGCCAAGCCAGGAGTGGGATTACCTCCAATGGGCCGTAAAATGGTCCGTTTGGACAAGATACATAAACCTTTCCACACAGGGATAAGGAGCTTTAGAAGCATAAGTGACAGACAGTTGGATGCTAGGTATTATATGGCACAGTATATGGGTGCATACTGATATGTATTCTGTCATACATTCTGTCATACATTCTGTCATACAGTATCATTATAATGATATCAGTTTCTGACCATCTGTTTCCACCTTGCACTTGCGGATGTACAGAGATTCCTACAGTATGCAATGTATTTCTACTATCAATCATAAAAGGAAAGGTGTGATGCAGTGGTTGCCGTAGGTCTCCCTACGAGCACAACTGCTCTTTGTTTACAACACAGCTGTGGCAGCTGTCAATCAGCCACTCTCTGGCACGCTAATTGCCATGGTGACATGTGTGTGACCGGGAGCGAGAGCCTTTTTATTGGAGAGCGTCATGCTGTCACGCCAGGGGGGGGCCGTCGGTACCAAGAGCCTATGACAGAGTAGCTATAGGAGTCAGAAATAAACGGTGGACACACTGGCTCCAGTACAAACACATTATACAATAAGTATTCCCTGCAGTAAAACTTGCACATATGGTTCAGGGTATATGGCTCCATATACTATAGAGCTGGGACGATAAACAGAACATTTTTGACACCAGCCACTTATCGAGGGCATTTTACTAATATAGATAATCACAGTAAGTAGCTTATACTAGAGAAAGGTTTGAAATTAAATAAGTCTGCTAATATGGGCACAAACACACACACACACACACAAACACACACACTTTCACATAACATATAAGAGGGTCTCCTCATTCACTGCTCTCTGACATGAATGGGGGGGGGGAAACATATTGCGATTGGGCTAATTGATACAGAAGCCTTCTCATTTCCTCCTGCTCAGTAGGTACACTGCTCAATCATTAGACCTTTACCCATAAACCCCTTCTCTTTGAATTAAGCCCACACTCCTCCGGCCAAACACAGCGCCTCATCAACTCTCTAATAGGTCTGGATGTGGACTGAGTGATCCCTCCAAGTCTTAATGTAAAGCACAGAGGAACAAAAGCTCATCACACAGTGGTTACTGCTGAGGAATGTATACGGTATGTATAGCATGGTATTTTGGGAGGAGTTAAAGGGAACTTTCAAAAATGTTCAACTTCACATTCATCATCTCCAGCACCACCCCAACATGTGACAATGGTGCGTTTCAATGTTTTGTCATAAGAAAGGTAGAGGAAGATGAGTGTTTCCAATGACATCATCAACTGATGAAATCACACCGATGATGTCATTGGAAAAAAACTATTTTACTCTATATCTTCTACTACAAAACCTAGACACGCAAAATGTTCACATATGTTGATGTTGGGGACGTTTCAATATTTTGAATGTTCTCATGGCAAAAGTTATCATGGCAAATGAGAGTGATTGTAGACCCCGATATAGTAGACATTCAAAGTAACACTGGTAGTTACATGATAATGATCTTCATAGTAATAACCGCTATGATGTCCTGTCATAAACCATTCGGCTCACTATGGCTACACCAATGACAAGGTGACATTTCCAGATTTTACTTATCCCATAGTTTTCACAAGATACTGAAATAAGACCCAGCATACACAGTACCCTCCAAGCTCGTCATCAAGCTCGAGACCCTGGGTCTCGACCCTGCCCTGTGCAACTGGGTACTGGACTTCCTGACGGGCCGCCCCCAGGTGGTGAGGGTAGGTAACAACATCTCCTCCCCGCTGATCCTCAACACTGGGGCCCCACAAGGGTGCGTTCTGAGCCCTCTCCTGTACTCCCTGTTCACCCACGACTGCGTGGCCACGCACGCCTCCAACTCAATCATCAAGTTTGCGGACGACACAACAGTGGTAGGCTTGATTACCAACAACGACGAGACGGCCTACAGGGAGGAGGTGAGGGCCCTCGGAGTGTGGTGTCAGGAAAATAACCTCACACTCAACGTCAACAAAACTAAGGAGATGATTGTGGACTTCAGGAAACAGCAGAGGGAACACCCCCTATCCACATCGATGGAACAGTAGTGGAGAGAGTAGCAAGTTTTAAGTTCCTCGGCATACACATCACAGACAAACTGAATTGGTCCACTCACACAGACAGCATCGTGAAGAATGCGCAGCAGCGCCTCTTCAACCTCAGGAGGCTGAAGAAATTCGGCTTGTCACCAAAAGCACTCACAAACTTCTACAGAGGCACAATCGAGAGCATCCTGGCGGGCTGTATCACCGCCTGGTACGGCAACTGCTCCGCCCTCAACCGTAAGGCTCTCCAGAGGGTAGTGAGGTCTGCACAACGCATCATCGGGGGCAAACTACCTGCCCTCCAGGACACCTACACCACCCGATGTTACAGGAAGGCCATAAAGATCATCAAGGACATCTACCACCCAAGCCACTGCCTGTTCACCCCGCTATCATCCAGAAGGCGAGGTCAGTACAGGTGCATCAAAGCTGGGACCGAGAGACTGAAAAACAGCTTCTATCTCAAGGCCATCAGACTGTTAAACAGCCACCACTAACATTGAGTGGCTGCTGCCTACACACTGACACTGACTCAACTCCAGCCACTTTAATAATGGGAATTGATGGGAAATGTTGTAAATATATCACTAGCCACTTTAAACAATGCTACCTTATATAATGTTACTTACCCTACATTATTCATCTCATATGCATACCTATATACTGTACTCTATATCATCGACTGCATCCTTATGTAATACATGTATCACTAGCCACTTTAACTATGCCACTTTGTTTACATACTCATCTCACATGTATATACTGTACTCGATACCATCTACTGTATCTTGCCTATGCTGCTCTGTACCATCACTCACTCATATATCCTTATGTACATATTCTTTATCCCCTTACACTGTGTATAAGACAGTAGATTAGGAATTGTTAGTTAGATTACTTGTTGGTTATTACTGCATTGTCGGAACTAGAAGCACAAGCATTTCGCTACACTCGCATTAACATCTGCTAACCATGTGTATGTGACAAATAAAATTTGATTTGATTTGATTTGATGTGTGTGTGTGTGTGTGTGTGTGTGTGTGTGTGTGTGTGTGTGTGTGTGTGTGTGTGTGTGTGTGTGTGTGTGTGTGTGTGTGTGTGTGTGTGTGAGAGAGAGAGAGAGAGAGAGAGAGAGAGAGAGAGAGTCTGTGTGTGTGTGTGCTTCAGCTAAGATGCCAGCTCAGTACGTGTGAAGGCTCAGGGGGAATAAGAGGATATTAAGCCAGTGCATGTTTTGTTTGACAGAAGAGAAAAACAACAGGAGTTTTGTGAGAATTGCTAAACATAGCACCATCTTGACACCACACGTATTCTCATTAGACACATTCAGATAGACACAAACACACACACACACCTTTGAGCAGTCTGGTCCGCAAAAGGCAATGCCCTGGGTGATGTCCAATGGCCAGCCTCTAAACGGTACTGAGATAAACACTGAGACCAAACACTGAGCTAAACAGCCTACCAGGCAGGGACTGTGGTGCCTAGCACAGACAGCTTGTGACATATTGCTCCGATCATACACACATAGCAACAACATGCGTGCACACACACTCCTAAAACGTACAGTTGGCGTACACACTGATAAGCATAGGGGCAAGGAGAGCAGAGATGAGGAGAGCATAGGCAGAGGATGGACACCCACTCTCAGCCTTTTTGACAGGCCCATAACAGCCCCAGGGGGGAGAAGGCCTAAATAGCTTCATGGCTGATATAATAAAGCTCAGGCCCATCCTAATCATGCAGTGTGGTGAGATACTGATCTGTCCTCCACTGATCTGACCCATTGCCTCTTATTATAGTTACTTCTTTCCTTTCCTATGTGCTGTATTGCGATGACTTTTTGCTGAAGCCAACAGTGTACAGTTTCTTGTTCAGGTACACCAACGACTTGTATTTAATTACCAGCCAAGGTTTAAGATCAATTCCCATTTGTATTTAAACTCAAGAGCTTTGGACTTACAGTATCTGACAACCCTTCTGTCATCCCATACTTCCCTGACTGAATCTGTTTCCGTGCTGCTTTTGCTTTCTGTTTCATACACAGACATGGGAAACTAAAATGTGAAAGTATGCCTTGGGGCATGTGTATTAAAGTCTTCAAAGCATTTTCATGTAAATTCAGAGTTCCAACATTATCCACATGGCCAATTAACGGGACAGTGCTGAAGGAAGGCCCGTACAGACAAAGCCGGAGGCTACTGTTAAATCCACACGTGTTCTGTGATCTCTCCACGAACAGTATCACAGACAACAGCCCAAACTTTGCATTTGATGTTCTTAACTGGCTGGCCCTGTGGTGTTATGGCCATGGGAAATTAGATTTCTCAGCAGTGTCCACTTTGGACTTTGAGCTCTTCGAATACCATTGGGGTGCCATTACATTGCCTGGCTAATTCACACAATAACGGTCTGATACAAAAGTCTGGTTGCGCTAAAATGTTCCGAATTATTTTATATCCCTTCCAACCCAAATCTCTCACACATGATACTACACCCCAAGTGTGTCAAAAAAGGCAGAGCAAATAATCAGTGTTGTATGCTTAATCCCAATCCCTTTGCTCAGTGTCACTGTCTGGCCCCTAATCAGTTGTACTGTAGATTGGTGGTGGGCGGAGGAGGAGTTCTCACAGAGAGGAGCAGGGGCCCTCATTCGTTGACATAGGGCCCTACTTGGGATGACACAATGTTTATAACGCCGGGGAAATCCCTCAAGGGAACAGGAGAATTTGCTATTTTTATCGAGCAATCTGGAACTAGGGCTGGAGATGAAAGAGTAAGCACCTTTTTTTTCCTCTGTGTAGAAGGAGAACCAAGGCGGAGAAGCTGTCACCGTTAATAACAGATAAATATGTTACTTACTGACGTTCTGCTAAAATATCACCTACTTTCCCAGGGCTGCATGGGGGAGTATATGCCTTCCACATAAAAAAAGACAAAGTAACATATTTGAGAGAGCATAGTTAGACTAGAAAAACAGATTTGTTTATCTCAGTTGATCATTGATGACTGTGATTAGCATTTTCCTTTGAGTTGCTTGTGCGTGTGTTAAATTTTGATGCTTTGTTATTTATTTAGTGTTTACAGTAAGTGTTCATACATTGTCATTCAATTTTGTCCTATCTAGTGCTATATCCAACATATTCTATGTACATTATCTGGTGCAAAATAGCTAGCTTCAAGCATCCAAATCACAAGTTTGGCATCATGTAGGCCTATTTGTGTCACAGGAACCCATGGGATCTCAACATAATATTCCACTTCATATTCAGAGAGCGCCAGCCTATCTCAAAGTGTCTTTGGCTGGCTTTTGTGGGAGCTGTCAGTGTAATTGCTAGATAATTGTGGAGAAAAGCTGTTTTCTCCTGCTCTTTGAAAGGTAATTTGTAGGTCTTGCCTGAAGACAAAGTCAACAAAAGCTTGATTAAATTGTTGATGTATTCAATAGTTTTTGCCATTGTCTGTGTTTGATGCTCATTTTCGGGAGGGCGCGGGTCCCATCACTCACTTATACTAATTCATCACTTGTTTGCTATTTCAGCATAATCAATTTTGCCTCAACTAAAGTGAAGTCCTTACCATACTCTTGTCGACCTCTAATTGGTTATCTCATTAAAAACACACTCAATTAGAGAGACAATGAATCTGATGTCCAATGATGCTACTCAACTAATCCTAATGCTAACACTGCAAAGCCCAACCCTTCGAGCATGCTCAGTGTGTTTCAGAGCTCCCCTTTGGGTGGTCATCCAGACGAGATCCAAACAGCATTAGCCATGTTATTTTGACACCCATTTTGGCTGGGTCTGGTTGCTACACGTTGCTGGTGAGCACACCAGATGAACTGTCCTGTGTTGACATGGAGATGGATCGCTTCTTTTCACAGCTAGCAGTGTAAGGCTATTACACTGAGGCCATGAGGATGCATACAGCATCTCTCTATGTGAACTTGTGAACTTGTGAAACAGTGAAGCCAATAAGACATCATTGGTTACCACCACTAAACATAATCAATTATCAGGTACCTTGAATTTATAAGTGATTCTTCCCATAAATCCATTATAGCCTTACTAAACAATGGATAGATATCGCTAAAAGCCTGTGTATCCGTATCCATCCATATCCTTTTGTCATCTGTAGCCTGCCTATGAGTCTAAACAGCTTTTCAACACTAGAACTCCGGTGCCATCATACGTTTTCCCAAATGTATCACTGAGAAAGATTAATGGAGCAGACTGAGGCATGTTGGTTTCTCATTCCTCTTCATGGAGTTTGTGTTAGCTCAGGGCAGCAGGTCGCTGGAACACAGATTGCCTTATTAATTCAGAAGCATTAGGGGGACAGGGAACACCACAGCATGATAGAGATGTCAGTGTGAGGCAATGATAACCTTGTGAACCAAGGTGAGAATTAACCAAAAAACACATTGAAAGAAAAGACCTGGCTTATTCACTCAGGAACGATAAAGTTGGTCGATAAAGTTGGTCATGGCACACTGGGAAAACTAAGTGTGTCTCCTAATATGTTTACTACCATGCTGTACACCGTCATACTCTAAGCTCGATCTCTGATGACGTTCTCTTGCGCATGTTCTTGTTAAGATGAGAGTGTGGAGAAAGCAACACATTTTACACTTGAGAAGCATTCGCAGATTAAACAAGATAGCTCTATAAAGCAAAAACAAAAGTTTAACTTCAGAATGATCAGCTAGCTATATGTCAATAATGTTAATCTAGCTAGCTAGCTATATGTCAATAATGTTAATCTAGCTAGCTAGCTAAATGTCAATAATGTTAATCTAGCTAGCTAGCTATATTTCAATAATGTTAATCTAGCTAGCTAGCTATATGTCAATAATGTTAATCTAGCTAGCTAGCTATATGTCAATAATGTTAATCTAGCTAGCTAGTTTTACATGTAAAAAAACAACCTAAAACTAATCCAACTGGGCAAAATCTGGTTGAATCAACGTTGTTTCCACGTCATTTCAACAACAGACATTCAATGTGATAACATAGACAGGTTGGTTGTTTAGCAACAAAACCAAGTGCTGCGCAACTATGGGGCAAAACAGATGGGTTGGCTTAGATTGTTGACAACATGTAAGATATATTTAGTCTCTAATGTTTATTGAAAACACAAATACATTTGCACAATGAGCACTTGTTGTCTCTCAAATACATTGTTGCAGTTGTTGGTTAGTTAGCTACCACATTTCTTGTCATATTAGCATTGAGCTGAAATCAGTCAAAACACCTCAAAACAAGACATGGTATCAATAACAAGATTAAACGAGCTGAAATGAGCATCTTACGATTCCCTTCATGGCAGTTTCTTGTCATTTTGCTAACAATCTGGCCATCCAGCACCACAACAACACGTTGACTTCTGTCCTATGGACGCACGCATATTGTTTGCATGACATTGTCTATTGAATCAACGTGGAAAACTGATTGGATTTGCAAAAAAGTCATCACCGTAACGAAATTTCCTATTTTTTTCACACAACTATCAACCTATATTCAATGAAATTATGACATTTTATGTTGATTTCACATTGAATTCACTTTAATTGACAACTCAACCAAATGTAAATCAAAACAAGATGATAAATTGATATATGTGACCAGTGGGATGTTTGTATGCAGTATGCAGGGTAGATTTTCAACATTAGCTACACATTTTTCATGGGTAGTTATCTAGCTACCAATTCTTCGTCAGTTAGCCTACGATCTACGCAAACTGCTGTGGATATTTTAGGCAGTTAAACATGTCAAAATGAACAGAACATGTATTCATTAACAAATCAAGATAAAATATTGAAGTCCGACAACATACTGTACATAAGATGTGAGTGGGCAACTTTTCATTCCGAAGTTGGAGTTAATTTTCTCTCGCTTCATCTAAAAAAAACAGCCGCCATCATTTTGAACAAATTTTGCATATTTTTTTACGTGGTTGCGTCATGTTACATTAACAATCCTGGGAATATTTCAGTTGAAGCTTGCTTCGATGCTTGCTTCTTATTGTGTACAAATGGAGTTCACATCTGAGAACTGTTCTCCGTGCTCTGTTTGGACTCAGACCATTCCCCGCTCCAATTAGCGTGATCGAAGCACCGAGGTATGCATACTGAGAAACACTTGAAGTCTCTGTTACAATATCCACACTTGCATATGACCTGAATGAGGCAATGTGTTCGACATTCAATGTGATATCCTCGTATGGACATGAGGATGTAGCCTGAGACTTTATGTTACAAGAACAGCACATATCAGAACTCAAGTTCCATGAAATACTAGGTTAACTCACTGCCAGGTTTGAGGTCAATTCCATTTAAATTCCAGTCAATTCAAAAAGTACACCAAATTCCAATTCCAAATTTTCCTCATTGAAAAGCATTGAAAATGGTTGGATTTTGAATTTCAGTGTACTTTCCGAATTGACTGGAATTGAAATGGGATTGACCCCAACCCTGCTCACTGTTGCCTGTTGATTTGAGGCCGGCCAGTGCAGCCGAGCACTAGGTACAACCATTTCTCCACAGTCAGTCTCTGTGACTGAGAGCCTTGTGAAGCCTGCAGTCACTGTTATTCTGCTGGGTCAATCATTCAAGCTATGTGTCACCGCATCCACTGGGCTCCAGCAGCCAGTCCCTGAGAGCTTCACCACTTGTTCTGTGCAATAAGCTAAGTGATTGAGACATTCATCATCATTTTTATGTACTTGCATGAAAGGTGCCCCCGGTGCAAAGTTCAAGACTTTTGAAGAACACCGAAGCACACGAATGAAAGTGCCATTAGTGGGAGATGAGGAAAGAGGGGAAAAGGAAAATGTCAAGTATGACAGGTTCGACTCCTATTTGCTTCCCGATTGAAGGCCCATCTTGTTTGTAAATGTTTCTGCAGTGATAGCAAGAACATTATGGCTCACTAGTATGGCTGCAAACATTGTGTATCAAACATTGTGTATCCATTAGAATATATACATGTATATATATATATATATATATATATATATATATATATATATATATATATATATATATATTATTACCTGTCACCGTTGAATACATGCTGTATTTAATACATTTCATATGCATTGAGTCTTTACAACATTACTGATACAGTTATATAGAGATCCAATCGGTCAAAGTAGCTTGGCTGTTAAGCTAATGGATGGTTGGTTCACAGCCTAGAATCCATGACCAAATTGATTGTCATATATTGTCCTTGACAGGCCAAGTAGCATTGGCATTGGCCTAAGCAGTCTGATTGATGCTTCCACCCCGTAGGCATAGGCCTTCTTGTATTCAACGGTGATATACATTTATTTACAAATGTTAACTGAATATAGCTTGGTCACCACTTTTCCTAGCCTGGTGTACCAGCTGGTGACAGGTAGCTACAGATAAAGTTTGAGCAAGTTTGCTAAAGCAGGAAAAGAATCCTGCAGCAACAGGAAATGTGAATTATTACGTGGATTATAATTAATGGACATTTCTGAATGGATTGATACATTTTTCATAAGGGAAAATCAAGTCTGAAATTCCAAAGTGGAATCTGCACATTCAGTAGTCTTTTTTAACCTCAAAGAAACGACAAGTTTTACATTTCCTGCATTGCAGGAGAGTTCTCCTGCTACAGGGTGATCAAATTAAGATACTACATCTCGAATGCACCCTCTGGTAGAATGGAATGTAATTATTTGGAAAGGGTCCTCCTAAGGACCGCTGCAAGCCGGAATGTTGAATAAAATTACATTTGAAATTACTTACATTTGAACTTACTTACTGGTTGTCTGGGGGTTGGTCCTTATGCTGCTTGAAATTTGAGACAATATATGCACAGGAAAGTATTATTAAACCAACTTTTAAAAACGCTGGTAGTGCGTTCAGATTTCTATCACCTGAAGTATGAGTAAAACGAGCTAGCTATCCCTGGTTGGTCTGCCAGACTACTTATATTACTTCCTCATGCCTTGCTGTAATTGTCATTGCAAAGGAAAAGGTGCAACACTCGCTCACCTTCATCAGAGTTCTGTCCTTTTCATAATCAGACCATAAGCAGAAATGTAAGCCGGAAGAGGTAAAAAATGAAATCTAACATCTGACATTAACTCGGGTGGATCTCTGAATTCAGAATGAGCAGGATGATTGTACAATGACACTTGGTGGATGCAAACATTTCCATACAGATGTAAGCATGTTGATGTTGGAAGGAGAAGACAGTGTACTTTAACTGATCATCGTGGTTGTTTCCTGATTCTGAGAGGCCTCAGAGAAACTGATCCTGAGCCACCATGCAGCGAATCCCCTTTCATTACCACCACATCTCTTTGAAGACATTTATCTCCTTCATGACACATCTAAAAGACAGGCAGGGAGAAAAGGCTCACTAAATATGTACTTTTAGCAAACTTCACGATAGAGAACAAAACTCTGCATGCACGCACACACACAGACACACATACACAACCACTGATTATTGCAGATATTACAAAGGTCAAACATACTACGCCTTATGCAATCCACTGTATTTGTTTGGCAGTTTGTTATGTTACAAAACAGCTCCTTCAAATGCTCATTTTTTTCACAGTCTACTTTACGTAAAGGTTGGCAAAAAATCGAAGATCGTGAAAATGATCAATAAGGACAAAAGCTGGATGAGTCAGTGGGAATAGATCGATTCAAACGGATATGGGGGTTGGATCTTAAAATAGCGATGTCTGGCAGAAAATAAACATTGGTTGTTGTTGTTGGGTTGTTTCTGTTTCTTTGGGTCTTCTTTTTCAGACAGAGAGACAGACTGGGCCTCATTTTGTTTTTTCTCTCTGTGATGAATCAGACATCCGTCTGTCTCCATCTCAGTTTGGGCTAGTTGCATGGTTGGCTGGCCAAACAGCAGCTTGAACAGTGGGGTAAGATATGGGTGGGGTGCTGTATTAACCCCTTACATTGTCAAACATTCAATGAAGGGAAACAATCTATTCCACTGGCAATATTGTAGTATGAAAGAAGGAAAATAGCTAACAGAGAAATACCATTATTTGGATAGAGGGGGATACATTGATAATAATTGGGAAATAAGACACTTCAGTTGAAAAAGTACCCTTTGTCAAACAATCAATCAATAGCAAATAGCAAATATAGCTGCGAGCAGCAATGAATGGGGTTCACAGGATGATGGAAATAATTTTGTATGACAAACCTAGCACTCTATAATGTAGGGACTATCTTCCTTTATGTGCAATAATCTCTCAATACCATTTTGAAAAACAGAAATACCTTATTTACATAAGTATTCAGACCCTTTGCTATGAGATTCGAAATTGAGCTCAGTTGCATCCTGTTTCCACTTATCATCCTTGAGATATTTCTACAACTTGATTGACGTTAACCTGTGGTAAATTCAATTGATTGGACATGATTTGGAAAGGCACACACCTGTCTATATAAGGTCCAGTTGACAGTGCATGTCAGAGCAAAAACCAAGCCATGGGGTAGAAGGAAATGTCCGTAGAGCTCCGAGGCAAGATTGTTGTGGGGCACAGATCTAGGGGAAGGGTACCAAAACATTTCTGCAGCACTGAAGGTCCCCAGAACACAGTGGCCTTACATTATTCTGGAAGAAGTTTGGAATCACCAAGACCCTTCCTAGAGCTGGCCGTCCAGCCAAACTGAGCAATTGGGGGAAAGGGTCTTGGTCAGGGAGGTGAATAAGAACCTGATGTTCACTCTGACAGAGCTCCAGAGTTCCTATGTGGAGATGGGAGAACCTTCCAGAGGGACAACCATCTCTGCAGCACTCCACCAATCAGGCCTTTATGGTAGTGTGGCCAGACGGAAGCCACTCCTCAGTAAAAGGCACACAAAGGCCCGCTTGGAGTTTGCAAAAAGGCACACAAAGACTCTCAGACCATGAGAAACAAGTTTCTCTGGTCTGATGAAACCAAGATTGAACTCTTTGGCCTGAATGCCAAGCATCCAGGCATTCCAGGCATTGTGCTAATGCTAGTTAGCATCGGTTCGCAAAACTACAGGACCTCGAACTTCCTTCATACTGGACACAGAGACATAAATCATGAAGTATCCCTTTTAACATGCCCCATTGAGCCCTGCATTACAAGAGCACCAAGCAAGTACACATTAAAAGTTAGACACAAATAATTCATCTAAGACTGTTTTTAACCTGTTGAAACTCTGGGGGCGCTATATCATTTTTGGATAAAAAGACGTGCCCGTTTTAAGCGCAATATTTTGTCACAAAAAGATGCTCGACTATGCATATAATTGGTAGCTTTGGAAAGAAAACACTCTGACGTGTCCAGAACTGCAAAGATATTCTCTGTGCGTGCCCTAGAACGTGAGCTACAGGCAAAACCAAGATGAGACGGCATCCAGGAAATGAGCAGGATTTTTGAGGCTCCGTTTTCCATTGTCTCCTTATATGGCTGTGAATGCGAGAGGAGTGAGTCTGCCCTTTCTGTCGTTTCCCCAAGGTGTCTGCAGCATTGTGACATATTTGTAGGCATATCATTGGAAGATTGACCATAAGAGTCCACATTTACCAGGTGTCCGCCCGGTGTCCTGCGCCGAAATTGGTGCGCAAAACTCAGCTGCAAGTAGTTTTCCATGGAATTCAGAGAAGAAAGCAGGCTTCCACGAACGATATATCAATGAAGAGATATGTGAAAAAACACCTTGAGGACTGATTCCAAACAACGTTTGCCATGTTTCGGTCGATATTATGGAGTTAATTCGGAAAAAGTTTGACGTTGTAGGTGACTGAATTTTCGGTTCGTTTCGGTAGCCAAATGTGATGTACAAAACGGAGCGATTTCTCCTACACAAAGACGCTTTCAGGAAAAACTGCACATTTGCTATGTAACTGAGAGTCTCCTCATTGAAAACATCCGAAGCTCTTCAAAGGTAAATGATTTTATTTATTTGGTTATCTGGTTTATGTGAAAATGTTGCGTGCTAAATGCTACTCAAAATGCTAAGCTAGCTTAGCATACTCTTACACAAATTAGTGAATTGCTATGGTTCAAAAGCATATTTTGAAAATCTGAGATGACAGTGTTGTTAAGAAAAGGCTAAGCTTGAGAGTAGGCGCATTATTTTCATTTTATTTGCGATTTTCAGAAATCGTTAACGTTGCGTTATGCTAATGAGCCTGAGGCTTTAGTCACGATCCCGGATCCGGGATGGGGAGTTTCAAGAGGAAAAAGACAATTTATCATTGATCCAAATGCCCAGGTATCTATAAGAAAGGCCCAGGTATCTATAAGAAAGGACATGCTCCAAGTTATCCAGCAGGTATAATTAACATATAATTACAATTAAAATGCTCTATGTTGAGGGGTATTTTCCCCAATATCATTATTTGTTGAATGTTTGTGATATTATGTCCTGATATGTTGAAATGCATATGAAATGTGTATGTACTAGACATTGATATTGAAACTGGTGAAAAGGACTGATTGTTCATTTGTATTAATTGTTAATAGATGAAATCCCTATTTAGGTGCTTTTTGGATTATCACAGTGTTTACGGTTGGACTTTTAACCTGTTCATGTGAAAAACGTGTTTTTGGAACACTTCCTATGTGATCACGTTTTCACATGTATAGTCTCATATTATGACGTTGCTTTTATCACATTATCACATTAACTCTGCCTATTAAGTGTATCTGCTTGTAATCTTGAAAATCTATACAGTATGTCAGTGTTGTCAATGTCTTGTAAATACTAATGGATCCAGCTCACCATCTATAAATAAATACCACCATTTGCACCTGAATCCTACCTGACTCCTGATTTGTCACACCCCCCTCTGACAAGACATACACACCTCAAAACCCTTTTTATTTAGGGTAACAGTGTGATAGTTTCCGTGGAGGATTGGACAGTTTCTGTGTGAAACAGAAGCATGGTAATAAAACAAAATTAGTCCTTGTTTTTTATCAAATTACAGCACTGTTGAGCATGTCTTGATTACATTGCAGTGCAATGTGCTATTTATAGAGGTAGTCTCCATCACTAGAGAACCCCCACTCTCCCCTCACCTCTACTTTACCTCATACTGTAGCACAATCCTATAGAAAAAGCAAGCTGTTTACTGTAACAGATACATTGCTGACATCGACTCACGAAGGCACTACAGTACGTTCAGATGAGTACAGCAGCTGCAGGCAGCAACACAAGGTCTGAGGATAGCAGTGAGTGTCTGTACTGGAGAAAAATACTGTACCGTCAAGGGTTTCTTTCATGCGGATTACTATCACATTCACAAAGCTGTCATATAGTTGTCAAGCTCCTATTACATATAGTATGCAAGGCCAGATATATTTCAGGGCCAAGGCCAGATATATTTCAGGGCCAAGGCCAGATATATTACAGGGCCAAGGCCAGATATATTTCAGGGCCAAGGCCAGATATATTATAGGGCTAAGGCCAGATATATTACAGGGCCAAGGCCAGATATATTACAGGGCCAAGGCCAGATATATTTCAGGGCCAAGGCCAGATATATTACAGGGCCAAGGCCAGATACAGTACAGGGTCAAGGCCAGATAAATTACATGGCCAAGCCCAGACTGAACTGGGTTACTGTATCAACAAGCACAAAAAAATTACCGCATACAAACACTGAGAGAGAAAACAGTTGCACTAACACACATAGGCCTATTATTGTGTACACACACACACACACACACACACACACACACACACACACACACACACACACACACACACACACACACACACACACACACACACACACACACACACACACACACACACACACACACACACACTCTGCCAGTCTCCTACTCCAGCCAACTGTCCATGGAGAGGTGGAAGTGCTCAGACAAAGAGACAAATTAATTATTCAAGGAGCTCCCTGCAATCCATTACATCACATGTATTATGAAGGAGTCTGATCTACAGCGCCTCTTAAAAATCTATCATTCCCAATGATGATTCTAAAACAGCAGGTTAAAGCATTATGACTATCAACAAAAGACTAGCTGATAGCTACAAGAACCTATTAAGTACAGTAGGTACAAAAATATAATAGTAAAGGCAGTCAGTGTACCGTATTGTTGTAGTGTAAAATGAGAAATTTGATTATATGTTTTTCTACATGATCCAAGTCTGAGATTATTGAATTTACTTAATAAAAATGTATGGCTGAAATGAGTAAGCCTCTACTAAAAACAATGGGACAAAATATAGCCAATCCAACAATACAATGACAGGCAACATAATGTAACTATCAAGTGCTGTGATACATCTACAACATCAATAAAATACAAGTATACTATCTGCCATTGATCAAGTGGTACAATGATTCAGCATTTACCCATTCATGGCATTCAAGACATTGTAATGTGACTTGCCATAGGCCAGTGTACAGGTTTATGGAAGGTATGAATCATAAAACACATATACGCACACACACAGACACACACACACACACACACACACACACACACACACACACACACACACACACACACACACACACACACATACACACACACACGCACACACACACACACCCGAACACACACACACACACACAAACACATCCACACACCCACACGCATACACGCACACACACTCAAATCAATCAGTCAGTCATGCATCCATTAGACATAGCTACCTCCATAGTAGTCAGGTTGCATCGATGGGTCCCAGCAAACCAGCCGTCCGCAGAGCACTGGTCGATGTCAACATCCTGCAGATTGACGTCCACTCGAACCACACCCCTAAAACAGAGGAAGAAACAATGATGTACTATCAAAGCCCGTCTATATATCTGTTATACAGTATATCTGAATGTACTTGTCAATATACAGTACTAGTCAAAAGTTTGGACACATCTACTCATTCAAGGGATTTTCTTTATTTTCACTATTTTCACTAATATGGAATCATGTAATAACCAAAAACAGTGTTAAACAAATCAAAATATATTTAGTAGCCACCCTTCGCCTTATTGACAGCTTTGCACACTCTTAGCATTCTCTCAACCAGATTAACCTGGAATGCTTTTCCGGAACTCTTCCAGGACTCTTGAAGGAGTTCCCACATATACTGAGCACTTGTTGGCTGCTTTTCCTACACTCTGCGGTCAAACTCATCTCAAACCATCTCAATTGGGTTAGGTCGGGTGATTGTCGAGGCCATGTCATCTGATGCAGCACTCCATCACTCTCCTTGGTCAAATAGCCCTTACACAGCCCGGAGGTGTGTTTTGGGTCATTGTCCTGTTGAAAAACAAATGATAGTCCCACCAATAGCAAACCAGATGGGATGGGCGTATCGCTGCATAATGGTGCCGACAGAGAGTGCTGCCGTGCTTCTAGCTCTTAGGAAACTTTGCAGTACTTTTTTATGGTTATTTTTTACATTATTAGCCCAGAATATTTGTTGTGTTATTTCATACAGCCGGGAAGAACTTGTGGATATCAGAGCAGTGGTAACTCACCAGCACTACCAGCATTACGACCAGGAATACAACTTTCCCGAATCGTATCCTTGTTCGTACCCCCAGGGCAATGGAACTGATTCCAGAGGCTGAAACAGCGCAGGCAGAGGAGAGGCACCTGGAGTGGTCTTCTAGTCCAACTTAGGAGGCGCACACACCACCCACCGCTTCCGAGTATATTACTCACCAATTGTTTTCAGGATAATAAAGTTGATGAGCTCAGGGCAAGGATTTCTTTCCAGGGAGACATCAGGGATTGTAACATACTCTGTTTCACGGAAACCTGGCTCTCTCAGGATATGCTGTCTGTGTCCGTCCAGCCAGTTAGGTTCTCAGTTCATCGCGGAGATAGGAATAAATATCTCTCCGGGAAGAAGAATGGCAGGAGTGCATGTTTCATGATTAACAATTCATGGTGTGATTGTGATAACATACAGGAACTCAAGTCCTTCAGTTCACCCAACCTAGAATACCTCACAATTAAATGCTGACTGTATTAACTCCCAAGATAATTATCTTCGGTTATAGTCACATACGTATATGTATATCCCCCCTCAAGCCGATACCACGACGGCTCTCAAAGAACTTCACTGGACTTTATGCAAACTGGAAACCACATATCCTGAGAACGCATTTATCATAGCTGGGGATTTTAACAAAGCAAATTTGAACACATTGACTGTGGTACTCTTGCTGCTAAAACACTCGACCACTGCTACTCCAACTTCTGGGATGCCTACAAGGCCCTCCCCCACCCTCCTTTCGGGAAATCTGATCATGACTCCATTTTGCTCCTCGCTTCCTAAAGGCAGAAACTCAAACAGGAAGTACCGGTGCTAAGGACTATTCAACGCTGGTCGGACCAATTGGAATCCACGCTTCAAGATTGTTTTGATCACGAGGACTTTGATATGTTCCGGGTAGCCTCTAAGAATAATATCTAAGCATATACTGATATGGCGACTGAGTTTATCAGGAACTGTATAGGAGATGTTGTACCCACTGTGACTATTAAAACCTACCCAAACCAGAAACCGTGGATAGATGGAAGCATACGTGCAAAACTGAAAGTGCGAACCATTGCATTCAACCATGGCAATGTTACTGGGAATATGACCGAATACAAACAGTGTAGTTATTTATTTACCTGTTTGATTATTCCGTTAAGGTAATCAAACAGGTAAAACGTCAGTATAGAGACAAAGTGAAATCTCAATTCAACGGCTCAGACACGAAACGTATGTGGCAGGGTCTACAGACAATCACAGACTACAAAGGGAAAACGAGCCACGTCGTGGACACCGATGTCTTGCTTCCGGACAAGCTAAACACCTACTTCGCCTGCTTTGAGGACAACACAGTGACACCGATGCGGTCCGCTACCAAGGACTGTGGGCTCTCCTCCTCCGTGGCCAACGTGATTAAGACATTGAAATGTGTTAACCCTCGCAAGGTGGCATCCCTAGCCGTGTCCTCAGAGGATGCCCAGACCAGCTGGCTGGAGTGTTTACGGATATATTCACTCTCTCCTTATCCCAGTCTACTGTCCCCACATGTTTCTAGATGTTCACCATTGTTCCTCTACCCAAGAAAGCAAAGGTTACTGAACTAAATTACTATCGCCCCGTAGCACTCACTTCTGTCATCATAAAGTGCTTCGAGAGACTAGTCAAGGATCATATCACCTCTACCTTACCTGACACACTAGACCTACTTCAATTTGCTTACCGCCCCAATAGATCCACAGACGATGCAATCGCCATCGCACTGTACACTGTTCTATACCATCTGGACAAGAGGAATACCTATGTAAGAATGCTGTTCGTTGACTATAGCTCAGTATTCAACACCATAGTATCCTCCAAGCCCATCATTAAGCTTGAGGCCATGGGTCTGAACCCCACCCTGTTCAATTCGGTCCTGGACTTCCTGACGGGCTGCCCCCAGGTGGTGAAGGTAGGAAAAACACCTCCACTTTGCTGATACTCAACACTGGGGCCCCACAAGGATGCGTGCTCAGCACCCTCCTGTACTCCCTGTTCACCCATGACTGTGTGGCCTTGCACGCCTCCAACTCAATCATCAAGTTTGTAGACGACACAACAGTAGTAGCCCTGACTACCAACAATGACGAGATAGCCTACAGGGAGGAGGTGAGGGTCCTGGAAGTGTGGTGCCAGGAAAATAACCTCTTACCCAACCTCAACAAAACAACAGCAGGAGCATCCCCCTATCCATTTAGACGTACAGCGTTCAGCGTACATGTCATTGACAAACTGAATTGGTCCACCCACACAGACAGCATTGTGAAGAAGGCGCAGCAGCGCCTCTTCAACCTTAGGAGCCTGAAGAAATTTGACTTGGCACCTAAAACCCTCACAAACTTTTACAGATGCACAATTGAGAGCATTCTGTCGGGCTGTCTCACCGCCTGGTATGGCAACTGCACCGCCCGCAACAGCAGGGATCTCCAGAGGGTAGTGCGGTCTGCCCAACGCATCACCGGGGGCAAACTACCTGCCCTCCAGGACACCTACAGCACCCGATGTCACAGGAAGGCCGAAAAGATAATCAAGGACAACAAACACCCAAGCCACAGTTTGTTCACCCCGCTATCATCCAGAATCCGAGGTCAGTACAGGTGCACCAAAGCTGGGACCGAGAGACTAAATAACAACTTCTATCTCAACAGCTTCCATCAGACTATTAAATTCTGTTAAATAGCCATCACTAGCACATTAGAGGTTGCTGTTCTATACACACAGACTTGGAATCACTGGCCACTCTAATAATGGAACACTAGTCACTTTAATAAAGTTTACAAATGTTGTATTACTCATCTCATGTGTATATACTATATTCTATCATATTCTACTGTATCTAAGTCTATGCCGCTCTGATATTACTCGCCCAATATTTATATATTCTTAATTCCATTCCTTTACATTAGATTTGTGTGTATTGTTGTGAAATTGTTAGATATTACTGTCAGATATTACTGCACTGTTAAAGCTAGAAACACAAGCATTTCGCTACACCCGCCATAACATCTGCTAAACATGCCTATGTGTCAAATAAAATGTGATTTGATTTTTGGTAGCCATGCTAGTTAAGTGTGCCTTGAATGCTAAACAAATCACAGACAGTGTCAACAGCAAAGCACCCCCACACCATCACACCTCCTCCTCCGTCCTTCAAGGTGGGAACCACACATGCAGAGATCATCTGTTCACCTACTCTGTGTCTCACAAAGACACGGTGGTTGGAACCAAACATGTCAAATTTGGACTCATCAGACGAAAGGACAGATTTCCATCGTTCTAATGTCCATTTCTCGTGTTTCTTGGCCCAAGCAAGCCTCTTCTTCTTACCGGTGTCCTTTAGTAGTGGTGTCTTTGCAGTAATTCGACCATGAAGGCCTGATTCACGAAGTCTCCTCTGAACAGTTTATGTCAAGATGAGTCTGTTACTTGAACTCTGTGAAGCATTTATTTGGGCTGGTAACTCTAATGAACTTATCCTCTGCAGCAGAGGTAACTCTGGGTCTTCCTTTCCTATGGTTGTCCTCATGAGAGCCAGTTTCATCATAGCGCTTGATGGTTTTTGAGAATGTACTTGAAGAAACTTCAGGTTCTTGAAATTTTCCGGATTGACTGACTTTCATGTCTTAAAGTAATGATGGACTGTCATTTCTCGTCTCTTATTTGAGCTGTTCTTGCCATAATATGGACTTGGTCTTTTACCAAATATGGCCATATTCTGTATACCACCCCTACCTTGTCACAACACACCTGATTAGCTCAAACACATTAAGGACAGAAATTCCACAAATTAACTTTTAACAAGGCACACCTGTTAATTGAAATACATTCCAGGTGACTACCTCATGTAGCTGGTTAAGAGGATGCCAAGAGTGTGAGAAGCTGTCAAGGCAAAGGGTGGCTACTTTGAAGAATCTCAAATAAAATATATTTTGATTTGTTTAACACTTCTTTTGGTTACTACATGATTCCATATGTGTTATTTCATAGTTTTGACGTCTTCACTATTATTCTACAATGTAGAAAATAGTAAAAATAAATAAAAACCCTTGAATGAGTAGATCTGTCCAAATTTTTGACTGATACTGTATCTATAAGAAAAACTTCCTCAAATTGTACTACAAAGTTAACACTACTTCTACTCTGTATAATTACGTATTTACAATAACCCTTGTAGGAGTTATTATTAGTAATTGGTACTAGACACGTTGCAGTATGATGCATAGAAATCATTGTACAATTATAGGAAACGCTTGACTGGAGGCGAAATACTTAAAGAAAGGTTTATGAAAAAGTGAACCTGCTACTGAAAATGGAAAGGCAGGTGCTTGTGAGGCCAATATTGACATTTCACTGAACTGCAAAAAGTATTCTGTTCATCGACTGGCTGTAATCCCCTCTCGAACACACATGCATATGCACAAACGAACACACACACACATGTATGTGCAAACAGAGATGCATGTACGTGTGCACGCACACTCGCCACAAGGGCGGTATTTCCCCAGTTTCTTAGGTAGGTTACATAGACAGATGGGTTGTTTAGCAACAAAACTGATGCGTGCGCAACTTTAGGGCAAAACAACTGTCATCTCCAAAGGCTTATTGATTGAGAACTTTTGAACTATATTTTGTCTCCAAATGTTTATTGAAAACATAAATACATTTTCACAATAAGTACTTGTTGTCTTTCAAATACATTGTTACAGTTGTTGGTAAGCTAGCTAGTGAATTTTAGCCATATTAGTGTAGGCCTGGCATAAGTCAAAATACCTCAAAACAAGATATGGTATCAAGAACTAGCTGAAAACAAGCCAACTAAGATTCCAAACATGGCAGCTTATTGTACGTGTTAGCTATCTGACTAGCTAGCTATCTGACCATCCAGAATCATAAAACACACAGCCTTCTGCATCATCTTCGCGCACACATCATATTCGTGAAGTTGTCAGGCAGCCCGTCGCTGCAACCTGGATTCAGGGGTAGACCTAACATAGTAAATGTAAATTCGGGACACCCCAATTAGTATGATATGTTACATGTCTTGTGATATGTATTAATTTGTGGATGTCCATCATCCATTTCGTATGATATGTTACCCTAATCTCAACCCCTAACACCAACCCCTAGCCTTGCTAATGTTAGCCACCTAGCATTAGCCACCTAGCTTATGTTTTCCACAAACAATTACAATTCGTATGATATGTTACCAATTGCATTTCATACAATATGTACGGAAACTGCACAGGCTCTCCACAGGGTGGTGCGGAATGCACAACGCATCACCGGGGGCATACTACCTGCCCTCCAGGACACCTACAGCACCCGATGTCACAGGAAGGCAAAAAATATCATCAAGAACAATAACCACCCGAGCCACTACCTGTTCACCCCGCTTCCATCCAGAAAGCTAGGTCAGTACATGTGCATCAAAGCTGGGACAGAGAGATTGAAAAACAGCTTCTATCTCAAAGCCATCAGATTGTTAAACAGCCACCACGAGCACAGAGAGGCGGCTGCCTCCCTACAAACTTGATATCATTGGCCACTTTAAAACATGGAACACTAGTCACTTTAATAGTGCCACTTTAAGAATGTTTACATACCTCACATTACTCATCTCATATGTACATAATGTATACTATATCCTTCACTATCTATTCTTTACTATCTATTGCATCTTAGCCGCTCTGTTACTGCTCATCCATATGTTTTAAATGTATATATTCTTATTCCATTCCTTTACTAGATTGTGTGTATTAGGTTTTGTTGTGGAATTGTTTGATATTACCTGTTAGATACTGCTGCACTGTCGGATCTAGAAGAATAAGCATTTTGCCACACTCGCAATAACATCTGCTAACCATGTGTATGTGACCAATACACTATGATTTGATGTTAAGAATTTGCAAAACGTTTGTTGTGGTAAATGTTAGCTAGGTGGCTAGGCTAGCGGTTAAGGTTAGGGTTAAGAGTTAGGTTTAGGGTCAATGTTAGGGTTAGGGGAAGGGTTAGCTAACACGCTAAGTTTTTGCAAAGTAGCTAAAAGTAGTAAGTAGTTTCAAAGTTGCTAATTAGCTAAAATGCTATAGTTGTCTGTGATGAGATTCAAACCCAGAATCTCCAGGTTGCTAGACATTCACATTATACATCTATCCATCCTTCCATCCATCAACCCCAACCAACCGCTCTACTTTCTTTTTTGCCTTAAGTAGCCTTCTATCTTATGTAACCATACCAAACGTAACATAGCATACTAATTTGAGTGTCCTGGATTTAGCTTTACTATGTTACGTCTAGTCTATGAGACCAGGCTGGTCTATATGTAAGACAAAAAATGGACACCACTATCCATGTACCATTATCTTGTGATTTTTTTAACTGAGAAGAAAACGAACAAGGTCCCTACACCTGCAGATTTGTTAACAAGGCTTTACCTTGCTTATGATTTGTAATGTTTTTTTTGCCCCCAGTGCCATAGAATAATTCTCCTGTGCAATACACTTTTAGAAAACAAAGGAGAACCCTTTGAATAACCATTTTTGATTCCAGGTAGAATACTTTTGGTTCCAGGTAGAACCCTTTTGGGTTCCATGTAAAAAATAATTTACACAGGCGGTTCTACATGGAACCCAAAATAGTTTTAATTGGAAGCAAAAAAGGTTGTCCTACGGGAACAGCCTAATAACCCTTTTGTAACCCTTTTTTCTAAGAGTGCATCAATTACAGAGAACAATTTCCAACCCAGCACTCATTCCAAATGACAAGTCATCCTTACACCTCCCTCCTCAACAATAAGAGCTGAGGAAATGAGTATATTTTTCTCATTTGTGGTAATGAAGAGGAGCTATTCCAGTAGACTTCCAGTCATTGCACTAACGCTAGATTGCAATGGGTTGGGAAACTACCTTCAACTTCCTTCAAACTGCACGCAGAGACATAACAAGGGATTGATTGACAAAATCTCATACTGTCCCTTTAACATGGGAGAATCTCATGAAATAGTGTTTGACCCGTAGTTGGTTAGATCCATGAGGCTTATGAGGACGGTGGGTTCCGATGGCAGAGAGGATCTAGGAGGTTGACTGTGCTATTCAGTCACAGTATGCTGCTATCTCTTCACCTTGTTTATTTTTACTCTAGGTGCAGCAGGTGTTTGCACCTGATTTACCTGCACCTGCTGTTGGCAACCTCACTGTGATTTGGAGAACAGCTTGGCACAAGCAGATACCGACCGAGATGAGAAAAGAAAAAAGGTGCAATTTCTCCGTCCTCCTATGATGCTACCAGCTGCTGCCAAAACTAGATACCGGTAAACGATATTTTGAAAGTAATGCATTTCAATGTTCTGCCTCTGACACAATCATACAATCATTCAGTCTCAACTACCTAAAAAGTAATATTTGGATGTGTACATAAACTGATACTATGTACTAGGACATATTAATATTACTCCTAGTACTTCTTCCAGTCACGTACACATGTTGCTATGAATGTTGCTGGTGAAGCACCTTATCCAGGTGCAAGTGAACTGGCTTATAGTGTACCCAGTGGACATAATGTGATGTGTGGACAAACACTCCCTACCTACATTATGCAGTTATTTATAACTCTTGCTGCAACCTCGCCTGACCCACACCCCCAGCCAGTGCTCAGTTAACAAGACATTGCTTTCCCACCAAACAAAAAAATGATGTTCTGCCCTCTGGATCCTGAGATAACACACTGTCTGCTCGTCACATCTTGTCCAAAATACCCTGAAAAGCTTCATTTGGCTTTTTTCTTCCGAATTCATCCATCTCTTTTGGAGCCTAAGCCAAATTCCCCAGGCAATTTTCAGCAGCCGAGCCAAAGCGTCCATATGGTACGCAAAAAGTCTCAAGCACGTGCAGTTTTCCGAAGCGTCCAAATGCCTAGAACCATGGCTCTATCCGACAGAGGCAGTGAATGAATAAAGACGACACCGTTGGAGTGCAATTTAATCTGGGCAGCCACAAGGAGCAGGCTCCAAAGGCATCATAGTGGTCATTGGGCCCTCAGGCACAAAGGCTGAAAGATCACAGGGAACAGGAAAGAGTCTTGTCCTAGGAATCAGAGAGCTATCTTTTTTTCTCCATCTCCATTCATTGCGGGTTCTAAAGAACAGTGGGAGAAAGGATGAGCATCGGACAGGGGGGTTCCACTTCCTCTAATGGACCAGTCAGCCACAATGCCGTGCTAATATTGGCCTATGAATGCGAGCATATTGGAAATTTTATCAAAGCCTATTTGTTGACAGGGCAATTTACAGAATTTTTCCGACAAAACATAGGTACAGCAGATCCCTTATTTTATGGGACACTTTTAAATGTGCCTTTCGAGGCCATTCAATTCAGTACTCAGCTCTAAAACAAAAGCATTTTTTGTCAAAAGAGTCCATATTAACGAAGGAAATAGAAGGTCTAATAGAACAGATAGATAAAAACGGTACCATAGAGGCTCAGAATAAGTTAGAGGAAAAACTAAAAGAAATGCAGGAACTTATTCAAGAAAGAAAGTATTATAAAAAATAAAACAAACTTGATGGAATATGGGGAACAATGCACCAAATAATATTTTCATCTTCAACATATAAATGCTACCAAAAATAATTTACTGAAACTTGTCACCCATGAATCATCAAATTAGATATTGAAAGAGGAAGCAATTTGTTTTCGTTTCAGTCTCCTCCATCTCCTCTAACTGAAGCTAATTGTATGGATTTTTGTTCTATTTATAATGTCAAATTAACAGCTGTACAGAAAGACTCATGTGAAGGCAGAGGAGGAACTTCTTGATACTATTAAAGCCTTTAAGACCGGGAAAACTCCAGGGCTGGATGGCATACCAGTTGAGGTATACCAAACTTTGATATACTCAGAGGACCATTACTAGCATGTTTAACCTCTCTGATGTAAATGGTAGATTATCAGACACTCAACAAGGTCTGATTTCATTATTACTGAAGCAGGATACAAGTGGTAAATATAAAGATCCGGTCCATTTACAAAATTGGAGGCCCATTACGCTTCAGTGTTGTGATGCAAAAATTCTAGCAAAATGTATAGCGCATAGAATTGAAAAGGTATTGTCAGATAATATTCATTCTAATCTGACAGGTTTGTTTTTACATGGATGATTCATTTGAGATAATATAAGACAAGTACTGGAAACAATAGAACACTATGTAAAATCTGGGAAACCAGACCTGCTATTCATAACTGATTTTGAAAAAGCTTTCGATAAAGTACGACTTGAGTTTATACATCAATGCCTGGAATATTTCAATTTTGCAGAATCTCTTATAAAATGGGTTGAAGTCATGTATAGTAACCCTAGGTGTAAAATATTAAATAATGGCTACTTCCCAGAAAGTTTTAAACTGTGAAGAGGAGTAAAACAAGGTGGTCCACTATTGGCATTTCTATTTATTATGGCCATTGAAATGTTAGCTATTAAAATCAGATCCAACAATAATATCAAGGGGTTAGAAACACAGGGCTTAAAAACAAAGGTGTCCTTTTACGCTGAAATCTACTATTTGGATCCCTCCACAGCCTCATAGAGGATCTAGATACTTTTTCTAACCTCTCTGGATTACAACCAAATTATGATAAGTATACTATATTATTTATTGGATCACAAAAAAATGCTACTTCTACATTGCTGTGAAGTTTACCAGTAAAATGGTCTGAGGTGGACATGTTCTGTATACATATTCCCAAAATAAATAAATGATCTCATTCCAATACATTTTTAAAGAAAGTTAGCAAAAATAGACAAGATCTTACTACCAATACCTGTCTATTTGTGGAAAAATCACCCTGACTCTTTAGTCATATCCCAGTTTACCTATTTCCATATAGTCTTGCCTACACCTAGCAAACAGTTATTTAAATTCTATGATTAAAAAAATATTACATTTTATTTGGAATGATATAATGAATATGAATTCAGAGGGCAGAAATGATTGAATATTAAAGCATTAGACCTCTCACTAAAGGCTTCAGTCATACAAAAGCTACACTTAAATTTGAACTGGTTCTCTAGCCAATTAATAAGAATGTCTCACCCCATGTTCAAGAATGGCCTTTTTCCCTTTATTCAGATTACAACCTCGCACTTTCAGTTGTTTGAAAAGGAAATAATTGCTATTTTTTTTAAAAGCCATAGAAAGTTGGTTGCAATTTCAATTTAATCCACCAGAAGAAAAAAAAACAGAACAAATAATTCAACAAAATATTGTGGTTAAACTCAAATAGATTTTAACATTTTTTTAAAGTTATGTCACACATGCAGCTAACAAAACTAAATGTCTGCTCTACCCAAAGAGTACGGACCAAAAAAAGGACAACTGTGACATATAGTTTGCAAAATAGTTGCGAAGACATTTTCGACGTACTGATTTCATGACACATGGTTTATGAACTGACCTGCAAAACGATGCCAGATTAAAATTATTATGCAAAATTCTCCAACCAATAGAATGTTATATACATGGGGGAATACAACCTTCCCAGCTCTGCAGATTTTGCTGAGAGACAGAATCAATAGATCATTTATTTTGGTACCGTCCATATGTAGCTTGTTTTTGGTCACAGGTCAAATCAAATCAAATCAAATCAAATTGTATTTGTCACATACACATGGTTAGCAGATGTTAATGCGAGTGTAGCGAAATGCTTGTGCTTCTAGTTCCGACAATGCAGTAATAACCAACAAGTAATCTAACTAACAATTCCTAAACTACTGTCTTATACACAGTGTAAGGGGATAAAGAATATGTACATAAGGATATATGAATGAGTGATGGTACAGAGCAGCATAGGCAAGATACAGTAGATGGTATCGAGTACAGTATATACATATGAGATGAGTATGTAAACAAAGTGGCATAGTTAAAGTGGCTAGTGATACATGTATTACATAAGGATGCAGTCGATGATATAGAGTACAGAATATACGTATGCATATGAGATGAATAATGTAGGGTAAGTAACATTATATAACGTAGCATTGTTTAAAGTGGCTAGTGATATATTTACATCATTTCCCATCAATTCCCATTATTAAAGTGGCTGGAGTTGAGTCAGTGTCAGTGTGTTGGCAGCAGCCACTCAATGTTAGTGGTGGCTGTTTAACAGTCTGATGGCCTTGAGATAGAAGCTGTTTTTCAGTCTCTCGGTCCCAGCTTTGATGCACCTGTACTGACCTCGCCTTCTGGATGATAGCGGGGTGAACAGGCAGTGGCTCGGGTGGTTGATGTCCTTGATGATCTTTATGGCCTTCCTGTAACATCGGGTGGTGTAGGTGTCCTGGAGGGCAGGTAGTTTGCCCCGGTGATGCGTTGTGCAGACCTCACTACCCTCTGGAGAGCCTTACGGTTGAGGGCGGAGCAGTTGCCGTACCAGGCGGTGATACAGCCCGCCAGGATGCTCTCGATTGTGCATCTGTAGAAGTTTGTGAGTGCTTTTGGTGACAAGCCGAATTTCTTCAGCCTCCTGAGGTTGAAGAGGCGCTGCTGCGCCTTCTTCACGATGCTGTCTGTGTGAGTGGACCAATTCAGTTTGTCTGTGATGTGTATGCCGAGGAACTTAAAACTTGCTACTCTCTCCACTACTGTTCCATCGATGTGGATAGGGGGTGTTCCCTCTGCTGTTTCCTGAAGTCCACAATCATCTCCTTAGTTTTGTTGACGTTGAGTGTGAGGTTATTTTCCTGACACCACACTCCGAGGGCCCTCACCTCCTCCCTGTAGGCTGTCTCGTCGTTGTTGGTAATCAAGCCTACCACTGTTGTGTCGTCCGCAAACTTGATGATTGAGTTGGAGGCGTGCATGGCCACGCAGTCGTGGGTGAACAGGGAGTACAGGAGAGGGCTCAGAACGCACCCTTGTGGGGCCCCAGTGTTGAGGATCAGCGGGGAGGAGATGTTGTTACCTACCCTCACCACCTGGGGGCGGCCCGTCAGGAAGTCCAGTACCCAGTTGCACAGGGCGGGGTCGAGACCCAGGGTCTCGAGCTTGATGACGAGCTTGGAGGGTACTATGGTGTTGAATGCCGAGCTGTAGTCGATGAACAGCATTCTCACATAGGTATTCCTCTTGTCCAGATGGGTTAGGGCAGTGTGCAGTGTGGTTGAGATTGCATCGTCTGTGGACCTATTTGGGTGGTAAGCAAATTGGAGTGGGTCTAGGGTGTCAGGTAGGGTGGAGGTGATATGGTCCTTGACTAGTCTCTCAAAGCACTTCATGATGACGGAAGTGAGTGCTACGGGGCGGTAGTCGTTTAGCTCAGTTACCTTAGCTTTCTTGGGAACAGGAACAATGGTGGCCCTCTTGAAGCATGTGGGAACAGCAGACTGGTATAGGGATTGATTGAATATGTCCATAAACACACCAGCCAGCTGGTCTGCGCATGCTCCGAGGGAGCGGCTGGGGATGCCGTCTGGGCCTGCAGCCTTGTGAGGGTTAACACGTTTAAATGTTTTACTCACCTCGGCTGCAGTGAAGGAGAGACCGCATGTTTCCGTTGTAGGCCGTGTCAGTGGCATTGTATTGTCCTCAAAGCGGGCAAAAAAGTTATTTAGTCTGCCTGGGAGCAAGACATCCTGGCCCGTGACTGGGCTGGATTTCTTCCTGTAGTCCGTGATTGACTGTAGACCCTGCCACATGCCTCTTGTGTCTGAGCCGTTGAATTGAGATTCTACTTTGTCTCTGTACTGACGCTTAGCTTGTTTGATAGCCTTACGGAGGGAATAGCTGCACTGTTTGTATTCAGTCATGTTACCAGACACCTTGCCCTGATTAAAAGCAGTGGTTTGCGCTTTCAGTTTCACGCGAATGCTGCCATCAATCCACGGTTTCTGGTTAGGGAATGTTTTAATCGTTGCTATGGGAACAACATCTTCAACGCACGTTCTAATGAACTCGCACACCGAATCAGCGTATTCGTCAATGTTGTTATCTGACGCAATACGAAACATGTCCCAGTCCACGTGATGGAAGCAGTCTTGGAGTGTGGAGTCAGCTTGGTCGGACCAGCGTTGGACAGACCTCAGCGTGGGAGCTTCTTGTTTTAGTTTTTGTCTGTAGGCAGGTATCAGCAAAATTGAGTCGTGGTCAGCTTTTCCGAAAGGGGGGCGGGGCAGGGCCTTATATGCGTCACGGAAGTTAGAGTAACAGTGATCCAAGGTTTTTCCACCCCTGGTTGCGCAATCGATATGCTGATAAAATTTAGGGAGTCTTGTTTTCAGATTAGCCTTGTTAAAATCCCCAGCAACAATGAATGCAGCCTCCGGATAAATGGTTTCCAGTTTGCAAAGAGTTAAATAAAGTTTGTTCAGAGCCATCGATGTGTCTGCTTGGGGGGGGGATATATACGGCTGTGATTATAATCAAAGAGAATTCTCTTGGTAGATAATGCGGTCTACATTTGATTGTGAGGAATTCTAAATCAGGTGAACAGAAGGATTTGAGTTCCTGTATGTTTCCTTCATCGCACCAGGTCCAGGAATGGCTGAAGAATTGCAACGTTTACCTGGAGCTGACTCTGCAGATAGCACTACTGGGTGATCTTAAAAGTCATAGTCAATCGATCAATAATATAACAATACTTTTAGCAAAAATGTTTATTTTTAATTTTACAATCTGTAAATATTATGAGAATAGAAAGGTTCAGAATTTTTGTAAAACATAGCACAGTGAAAAATATATAGCAAATAGAAATCCAATATGGATGGTGTTAAGAGCTAGTTGGGGGGGTGAATGGAGCTGAAGGTTGGGACTAATAACAACTAATAACAACAAGATAACTAATGTAAAACATACTGTGTCCGTTAAACCTATATACACTGTAGGTTCAAGACTTTTGTGAAATAAATAGATGGGAGAGGTTGAGGTTAGAGGAAGGACAGGAGTGAAAACAAACTAAATATAATTATTTTAAAATAGACTGTGCCCATAAAATGTATATAGTATGTATAAACTGGAAGTAGAAGCCTAAGAGTTGTTCACTTTACTCCAATTAGGGGATGGGTGGTAGGGTTCGAAAGTTTAAAAAAGAACACTTTTTTTAAAGATGTGTGTACATATTTACATATACCTTAGCCAAATACATTTAAACTCAGTTTATCACAATTCCTGACATTTAATCCTAGTAAAAATTCCCTGTCTTAGGTCAGTTACAAGTCCAACGCTCTAACCACTAGGCTACCTGCCGGCCCATACGTGTGTGTACGTATGTATATGTATTGGCATATATTTTTTTGCAAATATATATATATATATATATTATATTTGCAAAACAATATATGGGGGATTGGATGGAAGATACAATCTGTCTGCAATATTAAAACGTATCTACCCCCTAAAAAATATAATAATAATATTAGCACCACGTACTTTGAAGTCTCTTCCACATGTTTCAAAGTCAATATGCTAATACGTGCAGTGATTTGCAGAAATGCTGAGACCTAATGCTAAATGGAGCAGAATAGTCATCAAAAAGAAAGGAGGACCAAGGCACTCTTCATATAATTAATTAAAATGCCTTTATTTGTATAGCATATTCTATGGAAACCGAGTTTAAAAACTCCAACGTGTTTCAGCTGCATGACCTTCGTCAGAGAGTACAAAGATATGATAATACAATGTCTTCTTTTGAACAGCTTTTTTCAATCAACCCTGATTTGAAGGAGTGGTTAAAGAATGCATTGGACAACACCTAGCAAGCAATAATATACACATTAAAAAGTGAAATACTGTAGATATGTTATCAAAAATTCCACTCAAGGCTAGAAGCATCAGAACCCCTAGAAAGGTAGTTCTAACTTTGAATATGCCTGGGCCAAGTGCTACGAATAGGAGAGCCATCTATTTTATAGTACACTAGATCACAGCAGACATGGACCACAACAGTCTAAACATAGCTGAGGGCAATAGAGCAAAATGTCCACTAGATGACAGCAAATGGACCTCTCAAGACTCTACAGGACAGGTGAGAAATCCATATCTTCATTTAAAACAGGGTACTTAGTGGCATGTAGTTTGTAAATCCAAAAACCTTCCCTTTGGTTTAGCTGTTTAAGATGACCCCTTTTTCTAATTGAGGCCAGAACATGATCAATACCCATAGCTTGAAGGGAGGCAGGGTTGCCATGGTGTAAGGACTTGTAGTGCCTTGACATGGGGTAGTCTTCATTGCCTAGCCGTATGGCGTACTTGTGGTCCACTAAGTGGTCTTGAAGGCGCCTCTTTGTCCGTCCAATGTAGAACACCTTGCACTGTGGACGTTCAAATTGGAGATGACATGAGTGGTTTTGGGGGCAGAATAGTTGTTCAGAATTGTCTTCAAAATCCTAAAGCTTATACTAACTAGAAAGACCAAGAGCAACAAAAAAAGTATGTTCTCCAATGGTCAAATGGTTTCCATTAGAGAACTATGTAGCCGGCTTTCAGTTTGGCTCAGCAGCAGACTGCTATCTGGACAGCTTGACTGCTACGGGACATCCCACTGTCCTCCAGAGTGGGAGCACAGTGAGGTGCCAATAGCATCTGCTGAGATGGTGGCCTTCCAGAAACAGCTAGTAAGGAAGCCCCAGTATGCCTCTAGCTAAGTGGAATAATATGCTAGTAAGCTGTGAAGATCAGAGAGGACAGAAAATGATCATTTTGACAGCCATACTCTCTGAGATCAGGGACTTCAAATTGCAACAAACACAAAACCTACTGTAATGTTGCAATAACGTTATGCCAGGGTAAATTATATGGTTTTACAGCGCTGTAGCAACGTTGTATTTGACATGTGCAATGGCTAGCTAAAAATCCCTAGGATTTGCCTACATGTTCCATTGATGCATGGGGACTCCACTGCTCAGTAAGGTTACTTGTCAATACTCTGTTGCCAATCAGGTAAATGTGAACAGTGAGTAAACGGCTGAGGCTCATTGGACACACAAAAACACGACTTCCCCTACATAGAGAGAGAAAGCAATTAATAATAACCATTTCATTAATAATAACCATCTCAGTGGTTTTATTAATGATAATCAAATCACCATCTGTTGTTGCATGACAGATCGCCTACAGGGATTTTAATCCTGTAATGTCTTTAGATTTATCCCCATGTAATCTTTTGCAGAGAGCTAAAGCTGTAATACAGTAGAGAAGGCCTAATGAGAGATGTGTTTGGGCTGGCTAGTTAAGGGTAAAGATACATGCTGTAAACAATATCGGGCGTAATAAAGGATAAACAATTCAGCTATGGCCATGTCTCTGCATGTTTCGCTGAACTAAGAGTAATGGTGAGATTATCTTAAATTTGATCTTCTCAATACTATGGATACTTTCACTTTTCATTAATTTGATAAAGATGGGTGTATTGCTCAATCTTCTCAATAATTTCTGGGTTACGGTCTAAAGAAAAGAGGGTTGATGTGAGGGTGTTTAAAGTGCAGTGCCGCTATGACAGAAAAGCGAGAGCACTCAAGAGAACGGCGTTCAGTGCTTTCTGTGACATTAAAGTCGCCAAGGGCGTTCCGTCTGCTTTGATGACCGGCGACAGAACTCTATAAAATGACCCCGGTTGCGTTGCTTCATGGAGGCAGCAGAGGCGGAGTCCGGCCAGCGGCTAGCTGGTCACATTAGTCTCTGCTTGTCCTGTCAGGTTAATACATTTCCATCACATTGGAGACGTTTTCCCAGAGAAAATCGGACATTGTGATCATTCTTTGACATAATGCATAAGGTGTTGTGCTCTTCTAAAAGATATGATATATTTGGTTATATGTGGGCAAGGATGTGACTTGGGCTGGCTAAACAAATGACTTTTGGTCAGAGGAGCTTTGATTGAATACAACACATGAAGAAGTGACCATGTATATTATGCCTGGCATAGTGTACAGTCATCATGGCAGTGCCAAGATATTACCACTGCATACTGTATATAACTATATTAAATGGTTGTCCTTGTCCCCTCTCTACACGTAGAAAAAAAAGGTGCTATCTAGAACCTAAAAGGGTTCTTCGGCTGTCCCCATAGGATAACCTTTGAAGAACCATTTTTGGTTCCAGACAGTACCTTTTACACAGAGGGTTCTACATGGAACCCAAAAACGGTTCTGACTGGATCCAAAAACGGGTTCTCCTATGGGGACAGCCGAAGAAGCCTTTTGGAACCCTTTTTTCCCAAGAGTGTACTCTACCTCATCCATTCTCTGACACTCATTTTCTAGTCTACAGTATAGTCAGTATGTTTAATATTGTAACTTCATAGGACATTTGTATCTTGAATAGAGTAATAAACGTGTAGGTAGTATATTGGTCATGATCCTTCTTGTTCTTTTCTTTGTATTACTACAGTAGTGTGCATAATGAATGGATTTGCAATCACATTAACAGAGTAGAGAATCTATGTTTTCATGGGGTCTTTTCAACTCAAAGCTTCTCTGAATGTCTATTCAAACTGATGTAATCGAGACACCGCATTGTGAAACTAGATGGACTAATGTATCCAACCGTGCAATCACGGCTTGAATATTGGCCTGTCAATATTCAAGGAAAGTTGTTCCTAGTACCTGCAATAATGTGCACAAATGAAAACAAATCTTATTTTAACGGACTCCAAATGTCAAGCAAAGAGAGGTTAATCCCTTCATTATATGTTATCCTCTAACACTGAGTTCAGTTGCTTACTGGGAATAAAGTCAATCCAAGTACATGAGATGAAAACTATTTATTTAGAAGGTGCTAATTATATGGTCAAAAGGGAAGGACACTTTTCCTTGCTGGGTTCTTACCAGCTTGAGCAGAATGTGAGTGTGAGCTCCCTTACAAAGAAAAACATGAAGAAATCCTGGTGTACCAGTCAAAATTTTGGACACACCTACTTACTCTGGGGCGGCAGGTAGCCTAGTGGTGAGAGAGTTGGGCCAGTAATTAAAAGGTTGCTAGATCGAATCCCTGAGCTGATTAGATAAAAATCTGTCATTCTGCCCTTGATCAAGGCAGTTAACCTAATGTTCCTAGGCCGTCATTGTAAATAAGAATTTGTTCTTAACTGACTTGCCTGGTTAAATACAAATCCATTTTTTTTTTACTGTTTTCTACATTGTGAAATGATAGTGAAGACATCAAAACTATGAAATAACACATATGGAGTCATCTAGTAACCAAAAAAGTATTAAACATATTTTATATTTGAGATTCTTCAAAGTAGCCACCCTTTGCCTTCATGACAGCTTTGCACACTCTTGGCATTCCCTCAACCAGCTTCATCTGGAATGCTTTTCCAACTGTCTTGAAGGAGTTCCCACATATGCTGAGCACTTGTTGGCTGCTTTTCCTTCACTCTGCGGTCCAACTCATCCCAAACCATCTCAATTGGGATGAGGTCGGGGGATTGTGGAGGCCAGGTCATCTGATGCAGCCCAAACTATGAAAAACACCCCCAGACCATTATTTCTCCTCAACCAAACTTTACAGTTGGCACTATGCATTTGGGCAGGTAGAGTTCTCCTGGCATCTGACAAATCCAGATTTGTCCGTTGGACTGCCAGATGGGGAAGCATGATTCATCACTCCAGAGAACGTGTTTCCACTGCTCAAGATTCCAATGGCAGCGAGCTTTACACCACTCCAGCCGACGCTTGGCATTGTGCATGGTAATCTTAGGCTTGTGTGCGGCTGCTCGGCCATGGAAACCCATTTCATGAAGCTCCCGAGAAAACAGTTATTGTGATGACGTTGCTTCCAGAGGCCATTTGGAACTTGGTAGTGAGTGTTGCAACCCAGGACAGACGATTTTGTTATTTTGTTATTGGTATGCGCTTCAATGGTCCCGTTCTATGAGCTTGTGTGGCCTACCACTTCGCGGCTGAGCCGTTGTTGCTCCTAGACATTTCCACTTCGCAATAACAGCACTTAGAGTTGACTGGGGCACCTCTAGCAGAGCAGAAATTTGAAGAACTGACTTGTTGTAAAGGTTGCATCCTATGACAGTATCACATTGAAAGTCACTGAGCTCTTCAGTAAGACCATTCTACTGCCAATGTTTGTCTATGGAGATTTCATGGCTGTGTGCTCGATTTTATGCACCTGTCAGCAACAGGTGTGGCTGAAATAGGAAAATCTACTAATTTGAAGGGGTGTTTAAGACATACATCTTTCACAACGTCCAGCTACATCTTGTCCCCCATCCAGGGACAGACCCTGCTTAGCTTCAGAGGCAAACCAGCAGTGCTATGCCGTGTGCTATGTTGCTGGAATGAACGTGCCAAAACTTGCAAATGGAAAAAAGGCAGCGAAAGCTAAGGACAGTGTAACATAACCAAAGACAGGGAATATTGCAGGGAAAAGGGAGGCGTTTTATTTCACCCAAACAATGGTACAACCTAATTAACATAATAAAAAACATCCCCATCAAAATCTGTCTGTTTAAACTAGAGATATGTTTTTTTTGCATGGGCTGCATCTCAATCCACAGCATCTGCCGATATCACCCTTCCGCATCTGTGGTGAAAGGTGGCAGAGCTAGAGCTGTGTTTGTCAGACCATGAGACATCCCGAAAATCAGTCTTGTCGCATAAAAGTCTGTAGCATCCAAACGGTTTCGCCTACAAAGCACCCGACTGAAAGCTGAGACTCTCAGGAACATTATGGTTTTCTCCGTTTTGCTCTCGGATGCCCAGAAATCTCACAAGACTCCTCTTCTGCCAACTTATTTCTGTAGATTCCAAACAGTTTAGGCTACAAACTTATATGAATGGAAGTATATATGGAGATCGTTTAGTGCCTAAAATAAGCGGATAAATACATGTAAAAAATACACTACTTTCTCTCTCTCTCTCTCTTACACACACTCATCCCGATGGGTGTACCTAAGGGCCAGAACTGTACAGATAGCATGTCTCTACACACTGTTCTAACTACACCCTGTGGCCTGCCTCTTGTCCCCTGTGGCATATGCTGATAAATTGAGAGGATGTTCAAAGTGTGAGCTCACACACCTCCATGTGAGCAGGTTTATCTGCCACACACACATCCATACATGTTCATATAGACACACACTCATTCTACTGCACCAATCTACTGTACCGTATAGGGACAGATTAGTATGTGTTTGCACCACTATAAAGTTTGCTCAAATCTACTTTGAATAACTGTAGAAAGACATTAACTTATTCACAGTTTCCCTCTCCGTGTTGTGGGCAACAATTTTAACATGAGGCACAAATCTCAAATTCAGAATGAGTGCATTATTAGTAAAAACAAAAAGTAGCTGTTGAAGAATTAAAGGACTGGAATCAAGATGGCCCAGGGTTGTTGTTGAACATCTTTCATTATTAATTCATCATTGTATTGATTGCGTATTGATCTGGATAGGGGACTGAGAAGTGCTGTCTGACGCAGTATATTAGCAAACATTTCCCCCTTTGTATCTGTGTATGGGGGAGGTAAGGGACAGAAAGGTTTTAAGAGAATATATACATATATATTTACTTTTAATCTAGTCTGAGAGGAGGTAATTGGACATCACACAATTCAAAGAGAACGTGGAGGGAAAGGGGTCACAAAACAAAATGTTAACTAAGTAAAAACCTGATGAACCACATATCATCTTATAACCAGATAGGCCTATCATCTGCGTTAAGCAAAAGGTAACACAGCAGTCTTAATGGCTGAGCATATGACAGCATCCCAACATGTTCTCATGTAGTTTGAAGGTGTGGGTAAGAAAAGACCAGACTGATACAATCTGTTATTTAATAACTAATCATTGAGGTGAAACACAAATGTTTTATGTACAGATACGGATTCGCAACAATGATTTTCAGAAGAGAATGTATAATGCTGACCGGTGAGACATTTCCGAAGTACCTGTGGGATCAATTGGATTGAAAAGATGCACCATTGATTGCTGTTGTTGTGGCCACTCCCCAAGGACCCGAGACAATACATAACATCCCCTATTTAACCAGTATGATGTTGTTAGGGAGTTTACACGGTTGATGGGGTAAAAATGCATTGTAACATTCTTGTTGTACGTTGTTGTTACATTGAAGTAACATTGGTATCACAAATGGACATGATGCTGCATCTGCAATGAGGAAAGGGAAACTGAAGAGAAAATGAATTTGATTCCAAAGCTTAATGTAACCTAGCTATAGTAAGCCTTATACAATGTTCAGCACGATATGTCTAATTTGCAATCCATGCCTTTCCGTGAGCAACCCTGGTGTGTGTCAATTAAAGATCAATTGAACGCAGTGCACACAACTATCTATCTGAATAAAAAATGTATCACGAAGATGTCGGTCTAAATTCTATTGAGCCTCACATAGGCTAGGCTACCTATTCCACTGTTGTCGTAAACATGGCAATACCACACTTACAGGAGCCCTATTAGACAGTAGTGGTGGTAAACATATTGGAGCATGAATAATAGATAAAACACTCATATTCAAGAATATATATTTCAACATTCCTCGTTACAGCTGAGACGCAAACTGGCCACCCTGGAGCTTGCGTGTGACTGTCTCGCATTTCAATTGGATGCAGTTTTACTCGAAATACCAGGATATTATGTTTATTATGCACATTTGAGTGATATGAAAATAGAAGGATTCCTTTTCGGATAAGGGAAAAGCACGCACACAACACTGTATGAGTCGTAAAGGAGATGTACGAGTTTGAAAAATTAATTAGCCAGAGGTTTCCATCGTTGCAACGGAATAACATCGGGAGATATTTTTAGCATCATCCTCTGCACCTGCAGTGACGCTTTCCCAACGCGCGTTGTTAGACGAGAGAAGGAGCGACACCCGTTGGAAACAACGGCGGCGGTAGATAACTTGAAATGAATAATTAGCTTTCACGCCAAAGTACGGAGTACCAGTAGACCTACCACACAAACTGAACTGTATTATATTGCGTTGGGCATTGGTGTGTTTTAAGAAAGGTGACTTAAGCAAAACAAGTATAGGCTACACAAAGACACCAGCATGCGGCTGCCTCACTACTTTACTCATATGCCAAAAGTAACGTTACCTTACAGCAGCAGCATAGGCCTACTATTCTGGTATCTCCTGGGTGCAATGCTTATGAATAATGACTGAAACAACAGTAGTAGTTCAACCATACCTGAACTCTGGAGCCAGGTTGGGTTTGAGGCCATAGAAACCAGCTGATAGGGTCAAAAGCCACTGCGGGATGAAATTCCCGTGTTCACACTCCAGGTATGGTGCTGACCATTTGATATGGGATTTGTCAGGTATGAAACTCTCGCCTCTTTTCAGAGAAGCGTCAACTGATGTAATGTCTTGGCTCAACACCCTTTTGTGGAAGTGAGGCTTCTTCTTGTCTTTGATGTCGTGGTACCACTCTGTCTCGGCCGTTCTGTTTTTGAGGTGATGGTGGGCCGTGCTGGAGAGATCCTGGAGAACTATCTCGCCCCCTGCTCTCGTAGCTTGGAGAAAGACAGAGGGCCCCTGGGCAGACGACTCAGTGTTGAATATGACCACGGCCCTGTGGATCTTGGAGTCCCCCTCCAATATACTCCTGACCAGCGCGTGGTACCACTCAATGTCTCTTCGGAGACTCTGCTCCCTTGACCTGTTGGCTTGCAGTATCATGTTTAGGAAGTTAGTAGCGTGCATCACAGTGTCTAGCACGCTGTGCATGGTATAATGCGGGGCCGTATGAGACCTTCCTCGCAGAGCACTGAGCTCGTATCTCCGTGAGCAGTTGGCATGTTTTAAGGTAGTAGAATCCCCTGTGTGTAAAAACGCCGTAACGACCCGAGGAAGATGCTCCTCAATAGTCTGCGGCAAGACAGAGCGCTCTGTCGCGCCTTTTGGCAGATGAGACGCACGAAGATGTGCTTGTTGGTACTTGATATGAGTGTTGTAGATCGGCTGCTGTGCTCTGATATCTCGCTCGTGCTCTGGCCACTCCACATGTCTATAATTTGATCCAATAACAAATCCCACTTGCAACAGTATTGATAAACGGAAAACAGCCATATCCCCAATCATTTTACAGATGTTTGGCGACTGGGTTGATGCTCAGCAAATGATTGCGTTGGGCACCATCGAGCGAGCCAATTTCTCAATTACAATTTTTTTTCACCTGTAGATATTCACGCGAGTTCCACACTTAGCTCCTGAAAATAAGATAACTATTTTGAAATCTCTAATCAAATCCCTTATTTTTTCTCCAAACATATGTCACGTTTGGCTTGTTATTGTGTCTCCCGCTTGCAGCTGTTTTATCCTCTCTGATTCCGTTTGGTAAACCAATCTAAATAACATCCAACACGGGCTTGGGTGTTGCTTGGCGTCCTCCTTAGACTGTGATGTTTGTACACAGCCTGAATTGAAACGGGGAAAAAATCCTCAGATTTTTGGAAGCAGCGAGTCAGTACTTCACACTTGGGTGACAAACACACTCCGCCCTCTTCCGTCCACAACAAGCAGTAACTAAACCGTGGGGACATCGGGAACCATTCGTTCTTAAAGCCCGTCTCCTTCATTATCTTATAGGATTTCTAAAGTGCCCTTGATTCGCGTATGGCCGTTTCCTCTGTCAATCATTGCAATGGGAGCGCGGGTTAGGTGGAGCGGCGAAGGAGCTGTCCAGTGCTGAAAGCTGCGCTCGAGAAAAACAGGCAAGGAAAGGAGTCGCTCGCTCAGCAACCTGTGATCTCTCCCAGATGATGATTTTTAGAGGGAGACTTTCGGTTATTCTAATCTTTAATAACGTTCTAAAGATAGGTTTACATTATTTGGGGATTTTATTGATAAAGGTATTTTGTCGTAAAATACGCGGTGTTTATTTATTTAGGCTAAGTGTTATAAACGACGCTGTCCATAGGCTAGTCAACAGGGATAACAGCAGAATTGACTACAAATTGAAAATGTAGACGTTGTAGGAAGAGTAGATTGTCAGTTGTGGGTTAAGATTGTGAGTCAATCTGTTGAGGCGCTAAAGCCTACTCTATAATAGGTATAGGCTACAAATGGATTGATGATTAATGCTAAAAACATGCCACAGCGCAGATTACGTTGCTTTCGTCTTTATTAATAAATCCGTTAGTGACTACAGGCCTAGGAGGCAACCACAATGTAGGCTAAATACAAAACCATTCATCACAAATTGATTAGATACATTTGAATACATCTTGAAAGATGTCACAATGGCTGAATTTACACAGGCTACCGAATTCTGATATTTTTTCCACTAATTGGTCTTTCGACCAATCACATTAGATATTTTCAAATCAGATCTTTTTCAGAACTGATGTGATTGGTCAAAGACCAATTAGTGGAAAAAAAAGGATCAGAATTGGGCTGCCTGTAGACGCAGCCAAAGTAGGCTATATGGCATCGAAATTGTATTGTATCCTTTCTGCCTCGCAGACAAATATGGTCCAAGAAAAGGCGATGAGGGACCACCGGAAAATAGAACAGGCTGAATGTAAAACGTTTCAAGTTGTGAATCATGGTGCAATGAGTCATTGCAGCTGCACGACCGCTTAATCCGTTGGCTCATGTCTGTAAACAAGGTAATATCAAATAACAAACGACTTCATCTTTCTTTGGACTTGCGTCACTGGGTCATGTGGCACAAAACAGATTTTTCTCGTTTTAGACATCCTAAATGAATTCTAGGGCGTGGCTTGAGTTGCACAAGTACACACTGTCATATTATGCAATGTAAGTTTCACTCCTCTTTATAAATGAAACAATATGTGAGACGCAATTTGCAGTGAAACACTGTCACACACATAATGGCCAACATTCTCACTCAATTCCATATCCAGTTTATATGGTAATGGATTTTGTACTACAATCAATGCATTCTGTGCCAATAGTAGTTGTTTCTGTGTGCCTAATATATACCTAGATCGTCTGGAGCCTATGCGGGAGCTCTGTGCCTAAATACAGGATGACGGGAGATGAAGTCAGGTTACTAGTAAAAAATAACGTTTCTCCAAGGACGTCAAGAAATGACGTGAGTCTGTGATATCTTGTTGGCCATAGGGTGTCACTATAACCCTCATAAATGTTTATGGGCATGAATATTTAAAGTACATTTTTCGCTTCATCAACAACATTCCTTACAACCAAGACCATCAATACAACAGTCAGGCATTCACAGCACATTTCCTGTCACCTTTGCATCTTAGTCTTTTGACACCTTTTCAATGGGTCCCGCTATCCTCACAATCAATCAAGTTGTCAATCAAGCTATAACTCTCTAACCTCATGGGCGGTACAGTATTCTCAACAAGATAATAAATAAAGAAAACATTCAAAGAATGAAGCCATTTCTATGAATTTGCTAATGTAGCCGCACACCTTATTGATTATAAACTAATCAGACTAATAGAATAGAACAGAATATGGACTCCAGTTCTACTTTAGACCTCTTGTGAGGCATAAAATGAGGTGAAGCGTGCCTTGAAGCATGTTATATTATATCCTGCCAACAGCACCTTGCAAATTCAGACTTGTATTTCCCCCACAATCTACTATAGACCTGTGCACCTTCCAATCAATAAACTCATCTAAAGTATTCTGTGGGTCCCTCATTTGTGTTATTCAAGTAAGCATCATTGAAAGATCATTGCTTCATTAACTCATGTGGACCCTCTGTCTATCTCATTGCATGTCTTTCACCCCCCCCCCCAAACACACACACACACACACACACACTCTATCGCCATCTCTCGCTCGCTCTATCTCTCTCCACCCCCTCGCTCTCTCTCCACCCCATCCCTCCTTCCCTCTTTCTATCCATCCCCCTCTCAACCTCCCCCTCTACCTCTCTCTCTCTCTCTCTCCTCTATCTCTCTCTGGGGTGTAGGGGCATGTCAAGTCACGCTGTTTGGGCTGAAGGCATCTCATCCAGGGAGGAGGCTGAGGCTGGGGGAATACAGCCGTGACGGAGGGGAGGGAGGGTGTGTGACAGCTGGGTGCTGGGGTGCTTCCTGAGGACCACTAGGGAACTAAACCCAACATCCAAGACAGACTTATGGATCAGCAGAAGCAGATGCACCCATTGTTATCAGCCACATCTCAAACCTCTGCTTTTCCAATATATTGGTTGAGGAATTGCATAAATTGTGTTTCAGTTCAAAATAACAACAGTATTCATATGAGGGATGCAATGTAAATGTCACAGATAAGCAATTTGATACATAAGCAAACACATATACTGATACATTCATTTTGAAAGAGGTCACCATTATGCCATTTTATTTAAGCAATCAGGCACCATAGTCAGTGCTGTATCATGAATACAGTCACAGGTAAATGGCATTGTTCTGCTCTGGGCCATTCAACCCATTTACCTGTGACTTCATGATACAGCACTGCCTCGTGTGCCTTAATGCTTTTATAAAACTGTTACCATATTTAAAATAACAATTCAATAGATATTTTAATTAAACCGTTCTTTTTGATAAGTAATTTCATACAATGTCATTCTTCCACCAGAATATGTAGTCCGAACAAAAATCTGGTTGTAAATTATTTTGGTTTAACGATCTTAATTATTTTCACATAGTTACTATGCAAAAAAATAATACAATCCGTTCTCAACCAAATTGTTGCTATGCAGGCTGGACAGCTAATGTTTTTGTCACTTGCTAGCTAGCTAGCCAACTTTAGCAAACTGAGTCACTCAAACATTGAACCTAGAATGACAATATACTAGCTGCATTTTCGTTTGTCTGAGCTTTTTTTCAATTGGCATTTACTTGGATATGTCCATGATAATGACGTTGATGAGTGATTTCCACTGGCTCAGAAAAAGTTGTCTCGTCCTGTCTCTTCTGGGTACTGTTCACTCTGGACAGAGGTACAGAGATCCAAAAGCAAAAGTGAAACATTGTTTCCGAGGCTCATATTAACCCCCGCTGTGCCAAACTAAATGCTAGCCTGGAAGTAAGGGGAAATAATGTGCGAATTGGGATAAACACAAGAGAAGATTCGAACAGTAACATGAACATGATATTCTTATTGCGGAGCAGTGATACTTTTCAGATCGAACCGTTATCAGGCATATGTGTGTCTGTGGCGGCCTATACAGCACGGCTTGGAACGCTGCTCGTCCAATCACCGTCCAGGATCCAAGCAACCACTTTTTATAACGGTAGCTATTAGAAATGCTATACTGTGTGGTTCGAGCCCTGAATGCTGATTGGCTGAAACCCGTGGTATACCGAATACCACGGGTATGACAAAACGTATTTGTACTGCTCTAATTACGTTGGTAACCACGTTATAATAGCAATAAGGCGCCTCTGGGGTTTGTGAAATATGGCCAATATACCGCATGGCGTAGTGCCTAAGAACAGCCCGTAGCCGTGGTATATTGGCCATATACCACACCTCATTGGGCCTTATTGCTTAAGTATGGTGTACATTTTCTAGACAGATTGCTCAATATCTTCACACCCAGACAATCAAATGTAAACCATTTCAAATTATTTATTCTAGACAGACAAACTGAAGTTTTAAAAAAAAAAAAGTCTCTTAAAAATACATGCCAGTGTTCAAAGTACACTATAATTTATCAGAGGACCTTAATGCAGAGTAATTGGCACTTTGAGAGACATTTAAGTCCAGATCTCTCTGACCGTTTAGAGATGGAAGTAATGTATTTAGCCATTTCTCCTGGAATTGAAAAAGCTGTAAGACTTGTATTGATAGGTAATTTAGCTGATTTAGTGATCTAAGACGTCAGGTAATTGTTGTAAATGTCACACCAGTCTTCACTTTGGCTCCCCCTCCTGTCCAGCTCAGGCGTTCGGCGTTGCCAGCCTTCGAGCTGCTGCCGAATCTACTGCTGGCAAACGCCCTTCATTACACACACCTGGTTCCAATCCCCACTCTATCACTGTATAATTACTCCCTCTGCCATTTATCTTTGTCGGTCATTGTAGATGTTGCTTATTTTCCTGAGAGGAACCTCTCCTACTATTTCCTGAGTAATTTATATCTTGCATTTTGGGTTCGCCCTGTGCCTTTTTGTTTATGAAGATATATTTTGAGCACAACAGTGTTTGGGTTTCGTCCTGCTTTGTTCTAGGGTGATTAATAAATTCAGCAGTTCTTAACCTGCGACTGCCTCCTGCCTACTCCTCTCTACACCAATGACAGTAAAATAACCTTTTAAAGTTGTAATAAAAATGTCAACAAAAAAAAAAGCAAGTTTCTTAGGATTTCTACTTGTGACACAATTGGATATCATTTAAACGGGGCATATGAAGCAACCTTTATTTGACATTTCGAAAAAGGACACAAGTCAACAGATACAAAGTACAAAATGATTAGATTTTGTATACCATATTAAAAGGTGAAAAAAACATAGACAAACCAAAGAAATACAACTGTAAACAGCACCTTAATTGACACACATGGTCAATAATAACTTCAGTGACAGATCTATCAAAACTGTACAGTACATGAAGACGTCCTGGGCTGGTATCACCATAATGCCTCATGGGCAGTCAGGGTCTGTGGCCCAAATTGCGTGAGACATATGGTTTTTGTTTTGTATTACACAAATGTGGGTTTTCTGTGTACATATTGTGTGTTTGTCATTGCAAAAATTATCAGTAACATATACTTTGTTGTCACAGGCTACACACTTCTTGTCAAGCTTCATTTGAGGCATAACCCCACTCTTAAAATCTTTTTTCAGATCACATTTTTGTTTTTCTGAGTTGGATGTGAATAAAGTTAGAAACACTGGGAGGAAAGTGATGCCATGAATGAGCCCAAAAAGCATTACCAAGCACATAATCTTAAAAAATGTCCTGAAAATATGATTCTTGGAAGCAGCCAAAACCACCACACCTAAAATGGTCGAACTAGCCCCTTGTACTATGGGATAGCCCAAAGTAAAGAGAGCATCAACAACTCTTTCATTGACACTCAATTTTTTGCACGAGACAAAGGCGTAGGATATATGAGCAGAGAAGTCAACGGTGAAACCAATGCAGACAACAAGAATGATCATGGATATGGAGTCTAGATTGACGTCCCACAATGCCATGAAACCAGTGACGCCCACAATGACAGAGACGATAGAGAATGTCACCCACAGAGAACAGAGAGGGTTTGGAATCAGTAAAAGGGCGATAATCAACATGACTGCTGTCGTGACTCCAATATTCTGGAGGGTGCCACTCACTATAACAGCATACTGGTCATAGTAGATGAATGCCGGGTGGTAAACCATCAATGGGACAACACTACAACCTTCTGCTGTTTCTTTAAGGCTGTTCACCATTTCAATTTCCATACTGGCATTGACTATATGAACAGTTTGGATGAAGAATCGAGAAGCATGGATAGCGTTACTGGTGAAGTTCACATCTTGCTTAAAATCAGGGTACAAATTTAGAAATAAAAATAAATTTGCACTGAATACAATTTCATCATCAATGTTTAAATGTGTACTTCGTGCATAGCCTTCATAGTAATCTAGCCAGGATGTATACAAATCATCCGTAATAAATTGAAGCTTCTTGAAGTCATCCATGCAGGAGTGGAGTTCAGATCGTTTGTTCTTATCCCAATATGGAAATGTCTCACTGACAATTACCATGACATTAGGACCATAAGTAGAGAAGTATTGCCTGTCATTGTTATAATACGGAATAACATAAGAGTCATCAGCCGCCAAATCACGAAGATCAATTCCTTGCTGTATTTGAAAACACCCATAGATGCTTGCTGCCAAATACCCAGCATAAATAAAGATTACAATTACTTTGGTCCATGGTTTTGTCAGAAAAGGACCATAGTATTTCTTAAAGAAATGATTGATTGGTTGTTCTTTCTCTGTCCCAGTGGCTTTATCATAGTTCCCTCCCACACAACACATACTATACCCATTAGAACATTCTTTGGGATTCTCAGATGGGATCTTTATGCAAGTCAACCAGTGTCTGTTGCTTCTTTCTCTCCTCCCATTCAATGCCAGGAAAGCTCCAAAGAATGTGACATTGTAAATGTAGCAAAATATAATGGCAGTGCTTGTATACAGGCAGAAATATTGTACTGACAGAAAGTCGGACGTGAGTCCAATGTAAAACCCAAGGATGTCAGTCAAGGTGGTGATGGTTATAGACATGGCAGCTTCTTTGTAGGTGTGTGCCATGCGTTTCTCCACAGGGTCTTTGACATTGGTCTGCTGCCAGTTTGACACCATAATGAACATGTCATCGACACCAATTCCTGTAAAGTATACATGCTGTTGTCATCTAGTGAACAGAGTCAGTTGGAGCTTTGAAATGCATTTAACCTGACATTGAAAATTGACTTATTATTGACTCCATAAATGATCTTACCAAGTATAAGGAAAGGACAGTTTGCTACAGTAATGACAAAGGGAATTCCAATGTAAAACATCAATCCAAATGAGGACAGCACAGCCAGGCCAGCAGAGAGGACACCAATAGCAGCCACCCACACTTTGTTCCTCACATTGTCCACCCTACGACAAAATGGTTGTCATCCACAAACAACCAAATTTACTTGGAATGATCAACAGTTGAATAACAATTTACCATACTTTGACAGCGACTGGTCAATTTGGTCAACAACAGCAAAAAATCTGCTTACCTTAGGCAAGATATGACTGAGAAGGCGATGGCAAGGGCATATGTGGCTGAGAACAATGGAATCGCGTCTGTGGTGTGTTTTTCTATCTCCTCCTGCTTCGATTGTGATGTATAGTAAAACACCTACACAATGAAATGTTCCACGGAGAAGCAACTGTTAAACAATATATATATATATATTTCAATATAGGGCCTACTTAAAAGTCAATCATCAACAAGAGCAGTATCGTAACTGTGGTATAGAAGATTCCTCTGGTTTGTAAAGGACAAAGAATGTTATATTTCAAGTGCTGTAGCCATGCCACTACTGTACTTGGTAACACTTTACAATATGGTTACATACGTTTGAATTAATTCATCAATGTTTTAGCATGAGAAAATGATTAACAAATACATTGAAATAGCAATGTTCTGAAAATATCATCCATAGTTTATATTCAATTTGTCATATACAGTGTCTCCATGAAGTATTCAGAAACCTTGACTTTTCAAAATGTTGTTACGTTATAGCTTTATTCTAAAAATTAATTAAATAAAACAAAATCCTTAGCAATCTACACACAATACCCCAAAATTACATAGTGAAAATTGTTTTTTAGACATTTTTGCAAATGTAAAAAAAAATATATATTAAAAATATAGGAAATACCATATTTACATAAGTTTTCAGACTATTTGCTATGAGACTTGAAATTGAGCTCAGGTGCATCCTGTTTCCATTGATCATCCTTGAGATGTTTCTACAACTTGATTGGAGTCCACCTGTGGTAAATTCAATTGATTAGACATGATTTAGAAAGGCATACCACTCTCTATAAAAGGTTCCACAGTTGACAATGCATGTCAGAGCAAAACCCAAGCCATGAGGTCAAAATAATTGACCGCAGAGCTCCAAGACAGGGTTGTGTCAAGGCACAGATCAGGGGAAGGGTACCTTCAATGTCTGCAGCATTGAAGGCCTCATTGAAGTATTTTAAATCTGTCCGCCTGGCCAAACTGAGCAATCGGGGGAAAGCGCCTCGGTCAGGGAGGTGACCAAGAACCCGATGGTCACTCTAACAGAGCTCTAGAGTTCCTCTGTGGAGATGGGCGAACCTTCCAGAAGGACAACCATCTCTGTAGCACTCCACTAATCAGGCCTTTATGGTAGAGTGGCCAGACGGAAGCCACTCCTCAGTAAAAGGCACATGACATCCCGTTTGTAGTTTGCCAAAATGCACCTAAAGTACTCTGACCATGAGAAATAAGATTCTCTGGTCTGAATGCCAAGTGTCATGTCTGCAGAAAACGTGGCACCATCCCTACGGTGAAGCATGGTGGTGGCAGCATCATTCTGTGGGGATGTTATTCAGCAGCAGGGACTGGGAGACTAGTCAGGATTGTGGCAAAGATGAACGAAGCAAAGTACAGAAAGATCCTTGATGAAAACCTGCTCCAGAGTGCTCAGGACCTTAGACCGTGGTGAAGGTTCACCTTTCAACAGGACAATGACCCTATGCACACAGCCAAGACCATGCAGGAGTGGCTTCGGGACAAGTCTCTGAATGTCCTTGAGTGGCCCAGCCAGAGCCTGGACTTGAACCTGATCGAACATCTCTGGAGAGACCTGAAAATAGCTGTGCAGATACTCTCCCCATCCAACCTGACAGAGGTTGAGAGGATCTGCAGAGAAGAATGGGAGAAACTCCCCAAATACATGTGTGCCAAGTTTGTAGTGTCATACCCAAGAAGACTCGAAGCTGTAGTCGATGCCAAAGGTGCTTCAATAAAGTACTGAGTAAAGGGTCTGAATACTTATGCAAATGTGATATTTCAATCATGTTTTTATTATAAATTAGCAATAATGTCTGTTTTTGCTTTGTCTTTATGCGGTATTGTGTGTAGATTGATGAGATAACAATAACAATGTAATCAATTTTAGAATAGGGCTGTAACATTACAAATTGTGGAAAAAGTCAAAGGGTCTGACTAGTTTCTGAAGGTACTGTAGCTAGCTAGCTTGCTGCAGTTCTCCAGTCAATGTTTAGCTGCCTAGCAAAGTACATAGAGTTCTATATTTCAAGTGCTGTAGCCATGCCATTACTGAACATGTTAATGCTTAAAATAAGGTTACCGGTACATACAGTACCAGTCAAAACTTTGGACACAACGACTCATTCCAGGGTTTTCCTTTATTTTTACTCATTTCTACATTATAAAATGCATTTTATATTTATATTTTATATTGCCTTGACGACAGCTTCGCACACTCTTGGCATTCTCTCAGCCAGCTTTATGAGGTAGTCACCTGAAATGCACTTCATTTAACAGGTGTGCCTTGTTAAAAGTTTATTAGTGGAATTACTTAATGCATTTGAGCCAATCAGTTGTGTTGTGACAAGGTATGGGTGGTATACAGCAGATAGCACTATTTGGTCAAATACCAAGTCCATATTATGGCAAGAACAGCTCAAATAAGCAGAGAGAAATGACAGTTCCATGTTTTTTTTCTGTAAAGGTGACTGCAAAATGCTTCTACACCTGCATTGCTTGCTGTTTGGGATTTTAGGCTGGGTTTCTGTACAGCACTTTGTTACATCAGCTGATGTAAGAAGGGCTTTATAAATACATTTGATTGATTGATAATAGGTTTGGTTTGCTCCTAGAAGAAATCCGTCTAGGCGAAACGAATGTCTGTGCCTCCCATACTCCCTTAAAGGCCTTCGCCTGAAAAACGAGAAAAAAAGCGACAATGTTACTGTTTGTCCCTCTTGAGGCAAGGTAGCTACAATTTTGTCAGTACACACTTGCTTAAAAGATTATGTAATAATCTAAGATAAATCAATGAATCTGTAATTAATTTAGACTTTTTTTGCTGAGTAAGTCTTAGTCGCGCAATTGTACGTACATTACAACTAGTCGCATTTCATGCAATGACAACAAACACTTTATTGAAGAATTCCGTCCATAGTTCCCACTCCTTTTAACAGTAGTACTGTTGGCGAATCACCTATGAAGGGGCGTAGACTTCTGCTACCGAACCTTGACTTGACTCAGTAAAAACACCAACTAAAAAATAGAAATGCTCAGGGACACTTGACATAAATCCTATTGGGATTTGAAATTGCGACTGTTTGGTCTGGAATGCATTAGGGGGTTTCGCAGTCTGGTGGGTTTCCGTTTACCCCCTTAGTTGGATTGTTTGAACTGGTGCGATTCCGGAGCGCACTAAACAACACACCGCGTGGTTCGCTCAAACAGGGTGGTCTCGGTCATGTTCAGTTCATACAATGGTTCGGTTAGCTGTAGGTGAGAATGCAGTCCGGACCAAACACAGGAAAAGAATCAGAAGCGCACATTATTATTGGTTGTTTGACTGGGAGCATTTTATTAAATACACGCAGCATCATAACTTGATATCTCTGAAACATTCAATGAGTAGGAGCTCATTTATGAGCGCATCCGATGCAGATTAAGGGATATGGGGGCTATACCGGGATAAAGGCTACTGAATATAACCTATTCACCTTGCAGTGAGAGCGGCTTTTACGCTCCCGCACTATGTTGAAAGACCAGAGCGAAAGTAATATAAAGATTGTAAGACAAGTGATGCTTCATGATAATCATAAATTGATTTAACGTGATTATGTTTGTCCAATAAACAAACATATTGCACGAACGCGTGATTTTATTTAGGATTTTTTGTTCGTTTGACATTTTTGGGAATGTGAAACCAACCAATTTAAAAATCACAAAAATACAATGTAACAAAGAGTCAAACTCTGATTCGAACTATAGCTCAGAAAATGCCCTTAATGTCTCATTAGTGCCACCACTTGTTACCAAGAACAGACATTCACCTGCCAGTTTATTAGGTGCACCCATCTACGACCCCCTTTTGCCTACAAAACAACCTTTATTCTTCGGGGCATGGATTTTCGAAGTCGGAAACGTTCCACATCGATGTTGGTCCATGCTGATGGATGGCACTTTCCTCTTTTGTTCTCTATTGCTCCTCTATTGTTTCTCAAGCAAGGGGGAGGCCGATGACATCACAAATACCCATCAGACCTACTCCTCGATGTTTGCATCTATTTTTCTCAAAAAAATATTTTTACCCTTTTTGTGTGTGCACTTTCCTGTATTTATACTTGGGTTATAGTTTGTCAACAGTAAAAGTAAAACAAATATTTAAATATTGCCCATGTTTTGTGAATCAAATTGATAATTGTAAGCTTATAATGGCGTAGTTGGTAGAGCATGGTGCTTGCAACGACAGGGTTATGGGTTTGTTTCCCATGGGGGACCAGTACATACATCTTTGCACTCACTACAGTAAGTCACTCTGGATAAGAGCATCTGCTAAATACAAAATTATTAGTTAATGCTGATTTATGTAACCTTCTTGTGAAGTACTACACCAGTACTTTAAGCTTGTTTTCATGATAACACTTTTTTTCAATTTTCTGTAGTCAGATTTGAGGAGCAACTGATTACATGTAAGTTACATGTTACATGTAATCGGATTTATAAAAAACTAACTGTAATCAGTTATGTTGCCAGCAAAAATATTGTAATCAGATTACAGATACTTTTGAAAAACTAGATGATTACTTCTTGGATTACTTTTAAATTCAGAAAGGATGTTTGTGGATTACATCTAGAAAGTAACCTCGCCAACCCTGTCCGTTGTAATGCTCTCATAAGGTTGGCTAAAGCTATAGTACATATATGCTGTTATTTCAATGACATACATACCTTAATATTTTCATTGTCTCTCTCATCTGATAGGATCCTTTGGAATTCTTTTAGCCATGCCTCAGCTCTGGTGGAGTGACTTTCCAAGAAGTAGAAAAGCTTTACAGCTTTGGCACTTTTGACTTCACTTTTGACATTTACTTGAACCCCACCTATTGCAGATCCCAGAAAGAGTTGTCTTGATTTGTGTGTATATAGAGGGAAAGTAATGTTTGTCTGCTCAATTCTACTTGCATTGAAGTCAATAATTTCTAAAATCTCATTTGACACACAATGTCCATTTGTCTTTGCACATAAATGGCTGAACCTCAACTCCCTTTGGTCTACATCAACTGAGATATCTTTAACCTTATCGTTCACTTTAATAATGTTCTTCAAATGTTCTGTGCATAGAATATTTGATTTGTCATTGGATACCACGATGATTGATGCGTAATTCCCTTCTTCATAGAGCCTCTGGCTTGAGAACTCTGCGTCGTCATTTGGAAAGTTCTCTTTGACAAAGGCCCTCGCAATCTTTGAGGGTCCACTCCTCGGTGTAAATTGTCGTTCAATGTCATTATCCTCCCTGTCTTTCAGAAAATAAAACCCTCCTCCCAGAATTCCGGATACTATTAGAGTTATAACAAAAAAATAGACCGGGTAGGTGCCAACAATTCGTCCAAATCTCTCAAAGAGATTCGACAAGGGCTTCTCAATGCAGTCTGTACGTTGGCAGCCCATCCTATGACTTGAGCTTGTTCTTCATTCAGGTACAGTAGAAAGCTGAGGCTGCTGGTGGCCTTTCTATAACTTAGAGACTGGTTAAAGACTGACAGGCATATTTAATCATAAACTGTACTCCTACAGTACACCTTACCTTTCGGAACAAGAAAGGTTGGGTTGTTTGCAAATTTAGATAAAAGAATAAAAGGCTTTAATAAAAATAATACAATTGTGGAAAGTCAAACAACTTCCCTAAACAAATAAGAAAACTATACAAATATCCCCCTAAGGAAGTTGATCATAGGGCTTGGGTTACTACAGGTTACACTTGAGAAAGAACACAACATAGTCAATATTTTGGCAACGTAACCACAGAGATTACATGAACGTCAAATACATTATTTCACTTTTTTTGTATTTTATTTAACTTCTTTGATTAAAAAAAGTCATCCAAAGGTCGTACTGGGAGTTTTCTTGAGGTACAATTGTGTAAGAAGTTCACAACTAAATATCAACTGATACCTATAACCTATTTAACATTAAATGGGTAATTTCACTGATTCATAGACTGTTCTCTCTGCTACCGCACGGCAAGCGGTACCGGAACGCCAAGTCTGGGACCAAAAGGCTCATAAATAGCTTCTATCCCCAAGCCATAAGACTGCTGAACAGTTCATCAAATGGCTACCCTGACTATTTGCACTGACTCTCTGGCTTTATGCACACACACTGGACTCTACCCGCACACTCAGGCATACTACACTGACCCTCCAACACACACATACACACACACACACACACTACATACGCTCACACACATACACTCACACACACATGCATAGTGACACACTCACACACTTTCACACTCTTCACTGTTGCTACTCTGTTTATTATCTATCCTGATTGCCTAGTCCCCTTTACCCGTACCTACATGTACATACTACCTCAAGCACCTCAACTACCTCGTAACCCTGCACATTGACTCGGTACCGGTATACTCTTTGTATATAGTCTTGTTATTGTTATTTTATTGTGTTACTTTGTATTATTTTTCAGCACATTTTTCTTGCTTTATAACTTTGCATTGTTGAGAAAGGGCTCGTAAGTAAACTTTTCAAGATAAAGTCTGTTGTATTCAGATTATTTTTGTGTGTGGATTTGATTTGATTCGGTGCCTTTTGAGAATACAACCTGATTAAAAAATATATATAATTACATTCTGTCATAAAGAGCACATGTTCAACTTCATAAAAAACATGTTTTCCCATCTCAAGAGGTTTAGTTTTTTTTTTTACTGTAGTAAGTGGCTATTAAGTGCCTATTTAGGCCCTACGGTAGAGCATGTAATGCCAAGGTAGTGGGTTTCATTCCTGGGACCACCAAGACGTAAAATATATGGACACATGACTGTAAATCACTTTGGATAAAAGAGTTTGCTAAATGGCATATATTATTAAGTGCCAAATAAAGTAACATGGTTGATCATTTCATTTTAGTAAGCCATGAATCCCCTCGTGACAGTGGGAATGGAAACTGGTTGTAATGCAACAGCCAGTTTGCTACAGCAGGAAAATAATCCCGCAGCAACAGGAAATGTGAATTATTATGTGGATTATAATTAATGGACTTTTGATACCATGTACATTTTTCATAACGGAAAATCAACCCTGAAAATTCAAAGTGAAAATTACAAAATTTAGAGGCCTTTTTCATCTTCACTACAAGGTTATTTTGCGCAGAGAGGTTACTATAGGTCAGTGGTAGTCATTGCGTGGCCCGCAGGCAGCACGCGGCCGCAAATCCTTAATTTGCAGTTTGCAGTCATTTTCCTATTTTCCATTCATAATGCATAACAATGATAGAATTTCAATTCAATGTGCTTAATGCAGACCTGAGTCACGTCATTGAGTATATATATTGTTCTCTGGGCGGCAGATAGAGGGCAGTATAGCGTAGCTGTTGAACAGAAAGGCCGAAATAGAACGTTTGCCGAAATAGAACGCAACTGCTCAGCTACAGCAACTGACACATTTGCTACAAGCTCATTTTGCAGTCTGGTCGACATGGATCGATTTATTGTAAAAAAATAAAATAAACGTAAATCTATTGACTATGAAAATGAGGGGGAAGAGCTGGAGAACAGCGTGACAGCTATGAACAAACAACCACCGGAGAACCAGGAAAATGTCGTCGGGGAAATGCAGCTAGCTAACATAGCTAATGTGGCTCCGATGGCTAAGAGAAGGATACGGTCAATTCAAGAAGAACACAGAAAGTTCCAAGAGAAATGGACAGACAAGTATTTGTTTGTACTGTATGATGGGACTAGCTCACTTGGTCTTATTTGCCAGAAGGCAGTCAATTGTTTTAAACAGGCCAATTTAGCGTGACATTTGCAGTTACACCACGCCCACTTTGACAAAGCAACCTCAGAAACAACCAAATAGCGCAACTCAAAGGACAACAACAAATGATAGACATATCTAGCACTGTTGCAGAGAACATTACAGAGGTAACGTATGAGATTGCTTGGATACTCGGAAGAAACAAGAAGGCCTTCACATACGCAGAGACTGTCAAAGAATGTTTTTTGGCCTCAGCCGAAATATTGTATGCTGATTTCACAAACAAGGAAGCTATTTTTAAGCAAATTAAGGGACTGCAACGCTCAGACTCAACCATAACAAGACTCATAGAAGACATAGGTGTAGACCCATCTATTCAGTGGGTCATATGATTGAGTGTAGTCTGGCCCAGGAGTGTGAAGGTGAACGGAAAGGCTCTGGAGCAATGAACCACCCTTGCTGTCTCTGCCTGGCCAGTTCCCCTCTTTCCACAGGGATTCTCTGCCTCTAATCCTATTACAGGTGCTGAGTCACTGGCTTACTAGGGCTCTTTCATACCGTCCCTAGGAGGGGTGCGTCACTTGAGTGGGTTGAGTCACTGATGTGATCTTCCTGTCTGGGTTGGCGCCCCCCCTTGGGTTGTGCCGTGGCGGAGATCTTTGTGGGCTATACTCGGCCTTGTCTCAGGATGGTAAATTGGTGGTTGAAGATATCCCTGTAGTGGTGTGGGGGCTGTGCTTTGGCAAAGTTGGTGGGGTTATATCCTTCCGGTTTGGCCCTGTCCGGGGGATGCCAACGGATGGGGCCACAGTGTCTCCTGACCCCTCCTGTCTCAGCCTCCAGTATTTATGCTGCAGTAGTTTATGTGTCGGGGGGCTAGGGTCAGTTTGTTATATCTGGAGTACTTCTCCTGTCCTATCCGGTGTCCTGTGTGAATTTAAGTATGCTCTCTCTAATTCTCTCTTTCTTTCTCTCTCGGAGGACCTGAGCCCTAGGACCATGCCTCAGGACTACCTTACATGAAGACTCCTTGTTGTCCCCAGTCCACCTGGCCATGCTGATGCTCCAGTTTCAACTGTTCTGCCTGTGATTATTATTATTTGACCATGCTGGTCATTTATGAACATTTGAACATCTTGGCCATGTTCTGTTATAATCTCCACCCGGCACAGCCAGAAGAGGACTGGCCAGCCCTCATAGCCTGGTTCCTCTCTAGGTTTCTTCCTAGGTTTTGGCCTTTCTAGGGAGTTTTTCCTAGCCACCGTGCTTCTACACCTGCATTGCTTGCTGTTTGAGGTTTTAGTCTGCCTTTCTGTACAGCACTTTGAGATATCAGCTGATGTACAAAGGGCTATATAAATCAATTTGATTTGATTTGACATCGGTAAACAACTGATTCCTGACATATCAATGGCTCCTTGTTTTAGTATTGCGCTTGACGAAAGCACTGATGTAAGTGACATTGCCCAATTATGTGTTTGTGTCCACTTCCCTCAAAACGAGTCGTTCAGAGAGGAACCTTTATGTTTACTGCCCCTTCAGGGACAAACACGAGGAGAGGATATTTTGAAAGCCCTTGTTACATTTTCTGCCGATAATAATATTGACTGGTCAAATCTGGCATCTGTGTGCACTGACGGCGCAAACAACATCTCGAGGGAAAGAGAAGGGACTCATAGGCCTGATGAGAAACCAAGAGGATATTCCCAAATTTGTTACGTTTCATTGTATCATTCATCAGGAAGCACTTGTGGCTAAACTCAAAGACTGTGACTTACAGAACGTGATGAAACAAGTCGTGCACGTGGTGAACATTATTATTGAGAGGTCACTGAATACACCAGGCAGAATACGGTGACTTGATATTTCACGTTGAGGTGAGATGGCTGTCTCGTGGCAGAGTTTTGGAAAGATTTACTCTCCCTGAAATCCGTGAATTTGTGGCAAGTAAGTCGAAATAGGAGCCAGAGCTGGATGATCCGCAGTGGATATTAAAGCTGGCTTTTTTAACTGACATCACCTGCCACCTGAACACAGTGAATCTCCAGCTTTAAGGGAAAGCTACAACTCCAGGCAAAATGCTGCTTGTGGTCACAGTATTTCAAAATAAAATCCCCACACTGTTCATACCTGACAGACAGTTTGTTCATTTCCCAAAACTCAGAGCAGTCACCACATACAAGCCAGACATACTGCAACATTTTAGCTCTGATGTATTTGTGCGTGTGTTGGAAGAGTTGAAGTTGGAGTTTGAGTCAAGATTCAAGGATATAATGGAGTGCAAGGAGTTTTTCAACTTCATTGAGACCCCCTTTCATGTGCCAGTGTCATCTCTGACCCCCAGTCATCACAGACCTCTGTCCTGACCGTGCTGGAATAGATAGTGGAGCTGCAGGCAAATTACACATGGCAAAGTTAACTAAGAGCAGGTGTTACCCATTTCTGGAGCCTTGTGTCAGACACAAAGTAACCACTTCTGAAGCAGTGTGTGCAAAAGGTGATAGCATTTTTTTGTCAGCACTTATTCATGTGATGCCACATTTTTAACAATGAACATTGTGAAACAAAAACAGAAACAGACTAATCAATGCACACCTGGATTGCCTCACAAGGATAGCAGAAACAGACTATACATTTAGAATGAATTCAGTCAAAGAGCAGAAGGGACATTTTTGCTCATCCAACTACTGAGGTATCCCTTAATATGGGTCTTATACATGTGATGTAGCCTATTTGATGTGTGTATATATATATATTTTGTGATGTGCTGTACATCAAATCAATTGCATAATTGATAATTGTTGACAATTGTTTGATAATTGATAATATTGGAAGAAAAAGTACAACAAATGAAAGATCTGCGCGACCCTCTAAATGATTGTCTCAACCCAAAGTGGCCCCCAGTGACTAACACTGCTATATGTTGTCAACAATCTGATACCTTCTTGTTCCAGTAAACATTTGAGTTGTCAGAAACCTGCATTAAGATGTGGGATAAGTAGTTTGTTTTTAGATCAAAGACAAAAAGTCCATTAACTTTCAAAATAAAGTTACTATGCACTAGCTAAGTACGAAATCAACGTTTGAGATTTAGATTTTTTTTAAATATTAAAATAATTATCATGGTTATCTAAATATTATATCCCAATAGTTCAATGTTTCCTCAGCTTTTAACCTTTTTTTTATTTAACCTTATATTTTACTAGGCAAGTCAGTTAAGAACAAATTCTTATTTTCAATGATGGCCTAGGAACAGTGGGTTAACTGCCTGTTCAGGGGCAGAATGACAGATTTTGTACCTTGTCAGCTCAGGGATTTGAACTTGCAACCTTTTGGTTACTAGTCCAATGCTCTAACCACTAGCCAGGGTAGCCTAGTGGAATTATTCAATTATTCAAAGAATTGTGCTGTACTGTATTCCCATGATTGATATTGTTCATGAATTATCGTTAGTGTATATCAATGCACTGTTTTCGAGACACCATCATTCAGGCAATTGAACAGTTATGTACTGATCTTATTATGCAAATATGAAGGTACAAACAGACTAATATAGAACAAGATGCCATATGTCAATACCTTCAACATGATCAAGTAGAAAATCCAACAGAACAAAGACCAGAAAGTCCGAAGATCAGCCATGGCCATCCTCTGCGTATCTTCCCTGCCTTGTGCCCACAACCACCCACACGTTTCAATTTCCAATTCCTTGGCATGGTCGAGTGCCAGTCTGAGGAGGACTGTTTTACACCTCTCAACCAGCCTGTCTCTATGTGGCAGTTAACCCTGTCAATCACCTGTCAGTCACCTGTCAGTCAGGCAGACACCACGTTCACCGAGACAGCTCATATTGCATTTCACACAGATCCATCTCACAGTCATTGATTTCCCAGACTCCATATGAGAAATGGATTCTTCTTTCCCTCGCCACAAAGAGAGAGTGAGAGGACTGATCGCCCCTGGCCTCGTCGGGAGAGGTTGAGGTTAGATGGAATCCACTTTGATACCATTCTCAGTCGCCTGGCTATAATTTTGTTCATCGTTAATTGGAATGTTGCTGTCATGGCTGTTGCTGAATGTGTCTGAATGATCCATGATGATTGTGTGTGTAGGTGTGCATTTACATGTGTCTGTTGGGTGTGTTTGTCTTTGTGTGGCCCTGTTTGTTTTAAGGTGCTGTTGTACTGTATGTCCGTAGGTTGGGTTTGCCATGTTCATATAAGCAGAAAGGGTGAGTAGAGCTACTCAAATGAAGGAAGGAAACAGGGATATTTTTCACCCAATGATCACTGGGAGCGTCCGGAAGATATACCGGAACAGTCACATCGCACATCTGAACATCTTGTTCACCTAAGGCTTCTCTACTAATTAGCAAAGACATTGATTCTCACCTGAAAATATCCCTTTGAAGTGGGTGGGAGAGAGAGAAAGAGAGAGAGAATCCAGATCTAAATAAAGACTTAACAAGCCTTCTCCTCCAAAAGATAATTTTTATAAACTAGTGATCATAGGAAGGATAATGTCAGCAGTTATTGTTATTTAGATTGTGGTGACATGTAGTTTATTTAGCCATCGTTCATTTAGACGTTGTTTGACTACTGGAACAGTCTAGAATGACAAGAATTGGGACCTATCTTAGATCAGATAGAATCTGCAAACAGGATATGGCCGCAGTGACCGGTTCACATACACACCAATATAGCCTATAAGGTCAAAAGGTCATCAATCCAAAAAGCATGAAGTATGGTCTTGGGCTCATTGTTGGCGGTCCTTCCACAGCATAATATTTGAAGTCGTTTGGAGCACTTAATAAAGTTGGTGACATTAAACCAAATAAAGTAAAGTTTAATCTGTGTATTTTCTGAAATTCCTGAGATAACAGAAGTGAGATTTAAAAAATGAGAGCAAGAAGTCCTTGTTTTTTTCCTCACTCTGCCAAGATGAGTAAGTCATCGTAACTCCTGGTGTCAAAGTCCCAGCTTTTTAATTACAAAGATAGAACACAGTTTAATAGATCTGCAAGGCCCTAACGAGTGATCGGAGTGGCTCTTTGAGTATGCCAAAGACTATTTGATGGTGAACTTCCCTTTGAAGTGGAACTGATAGCAGTGTCTCATAGAACCCACATAATGATGAACCCCATCACCTTGAAGCTTCAAGTACATATGTAGAATAATGTTGTGAAGAAACTTAATCTAAGTAAATGAAGTTAGTGACTGAAGTTACAGTGGGGTCTGAAATGATTGACACCATTGATAAAGATGAGCAGTACTACACAAATCGATTTAATTATTTATTTAATAACAAACTAAATAATAACACAGAATACACATACACACTTACATGAGATAAAAGTCCCTAGTGGACTGACAAGATATGACAGCTTGTTGCACATATGGAGAGGGAAGTGTCAATAAAAAGCGAGGGAAAGACAAAGAGAGTCAACTTATCGTTGTTACATTTGGAACCTACACTCAAAGGAATAGTAATACTTTGCACATGAACCACCACTCATTAGGATAAGAAGTGCAATATATATATATTTACGCGTAGCTGTCCTTGATCATCATCTATCTCTGTTGAACTCAATGACTCCTAGGGTGAAGTTGTCGATGGATGTTAGGCTCTGGTTTGTCTCATTTGGTGTAAGGCTCGGCTTGTTCACCAGAGGTCACAATGTCCTTTGTAGAGCTTTTCTGGTAGTGGAATGGTTGTTAGAAGAGATACTTCAGATGTACCAATGGTTGTCTGTGGGGATTCTCCTTCCCACCTTGTGTTTTTAGTCAAAGTTCTAGGACCACTTTAACATGCACAGCTGCAGACTGTGAATGTTTCTGGTCTCATAGGTGATTTTCTTCACTCGTGTTGAGGTTGAGAGCTTCAGAGATTCTAACAATTTCAACGTGTAGACTGCCGTCTCATGTCTTTTTGTATCAATGGTAGATTATTCAGGGTTCAGCTCCAGACCACTTTACATGCCAGTAGTAAGCCGGCAATATACGGGTCTCACCATTTTCAGCTGTGTAGCCACCACTCCACTCTGTCTGGTCTTTTAGTTTGAACCATTTTGTAACTCTCAGCTCACGCTGTATGTCGGCTGGTCTAATGTACATTTTGTTACCAAGGTTTTAATCCTTGGGTAAAAAGGGGCGTTCCATCATGCCGACACAATGTCTGTGCTCACTTGGGCGTGGTTACTGACTCACAAGTTTACATTAAAAACAATTCTCCTTTAGAAGGCTAAAATTACATTGCTATCTTCACAAATGTATATCATATTTAATCATATATTTTATACAACATTTAGGTCTAAACTTGATAAATAGAATGTGTACACTTGCAGTTACTTTGTTATACCATCCTTAACTTCTTTGGGACTGGGGGGCGGTATTGAGTAGCTTGGATAAAAAGGTGCCCAGAGTAAACTGCCAGCTACACAGGCCCAAAAGCTAGAATATGCATATAATTAGAAGATTTGGATAGAAAACAATCTGAAGTTTCTAAAACTGATTGAATGATGTATGTGAGTATAACAGAACTCATATGGCAGGCCAAAACCTGATACGAAAATCCAACCAGGAATTGGGAAATCTGAGGTTTGTAGGTTTTCAAGTCATTGCCTATCAAATATTCAGTGTCTATGGGGTCATATTGCACTTCTTAAGGCTTCCACTAGATGTCAACAGTTTTTATAACCTTATTTGAGGCTTCCACTGTGAAGGAGGAGAGAATGAGAGCTGTTTGAGCCAGAGGTCTGGCAGAGTGCCATGAGCTGATCACACGTGCGCCGGTGAGAGGTAGCTGCGTTCCATTGCATTTCTAAAGACAAATGAATTCTCCGGTTGGAACATTATTGAAGATTTATGTTAAAAACATCCTAAAGATTGATTCTATACATTGTTTGACATGTTTCTACAAACTGTAATAGAAATGTTTTAACAATTCGTCTGAACAAGTGATCGCGCATTATGCATTTGGATTACTGGGCTAAACGCGCAAACAAAAAGGAGGTATTTGGACATAAATGATGGACTTTATCGAACAAAACAAACATTTATTGTGGAACTGGGATTCCTAGGAGTGCATTCTGATCAAGATCATCAAATGTAAGTGAATATTTATAACGCTATTTCTGACTTTCTTTGGAAAATGGCTGGATGTTTTACTGTGACTAGCTCTGACCTAACATAATCGCAAGGTGTGCTTTTGCCGTTAAGCCATTTTGAAATCTGACACAATGTAAAGCTCTGGGTGTAGTGGGTGCGAAGTCAGGCGTAGGAAGCAGAGAGTACAGGGTAGTGCTTTTAATTGCACACAGGGCGAACATAAGCCACCCCACGAAACACAGGGTGCACACAAAACAAATGCCCCAAACCCGGGGACTCAAACAGTCCGGAGAAAAGCCCACAAACGAAAACATGTCAACCTCAAACGTGCACAGTAGCAACACAAAACAATCCCGCACAAAGAGCAGGCGGGCCTACTGGCTAACATAGCCCGACTAATCAGCCTACACACAAAACAGGTGAAACCAATAAACAGAAAGGGGAAAAGGGATCAGTGGCAGCCGGTGACGACGACCGCCAAGCGCCACCCGAACAGGAAGGGGAGCCACATTCGGTAGGAGTCTTGACACACAGCAGTTGCATTAAGGAGAAGTTTATCTATATTTCCATGCTTTAACACTTGTATCTTTTATCAATGTTTATTATGAGTATTTCTGTAATTTGATGTGGCTCTCTGCACTTTTACTGGATGTTTGTTTGAGACAATGCCTTTCGGATCATAACACACCAATTTCAAATGAAGTTTTTGGACATAAAGATTAATTTTATCGAACAAAACACACATTTACTGTGTAACATGAAGTCCTGTGAGTGCCATCTGATGAAGATCATCAAAGGTTAGGGATTAATTTAATCGCTATTTCTGATTTCTGTGAGCCCTCTCCTTGGCTGGAAAATGGCTGTATAGTTTTCTGTGACTAGGTGCTAACCTAACATAATCGTTTGGTGTGCTTTCGCCGTAAAGCCTATTTGAAATTGGACACTGTGGCTGGATTTACAAGGAGTTTATCTTTAAAATGGTGTAAAATACTTGTATGTTTGAGGAATTTTAATTATGGGATTTCTGTTGTTTTGAATTTGGCGCCCTGCAATTTCACTGGCTGTTGGCGAGGTGGGACTCAACCGTCCCACATATCCCAGAGAAGCTAATGACATCACAAAATAATAAACAACGTGACAGAATGATTCTTTAGACCAAAGTTCATTATCTTGGAGAAAAAGGTTTTGGTGGCAAAAGTCTCTCTGTAACAAAGAGATTTCAGTCTTCCCATACTAGAGAGCCAGAGGCAGAGTTTCTGCAAACTATTTATGACCGGCTGTTAAGTCATCAAACCAGCCCAAATCCCCCTTCTCCTCTCCTGTGGGAGAGAGGGGGCATCTGGCTATCAGCTGATCTGAGCCATTGTCAGCTGATCTGTCACCTTTGATCCTTACAAAGGAGAGAGATTCATGACAGGAGGTATATCTCGAGTGTCATTAGATCTAGATGATGAGTACCTTATTCAGAAAATCCCTGGGGTTGACAGTTCATGTCGTCTGACCCATATGGTAAATGGAAAGAAGGAAAAAGCCTATCGACACTTGTTGTTTGAGGAGACTACCTGCCCATGTGAAGCTTGGATATGTGAGGTATGCCTTGAAAGCATTTGTATCCAAACCACTACAGTATGGGAATTGCAAAATATATAATGGCCACATGTCAAATGTTTGCAAACAGGAGAAGTATGTTATTGAATCTGTGAATGGAAAATGTTTCAACTGTGGTGGGGATCATATTTTAGACTTCCTCGAGTGCCCTATTAGGATGAAAGAGATTGAGGAGTCAAGGATCAGGGATGTGCAGCAGATCTCCTGTGTGCAGGCAGTGAAGAGAGTTGAAGGGCCAAGAGACCACAATGCCGAAGAAGATATGGCTATGGATGCACAGCAACCAGCTGCAAATGTTTTACGGCAATCAAATGATCGGGATACCCTCATTGTGAAGAAGATCGATTTCATAGCCACAGATATTAATTGTACTGCACAGCTGGACATCATTATATCTGCAGCTGAGTAGTTTTTGGGGCTCCAAGACTTCCCAGCAGAAGCACTGTCGCCAGAAAATGTCCCGCTCTCAGAGGATCCTTCTGAGCCTGTGTAGGGATCTGATTAGAATTTTGGATTTTAAAAAAGCAGGTAGATTTGGTTTAGTTTAAATGTATTTTTGATAGTTTATATGAATCGTTTTTACCCCGCATTATTTCCTATTTGGGATCTTTATTATGCAACAGCACAGTAGATAGCGGAATGCACATCCAAATGTTGCGAACGCCATTATACCAGAGAAGAAGAAGGCATCATTCCACTTGCCAATCAACATTGTCCATCATGTTCGGTTGGTGTAGGCACTGCAGTGTTCAAATGCTAGTCGGAACTAGAAGACGTTTTCGACCTGCTAACTGATTGAACACAGCAAGTGTATAACTACAACCTGTTAGCGAGTCGAAAATGTAGGAGTTTCCTAGTTCCGACTTGCACGTGAATGCAAAATACTTCCTGTTGTTGCATGCATGGTCTCATCAGACTAGTATGGCAAAATTTTATTAGATCAGATAGGGATGTGCAACATAACGGCCACTTCATAGGATGACACATAAGTATAGGCTAAAGGGATTTCCTATAGAAAAAATATATGAGCCTTATTTTTGATTAGTCTAACTTTCCCACTGCAAGGGCACTTCTGGAAGCTATCAGACCCTTGGAAAATAACTTCCCCATTCCAAATTATCCCATGCAACTATATCCCTGACCAATTTGTGATTGGGATAGGTATAATGTTCTAATATAACATTTTTATTTTCCAAATTAGAAACGTGTTAGACTTAATACATAACCATTTTTATCTTTTTACAAGCTGCCTTCGAGCAAGCAAGCCAAGCCTTCTCCAGCGAGCTAGCAGGACTGAACTGTCAAAGTCTAATGTGATTTAAGACAATAGAAAAGTTATACTTATAAGTGTGCATCAAATAGTCTTGTCTACGCCTAATTTTGTGTGCCTATTCATATAGATTATACAGTGAGGGAAAAAAGTATTTGATCCCCTGCTGATTTTGTACGTTTGCCCACTAACAAAGAAATTATCAGTCTATAATTTTAATGGTAGGTTTATTTGAAGAGTGAGAGACAGAATAACAACAAAATAATCCAGAAAAACGTATGTCAAAAATTTTATGAATTGATTTGCATTTTAATGAGGGAAATAAGTATTTGACCCCCTCTCAATCAGAAAGATTTCTGGCTCCCAGGTGTCTTTTATACAGGTAACGAGCTGAGATTGGGAGCACACTCTTAAAGGGAGTGCTCCTAATCTCAGTTTGTTACCTGTATAAAAGACACCTGTCCACAGAAGCAATCAATCAATCAGATTCCAAACTCTCCACCATGGCCAAGACAAAAGAGCTCTCCAAGGATGTCAGGGACAAGATTGTAGACCTACACAAGGCTGGAATGGGCTATAAGACCATCGCCAAGCAGCTTGGTGAGAAGGTGACAACAGTTGGTGAGATTATTCGCAAATGGAAGAAACACAAAATAACTGTCAATCTCCCTCGTCCTGGGGCTCCATGCAAGATCTCACCTTGTGGAGTTGCAATGATCATGAGAACGGTGAGGAATCAGCCGAGAACGGTAAGGAATCAGCCCAGAACTACACGGGAGGATCTTGTCAATGATTTCAAGGCAGCTGGGACCATAGTCACCAAGAAAACAATTGGTAACACACTACGCCGTAGTAGACTGAAATCTTGCAGCCCCACAATGTCCCCCTGCTCAAGAAAGAACATATACATGCCCGTCTGAAGTTTGCCAATGAACATCTGAATGATTCAGAGGACAACTGGGTGAAAGTGTTGTGGTCAGATGAGACCAGAATGGAACTCTTTGGCATCAACTCAACTCGCCGTATTTGGAGGAGGAGGAATGCTGCCTATGACCCCAAGAACACCATCCCCACCGTCAAACATGGAGGTGGAAACATTATGCTTTAGGGGTGTTTTTCTGCTAAGAGGACAGGACAACTTCACCGCATCAAAGGGACGTTGGACGGGGCCATGTACCATCAAATCTTGGGTGAGAACCTCCTTCCCTCAGCCAGGGCATTGAAAATGGGTCGAGTATGGATATTCCAGCATGACAATGACCCAAAACACACAACCAGGGCAACAAAGGAGTGGCTCAAGAAGAAGCACATTAAGGTCCTGGAGTGGCCTAGCCAGTCTCCAGACCTTCATCCCATAGAAAATCTGTGGAGGGAGCTGAAGGTTTGAGTAGCCAAAAATCAGCCTTGAAACCTTAATGACTTGGAGAAGATCTGCAAAGAGGAGTGGGACAAAATCCCTTCTGAGATGTGCAAACCTGGTGGCCAACCACAAGAAACGTCTGACCTCTGTGATTGCCAAAAAGGGTTTGCCACCAAGTACTAAGTCATGTTTTGCAGAGGGGTCAAATACTTATTTCCCTCATTAAAATGCAAATCAATTTCTAACATTTTTGACACGCGTTTTTCTGGATTTTTTTGTTGTTATTCTGTCTCTCACTGTTCAAATAAATCTATCATTAAAATTATAGATTGATCATTTCTTTGTCAGCGGGCAAATGTACAAAATCAGCAGGGGATCAAATACTTCTTTCCCTCACTGTATATTATCATAACACATTGTAAAGAGACTGCTTTTTAAACAACTAATGGGAAAACATCAGTTAAATTATTTGAATTCCATTTCGTTCATTTTTTTTCTTCTGTGAACTCAATGTGCATATTGCATAGTTTCTCTACAGATAAATTGGATCCAGCCTGAAATATGCTGTCAATCCGGAAAATGTGAAGAACTTTGAAAGTTCTTTCAAGTGCAGTTGCAAAAACCATCGAGCACTATGATGAAACCGGCTATCATTAGAGTTACCAGCCACAGAAATTGCAGCTCAAATAAATGCTTCACAGAGTTCAAGTAACAGACAGTTAGCAAGTCAACATCAACTGTTCAGAGGAGACTGCGTGAATCGGGCCTTCATGGTTGAATTGCTGCAAAGAAACCTATAGTAAAGGACACCAATAAGAAGAAGATACTTGCTTGGGCCAAGAAACACGAGCAATGGACATTAGACCGGTGGAAATCTGCCCTTTAGGCTGATGAGTTCAAATTTGAAATTTCTGGTTCCAACCGCCAGGTCTTTGTGAGATGCAGATTAGGTGAACGGATGATCTCTGCATGTGTGGTTCCCACCATGAAGCATGGTGACGTGATGGTGTGGGGGTGCTTTGCTGGTGACACTGTCAGTGATTTATTTCAATCAAACAATCAAATTTATTTATGAAGCCCTTTTAACATCAGCAGATGTCACAAAGTGCTATACAGAAACCCAGCCTAATACCCTAAACAGCAAGCAATACAGATGTAGAAGCATGGTGTCTAGGAAAACCTCCCTAGAAAGCCTAGAGAGGAACCAGGCTCTGAGGGGTGGCCAGTCCTTTTCTGGCTGTGCCAGGTGGACAGAGAAGGCCAGATAGAATTCAGTGCACATGTAACCAGCATGGCTACCACAGCATTCTGCAACGATACACCATCCTATCTGGTTTGCGCTTAGTGGGGCTATCATTTGTTTTTCAACAGGACAATGACCCCACACACCTCCAGGCTGTGAAAGGGCTATTTGACCAAGAAGGAGAGTGATGGAGTGCTGCATCAGATGACCTGGTCTCCACAATCACATGACCTCAACCCAATTGAGATGGTTTGGGATGAGTTTCCCTCGATCCTAACTAGTCACCCAGTCCCTGACGCTGAAAAACATCACCACAGTGGCCTCCTGAATGGCGCAGCAGTCTAAGGCACTGCATCACAGTGCTAGAGGCTTTACTACAGACCTGGGTTCTTTCCCGGGCTGTACCACAACCGGCTGTGGCCGGGAGTCCCACAGGATGGCATTGTCCGGGTTAGGCTGGGGGGTTTACTTGGCTCATTGTGCCCCAGTGACTCCTTGTGGTGGTCTGGGTGCCTGCAGGCTGACCACAGTCGCCAGTTGAACAGTGTTTCTGGGCGGGTGTTAAGGAGCGCGGTTAGGCTGGTCATGTTTCAGATGATGCAAGATTCCACCTTTACCTCTCCAAGATCCTGTTGGGGAGTTTCAGCGATGAGACAGGATTGGAAAAGGGGGGTAAAAAAAAAGGTTTTCTCCAGACATGATGTTTGGCATTCCGGCCAAAGAGTTCAATCTTGGTTTCATCAGACCAGATAATATTGTTTCAAACGGTCTGAGAGTCCTTTAGGTGCCTTTTGTCAAACTCCAAGCGGGCTGTCATGCTTTTTACTGAGGATTGGCTCCGTCTGGCCACTCTACCATAAAGGCCTGATTGGTGGAGTGCTGCAGAGATGGTTGTCCTTCCGGAAGGTTCTCCCATCTCCACAGAGGAACTCTGGAAGTCAGCATTAAATACATCAGTGAATACATCAGTCTACGCCATTTAGGAAATAAAAGTTGTTTGTGATCGGGTTGACGATCATCTTCTAAAGTTAGATTTGTAGCCCTCCATTTAGTATGATTTGTATGCTTGTCCATCATCCATTTTGTATGATATTGTAGCAATCCTCGCTATATGAGCCACATTACAATTCCCGTTAAGTGGGTTAACCCTATTGGCGCGATGCGTAGGGTGTTTGCCTTTCACGACAAAACCCCAAGTTCGCTTCCCTGTCCCACTGTTCGCTACGTTGGTATCCGAAGTGGGATGGCGGCCGTGGAGCCATCGGAATGCACTGCTCTGGATGTGTGAGGTTAGTCGGGGCACAGGTAGCCTTTACTGAGAGGGCAGTGTATCGATCCTCATTACATGAGCCACATTACAATTCCCATTAAGTGGGTTAACCCTAACAGAAAGACAGCACAAACCATCATTTTGATAGTCAACTTTTCATTTGCACTGTTCTTCAAGTAAATTACCCTTTGTAAAATGTTCTGTGGAAATTGTTAAAAGTAGTCCTTGTGTATAGAGTTGTATGGTTTTTTAAATTTTACAATCATTGGTTTATGTTTGGAATACATTTTAAAGGAAGAATTCTGAGTATCTACATCTTTCTGTCACTGTGGAATTGCCCCATCCGGACACACCCACTCTCTCAAACCAAGGGTGAGGTCAGTTCGATTCAACGTTTGCTACGTTGCGTAAGTGTTTGTATTGAGTGAAACGTTTCCCCAAAACGGTGTGTCAATTCTTTATAATAGCCTTTGAGGTACGTTTGCTCCCGTTTGGTGGGTGTGGCGAGGTGTGGTCTGATCGATATTGATGTGACTGTTTAAAAATGCGAAACTCGTGCAGCACACACCATTCAATCTCCCGCTGGGCCACCGTAATCACACTGTTCTTCAACTGGTCATTTAGTACAGTACCATATCCGTACAGCCTACACATCTCATGGAACCATGGATTCCAATTGAATAACATTAAAATAAGGAATAACACAAATGTATGAATAAAATATAACATATTTTGAGAGAACTGCTATCACAGAACCATAGCAATCCCCTCTCTCATTTCCTAACCTCTCTATCCTTTCTTTTCTTTTTTCCTTCATGGCGAATGAGCAGTTTCCATTATGCCACAGGTCCACGTTAAGGAGATGGAAACAGGCTGGCACCTGCAATTATCCCTGCTCACCCAGCCGTGGGCCGTTAGGTGCTGAGGAACAGTTCTCTCTCTCTCTCAGACACAAACACACCTCCCCCACACCTTACACACCTGCCAAAGAGCCTGATTAATAAGACTGCAGCACTGTGTAGGTTTCTGTGTACACACGCATGCACACACGCAAGGCGCACACAGGCACAGATGTAAACATGCATGTATCACCAACACATTTATTGCTATAGGCACATATAGTACGGTTACATACACCCTTCAGTGCACACTAACACAAATACAGTGTGGATAGATACAATGGCAAACTCACAAATAATGTGGACAGAGACACACACACAAACAGGTGCGCATTCACTTGGCACCCAAACAGTCTAACCCATAATTTATCCTAATGTCCCCAGTCCTTTTCTCTCTATCTATCTCCCTCAGGCCCAATAACCCAGGTGCAGAAGCCTTTCATTGTGACAAGACAAATAGATCACCTTAAACCAGGGCCCTCCGTTCTCTCTCCATTTCTCACACATTCAAACACACACACAGTTCTGTTGTGAAGACAGTTGATGTGGGAGAATAACAGAACTCTACAGAGGGAACTTGCCAGATGTTTCCATACAACCTGTGTTGTGGCAAAATGTGGACATTTTAATTGGTTAGCCTCAGAATACGAATAAAGATCTTAACTATCATGCATCTGTGTAATGATAAGACAACGCATAACGCAAGGCAAACTGCATTCGACGGCTGAATAAATGTAGACAAGGCAAAGAAAACAAACAAGCTCTTCACTATTCTGCCAGAGACAGTGATCCAAACGAGAAGGCAAGCCGGAGAAGTGCTTCATCTAACGTGGCCTGAACCTCGGTCTATTTTAACAACTGCAGTCATAAGCAATCCTGGAGATCTATGAAACATATCTTTTCCCTCCCCCCTCCAGCTGCTGAGGCAGCACCTGCATGGATTTAAATGACTCCATTGATATCCACAGAGACGGATTCATTTCTGTCCTCTCTATCACCTTAGATGGAGAGAGGTAGGAGAAAGTCCCCCAGCATGAAATGATCATTCATTGCGTGTCGCCTTCCAGAATGGCCAACAGTTCTATTTTAAGCTGGTCGAATGTTAGCAGCACAATGGGAGAGGATTTGAAGGCTGGAATAGTAGAAGAGTAAATTACATGTTCCATTCGATATTTTCAGATCATTTCCTGGTTCACTCCAAGGTTGAATACACATGCGTTGTTGGACCTAGGTTGACTTCTGATAATGAGGTCATACTGATACCATAGTTGACTTTGAAACCTTGAACATCATACTGACTTATCTTCTATTAATCTTTTAGGTGTTAGGGGGAAAAATACTGATGCCCTTCCTCATTCCATTTCTGTCTATATGGAACCTGAACAGGAAAAGCAAAGTCACTTCCTTGTGTGTCCCTATTGTTAATCCTCTTCATGTGTCATGTATCACAACCAATTTCAGCACGGGCCTGAAATTAACTACGGTAGAGTCAAAAGAATGTAAAAATGACAGAAAATTAGGCTTAACATTTAAATACAAATGTAAATAGCTTTGAAACCTGACTCTTATTTCTTGGCTTGACAGCTAATGTACTAGTATGAAAGAGCTGAGGGATAGTGCAAACAGTAAAAGGATTTTGTGCCGCAATAAAGGCCAGCGGTGTTAGTAGAAGCCTAGTTAATGAGTGTGTGGACATTGATAGGAGGTTCTCACTGCCTCTCCAACTTTCCCCAGCAATTACTGGACCATGAACCTCATCCAGATTAATTAGCCAGGTTTTAATGTCACGAGGAGAGATCCGCCATTATTCTTCGGCAGCACCTCAGCTATTCTCTATTCTCGCTTCTCTGGAAGTGGAGGATGAGGGTGGTTCTGGATACAATTACCCTCATTCTCAGAGAGCAGTTTGGTTTGTTTACTAGAGAAATATATTTTCCCAGCAAAATGTGTATTTCTTATTTATGGATCACTCTGACTGATGTGTAACTGTTGTTCAGTGGATGAAGCTATACTCAAAAACCTTCATAACCAAAAGAGAATAATGACTTTACACAAACAAACATTTAATACCAATGGTCAGATGAATATCAACCTGAGTATGTCCTTCGTGTTGTTGAGGATTGTAATATGACAGTTACATAACATAGTATATACAAAAAGGGAAATGAACATACATTTGTCATAAATAAATAAACAAGAGCAAATCAAATTGTATTTGTCGCATACACAGGTTTAGCAGATGCTATTGCGGTTGGTAGCGAAATGCTTGTAACAAACAGCACATCTGGGTTAAACCATACTACATGACAAACACGAACAAGCATATTTAGTTCTATATATAGTTCTTCCTTTGGCACAAGGTAATGACTCCACAATTTAGTCTCATGTATTGGGCCGTTGGGGCTAGTTAGGAGCGTCTGAACCACGACTACATATCATGAAACCTGAGGGGACCTCTTGGCTGCATAGGAGCAATGTGGTAAATATCACCATCTAGTGGGTACAAAAGATTTATGTTATGACATCTCCAGTTGCTGTAGAAACATCACCTAAACCCAAATCCTGTCAAATAAGGAGATATATTGCACAATTCACAAGACAAAAAAAAAAAAAACCCACATGAATTCATATGATTTATAAATTAATGGGCTGACTTTCATTTCAACTGCCGTCCTCAACACACTGAATGAAAATAAAAATGTACCACCCTACCCCAGAGTCTTTACCTGTTTGTTTATCTGAAAGGGACCTAAAGAACTTTCAAGAAAGAGTCTTGAATCATGGATTCCACCTCCTCCACTAACACACTGAAATCTGCTTGACACACTGTATGTTCTCCTCTACTGTTTTCCTTCAGGCACCGAAGCATGTTTTGGTGCATCCGAGGTGTGGACGCTACAGAGGCCAGCTCCCTCAGCTGGTCCACAGGATCTGAGGGGTTGTAATGAGTGTTCGGGCACCGCAGCGCTTTGAGGACGGTGGGGGCAAACTTCCCGTGGTGCGCCGTGGAGCAGATCACCACTGGACACCATGGGTCCTGTAGCCGGTCGGCAACCGCCTTAGCAACGGCGGTGTGTGTGTCCATCACGTAACCAGTTTTGGTGTGAACATTTAGGATGGCAGCCAGACATTCCTCTTCAGAGCACCAGCCAGCCACCACCTCCTCTTGGATCTTTTGGAGCAATGACTCAGAGACTTTGAAGTACTGGTCTTTCTCTAAGCGCGTGAACAGATCTCTAACAAGACAGCCATCACCACCTGAGGTGTGGTAGAGAAATCGCTCCAGGTTGGAGGATTTGAGGATGTCTATGGCTGGGGAAAGCGAGGCAATGAGGGGCTGGTTTCGGAGATCACACACCCCTGTCGTAATAAAGTCAGAAACGATTCGGTTTTGGTTGGAAGCGCAGATGATTTTTCTTATCGGGACTCCCATTTGCTTAGCGTACAGGGCTGCCATGGCATTGCCAAAGTTACCGGTAGGGATGCATACATCGATGGGCTCTCCGAACTTGATAACCCCATCTTTGAAAAGATCTAGATATGCTGAGGCGTGATAGACCACCTGGGGAGATACAGGAGGTAAGGAAGTAATGCTACTTGAGCTGTACAACAACATACCAAGACATTAGTAGCCTAGACTGAATGAAATGAATAAATAAAACAATTGTTTAGAATAGCTATATGTATTTAATGTTCATGTAGAAAGTATTCCCCCCTACCACTGTATAAAATTAAGATGGGGTTGTTAATCCCCTATAATACAAATAAAAAAATAACATACATCAAGCACATTTTCTGAGCCTTAAAAACACAAGTACTACTGTGTCATCTAACAGCAGGACCTCACCTGTGGTAGCAGCCTTCCCCAATTAATGGAGTTAGCAGTGCTGAGGACAGTGCCATACTCCACAGCCAAATGCCCCGTCAGACCTGAATCCCCAAACATGGTCTTAATGGCCCTCTGGCAGAAGTCAAAGTCGGATAGGACACCGACAGACCTGGCGTTGCCCTCTTTGTAGGCTGTCAACTGTCGCTTCTGGATCTCACTCACTCCTTCCTCTGGGAAGAACACCAGCACGCCGACCCTCTGCCGGTCCAGGTCATGAAGGTTGCCGAACCCACTCAGCACTGCACTGCCGGTGTCACCGGATGTTGCCACAAGGATGAGGTAGTTGCACATTTGTGGGAGACAATAGGCGAAGAGCTGAGGCATCAACTGCAAGGCCAGGTCTTTAAACGAAGCAGTGGGGCCGTGGAAGAGCTCCTGCACAAACTGGTTATGAACTAGGTGTTTCACCGGTGCAATGGCCTCGCTGGCAAAGTTAACCCCGTAAGCTCTGAACACCATTCTTCTGAGATCGGTACCAGGGATGTCCATGGGGTGTATGCACTTTTCAAGCATGGCTAAGGCTCGTTCAGGATAGGACATTTCTGCTAATCTTAGCCATTCTCGTACGTCGAGCTTCGGAAAGCTGTTTTGGGGCACGTACAGTCCACCGTCGGGAGCTAACCCCTCTAAAATAACGTCACTGAAGTATTTTGAATCACTAGATGATCCGTTCTCCCTCCTGGTTGACACAAAGGTCTCCGATTTCGAGTTCTGGTATCTCTCCACAGCCTGTAGCACCTTCTCTGCAATCTCCTCAACAGTATCTCCAGTCCCACAGAGCACTCTAGTGTCAAGCCATTTCTCATAAAACTGCTTCCTATAGTGTAGAATCTGCCTGATGGGTACCCCAGCCTCCTGGCCCACAATCCTGTTCACTTTCATCCTAGAGAGCCTCTGTATGATGTCATCGGTGGCTACATCCAGATACACTACCAGTCCAGTGCGTTTGAGGTGCTGCATAGCCCCAGAGTGGAGTGGGTTGGATCCTGTTAAGGAGATGACACTACCAGAGGTGGATAATTTGCACAGAGCCCGACCCTCTTCTTCCAGGAAACGTTCCCCTCCGACCTCGGCCAGCTTGTCAGCCACCGGCATCTTCCATGTCACCTCCAGGATATGGTCGTCCACGTCAATGACAGGCACTCCCAGTCTATGAGCAACAACACGCCCCACAGAGGTTTTTCCTGCTCCAGGCAGACCCATTAGCAGGATGTTTCTGTCCTCTATCTGGGGTACAGTAGAGAGCCACGATCTGGATATTGGGAAAGGGCTTGTGCTTGTCCGCCATCTCACAGCTTTCAGAGCAAGCTGCCGTGTGTTGTTCAACACTCCCATCGCTATAAACATTTTCACCCTTTGACGGTAGGCTACTGGAAGCATTTTGATGTGGTTGTTATGTCAAATCTGTAAGACAGATAAGATGAGACTGATTGTACAGGGTTAATGACATCAAATAATAACAGGCAATATGTTCAGTGATGCAAGTTCCTTGTCAGGAGCTGTTGAAATGTAAAATGTATGTAGCTACTGTACATGTTGATAACAGTTACTAAGTTTAGCTGTCGCTAAGTCACTTGACCAGTGTGAATAATCATTTACACATGTTCTATTGCCCTTTTCATAACAAAGTGCTTCAAAAGCAAAAACACAAACAAGCAATACATCATCATAAGTAGCCTAGCTACTGTATAGTTAGGCTACTCATGATTAAGTATTGATTGACCCAACTATACAGTAGCTAGGCTACTCATGATGATGTATTTAGTTGACCTAATTACTGTGTAGTTAGGTCAACCAACACATAATGATGAGTAGCCTAGCTACTGTATAGTTAGGTCAACCAATACAGGCCAAGTATTTGAGTGCCAAAGGTGGAGAGGGACAGTTCATGGCTTGATCAGAGGAAGGTAGTCAGGGAGATGGTTGGTGAAGAATATGATTGTACATTTTTTAAAAGATGAATAGATCCTAGCTATCAAACTCTAGGCGGTATTCTGCCTTCTCCCTACAGTTCTCAGCTATCAGCTGTCACAGTGGACGCATCATAATACCCATAAAAACACAGAAATGGTTCCAATGGTTTTTCCTCCATTCATTTTTACAAAGAAATGACAATTAATTGTGCATTTGGTGTAGGCTTAAGTTGTGACGTTTTGATAGCCGTGTAATTATTTTTCGGGCAAGGTCCCGTTTTGTCAATGTATTAGCCTCAATTTACAAAAAAAAAATGTGCATGGCTAATTATTGATAAAAGTTTAAAAAGTTAAAGCGATTTTTTATTATTATTTTACCTTTATTTTACTAGGCAAGTCAGTTAAGAACAAATTCTTATTTTCAATGACAGCCTAGGAACAGTGGGTTAACTGCCTGTTCAGGGGCAGAACAACAGATTTGTTCCTTTTCAGCTCGGGGGTTTGAACTTGCAACATTTCGGTTACTAGTCCAAAGCTCTAACCACTAGGCTACCCTGCCGCCCCAGATTTGCTCAGTTATCAAAACGTAAAGCCAGGGCAAGCCTAGATGAAACAGACCTTATATGAAGTAGTTCTAAAATCCCTGATGGAAAAATGTATGTCGGATAAACAATTGGAACCATCTCTGGGTTTAATGACTCATACTGTGGTAGTCAATTTGCTTTGTCCATAAGAATAATCCCAATACTGGGTTAAAGCTGCAATATTTAACTTTTTTGGGGGGGGGGACACACCGAAACTAACATAGAAATAGATCTGTCAATCTCATTGAAAGCAAGTGTGCGAAGCAGTAGATCTGTTCTGTGTGTTCTATTTCTATGCTTCCTGTTGAGTTTTGTTTTTCCATATTTTACTTTTGGTGTTGTACGCAAGCTTCAAACAACTGAAAATACAATATTTTTGGTTATGGAACAGATATTTCACAACAGTTTAGATGGTACAATGATACTCCACATTATACTAGCTTGTTGTCACAAACTGGAATTAGGAAAAATATTAGAATTTTAGCAACAACGAAATGGTTGAGCGATTTCTGCATAGTGCATATTTAACGTTAAGAAACGTCAATAATCATCGCTTGTAACAAGGCTTTCGAAACATATAGCAGTTATCTTTCATCTGCGAGAAAGCATCCTTCAAATAAAAAAATATACACTTACTGTAGCAACTTTGCACAGATCCATACAGCTATAGATGCCTGCCTCCCATCCAACGAAACTACATTTCTACTACACTTCTGAGCATGTGATATAGCTAATTAGCACGTGGTCGCTCCCGTTTTCCGTAAACAAGCGCTATAACATGGTGATATGGCCGTATGGGAACACAAACCACCCTATCAAGGGGTTTCATTTAGCCTTTTCTTTAATGACTATTTCTCGCTTATGAAAGATAAGGTCCTTATGCTTCCAATACCGTACCGCAAGCGATGCGTGTTCATTCATCTTCAGATCGAGCGTCAGGTATCTTAACAAAACACCCCACTAAAGAAGCCGCCTTCGTCAAAAGACTTGTGTAATGTAATGGAGTCATGATCAAGGGCTAAATAGACCCGATAGGGTCAATACTTACATTTCTGTCTTCTAAAACACTGTTCTGTTTAACACATAAATTTGGAAATAATTTCGTTTACCCATCTACTGTTTCTAGCTGGATAGCTAGGTACAGTAGCTATGTAGATAACCTAGCGACAGCAACTTGTATATCAAGAGATTGCTCTCTGATATTATGTGACGCATGCATCAGTCGATAATGACTTTTAATATATTTTATACACTTGGTCCTACCTGTATTATATTTTTTACAGTATCTTTTACAGTATCTTAGCTAGTAACGTTTAAGCTTCTCGTCAGCAACAACAAAAAGGTACTTCCGGGTCACGGAATTTCGGACATTTTCGAAATAAATGTCTCCCACGTAATAGTAGAAAAGTGTCAATTACCTGTATTATTAATTATACAGTATATTACAAATGATTGTCTAAACATTAACAATGAATCATATTTAAGTGACATTTGCATTAAATGTATGTTTTAAAACAAGTTCCAAGGTCAAAGAAATTAGGCTGGCCTTTTGCTCCACCCATTCCATTGGCGGCCACAATGTGAGTCACTCTATATGGAATACATATTGGTTTTTGAGCGAAAAATATTGTGGGTGCCACAGTAAGATTATTGTAGGGAATACTCAGTGGGGTCTGTAGAATGTATTATGGTGTCATTCAATTGCGCTCTGAATAATACGGAGTGTTGCTGACCTTTTACCATTATTCATTGGCCACAACTCGAATCACTGTATATGACATAGTTTTCGCATTGTCACACATTGGACGAGAAAAGTAAAGGGACAAACTCTATTTCGTAAGTACCGTGTTACATGTAAACGTGGAGAAGGCAAAACAGATAAAACGCAGATTGCATTCAAATCTTAGATGGAGGATTTTACCTCTCACTTTATCAGGAAACGTAGAAACAAGATGAATATTCTTCCCACACTGTGAACTACTAATAGCTAACAAATTAACTGTATAACGTTAGCTAGCTATGTAAACTTATTTGCATTGCACACAGCCCATGGGCATATCTACTGTATCTAACGTTAGCTAGCTTAATATTTTTCTTAAACCGATGTTTCTGTGTGGGGGATTGGGAATGTGTGGGGATACTTTGTTGCCACAACCTGGACAGTGAAAAAGACTGCACCACTGTGCACGGGGGCGTCTGACAGATTTTTGCACTCATGTCCTGAAATGATCTAGCTACTGTACTATATCTTCTCTTTTATTATTCCATTGTCAAGTTATATAAATGTTTAGGGCACAAGTTAAGCATGCGAAAAGTATGAATAAGGTTCCAAACAAGACTGCCGCCAACAAAAGTAGAAGTGCCCTCCAGAGAAATAACTGCTCGAGCACTCCAAGGAACCCAAATTTACCGAAAGTAAGCAATAGGGCGAGATTACATCTCAATATCACTTGAGGTCATTTCCTAAATCTAATTCTGTGTTTATATTTTTACACCACTAGAGAAACGTTTTCACATTTGTATGATACTTTCAAGAAAACACAAATAGCAGCCAAAGCAGACAATCAAATTATGGGTATTCACTCCAAAAAGGACTTTGTAAAGACATATGCCTTTTTTATTTTATTAAACCTTTATTTAACTAGACAAGTCAGTTAAGAACAAATTCATATTTTACAATGACGGCCTACCCTGACCAAACCCTCCCCTACCCTGGATGACGCTGGGCTAATTGTGCGCCACACACGCAGACAATCACAAGGACAGGTGAAACAGATCGGGGTGTGACAGCATGAGACAGGGCGCCATTATACAGCTCTCGGGGATGAGTGAAAAAAACATCACACAGATAAACCACATAGGTCCTTAGAACCAAGCCAATAGAATCTGTCCTAGAATAGATCATAAAGATGCATTACATTAATATGTGTGTTTTAGCTGATCAGTCATTTAGATAAGGTTCAATATTTGATCAATGTATCAAATGATGAATAGGCTTACAAATTCTGTTAAGCACCAGCATACATTCAAAGGGGTTTAAGAGCGACATTTCCCAGAAAGACATTCTCATTACACTGACATACATGGGTTTATTAATTTTTCTTGAGCAAGAATGGAAAGCTCATCTCCCTTGCCTGTGTTATTGATGGGTCATTCTCTGTCCGGGGCTTGAAGAAGAACTGGGGGGTGCTGCACCATCAGTACCAGGGACTCTGTTGTCATGGACACCACCCCCAAGAAGTACTGCAAGGAGCAGCTGGAGATGAAGCAGCTGGAGAGGGACATTGACCTCATCAAGCGATACAAGACTATCTACATCGCCAACAACAACTAACACCTCTTAAGTCTCAATGGCAAATGCCAGAATTGTAAACAGATATTCAGTGAGGGAAAAAAACATATGCCCTGAGTGCTAGATATGAAATTGTCTGGCAAATTGTCATATCCCTCTCACTGTCTCTCTATGATTTCACATTGTTTTGGTAAACTAAATTAACTCTGCACTATATTTAAATATATTTTTGAAAATCTGCTTAAAACAGTTTAGATATATTACTACATACTATGTCATGATGTAATCCTTGTAGGTCATTGTACAAGAGCCTTGGATGAGCCTATACTTATCTGGTCCTTTGCCACAGTTTCTTGAACCAAATTATTAACTTTTCCTTTTAAGCAAGCATCCGTGCCTACAGGAAAAATACTACATGAAATCCCATGCAGCTGATTATCCACCCCCGTGGATCTAATTGTGCCATTCGGTGGTTTATTCAGTAGGACTGGAAAACAACAACCACCTCTTTTTAGTCACACTAATGACTTTAGCATGACCACAGCATGCTTGACTTGTTGGCTAGTTTTGAGTTTCAGCCTAAAATTGCACAAATAATCTCTCTTTCTAAAGTGGAAAAGTTGTCATAATACAGGGCGGGTTTACTTCGAGGAACACTTACTTCACCGTTATCTTGCTTGTGATTGTAGTAATTTGTTCGCTCCCCTTCAGTCCTTGTCTGCTGACTGATTTTTTTTTTTAAACTTCAACTGTCTGTCATCGCGGAAAAAACATCATGGCAGAATGCGTTCTATCCAGAGCCACGGGAATGGAAGGAGGAATTGTGGTAAATAGCTTCAGACTTTGTTTTGTTGTGGTCTATTGTAATATACCAATATTTATCCTATCGTGATTTGTTTTCTTGAGTAACTTGTTGGAGCTGATTTCAGTTGATCAAGCATTGTCTTCAGATCATGAACTTTTTAAATTGACAGGCTACTTACAGATATAGCCTATGGGAATATTTCATGAATACATTTATCATAACTTTGCAAGTGTTTCTTATCTTTGTTTATCACATCTTAGATTAAAGATGATTGGCCCGGTTACAGTTTAGAGCTCTTCACTTATCCAGAGCATTACCGCGAAGATATAGAGAGTGTCTACATTCCACATGGGGTTATCATGGACAGGTAATATTTATTGTATAATCTGGAGGAAATTCTTACAAACCTTTTCACCAACTTGCTGAGGTGATCAGAAGCCAGTCTACTATTCTATTTATGTTATTGTAGTTTACAATATGGAACATACGTTACTACATTACTGTGCTTAAAGGACGATCTTAAATAGGAATAGCACCCCGTTTCTAACCCACTTTATTGGTCTTCTCCTGGTGCACACATTGGCCTGGGTTCACAGTTCAGGTTTTCTTCCTCATGTGGAAAGGAATGCTGGTGCGTGCCACATTTTTACCAACCAGGGAGGCTTGGAGGACTTCAAGAAGTCATTGAGTTGAGAACTGTGTATTGAAAGTACACAATAAACGATACCATTGTGTGTGTGTGTGTGTGTGTGTGTGTGCATCATACACACTGCATGCCTTGGCAATTAGTGATAAAGCATCAACTCTGTGGTATCATGTGACCCCGAAATGTAATTACACACACACACACTGCTCTGTCTGTGTAATTGTGATTTCCTGGGAATGTTTAACATGATTTGTACTGTAGGACAGAGCGCCTGGCCCGACACATCATGGATGACATTGGGGATCATGACATGGTGGTGCTGTGTGTACTGAAGGGAGGGTACAAGTTCTGTTCCGATCTGGTGGAGTTCATTAAGGTACAATGCCGCAACTCCAACAAGCACCTGGAGACCAGAGTGGAGTTTATTAGGCTTAAGAGCTACCTGGTATGTAACCCCACCCTCACACAACAACAACAACAGTAGTCAATCATTGAGTATAAATAATGTACAGTGAACAACAGTGCATCAAGTTCTTTAAGAGTCTTTTGAAAGGCTCTATCATCACATAATTTATCAATCGCTTGTGATGAAGTAAAGATAAACATAGTGAATATGAGGTTCTCTAGTTTAATGTAGTTGAGGAGCACCTTGGTTGATCCCTCAATATCCTATTTATTTGTCCTTTGATATCTTCAGCATGGATTGTTTATGCAGCTAGGCTTCCCTTCACCAGAGCAACTGGGAGGCCTGTTCAGATGCTTCAAATCTCGAAATTGTCATATTTTAGCGCTGACTTCCGACCAGAACAGTTAGGATAATACTTATTCAACATAAGAGAGGAAAATAGAAATCGAAACAACCTGTTGTTTCTGTTATTAATAATTGGTTCATGTTTGGAGATGGAAGAGTATATAGTCTGTCTGTCTGCGTATACAGTCTGTCTGTATGTATGTCACTTCCTTTTGTTTACTGATTTCATTGGATTCGGCAAAAATACAATCAATTTGAGATAGACTACATGACCAAAAGTATGTGGACACCTGCTTGGAGTTGGTCCCCCACTGTGCTGCTATAATAACCTACCCTCTTCTGGGAAGGCTTTCCACGAGATATTGGAACATTGCAGCAGGGACTTGCTTCTATTCAACAACAAGAACATTAGTGAGGTCGGGCACTGATGTTGGGCGATTAGGACTGGCTCGCAGTCGCTGTTCCAATTCATCCCAACGGTGGTCGATGGGGTAGAGGTCAGGGCTCTTTGCAGGCCAGTCAAGTTTTTCCACACTGATCTCGACAAACAATTTCCCTATGGACCTCACTTTGTGCACGGGGGCATTGACATTACGGAAACAGGAAAGGGCCTTCCCCAAACTGTTGCCACAAAGTTGGAAGCACAGAATGTTGTAGCGTTAAGATTTCCCTTCACTGGAACTAAGGGGCCAAGCCCGAACAATGAAAACAGCCCCAGACCATTACTTTACACTTGGCACTATGCATTAGAGCAGGTAGCATTATCCTGGCATCCACCAAACCCATATTCATCCATCAAACTGCCAGATGGTGAAGCGTGATTCATCACTGCAGAGAATGCTTTTCCACTGCTCCAGAATCCAATGTTGGCGAGCTTTACACCACTCCAGCCGACGCTTGTCATTGCGCATGGTGATCTTAGGCATGTGTGCGGATGCTCGGCCATTGAAACCCATTTCATGAAGCTCCCGACGAACAGTTCTTGTGCTGACGTTGCTTCCAGAGGCAGTTTGGAACTCAGTAGTGAGTGTTGAAACCAAGTACAGACGATTTTTATGCGCTACATGCTTCAGCACTCGGCGGTCTCATTCCTTGAGTTTATGTGGCCTACCACTTTGCGGCTGAGCCGTTGTTGTCCTAGACGTTTCCACTTCACAATAACAGCACTTACAGTTGACCAGGACAGCTTGAGTAGGGTAGAAATTTGACGAACTGACTTGTTGGAAAGGTGGCATCCTATGACGGTGCCTTCAATACGGTCCAATCTACTGCCAATGTTTATCTATGGAGATTGCATGGCTGTGTGCTCGATTTTATATAATTGTCAGCAACGGGTGTGGCTGAAATAGCCGAATGCACAAATTTGAAGGGGTGTCCACATACTTTTGTATATATAGTGTACTTTAGGATTGTTCGATATGAGCGCTAGGAAATTAATTTAAGGAAATTAAACGTGAAATGAGAAATTATTGTAAATTATTACTTTTTCAGTCCCCTCATTGTTCGCTATACTCCTATGAAAGGACATGCATTTATTTCACATCGATTTAAGGCAGCCCCCCGCACATTTCTGATTGAGGGGTTGGGTTAAATGTGCAAGACCAATTTCAGTTGAATGCATTCAGTTGTGCAACTGACTAGATATCCCCTTTCACTTGGGATTTTGTATTTTGGCTAACTCAGCATCTGAAATATCTGACTCCAGCATGATTGTAGAATTGAGCTGACCTGAATGACAGTGTCTGTATTAGCTCCATTGTTACTGCCCTTCATTCTCGCCTTTTCCCATTCCATCTAAAGCCTCACTGTCTAAATGATAGTGATTACGTAGATACTAGACAGTCACCGTCATGGAAAATTCACTGATCTGTGCAGCGTCGTTGTCCTGGATGTCATGTTTGGGGACATCTCTGTGAGGTTATCTGTGTCTTGCCTCTGTCCAGAACAGAATGGTGACTGTTCACACACTCAAAAAAAATTTTTTTCTTCTTCTCTAGAATGACCAATCAACAGAGGACCTGCACATAGTAGGAAGTCAAGATCTATCTGTTCTACGAGGCAAGGTATGTACGTGCCTAAATAAATTGTAATAATTTTATATGAACATTTGTTCAAACCTGATTTCTTTCTGTAAATAATCTTTCCATTTTTATCCCTCTCTGGGAAATTAGATTCTATGCATTCAGATACACTTTTTTCAAAAGAATTTGAGCATTAAGAACGTTTTTTTGATATAAGGTCATAACTAGCCACAAGGGGGAGCGCTCAGCTCTGCTGTTGAGCGTCGACAGGGCTCTTGGAAATGTGTGCTCATTTGGGTGGTGAAGGAAGAAAGAGAAAGACATGTACACACTTTAAAGACAAATTCAGATAAGGTATACGAAATATAAGAAGATTGAGCTGAAGGATGAACTACCCTGTTCTATTTCACATAGGTGTGGCCCTCTATGTCTAAGCAGTGGTCCCAACAAGGCATAGTAGATCCATCTAATGAAAATACTTTTTATTTTATTTTTATCTATGGCGTGAGGCAAGGGCTAGATCTTTCCATAAGAGACAGACAGTTTAAGACATTCCTGTGTAGAACTGTGTCTACTGAACTACATTTATGGACTGGAGCAAAGAGAGTGAACCCAGTGACTGGGTGTCATCTTGCGTTCATTTGGCGCGTCATACATTTTTGGGTCTTCTCCGACAACCATCCTCTTTGTGTGCCCTTCATAAGAGTCACTTTGTCAGTGTGGTGTAGCCATCACCAGGTTGAGAATGAATCACTAATCTAGTCCTGTGGACAGTACAGAAATGGTTGTACCAGGAATATCCTCTTTCTGAGGAAATACTTGACGACGAAAAATAGGGTTTTGGTGGACCATCATCAACCCCACACTGTAACCTAACCCATATAAAACACAATGAAAGATTTAATGGAGTTTAAGTCAAGGGTGCTCAAGAGGATGGTATGTGACTGTTGTTGGAATTGACACCCCCATCGAGATAGTTACTGTCTCTATGTGCTGTAAGACTACATTCTATCTCAGTAGCAAGGCATATTTTAGGAGTCAGAAGAGGACAGCAGGCAATGTCATGAGGAGTTATTTATTTTTTACATACAACTGAACAGGCAAAAACCTTACCTAAGATTTGTTTTTGCTTAGGGTTAGGAGGTCAACAAGAATACCTGTCTGTCTAACCCAGCAAATTTACACAAGTTAGGAACATTAATCTTCACTAAGGGTAACTAGATGGCTGACATTAATCTTCACTAAATGGCTGCCATCTCAGCGTCATGCCGTCACCCCATGGCACAGCTGAGTGGTGCCAGTCATTGGGGCATGTGCCAGTCATAAGGGGTGCCAGTTATTAGGCACAAGGACTCTGGCCAACCGTCAACTAGCATTATTGGCAATGGCATACCATTTACAGCACTTGCATTTCCTAATCCCAAATGTCATCTTGGAAAGTCGAGGAGTGTTAAAGTTCAAATGCATAACACTGCTGCAAATATGTAAGTTGGATAGGTTCAAGAACAGATCTGTCAAATGGACTTGATTTTGCAGGAATCTCTGCATGGGGTAGAGTTTCTATAGCCTACCTCCCTTCCCAGTCCATCATCAACAGAAGGGAGGCATGTACAGGATTTGATTTGAGATTTCAGCAATATGACAGATAGCAGTATGAGGGCAAAAGCCTTTGGGAGTAGTGGAGGGGGTTAGAATGATGTAGCACATTGTCTGGTAGAATAATGCACCTATTACCTCCAAGTGTTTGTGTTTCATATCTTTAACATTCTTGAGGGGAAATGTAATCCATATCGAATAAGGTCATATAAAAATCACTAATGTGGTTGTTTGAGGCTGTTTTGTGCACATCTTTTCCATGTGGCAAAGCAAGTTAGTTCTGCTCAAGGTTTCCATGTTCTCTCGCTCTCTCTACTACACTAAACAAAAATATAAATGCAGCATGTGAAGTGTTGGTCCCATGTTTCATGAGCTAAAATAAAAGACCCCAGAAATGTTCCATTCTCACAAAAAGCTTATTTCTCTCAAATGATGTGCACAAAGTTGTTTATATCCCTGTTAGTGAACATTTCTCTTTTGCCAAGATAATCCATCCACCTGACAAGTGTTGCATAACAAGAAGCTGATTAAACAGCATGATCATTACACAGGTGCACGTTGTGCTAGGGGAAAATAAAACAACACTCTAAAATGTGACGTTTTGTCACACAATACAATGCCACAGATGTCTCAAATTTTGAGGGCGTGTGAAATTGGCTTGCTGACTGCAGGAATGTCCAGCAGAGCTGTTGCCAGATAGTTTAATGTTAATTTATTTACCATAAGCTGCTTCCAATGTAGTTTTAGAGAATTTGGCACTACAATAACGAGCCTCACAACCGCAGACCATGTGTATGGCTTCGTGTGGGCGAGCGGTTTGCTGATGTCAACGTTGTGAACAGAGTGTCCCATGGTGGCGATGGGGTTATGGTATGGGCAAGCATAAGCTACAGACAATGAACAGAATTGCATTTTTTCGATAGCAAAAATACTGTGACGAGATCCTGAGGCCCATTTATTTTGTGACCAACAGATGCACATCTGTATTCCCAGTCGTAAAATCCATAGATTAGGGCCTAATGAATTCATTTCAGTTGACTGATTTCCTCAGATGAACTGTAATTCAGTAAAATCATTGAAATTGTTGCTGTTGCGTTTTAGATTTTTGTTCAGCATAGTTACGTATCCTTACTCCCTGTTCATAGCGTTACATAACTCGGTTCAGGTGTAGCGTGTAGGCCCACAACATTGGCCTCCTGCCTGCATTCTCTCAGAGCACTCGCCTCAAACCATAGATACACTCCACCAGCCAGACAAAGAGCCTCATACACAGCCAAGGGGGAAAAGGCTGTCATTTGAACCCCTGCACCAGAGAAAGTGTCCAACTGTAATTATCTTTACTGTCTAAGACATTTGGAAGTGCCTTTGGCTCAATGTTAGGAACAACCATATATTATGAGGGAGTATAATGACATGTCTGTGTGTCTCTAAGGGACTAAAATTAGATCCAAGATTGTCACTATAGCTACAGTCTAAGAAGTGAGAAGTCAAACTCCCAAGTATTTGCCCCTATGTTTGAATGGAAGTTGTTGTGATGTTGCAGTTCAGAGATATTAAAAATGGGTTTCTCTCTTCTTCTTTTTTTTTTACATGGCACAAAGAATGTCTTGATTGTAGAGGTAAGTGACTGCATCATCTCACGGTACAGTATTGCAAATGCCTTGAATTTGCCTTGATGCCTTGAATAAAGTCATAGACTGTTCACTCTGCTACTGCAAGGCAAGCAGTACCGATGCACCAAGTCTGGAACCAACAGGACCTTGAACAGCTTCCGCCCACAAGCTATAAGACTGCTAAACAGTTAGTTCACCAAATAGCTACCCAGACTATCTGCATTGACCCTTTATGCACTAACCTTTTTTGACTCATCACATCAGCTGCTGCTACTGTTTACTTCCTGTCACTTTATTCCTAGTTATATGTACATGCAGTGTCTACCTCAATGACCTCGTACCCCTGCACTTCGACTCGGCATTGGTACCAATTGTACATAGCCAAGTTATCGTTGCTCGTTGTGTATCTATTAGTACGTGTTTGACTTTTTAAATGATTTCTCTCTGCATTGTTGGGAAGGGCCCTTAAGTAAGCATTTCACTGTTAGTCCATTCCTGTTGTTTACAAAGTACAGTTCCATGAAAAAGTATTTGCCCACTCACTGATTCTCTCTATTTTTACATGATTTTGATACTGAATGTTATCAGATCTACAACCAAAACCTAATATTAGCTAAAGGGAACATGAGTTTACAAAAAATATATATATATATACCTATTTTATTAATTAACAAAGTTATGCAACATCCAATTCCACTGTGTGAAAAAGGAATTGCTCCTTTACACTCAATATCTGGTTGTGCCACCTGCAATGACTGCATCCAAATGCTTCCTGTAGTTGTTGATCAGTCTCTCACATCACTGTGGAGGAATTTTGGCCGACTCTTGCATGCAGAACTGCTTTAACTCAGCGGCATTTGTGGGTTTTCAAGCATGAACTGCTTGTTTCAAGTCCTTCCACAACATGTCAATTGGGATTAGGTCTGAACTTTGTCTAGGCCATTGCAAAATGTCAAATTGGTTGCTTTTTAACCATTTTCATGTAGAGTTGATTGTGTGTTTTCGATCATTGTCTTGCTGCATGACCCAGCTGCTTATAAATAAATATGAAATTTAAATATGAAAATATTGCATTTCTTCACTTATTCTCATTCACTATTTTGATAATCAGGTCTTAAATTATTAAATGGCAAGGGATTGATAAATTGCATAGATTACATCATAACATATAACATGCCTATCATTGCATACAGGCAATAATTGCTTTAAATTAATAGTTTTCCTCCTACCCTCCAACCTCCTGGTGCACATAGGCCAGACCTCTCTTTTTTGTATTTTCCCCCCTTTGAGATGTTTCAGATGTGAAAGTTTCCAGACTGATGTCATCCATGCATAAACACTAGGCCTTCATCACATGATGGCTGTTTAGCCCCACTCTAGAGGAATAAAAGCATCTAAGATTCAATCAATATTCTAGATGGGCTGTGTGACACACACACACAATTGCATGAATCTTGTCACATTGCATTCTGTACTTCTATATAATTAGTGTAGTTCTCAGATCTCAAGGAACAATTTCAAAGCACAGCAAAACATTGTCATTGATATCTGTAGAAAATATATATGGATTAATGTACGGTATAGCATACTGCATGTTATTGGTTGATTTGCTATTGCGATCCATTCTCTTCTGAGAGCAGTCCACATTTACGGCCCTCCCTTTATCCCCCTTCTTTCCCCTGCCTCTAGGCTATAGTCGACACAGGAAAGACAATGAAGGCGCTTCTGAAGCATGTGGAGGCCTTTGAACCCAAGATGGTAAAGGTCGCCGGGTGAGTCAGTCTGTCAGAGCTCTACATGTCCACGGAGAGGGGGGGGGGGGGACTGTCACAGGAACAAGATGTCACTCTTCCGTAGTTACTATAGATATGCATGCCTCCAGTCACCATACTTCAACTTGAATTTGTCTTCTGTTTTATGTCAAGTTTGCAATTGTGTTTCAATGCTTGAATACTGTTAGTATTGCATTGTTTTCAGAAATCAATCCATATGTATTGCACAATATTGTTTTGATTTAGAATGGTATAGGTACTGTACTGTTTGCCCTTAGTTTCCCCCTTTGAAGCTTCCGTAATCAGTGTTGTTCCTGTCTGAAGGATAAGAATAGCTTCCCTATTGCCATCTTCACTATAATCTAGTCATGAACTGCTTATGTAGTTTCACTGTACATTTTTTTTCCATCGGAGTTCAAATCGCTTCTGCATGATTCATTGCAAATTATTGTGGATATTAGCTTCGTTAATGGTTGTACTGTCATGTCTGTTTCAGTCTGCTGGTGAAAAGGGTCTCTAATGTGGTTGGAAGCCTTCCAGACTGTAAGTGCATCTCTGTTTAATGCCATCCGGGAGGTCACTCATCCTTCATTCAGCCGTCAGAACAAGATTTATACTGTACATGTCATGTTACTCATATCTCAGTCTAAAGCCCAGGTGGTTTTGAATGAGGTAGCATTTTAAAAGTTCTATATTCATTGTTTAATTCATTTCAAGGTTCTTTGTTTGAGGTTGGTGTTTGATCGTGAGACTTTTCAAGAAGATTCTCTGTTATACAGACCTGATATAATCCCGGGCTCTGACTCAAGTTTGAATTGATGGTTTATTCAGGACATCTCTACATATATCTAATTTTCTGTGTCTGTATTTATCTCAACAGATGTGGGGTTTGAAATTCCCAACCGTTTTGTTGTGGGCTATGCTTTGGACTACAACGAGTATTTCCGTGACCTGAATGTAAGGCTCTACTTTTATTTCTGAACGACACATGACCTTTTAGTTTAAAGTGCTGTTTGAAAGGGATGAAAGAGCCGGGAGCTGAGAGTAAACATAGTCAAAGAGACACTTCTCTCCCTGAAATCTAAACTCACCCAGGTATCCTGTGTGTGTGTGTGTGTGTGTGTGTGTGTGTGTGTGTGTGTGTGTGTGTGTGTGTGTGTGTGTGTGTGTGTGTGTGTGTGTGTGTGTGTGTGTGTGTGTGTGTGTGTGTGTGTGTGTGTGTGTGTGTGTGTGTGTGTGTGTGTGTGTGGTATTCATCACAGAAATTGGGCGGAAGGTGAAGAAAGGGATGTTAGGGTTAGGATCTGCTTATCTGGCAGAGTGAGTCATCTTAATTCCCCACTTAACGACTATTAGTATTACCAGTTAACACATGCTACATATCAGTACAGTCATATGATTGTTATCAAGGAAATGTTCATTTATCAGTTTGAGATTGACCTTGGATGACCTTTGAACTTTTCATCTTTAAATGATGTAAAGTTCAGTGCATTAGCATAATAGAGAGGCGAGATGATTCCTGTCATATGGGGAAAGTCTGACCTTGCTTTCCCAAATTCACATCCCTCCACAATCTCTAATCAGCTCAAAACATTTATCTTCTGAGGGCTCGTCATCACCGTGGTATTTCAACCCTCCAGCAGATAAAACACAACAGATTACTAATTTATGTTCTGTAAACATGGGGGATTAAAACATATTTCAGTGACGGTCTATAAACGATCAAAGTGTTGCTCGCTTGATTTAACATCTGACTGAGGGGAACAACCCTCTTTCTCTTCCTCCCTCCAGCATATCTGTGTCATAAGTGAGATTGGAAAGGTGAAGTACAAGATTTGAAGAGAAGTCAACACATACATGGGTTGTTCAGAGTTGCAGTTTTCAACTTGTGGCTGCAAGTGCCTTCCCTTCTCATATCTTCTTCCGTGTTCTGTTGAGGATTATTGTTAGTTTATTAATTTCATAAGAAGAAACACACCTTGCATGTGCTTTATGCAAAAACAAATATGAGATCTGTGTTATTCATGCTACATACAACCTTGATTGCCACATTTTAAGAGTTTTTTTTTTTACATATGCTATTGTTTTTGTAAACATCATATTACATTGTTGACAGAATATGCTTTTTTTGTCCCCAATGATCTAATATGTGCCAAGCACAAAGAAATAAACTATGCAATTTTAAATAACAAATTATTTGTGCCTGCGTCCGTGAAGAGAAAGTGTCAGGGTTATCAGTGGCCGAGTGCTTTTGATTGAAAGAGAAGAGGTTTGAAGAAGGAGTTGAATGTTGACTTAAAAAGGGAGCACCTGAAATGTATGTTATGTCTTTTCTACCCAGCTGTGGATGCAAAACAACACTGCCTGTTTAGCTTCAGTGTCATTTGAGCTAACTCCGTTTATTATCTGGCATAAGTTCACTTTCTCTCGCTTTGTCTTCCTGTCTTTTATCTTAGTAAATCATTATATGTTATGATCAAATTTGGAATCAAACATGAAACCTTCCTGGAAAGCCACAAAACATGGTTTGCATTAGCTCGAAGTTAGCTCAACTATGCAAGGAGGCAACGACTATCCAAACATGTATGTTGCTATACAGTATATACAGTGAAACAGGACAATAATGATCCATTGGGAAGATTTTAGTGCAAACCAGACCTCCTGGTTTTCTCTCTAATGTGTGGGTGGGTGTTTGTGTGTATTGTGTAGAGGGGTACATGAGGGGTCAAGTAATAGGAACAAAGTGTTTCTGCCCAGAGAGCATAGAGAGTGAAAAGAACATCACAAAGGAACTGTATGTCCGGATAAGTACTCACCAAGCACTTCCATCTAACGAATAGCGATGCAGTGGACCTATTTATTTTCCACAATGATTTTACTTTAACTTCCAGCAAACGTAGCTGAACTCAAACAATTTGAACCAATAACTGACATGGCTTTCAGGATCTTTTAAACAGTGTTGCAGAGCGGTGTTGTCGGATTGATATGGATAATGAATGTACTAAGAAACCCTAATAGCTTATGACAAAAAACTCTATGCACATATTCTATCCAAACATCAAGTCCAAACATCAAGCCATCAATAAATAATCACAGAGGAATTCAAATAAATCTAAAATTCCTTTCAGGGTTTCACCCATTTCATCCACTGACAGATCTGAAAGTGTCGTTAAACTCAAATCATCTGTCGTCAGCACTAATCATAACGAACACAATGGTCGGTTGGAGCTTGGAGACAGACAGCTGTATGATGGTGTGGTGTGGTGGAGACTAGAGAGCCAAATGGTTCTCTTTGCTACTCCAAGCCTGTGTTCCATGAGTCAGTGTGGGCGTCAGCTGGGCACTTGGATGAAAATGCCAGGACTCGCTTTCACCATCTGTCACCAGTTAGTTCTCCTCCTGTTCTGAGCCATTTAGTTATTTATTAGTCCACTCCCTTAGTTGTATGTTTGGCTGTTCGGTTCATACAATTATTATTTCCTTTAAACTTAGGTTATTTTTATTTTTTATTTTATTACAATAATGAGGTTGTGACCTGTCTTACACTGTTGCATTGTGGGAAATTCTATCAGGCCTAACTTTGGAAAGTTGTTTACAGTAATAAGGCTGTTCCTCATGTCTGTAAGCCTTTCTGTTGGATGTTTTTAATCTCCAAACTAATGAATAGAGTACAAGATGTTCAAAGGAAAATCTGTGCTCCACCCATGGTGTTGGTTTACAAGCCTTCCCATATTCTCCTGGGATGTGTATTTGCCTCTGGGTGACTAAAAGTCAATTGTGCATGTCACTGGACTACACTTCCCAACATGCTTCACTTCACACAGCATGCACTTGGGAAGAGTTGTCATGTGGCCATGCACACTTGCCTCTTAATCACTTGAAAAACTAAACAGACATTACATAAACATATGCACATGACCCACACATACATATACACACATCTAAGAAAAGCATTGGCTTAATCTAGAATGAATTCCAGGCACTCAGCTGCTCTGTCATTAACACAGCATGAGGGGCCAACTGAAAGAATGAGAGACCATACAGGCTGTCGGTGGACTCCGTTCACTGACCGTCACGTTACTTCTCTCAGGTATTTTAGGAGTCATTGACTTCACCCTTTAACCCCGTCCCCTTCGATCTCCTTTGTAATCCTCCATTTGCAGACCACCGTAGTTTGTGGTAGGATCGTTGACATACAGTTCAACTACTGAGTTCTGTGAGCATTGTGAATGCTGTAGGCCTATACTTTCAAACACACTCTGCCAAAAAAAGTGTGCCATCAGACAATGAGGTATCTGCAGGGAAAGTTTCCAGCACTCTTAAAAAAAATGTATCCCCTTTTTTCTCCCCAATTTCGTGGCATCCAATTGGTGGTAGTCTCATCACTGCAACTCCCGTACCGACTCGGGAGAGGCGAAGGTCGAGAGCCATGCAAACTCCGAAACACAAACCAACCTAGCCGCACTGCTTCTTGACATAACGCACATCCAACCCAGAAGCCAGCCGCACCAATGTGTCGGAGGAAACACCGTACACCTGGCGACCTGGTCAGCGTGCACTGCGCCCCGGCCCGCCACAGAAGTCGCTAGTGCGCAATGAGACAAGGATATCCCTGCCGGCCAAACCCTCCCTAACCCGGATGACGCTGGGCCAATTGTGCGTCGCCCCATGGACCTCTCGGTCGCGGAAGTTTCCAGCACTTGACTTCCCATAATAAGGTTATCCCGTGTAAAACGTAATGGATCACCTGCAGTCAATGGCCCTCTCCCGGATGGGTGATCTGAATAATAATCCTGCAAACAGAGAAGTAAGATAGAAAGATGGAGGTGGAGAAGACTGATAAGAGTCCAGGTGGCAGGTTGTGTGATGGTGAGATTGGCTTACACACTCAGAAGACCCACCTATACATCCACAGCTCCTATTTAGCTTTTTTTCCACTATACATCTGTGAAACACAGGCTTTGAGTGGGTCCTGAAATACAAACTGAACTCCAGCCTGATAAACACTCCTCTTTCACTAAGAGCATCAGTTATCCCAATTATCGTAGGTTGGGATTAGTAGGAGGCCACCCTTCCACTGAACTACAGGGCATTTTGTCTCGCCTGTGTATGTGTCATACAGAAGGATCAATGGCCACCATTGTATTGTGACTCTATGTCCCTTATCGAACATCAGCACTTGGGGACATCGGTTAACTTACCCCCTGCGCTAAATGTCCCCCACGCCACCCTGGGAACCTGCAAGGCATTGTCTGTCACCTTGGAGCGGGATCCGGTGAGAGGGAGAGTGGACAAAGAGGCGGCCAGGGTTCTTATTCTGGAGCTTTGTAGTGCTCCGCTGAAGGAACAGAGGACAGGGCCGTGCAGTGAAAGTCGGCTACAGGTAGACTGGGAGAGCACAAAGAGAGCAACATGGGAATTGGGTCCTGTGAATGGTCACACATGTATGCGCTTGACATATGAAGCCTCTGAGTCGGTGTTTAAACAGAGCGGCATGGATTTGATTTCAGATTACCTGGACAACAGATTGAACGTGTTTACTCCCTAGCTTATTGTTTCTTTGTTCTACCTTTTGAGAGGTGTCAAAGTCATGTTTAGCATAGGGTAGCAGGTAGCCTAGCATTTAAGAGTGTCGAGTAAATAACTGAAAGGTCGCTGGTTTGAATCCCTGAGCTGACTAGGTGAAAAATATGTTGATTCAGCAAGGCACTTAACCCTAATTGCTCCTATAAGTCGCTCTGGATAAGAGTGTCTGCTAAATGACTGGGAGGTTAAATGACTAAAGAATGTTACACTTTGACAGACAGATCAACACTGTATATGTCCTTTGATAGACACACACACTGTGGTTGTACTTTGTCTACTGTACATCGTGCTCCAAGTAGAGGTAGCTAGGGGGCTTCATTGATTGGTTCCTGTTGGGTTTCATTCAATTGTGCAACTCCCAAGTGGTCACAGACGTCATTTAAATGTCTAGTTTTTATTTACGTTTGATCTATTTGTCAACTAATGTTAATTGAAAGGGTCAAAACCATTGAATTCTTTGGATTTAGGGTAAAAGTTAGGTTTTAAAAAATCCTGAAATTCCTTGATGTTGATGACTTGAGGCAAATCCAATCTGTTTTCCACGTTGATTCAAACATCATCACATTGGATTGTTTTGTTGAAAGGTTGTGGAAACAAGGTTGATTCAACCAGTTTGTGCCCAGTGGGTCAGTTCCAACTCTACTTGTTCAACCTTAACATCAGCTCTTCCAATGCTTGTAGCAGTGTTTTTTAAAATGTATTTCAGCTTTATTTAACCAGGTAGGCAAGTTGAGAACAAGTTCTCATTTACAATTGCGACCTGACCAAGATAAAGCAAAGCAGTTCAACACATACAACAACACAGAGTTACACATGGAGTAAAACAAACATACAGTCAATAATACAGTAGAAAAATAAGTCTAAAAACAATGTGAGCAAATGAGGTGAGATAAGGGAGGTGAAGGCAAAAAAAGGTCATGGTGGCGAAGTAAATACAATATAGCAAGTAAAACACTGGGAATGGTAGATTTGCAGTAGAAGAATGTGCAAAGTAGAAATAGAAATAATGGGGTGCAAAGGAGCAAAATAAATAAATACAGTAGGGGAAGAGGTAATTGTTTGGGCTAAATTATCGATGGGCTATGTACAGGTGCAGTAATCTTTGAGCTGCTCTGACAGCTGGTGCTTAAAGCTAGTGAGGGAGATAAGTGTTTCTTATTTCAGAGATTTTTGTAGTTCGTTCCAGTCATTGGCAGCAGAGAACTGGAAGGATAGGCGGCCAAAGGAGGAATTGGTTTTGGGAGTGACCAGAGAGATATACCTGCTGGAGCGCGTGCCACAGGTGGGTGCTGCTATGGTGATCAGCGAACTGAGATAAGGGGGGACTTTACCTAGCAGGGTCTTGTAGATGACCTGGAGCCAGTGGGTTTGGCGACGAGTATGAAGCGAGGGCCAGCCAACGAGAGTATACAGGTCGCAATGGTGGGTAGTATATGGGGCTTTAGTGACAAAACAAATGGCACTGTGATAGACTGCATCCAATTTCTTGAGTAGTGTATTGGTCGAGGATCGGTAGGATGGTCAGTTTTTCAAGGGTATGTTTGGCAGCACGAGTGAAGGATGCTTTGTTGTGAAATAGGAAGCCAGAAGTATACAGTGTTGCTGTCATCTACCTAAAGCCTTTTATTTTTCATTGATGAACGAACTAAATAAAACAGTATTTAGCCACCACACATAATGCAGTGTGTGGGATAAGGCAGAATTGTAAGCTTTGTGGGCTAATGCTGTTTTTATTGGCTGTCTAAACTTAGGAGATATTAATTTCAAGATTATATGTATCATATGTATTAGGCTCCCGAGTGGCACAGCAATCTAAGGCACTGCATTTCAGTCCTAGAGGTATCATTACAGACACCCTGATTTGAATCCAGGCTGTATCACAACCAGCCGTGATTGGGAGTCCCATAGGGTGGCGCACAATTGGCCCAGTGTCGTCCGGGTTTGGCCGGTGTAGGCCGCTATTGTAAATAATAATTTGTTCTTAACTGACTTGCCTAGTTAAATAAAGGTTAAATAAAATAAAATCATGTACCTCCTCATATCCCTCTTTGGGTAGAAACTAGGGTTATTTACAAGGCCTACTTCAGCACCTGATTCTGTTTCAACCTATAACAGGATAATAGGAAGCCGTGAAGCTATGCTAGCTGAGGTAATGCTACGTGTTCTTTAGAAGTGTGCCCTAGAAAACATCACTGTTTGTTTTTACTTTGTGAGATGGTAAATTCAGCGCTTCAGTTTTATTTCTGCATTGTAACTCAACATTTTATATCAATCAAATGTCATTTCATATAACAAATTGAGAAATTGAATGCCATTTGTTGTTTGTGAGGGAAAAGCACCAATGTTTCTTCAGTAGTCATAGCAATTTCTCAGTCTACAAAATGTTGCTGTAAATCAACTTGGCTGCAGTAATTAAAGCTGCTATAGTATGCCCACAGTATAACTCTATGATACTATTTTCACACTACTAAACCTATCATGAATGTCCCATACATAGTGTATTAATAAACAGCATACAAACTAATATGTTTTTGCTACCATAGTATGCAAACCCCTCAAAAAATAAAGCTCAAGCCTGCACTGTCTGGTTGAGGGTCCAGCGGCTCTTTAAACAATGGATTCTCTCTGAAGCTCGGGAGCCCTCAACACATAGTGGGTCAAAAGAGTCCTCCTATTGTCCCACTTCTATTGTTCTGTTGGAGTACACTGCAAACAGAACATTGTCCCCCTTTGTCTTTGTCTGGATCAGCTGTGGAGCCTTTTTCATGCATTATGGAGTCCCATGTGTCCGCCATGCCCTACATGTCACAATAATACAGTTAGGGATCCAGCCCGTGAATGGCAAGTGGCATATTACAACTCAAGGAACACGTTGGAACCATTCAAGAACTGAAGGAGGGGGAAATGTGTGAATGTGGCCCCTACTACGTGATCCTACGTGCATGCCTACTGTTGAAAAACATCTAGCCCTGCATTTTTTGGTATCTCACATTCTACTGGAATATTTAGACTAGCTGAGTATAGAAAATAATGTATGGATCTTGCTCAAAGAGCTAATATTATCTATGACATGCCAAGGAAATACATTGAGATGTGGAAATAGGCCTATAGAAAAAGGTTCTGATAGCTTAGCATAATATGAACAGGGAAGGAGGTTCTCTAGATAAGATGTATTGTATTTTTCTTAACAGACTATGCAGGAAGCTATTTGTCAAAGAGCCAGAGGAGAACAGGAATTCCAGCTCAGCTATGCCCATCACGCCAAGGCCCTCCATTCAGCTGACACTCTTTTCTGACAAGAGTTGACTGTGCTCTGCGCTGCACTTTGACTCATTATGGATAGTAGGTTACTATACACTGTACCAGACCCGAATGAAAGCGCAGAATACAAAGTTTTGGCATCCTCCAGGTTAATTCAATTGGGTTATGTGAAGCTGGCAAGACATAGTGTCACATACTCTCTCTCTCTCTCTCTCTCTCTCTCTCGCTCTCTCTCGCACACACACACACACACACACACGCACACACACACACGCACACACACACACGCACACACACACACACACACACACACACACACCCCCCAAAGTTTTTAGCGGGCTTCCACAGCTCACCAAATTACCTTTAGATTGTTTAATTAGGCCTATAGGTCAAAGCCCTTGCATCAATGATCCTGTAAAAAGCCACTTGATTGACGTGTGTATTTAAAAAAAACACCCATATCAAACGTTTAGTGATGTGTCACTGAAGTGACCACTAATATTCCTGGACATCTTACGTAAGAACCTGTCCAGTTGGCTGGGTTTAAAAACACGATTTTAAACGTTGAATGTGATTGGATAACAGACCCGAGAGTGAGCAGAGGGGCGGTGTTTGTAGAAAATCGGAGATTCGTCCATCCTGCAACCTAGTCTGTTGCGCGCTGCCAACAGGGACCAAAAAGGAATACGACGAATTACTTTTTGTTTCAATTCTGTTATGAAATGTGGATGAAGAACCCTCTCGGATTTTATGAATTTTAATGAAGAACAACGCCGTGAAATTTCTCGCGTGGTCAAAATAGTAAATCTATTGTAATGGGCGTTTACCTTGTTTTTTAGCCTGATTTTCCTAACAGGTAGCTAGCACTAGCTATCCAGTGGTAACTACTCAAACGAAAATAGCCCGCTTGTTGTGGTCTTTGGTAATGGTAGTCAGCGAAAACACACTTGCATTTGACACATTGCCCTATTGCTTTTGAATTACTTCTATGAGTAACAGTCATTTCTCTTCTTCTAAAGCAAGGACAATGTATCATTTTGTGTTACGGAGTTCTCCATGAATTTGTAACAGGTAGGTTGCTCATGCAGATGTACTGTCCTACCGACAGCTTCAGTTGCTGTTTGTTTGATACAAACTTGTGTTGTGATACAATGTTGTTTTTGTAAGCACACTCACCGAAAGCGTTTCAATTTAGAGCTGGACCGAATTCTGTGGCTATTTTGCTACAACTATAAACCATAGTTCCATTGAACGTTCTCTGTGGTAGTTCGTTGTGTGGCTTTGGGCGCATGATGGCTGATATTTGCTCGTGCTTTCATTGGCAACCTATCCAGAAAACTCGTGCGTCAATCTTAGGATACTGTGTGTATGCAATCCAGTCGTGTCTCTAAACAGAATAGCATTTTGATTAATATCAATTTTATTATGTATTATGCATATCTAGACCTGACCATTTGGCATTGGACATCGGTCAAGCACTGCAACAAAGTAATAAAATACATTAAAAAAACACCCTAAGCGACTTGGTCGTTATACCACATGCTTATTAAAAGGCATATAACCCAGCTGTCGACTGTCGTCAGTATCTCGATTTAGGTCAAACAAGTGGATACCACAATCATGCGACAATGACAACAACGCACTTCTTTACATCTGATGGCAACTGAGATCGGACCATGCAGGATTATGATAATCACAGTTCATTGTTTACAAGCAATAGTAGTGTAATACGGTACAAGTAGCCATCTCCTGCCGAAGTGCTCTCAACAGGATTGGATCCTGGACTGATGCGCAACTGAATGTGGAATACAAGAGCAATTACATTTGTTTAGAGATGGCTTATATTGAATGTGTTATTGTGTTGGTCTTTCGTTGCATAATAACCAATGTGACAGAGTATATTTGAAGGCCCATGGGTATCCCACCAGTGTGTAAACATTTTGAATGGAGCCTAATAATTTTTTTGTTTTTTTGTTACTGAGACCAAGAAGCACAAGGCCCAGTCATTCAAATGGCCTACTGGGGAGGTGTTTGTTGTGAGTTTAGGATAGGGTGCATGTATTAATTTCATCATATTTTAACTTTCTACTGTGTTTATTCCATGTAGAGTTTTACAATCAACGAAAATGAAGAGGGAGGACTGTGGTGTGGATTAGAACCCTTTCTGCTCCCACCGTGGCTGAACGGAGTAGCCTATCACTTGGTTTTGGATCTCTCCCCCTTTCTCAATGTGGGCTCCAAAGGACTTTTGCCTTGGTGGTTTGAAATGAAATAATGGCGACACGTTGGACTGATTCACCGCAAGACGATGAAGAGAATAAACACGGAGACGTATCTCGAAGTTGTGAGGTAAGACTTTTCCCACATTTTAGGTGTGGTAAGGCTGAGAATGTGACAGTCCCCGTAAGCTTGCGGTGCCATCTCACAACAGACAAGTGCTTGTTTCTAATTGTGACAGTGGCGTGTCTTGCCCACCGACAGCTGTAAAATGGTGTGGATATGTGTGTAATATTGAGTTTGTTAAATTTGCATAGACACAAATCCTAGGAATGCATTTTAATCACCAATGTAGTCTAGAGATAACAGCTGTCTATCACTGGGGTGTCAATCAACAAGCCCTTTGATTAGAGTTCCTGAACCAATTCAAATGAGATACTGTGCTCTTGATGGCATAATTTCAGTGTGATCCTTTTTATCAACACTGGCACTGTGTTGCACTTGCTACACAATGTTTTGTACTTGGTTCACTCTCATTAGTGATTGACAGTTATGCCGGAAACAAGCACAATGCACACCACCTGTTGGAACAGCAACACATTTGAGACTATAGCATTTACCTCAGACCCACTGACTATAATAGGTCAGACTTGTAATGCTTTCATTGTTTTGTAACCCACAGAATGTTATTGTGATGCATGGAGGACTTAATGCCATGCTTGTTGTTAGTGATGTACAGGTAACTGCCAAAATAAAGCAAACACCACCATAAAGTGTATTTTTGTAATAGGGTGTTGGGCCACCACGAGCCAGAAAAGCTTCAATGCACCGTGGCATAGATTCTACAAGTATCTGGAACTCATTCTTCCACAAGAAATTCCATTGGTGTTTTGTTGATGGTGGTGGAAAACACTGTCTCAGGCACTGCTCCAGAATCTCCCATAAGTGTTCAATTTGGTTGAGATCTGGCGACTTAGACGGCAATGGCATATGGTTGACATATTTTTCATTCTCATCAGACCATTCAGTGACCACTCTTGCCATGTGTGGATGGGGACATTGTCATACTATGGGTGCGTAGCCATGGTAGCCAAAGTAATGTCCTGCCTATCATTTCTATACATGAGCGTGATGGGATTGCTTAATTAACTCAGGAACCACACCTGTGTGGAAGGGTCTGCTTTCAAAATACTTTGTATGCCTCATTTACTCAAGTGTTTCTGTATTTTGTTGGCAGTTACCTGTACATCAATAGGCCTATGTCTGGAATACAAGGTGGTTTGTGTGTGTGATGGCTCATGCCATCTGTTATTTCAGGCCAATAGGTACACTTGACGCTGACCATCACCAACACTTGCTGAATGCTATTAAAAAGAAAATACACAACACTGCTGTTTGATAATGATCCTCACTTTCATAAACCCATGACCTTTTGCGCTGCTGTGAATCCCGGTGCAAAGTTTCTATGTACAAACTCCCACTGAGTGACTTAAGTGTTGCAGAGCAATGCGACGGCATTCACATCTGCCGGCGTGTGAGGTGACAGAGTTCACTTCTCTTTTTTTATAACCACTTTCCGAGTGCTTACGGTGTCCAAATAGAATTTCCATTTGCTGATCTAATCTTACTGTCCATTTTCTGGCCAGCCTTATACCAAGCTAAGATAAATGCCACATTCTAGAACACATCTCTAACCTCATCCCAAGCCCCCATGAGCACAGTGGCATCCACAGTTACATCATCGTCATCAGAGGCTGGCTGCATGTCATAACAGTATAGCAGCAGCATGTTTTGGATTAACCCGTCATGCGAAATGGCAAAACCACTACTGCGTAATCCTCTTACCCAGTGCAGGAGTGTGTACTGTATGGATGTCAAATCGTTGGGAGCAGGGCAGGCAAGGAATGGATGGCAGGGGAGTGTTGGAAGGAAGGGGCGCCATGGAAAGGGAGAGTGAGGGGTGCAGGTGTGATCATTGGAGGTCAGAAGTTGTCTGAGGTAAGCTATTCTGAAGTCCCAAGTTTGAAGCGGTGCGGATATCGAAGCTCAAAGCAGACAATAAAGCCCTATAATACATTAGGAAGCAAGCATGGAGGGGGAATAACACCTAAAAAAAACTACAGCATACTTGGTTCCATATTCTGGAAGGCTATGACTTTTATAGCCAGGCATGTATCTGTGTAGCCTTGTGGTTTGGTTTTACTCCCAGCAGTTGTTCCAGTCTAGTACCTCTCAAGCCACCTAAAGATTTCCTCTTCACCAAGTTAAACTATAACCACAGTTTCACAGCAGGTGATTCTGAATCCTTCAGCAGACACATATTTTGCATCTATCATGTTTTTGTACAATGTCCTCTCTTTCTCGCATTCCCCCTCTTTCCCGGTAGTTACTACTGTAAGCAAACATGTACTCACAGCCCCACTTCTTCCCTATTTTGTCGCTGTTTCACTTGTCTGTGCCTTACTGTAACGCTGTGCTGCTGGGTGATTCCATGGTAATGGAATTATGCTGAGACTCAAATTTTTCACTTTAATAAACCATACAGCTATGCAAAATGGTTACTTTGAACAGTTTACACAGTAAAAAAAACACATTTACTGGAAAACTGCAGATGCAAAGTTTGCTAACATAATTGCGGTAAAACCTCCCACAGTTTTGTTTTGTAAAATGTGCAGTGGAAATTGTTAAAAGTAGTCATTGTGCATAGTTATACTGTTTGTTAAACATTGAAATACATAGTTTTTGTTTGGTATACATTTTGAAAGTGAAAACATTTCAGTCTCATTGGCATTCCATTACCATGGAATTGCCTGTCTCAAACTTTGTTTTTGGATGATAAATGTCCACAATTGCAGCTGAGGGCTCTTAAAGACAGTGGTGGAAAGAGTAGTATACAAAGTATACATATCCTAATAGAAAGTTATTCAAGTAAAAGTAAAAGTCACCCAGTAAAATAGTAGTTGAGTAAAAGTATTTGGTTTTAAATATACATAAGTATATACTTAAGTATCAAAAGTAGAAATAAAATTATAAATCATTTCAAATTCCATATGTTAAGCAAAGCAGACGGCACCGTTTTCTTGTTTTTAAAGTGTACGGATAGGCAGGGGCACACTCCGACATTATTTACAAAAGATGCATTTCTGTTTAGTGAGTCAGCCAGCCTGTAGGGATGACCATGTGTTCTCTTGATAATTGCATCAATTTCACAGTTTCCCTGTCCTGCTACGCATTGAAAATGTAAGGAGTACTTTTGGTTTCTCAGTAAAATGTATGAAGTAAAAAGTACAATATTTTCTTTATGAATGTAGTGAAGTAAAAGTTATAAATACCCAATAAAAACTAGCAGTACTTTAAAGTATTTTTCATTGAGTATTTTACACCACTGTTTAAAGACCCCAAAGATGACAATGCAGGACCGCTCTGCCCAAAGGCCTATGTCCCAGTCCACTATTTGAAAAATGACAGCGGTCAAAGGGGAGGTCCTCCAGAGGTTGATGTAGGATCCTGAAGAACAAATGCCCCTCTTATTTCACAATTTCTCCTTTCAAACATGGAGGTAGATGGAAATGCAAAGATGTAGCCACGTGTCAGCGCTGTGCTCTTTACGCCCGAAGCCCCCTTTTGTGAGCAATAATCAGCACCTGCGGCCTGGCATGTGGGAACTGGGCAGGTGCTACTCTGTACCTGCTAACACACACGCAGACACACACACTTCCATCCCTTGTCTCGTACCCAAGCGCCACTGCTTATGAAATCCCATTCCCTCGGGTCTAATGAGAGTTCAGGCCCCAGGCAACCAGGGCAGGACAGAGGCTGGGGGGGGTTTAGTGGAGCTGCCTCTGTCCCATTCACTCCCATCCCCTTAATGAGGGAAATTTCAAGGCCTGTCTTCTCCTAACCCCCTCTCCCCGGCTGTGAGGAAAGTGATGGTAGCCACGCAGGGGTAATTTAGGCACAGCTGCTCACAGTCATTAGGAGAAAAACACTCCACATACACACCCCACTCCTCAACCCCCCTGTATTCAGGGCTGGGTCCAGCATGACCAGCTGAGGCCTCTCTCCTCGTGAGTGTCTGGCTCTGGGGTTCATCCTGGGTGATCCCCTCTTACCACTCTCAACTAACCCAAACATGATGCACAATCCACAATTAGAAGGACCTATGGTCCTCTTGCCTCCCCTTTCATTCACATAATACTATGGCTGTTGAGCTGTTTGCTCAGAATTTGAGACGTATTGATCCGTTATAAAAGGGTGTTAGTGAGGAAGGTCTGTCGCTGTCCCTCCCTAACCAACTACCTCTGACTATGATGGTTCCAACCATTTCATCATGTTCGTGTTGATGCAGGGGTGTGCATTCCTGCACTAGGTCAGTGCCGGTTGCCATTGTACCCAACCTCCAATGGCTATCTGTGTTTCCTCTTTCCGACATGTATTGATCCATCCCCTGCTCAGAGAGAGAGAGGGAGGGAAAGAGGAGTAGCTGTGTTTTGAGTGCTGTTGATGCACTCCTCTTTCCACTAGACGTAGCCTCTCCCTCCCCCGTAAATCCTGCTCTTTTATCCCCGATGCGTTTGTCTTTCACTCGCCCTCTATTCCAACATGTTTTCTGTGACGCTATATTTAACCCCAGGGGGTTGAAGTAAAAAAATAAAAACATTATTTCCTTCCCTGACATTCTGCTTGAAGCCAGAATGCCAGTTTCCAGAAAGTGCTATTTTTAACAGTGAGTTTGATGTTCTGTGGTCAGTGCACTCCATGTGGACTGTAGTGTCCATGTGAATGCTGTCCGGTTTGGGTGGAAACTTGAAGTGAAAGACTTTCCCACAGTCTATCCCAACACCACAGTCCTCGTGTCAAAGACACATTTTCATGGAGTCCCAGTCTCAATTACGCCTTTTATGATCTCACTGTTACGATGAGCTGAAGTTTTTTTCGTCACATGATTTTTCTTTTTGCGGGGTTTGAGATTTAATCTCATCCTTAGTAAATATTTCCTTTCATTTTGTTTTGTCATTTATCAATGCTTAAGTTAGAAATACAAATGAGCTGGAATTGTGGAGATTTGCTCTGCTTCTCCCTCGTCTGCAGCCTTATGCTCTCTATATGCACTTTCCTCAAGGTTTCTTCATATAAACAAGTCCTCAACACAAGCCCCTGACCTGAACTCCACCCAGGGAAAGATCATTATACCCCCCCCCCCCCCTACAAGAAACACACACCCTGTCTTGGGGGATTTACCAGGAGTGTCCTTTCTAAGGGCTTTCCCTGTATGCAAACACCGAGATTGGCCCTCAGCCTGTTATTGTCACGACTGTGAGTGTGTGTCCAATGTGTTTTTGGGCATTCCCTATCTGGGTCAAGCCTGCCATCAATTGCCCCTTTTTTTTCCCTGGAAGAGACAATAGGAAGCTCTGACATGTGTGGCCTCGTTGGACTGAAGGTCACCTATTCATAGCTACTTTGGCGTGGTGTGTTTTTCATTTGGACACACCTACTCATTCCAGGGTTTTTCTTTATTTTTACTATTTTCTACATAGTTTTGATGTCTTCAGTATTATTCTACTACGAAATAACACATGGAATAATGTAGTAAGCAAAAAAGTGTTAAACAAATCAAAATATATTTTACATTTGAGAGTCTTCAAAGTAGCCACCCTTTGCCTTGATGACAGCTCTGCACATTCTCGGCATTCTCTCAACCAGCTTCACTTGGAAGGCTTTTCCAACAGTCGAAGGTGTTCCCATATATGCTGAGCACTTGTTGGCTGATTTCCCTTCACTCTGTGGTCAAACTCTTACCAAGCCATCTCATCTGGGTTGATGTCAGGTGATTGTGGAGACCAGGTCATCTGATGCAGTACTCATCACTCTCCTTCTTGGTCAAATAACCCTTACACAGGACAATGCTGGGTCATTGTCCTGTTGAGAAACACATGATAATCCCACTAAGCGCAAACCAGTTGGGATGGCGTATCGCTGCAGAATGTTGTGGTAGCCATGCTAGTTAAGTGTGCCTTGAATTCTAAATAAATAACCGACAGTGTCACCAGCAAAGCACCATCACACCTCTTCCATGCTTCACGTGGGAAATACACACGCAGAGATCATCCGTTAACCAACTCTGCGTCTCACAAAGACATGGCAGTTGGAACCAAAAATCTCAAATTTGGACCCATCGAAGCAAAGGACCGATTTCCACTGGCCACATTGCTCGTGTCTCTTATTAATTGTGTCCTTTAGTAGTGGTTTCTTTGCAGCAATTCGACCACGAAGGCCTGATTCACGCAGTCTCCTCTGAACAGTTGATGTTGAACTCTGTGAAACATTTATTTGGTCTCCATTTTGTGGCTGGTAACTCTAATGAACATATCATCTGTAGCAGAGGTATCTCTGCTCTTCCATTCCTGTGGCAGTCCTCATGAGAGCCAGTTTCATCATGGCACTTGATGGTTTTTGCAACTGCTCTTGAAGTGTTCTGTATTGACTGACCTTCATGTCTTTAAAGTAATGATGGACTGTTGTTTCTCTTTGCTTATTTGAGCTGTTCTTCCCATAATATGGACCTACACTTTTACCAAATAGGGCTATCTTCTGTGTACCACCCCTAAATTGTCACAACACAAGGAAAGAAGGCACACCTGTTATTTGAAATGCATTCCAGGTGACTACCTCATGAAGCTAGTTGAGAGAATGCCAAGAGTGTGCAACGCTTTCTTTGAGGCAAAGGGTGGCTACTTTGAAGAATCTCAAATGTAAAACATATTTTGATTTTTAAACCTTTTTTTTTTTTGATTCCATGTGTGTTATTTCATAGTTCTGATTTCTTCACTATTATTCAACAATGTAGGAAATAGTAAAAATAAAGGGAAAAACCCCTTGAATGGGTAGGTGTGTCCAAATTTTTGACTGGTACTGTATGTGTGGTCGTTACCTACCACGCGTTGACCCCATTTTTTTCTTCGCGTTGACCCCATCTTTTCTTCTGGTCGAGGGATGAAGTCCCCTCATGGCTTGGCCCTGCTGGATGTTATCTCTCTCTCTCTCAAACTGGCTATGAGCTGAATGCCATTATGGCACTGGAGAGAGGGACGGGTGGATGAAGAGGGGAGGGGGTCAGGAAGAAGAGATTAGCTGGTGGAAAACATGCCAGCCCTTTTCTTTCTCCCCCCCCCCCCCCCTCTTTACTCCAACTGGCTCACTGTCACAGCTTCTTCTGCCTGGATGCCCCCGTCCTTCTGGAAGATAAAGGGACGGTGTAGAAAGAAGTGGAGGAGGGGAAAGACAGGCAGATAGACACTGCAGCACCAGTCTAATGCTCACTGAAGCCGAGGTGGTGTCCATTACATATGCCCAAGGCGTCTATGCTGCCTCTGTCTTTCTGTTTCTCAAGACACGCCACACTGATGCTGATATGTAGTAGTATGAAGTACAAGGACGCAACTTCGCCCACCTCACATTGCGGTCGTACTCTCTCCGTTTCTCCTTTTTTTTCCATTTGTTTCCCTCCTAGTTTTTATTCATCAAGTCACAGATAAACACTGTCTGTGCGGATGGATGAATGTGCGTACAGAGGGATGGGCATTGTCATGCCAAATAGTGACCGGCTGCCAACTCCTGCTATGAGCCTGATCAGCCATCCTGTCAACCCCCCCCCTTTCTCTCTGTCTCACTCCTTCACGACACAGATGCTAAAAGTTTAGTCTCTTTCAATGCCTTTTGACGGCCACTGACTAACACTTATCTCCCTCCATAACAGAAATTGCCTTGGAAATATGGTTTCTTTGATGTACAACTGCGTCATCTTCCAGCTACTCTTCAGCTGATAGGCTACATGCAGTTATTATACCAAACCGATTCCCATAAAGACAAATTATGCTCAATTATTGGCAGTGGCATCTAAACCTTTGATGTGCGTAGATCTCAGACCACAAATCTAATGGGGAGAAGTTGCCCGTCCTTTTCGTTTCCCTACCAGTAATTTCCTGCATACCAGCTTTTCTCCTGACTTGCAAATCTACTTCCAAAAGCACTTTCACTTCTTTTCCTGTGTGTTTTTCAATGAGAGCTTACGTAAGGTTGTTATCGGGGTCATATCTTGAGCTCTGGTGTTAGTAGGGGCTTTGAGGTTCTTGGCAGGAAACCACATTATTTCCTGTCGGCGTCAGTACTGAAAATGAGCAAGGGCACCCTGATGAATGAATGATTTCATGAATGAACGTCAGAATGAGGGAACGGTAGAGAAAATTTTGTTCTTATTCTAATGTCGGAGGCCAATGTTTGGTGTTTTTGTACAATATCCTTTGGCCAATGTATTGGGAAATCTTAGAAACCGAGACCTGTAGTTGACCTGACACCAAAGCCCACTCACTATGTCGGTTCACAGTTCAGTTCACCTAGATTAAGCTATTTGGAGTAGGTGTAGTTTAGACTGTGATACAATACCATGTCTCTGTCCCTCCATGGCACATGCATGCGCTGTGTGTCGTTCAAAGAAGCAGGGCCTGTGCGTTGGGCATTGATTTTGTGTGTATGTGTGTGTGGTGACGAGCGATGGAATTGCACGTCTGCACCACACGATCCATAACTCAGGATTGATTGGATTATATTGGTGGGGAATGGGGTGATGGTGCTCTGGACCAGCCTATTCCTGGTAGTGGGAGGATGGGGGGGGGTGCACAGCCACGTTTCAGCAGAACGTTACAACAGCATGTTGTTGAGCTGCTATTTATAGGCAGAGGCTCACACGTGCTATTTTCCAAATTCTTTGTTGTTGTTTGCCCTTTTCATCTCTCCTCTTTCCAGATGTTTTGGACACATTATGTATGAGAGTGACAGATTTGTCTGGATTAGCTTAGTCCCCATCATGCCTTCCACAGCCTTTGTCGTCTTTGATCTTTTGCATTAGCTACATTGACGAAAAGGCAGCTTTTCATTGGTCACACCACATTTTAGATTTTGCCAGTTAGCCTAATGGCTATTTTGAAGGCTTATGCTCATAGGGAGCAGAGCAGTCATTTTCTGAAGTCAGTCATGGGTTGTGATTATGTACCCGGGGGAGAGTGCGGTGGTTACAGGGGCCAATGGCTATGAATCCTCCCACTTTGTTGATGCGATGCCGTGGATGGGGCCCCGAGTGGGTCATCCAGTCTAGACATGGTGAGTGACCTGCCTGACACCAGTGTGTTTTGTAGCCTTCTGACCCACAGTGGTCCCCTGAACGTGCTACTGCCTACACTGTCGAAACACTTCTGATATATGTTGATCCCCAAACCTATTCCTCTGTCACCTACATTCATTCCACACAGAGTTATCACAATAACTAACAATAGAAAGATGGGTTAGGGTTTCATAAGCTGATTCCAGCCTTAACATGCTAGATACACTCCTGAGCATTCTTTCTTTCACATAGGTCTAAAGTCTGCACCAATGGGGCTAGAGGTATAGCTTGGCAGTGTTAGTGTGTGTTGGTTAGCTATCCCTATGCACACAGGCTATTGGATTGTTGAGCTTTTCCCTTCAGGCAGTGGCAAGCTGACATCCTGTGGTTCTCTAATTTATTGTGTGCGTGCGTGTGTTTTTGTGTGTAGTAAGGTAGTATAAAAAATGCATGAAGGCCCTGTAGCCCTCTACTCAATCTCATTGTCTGCCACTGTTAGGCTGGTAATTGGTCATGGCCTCTGTAATTTCAGTTCTGATGTGAGCATCACAGGTTTCAGTGATGAAACTGTTAATGTCGCAAAATAATAACCCTCTGGATATGATAGAACATCAAGGGTTCCAGCAGCACACAACTCTGCATATTCACCCTTCAATAATCCAGTGCTCTCATATTCTTTTAGCTAATCCAGTCTCTTGGGTTTTATCGGTTTTGTTTTTGAGATACTGAGTAAAAGTCGACCGATTTTTAATCGGAATGGACGATTTAATTAGGGCCGATTTTCAAGTTTTCATAACAATCGGTGTTTTCGGACACCGATCATGGCCGACGACATTGCACTCCACGAGGAGACTGCGTGGCAGTCTGACTACCTGTTACGCGAGTGCAGCAAGGAGGCAAGGTAAGGTGCTAGCTAGCATTTGGCCAGGTCGCAATTGTAAATGAGAACTTGTTCTCAACTTGCCTACCTGGTTAAATAAAGGTGGAATAAAAAATTGAACGTATCTTATAAAAAACAATCAATCTTAACATAATCACTAGTTAACTACACATGGTTGATGATATTACTAGTTTATCTAGCTTGTCCTGTATAATCGTTGCGGTGCCTGTTAATTTATCATTGAATCACAGCCTACTTTGCCAAACAGGTGATTTAACAAGCGCATTCGCGAAAAGAGCATTGTCGTTGCACCAATGTGTACCTAACCATTAAACATCAATGCCTTTCTTAAAATCAATACACAAGTATATATTTTTAAACCTGCATATTTAGTTGCCTGCTAACATTCATTTATTTTAACTAGGTAAATTGTGTCACTTCTCTTGCAACAGAGTCGGGGTATATACAGCAGTTTGGGCCACCTGGCTCGTTGCGAACTGTGAAGACTATTTCTTCCTAACAAAGACAGCCAACTTCGCCAAACTGGGGTGATTTAACAAAAGCGCATTTGCAAAAAAAAAGCATCGTTGCACGAATGTACCTAACCATAAACATCAATGCCTTTCTTAAAATCAATACACAGAAGTATATATTTTTAAACCTGCATATTTAGTTAAAAGAAAGTCAGGGAATATGCAACAGTTTGGGCCGCCTGGCTCGTTGCAAACTAATTTGCCAGAATTTTACGTAATTATGACATAACATTGAAGGTTGTGCAATGTAACAGGAATATTTAGACTTATGGATGCCACCCGTTAGATAAAATATGGAACGGTTCTGTATTTCACTGAAAGAATAAACATTTTATTTTTAAAATTATAGTTTCCGGATTTGACCATATTAATGACCTAAATGACCCAATACTGTGTAGTATTTCTGTGTTATGTTATAATTATGTATATGATTTGATATTGGATAGAGCAGTCTAACATGAGCGGTGGTAGGCAGCAGCAGGCTCGTAAGCATTCATTCAAACAGCACTTTTGTGCGTCTGCCAGCAGCTCTTCGCAATGCTTCAAGCATTGCGCTGTTTATGACTTCAAGCCTATCAACTCCCGAGATTAGGCTGGTGTAACCGATGTGAAATGGCTAGCTAGTTAGCGGGGTGCGCGCTAATAGCGTTTCAACCGTCACTCGCTCTGAGACTTGGAGTAGTTGTTCCCCTTGCTCTGCAAGGGCCGCGGCTTTTGTGGCGTGATGGGTAACGATGCTTTGAGGGTGGCTGTTGTCGATGTGTTCCTGGTTCGAGCCCAGGGAGGGGCGAGGAGAGGGACGGAAGCTATACGGTTACACTGGCAATAAAGTGCCTATAAGAACATCCAATAGTCAAAAGTATATGAAATACAAATGGTATAGAGAGAGTCCTATGATAATCTCAACCTAAAACTTCTTACCTGGGAATATTGAAGACTCATGAAAGCTGGTGGTTCCTTTTAACATATGTTCTCATGCGCATGTTCTGAGCAAGGAACTTAAACGTTAGCTTTTTTACATGGCACATATTGCACTTTTATTTTCTTCTCCAACACTTTGTTTTTGCATTATTTAAACCAAATTGAACATGTTTAATAATTTATTTGAGCCTAAATTGATTTGATGTATTATATTAAGTTAAAATGAAGTGTTCATTCAGTATTGTTGTAATTGTCATTTTACAAATAAATAAATGCATTTTTTAAAAATCGTCCGATTTAATCGGTATCTGCTTTTTTTTTTGTCCTCGAATAATCGGTATCGGCGTTGAAAAATCATAATCGATCGACCTCTAATACTGAGATAAGACTGTTAAGAAAAGCCGGGTTTGACTGGTTGTTTATCTTTTACTCAGGCGAGAAACTTTGGACGTGCTCCGTCTGTTTTGAGGGTGGGGCTGCGTCACTCCTTTCTCTTGCTCTCATCCAGGGAGTATTCTTCCTGTGAAGAAAATAGATCCATGCTAAAATTAGTAAATAAATATATAAAGGAAGGAAGCCGGTGAGAGTACCCGCATTGCCTGCAAACTGCAGAGTCACTCAGGACTCCTCTGTGGAGGCAGATGCACTGCAGAATCCTCTCCGTCTCTCTCAAGATGACACAGCTTGGAGCTTCTTAAGACTACCATCTTTCATAATGACTTTTACATTTGACAGTATAGGTGAGTGGGCGCAGTTGCAGTGACTCTTACCTGTTCTCGTCTTGCTGGAGTAGAGTTGGTTTCAGGACTGTCAGCAGTGGGGGGAGGTAGAGGACTTGTGCCTTCTGTCCGAGTCGGTTTGGTGCCCCTCTGACGCAGAACCCCTTCCGATCGGTGCAAGCTATCACAGCTCCTCCGACTGCCTGGCAAGGCTGCAGACACCGGCACCGAGAGTCACAGCACAGCCTGCTGAGAAGACTGTCAAGAGGGGAGAGAGAATCTGCCTCCCAGGACTCTGCAGGTGTTGCTCCCAATTCTGTCACTCGTAGGTAACCATGGAAACTCCTGTCCATCAATTTAGAATTGGACCGTAACCAAGGAGTGTTGATGTCTCTCTTGTCACGGCAACAGACACCAAAGTCTCTGAGGATCTCCTGCATACTATCTTTTTTTGTGGTGTATTTTTGTGTTCTCTGGTCCTGCAGAGTACTAATGTATGTATTATTAAGATAGTGTTAATGAGCTTTGAAGGGCATGCCCACATCTGACAAAATGCCCGCTGGACGCACAGATGGGCATATGGATGCTGCCGCCTCCTGACGTCGTGTTGTCCACCCTGTCCATACCTCCTTCTGTGCCAGGACACCGGAGCACGATTGGTAACAGCCAGGGTTGGGGGACATACAGTTGACACTGACAGGCAGCCCTGGGGCAGTGCCCCTCCCCCCGTAGCTAATCATGGCTCACCTCAAGGTGCTGGACTGCGTGATGAACAACAACTGGAGCGCTCTCTGTGACCTGTACTGCGCCTGGAGCAATCAGGTCGGTCCTAACTCTCTCCGCTAGCTCCTTCCTTAGATGTTCTGTGATGTTGACAACGTGGCATAGAGACGTTACTTCTTCATTGAGAAAGCAGGTTTGATGCAGTGTGGCATGGTTTATACCCCCTTTCTCCTCATAGCTTCACTCTCCTGTCCTTTCTCAGCCCCTCTCCTCTACTGGTGTCTAAGAAGGGCACCCCTGACACCTTACATACTTCTAGCTCTATTCACTACTCCAGCGTGGCACGGGAACCAATAAACCGGTGTCATGGTGATCTCTGGACCGTTACCCTGTACTGTAGCACTGCATAGTTAAAGTTACATTGAGTTGTGCAGTATTTATGTGTGACGTCTGTTTTTATTTTGGGAGCAGCACTGCAGACTACAGTACTTCCTCTCTGTGCAACGTGTGTGTGTGCACGTGCATGCTTGATCTGCTGTAGGCTATTTACTGTAGTGCTGTCTGTAGACTTGTGTGTGCGCATTTGTCTCGTGTTGAATTGGGCACTCTTCTGTGGCAGGCTACTTCAATCTTCTCACTGCAAAAGCAACACTGTACTTATTGTTCCCAAAATAATTTTTTTGCGCCTTCTCTTGTGTGGAGTGACAGCAGGGTTGCTCTCTCTCGCCCCGTCCGCTAATTTAATTTTAGCCGCACTGAAAGTTGTTTGTGTCCCACGCTGAACTGACAGCCCTCTATTTGCTGTGTGGTGCTGCCGGCTACGGCCTTTGAAAACGGCCTTTGTGTACCGGCTGCACCAAGGCTTCATGAAATATTCAGTCAGACACCTGGCCATGAAGGGAGCAGATAGAGAAGCTCCATCCCCATCTTATCACTCCACTAACCCTCACTCTTAGTCCCTTCAAAGACCAAGAAATAATGCGTAACAATATAACGTTGATCTGTGTGTTACAAAAGGCAAATATCCCCTGTGTGGTATTTCAATATGTTGGCCACTTAAAAGAAGATTAGTCACAAACTCCGGCTTTGAACTTGTCCTTTTCTTTCTTTGCCGGATGGCCAGACAACGTTCCAGTGTACAGTGGGGTTCAATAGAGTGATTCCTTTCATCCTCTTTTTAATGCAGGTTTTCTGTGCCCTCGCTCGGCTCCCTTCCTGCTAGATGGGGATTAGGCTGCTCCGTGTTTGTATGGGGCCCTGCTTCTTTTGTTGAATATTCAAGACCACACTGCAAAACCAAAACTTGGAATATCTCTTCGGAGATCAAGTTCCAAGGGGAGACACAACTCTTTTCATCAGCCGACAACACATTGAAATACAACTGAGACATTTGCCTTTGTTGTCCATCTGCACGTGTATGCCTTCTTTCACCTTAGTTAACACAGTGCGCAGGGTTAAACAGCATTGTGGGAGTGTGTGTGTGTGTGTGTCACAGGGCACCTTGTCACAGCCCTGCTCTGTCAAACCTCTGATCTCTGATAGAGGAGGTGGATTAATAATTCATAGTGGGGCCCAGCAGTGAGCAGCCCAATTAGCTTCCGTTGCATCTGGGGGGGCCCTGGGGAGCAGAATTGGCCCACCTGCTCTCTGTCTCGTGTGTGTGCGAGCGAGGGATGAGTGTGTATGCGATGGGCTGGGTCTTTGTCTGGACCTCTCTGGAGGATATTCCTCACGCTACCTACACCCCCCTCCCCACCCCCCAGGACCACACCCTCACTGGAGGGAGCGGAAGATGATGCCCACCGGTGCAAATAGATGGAGAAATTTAAAAACAAAGGAAAGTGAAAGCAATACAACAGACCAGGCGGGATTCTAGTCAACATGACAAACTAGGATAACAATCCAAACAACCAACCTGGGGGAGACTCCTCCCACTCTGTGTTGGTGAGCTCACATTTGGCTCTATGACTGTGCAGCCCCTGACACACTGGGCCTATCCTGTGATTTTCAACTGGCCTGACCCTCTCTCTCTTCTCTTTGTGGAGAGGAATTCCAGGCCGCTGGCCTGCACAATCGCCCACCAATTAGCATATGAATGCTGCTTAGGGGAAGTGAGCGCAAGGGTGGGGGGAGTCCAAAAAAGTTCCAAATCGGTTGCAACACACTGAACAGACACTTGCCGTGTCAGAATACCCATACTTGTGCCCTAAATAGTAGGCCGTTTGAATATGTGGGGGTGGGGTGAAAGAGTTTAATAGTATGCCACGTTTTGAAAATGTAGTATACTTTAAATGCCTGGATGTCATACTGATTTTGACTTTGACAACAGCTGATCAAGTAGGTATGGGGATGTGCTTCCCGAAATTAACGAACAGCAGGAAGCAATGCAATCGATCATGACCCCATTATCAGTATTCAAAAATATATTTTTTGTAGTAGGTACATTTTCGAAAATCGAGTGGTTTAAATACCAGAATGTTATGCTCATCTCAGCTTTTCATCTCGTAGAATTCGATGCACACTTTCCACAGTGCACTGAATGAGGTGGGCTGCGAGTGATAGGCCCTAGTTCTTTCAAGTAGCCAAACATCACAACTAGGCTACTTAATTGGGAACATGTCAAATAGCGATACTTCTACGTTGGTGTTCAAATGTAGGCTAAGTAGTTTTTGTTCTCAAAATTATCATGAGATTTACATCGTAGGCTACATCTTTAAAGACAAGTATTTTATTTAGGGGGGGGGTGGTGTTCTCATGTGTTTCTTGTTCTCTGGACCTTCATCGGAGCATTTAAAATAAAAACTAAACCATCTTTTGATTTCTGAATGTGTCTGCACCAGGGACTCGGAAAGTGGTTGCGTGATTGCTGTCATGCTTATCAGGCCTTTTGATTTGAGCAAATGGATTGTTTTAGTTTTGAAGGCTAGGCTACGTATTTTATTTAATTTATTTATGGATCAAAACTTAGCAGTCATTCTGATGTTGTTCCCAATGATCAGAGCATTAGTTTGTTGCTGTCCAACGGTTCTGAATTTGCGACGCAACCGACTGTCCACGTTTTTGTGTGCAATATAGGCTTTGATTTGAACATTTGAAAATGTTTGTTTGTACAAGACTTAATTTATTTATACAGTCCCAGTCAAAAGTTTGGATACACCTACTCATTCAAGGGTTTTACTTTATTTTTTACTATTTTATATATTGTAGAATCATAGTGAAAGACATCAAAACTATGAAATAACACAATTGGATTCATGTAGTAATCAAAAAAGTGTTCAACAAATTAAAAATGTATTTTATATTTGAGATTCTTCAAAGTAGCCACCCTTTGCCTTGATGACAGCTTTGCACACTCTTGGCATTCTCTCAACCAGCTTCATGAGGTAGTCACCTGGAATGCATTTCAATTAACAGGTGTGCCTTCTTTCCTTAATGTGTTTGAGCCAATCAGTTATGTTGTGACAAGGTAGGGGTGGTATACAGAAGATAGCCCTATTTGGTAAAAGACCAAGTCCATATTATGGCAGGAACAGCTCAAATAAGCAAAGAGAAACAACAGTCCATTACTTTAAGACATGAATGTCAGTCATTACGGAAAATGTCAAGAACTTTGAAAGTTTCTTCAAGTGCTGTTGCAAAAACCATCAAGCGCTATGATGAAACTGGCTCTCTTGAGGACCGCCACAGGAAAAGAAACCCAGAGTTACTTCTGCTGCAGAGTATAAATTCATTAGAGTTAACTGTACCTCAGATTACAACCCAAATAAATTATTCACAGAGTTCAAGAAGACTGCGTGAATCAGGCCTTCATGGTTGAATTGCTGCAAAGAAACCACTACTAAAGGCCAACAAACATGAGCAATGGACTTTTGACCGGTGGAAATCTGTACTTTGGTCTGATTAGTCCAAATTTGAGATTTTTGGTTCCAAGTGATTATCTCCGGATGTGTGTCTCCCACTGTGAAGCATGAAGGAGGTGTAGGTGTGCTTTGCTGGTGACACTGTTGATTTATTTAGAATTCAAGGCACACTTAACCAGCATGGCTACTTCAGTGAAGGAAAAGTAGCCAACAAGTGCTCAGCATATGTGGGAACTCCTTCGACTGTTGGAAAAGCATTCCAGGTGAAGCTGATTGAGAGAGTGCCAAGAGTGTGCAAAGCCAAGACAAATGGTGGCTACTTTGAAGCATCTCAAATATAAAATATGTTTTAATTTAACACATTTATTTTGTTACTACATGATTCCATATGTGTTATTTCATAGTTTTTATGTCTTCACTATTATTCTGCAGTGTAGAAATAAAAATAAAGAAAAACCCTTGAATGAGTAGATGTGTCAACTTTTGACTGGTACTGTATGTTACAACACTTTGGTTTCGGTAATAAATATGTTGAGATAGAAACAGATAATTTGGTTCCATCTTTAGTCATTTTTAAATAGGATAGATGGGCTTATGTGGGTTCCTGTTTAGGTTGAATGTGATTGCCGACTATCAGGCTGTGTCATACTGCTTACTAAACGGTACGTGACGATGAGTACATACTATGTCGTACGCTAGTATGGGTATTCAGACATGGCCACTGGCTTCTTCAGCCCTGGGCCAGGCAAATTGCCCATGTTCCATCATCAACATCAACACATTGCACATGGGACATAATCAATTGTGAAATGATTGATTTGTTGAGAACCTCGTTAACTAGATCCTGACTGAGTACCTGCTTGGAAACCCAACAGACACTGACTGTAGCCTTCTTTGACTTGCTGTGTCAGCGGTAGAGGTTTGAATTGAGTTTGTGTGTGCGCGCCACAGAGTAGCTCCTGTTTTGTGTGTTTGCATGGTGTGTGTGTGAATGATTTAAAAGCAGTTTACCCAAGCGTATAACTGTTGTGATACCCCCTGCTGTGCGGCTGAGCTTTGCGTTTACCAGACAGGTGCATGTCTGTGTTTTTAAAGCACAATGAAACAAATAATTCTGGTTGAAAGGAAAGGCACCTGAGCTCCAAACCCATTTCTGATCTCTGTGAATTGCAGGCCCTTTAACTGTTCTGTATCTAAGGGCTCCACATTTAAAGACAATGCAGTGTTTGAAGTATTAATGATACCAGGATAAATTCTTATCAGTTGACTGCTTTTAATATGTCAGTCTGTACTGTATTTTTCCGATACACTACCTACACGTAGGCTGCCGCTATCAATTGTTTAGGTGCTAGTTGATAAGCACTACAACCTCCATTGTGAAACACTCGGCTATGTACAAAAATATGTGTTGCAATTTATTTTATTGTGCCGTATTTTTAAGTCGGATTAAAAATATAATCTGAAATTACGTTGGGCATTGCCAGGGCACTCACGATACTATCACGATTCTATATGGATTGGGATACTGCAATTGGAAAAAAAAAATAATATATATATATATATATATATACTGCTTAAAAAAATAAAACGAACACCTAAACAACACAATGTAACTCCAAGTCACACACAAACTGTCCACTTAGGAAGCAACACTGATTGACAATACATTTCACATGCTGTTGTGCAAATGGAATAGACAACAGGTGGAAATTATAGGCAATTAGCAAGACACCCCCAATAAAGGAGTGTTTCTGCAGGTGGTGACCACAGACCACTTCTCAGTTCCTATGCTTCTTGGCTGATGTTTTGGTCATTTTTGAATGCTGGCGGTGCTTTCATTCTCGTGGTAGCATGATACTGAGTCTACAACCCACACAAGTGGCTCAGGTAGTGCAGCTCATCCAGGATGGGACATCAATGCGAGCTGTGGCAAGAAGGTTTGCTGTGTCTGTCAGCGTAGTGTCCAGAGCATGGACGCGCTACCAGGAGACAGGCCAGTACATCAGGAGACGTGGAGGAGCCCGTAGGAGGGCAACAACCCAGCAGCAGGACCGCTACCTCCGCCTTTGTGCCAGGAGGAGCACTGCCAGAGCCCTGCAAAATGACCTCCAGCAGGCCACAAATGTGCATGTCTGCTCAAACGGTCAGAAACAGACTCTATGAGGGCCCGACGTCCACAGGTGTGGGTTGTGCTGACAGCCCAACACCGTGCAGGACGTTTGGCATTTGCCAGAGAACACCAAGATTGGCATATTTGCCACTGGCGCCCTGTGCTCTTTACAGATGAAAGCAGGTTCACACTGAGCACATGTGACAGAGTCTGGAGACGCCGTGGAGAACGTTCTGCTGCCTGCAACATCCTCCAGCATGACCGGTTTGGCGGTGGGTCAGTCATTGTGTGGAGTGGCATTTCTTTGGGGGGCCGCACAGCCCTCCATGTGCTCGCCAGAGGTAGCCTGACTGCCATTAGGTACCGAGATAAGGTCCTCAGACCCCTTGTGAGACCATATGCTGGTGCGGTTGGCCTTGGGTTCCTCCTAATGCAAGACAATGCTAGACCTCATGTGGCTGGAGTGTGTCAGCAGTTCCTGCAAGAGGAAGGCATTGATGCTATGGACTGGCCCACCCGTTCCCCAGACCTGAATCCAATTGAGCACATCTGGGACATGTCTCGCTCCATCCACCAACGCCACGTTGCACCACAGACTGTCCAGGAGTTGGCGGATGCTTTCGTCCAGGTCTGGGAGGAGATCCCTCAGGAGACCATCCACCACCTCATCAGGAGCATGCCCAGGTGTTGTAGGGAGGTCATACAGGCACGTGGAGGCCACACACACTACTGAGCCTCATTTTGACTTGTTTTAAGGACATTACATCAAAGTTGGATCAGCCTGTAGTGTGCTTTTCCACTTTAATTTTGAGTGTGACTCCAAATCCAGACCTCCATGGGTTGATAAATTAGATTATAAATTAGATTAGATCATTTTTGCGTGATTTTTGTTGTCAGCACATTCAGCTATGTAAAGAAAAAAATATTTAATAAGAATATTTCATTCTTTCAGATCTAGGATGTGTTATTTTAGTGTTCCCTTAATTTTTTTTGAGCAATGTATATTTTATCGTGATTTGACGTTCCAAACATATTGCTCAGTGTATGTTTGATGCAGAGAGACGTTAGCATGAGAAAATGAGTTTTGATCAGTCATGGAAATACAAGTGCTGAAAACATGTCTCACTAAAAAAATAAATGAACAAGCTATAGGATAAAAAATTCCAGAGTTTTGGGGTCAGGTATAGCAGACTGGTGCTAGCTAACGGTAACTACCAAAAATAAAGAAGTATTTTTTTTTATTTTTCACAAATTGATACTTTGAGTCAAAATGTAACTATAAATCCCCCCCCCCCCCCCACATCACTAGTTATTACCCAACTGTAACATAATAGATTACTCATCTCTTCATGCTACCATCTGGATGACATGCTATTCTCTATCCCAAGACACTGCTGTATCTTTGCATTTGATTGACTGTCACTCTGACTGCCCTGGATCTCTGCGTGCTTGTCATAATAGGAACCATCCATCTCAGTATCTGTGTGTAGGGAAGGAGGGTGCACAGAATGCTGATTCACCTTCTCCCCCCCCCCCCCTCCCTCCAACGTTCCCTCCTCTCCATTCCCTCTTGAGATGGAGAGAGAGGGATTTATGGTTGTGGTGGTAGTAGCAGCAGCAGTAGTGTACTGTAATGAACTTAACAAGCTAAGCTCAGTTCCACCATAACATTTCCATAAGATTCCCTGTCTCACCTATCCCTGGAGCTGTGTATTTCTTCAACTGTCGAATAATGCTTGGTGTTTGTTGCAGCCTACACATTGGTCTTGTCCTTTCACTGAATAATGCTGAGTGAAGAAAATGTCTGCGGCACTGCCTGTGTCAGAGAGGGAAGCACGGGCTCTGAATGAGAAGTAGCCCGACGATGCTGCTGAGGTATGCTAGCTGGGCGACGAAAACCTCCCTTAAAGATGCAGCTCTCTTTGGCGCAATGCAGGCGGACTGGGAGGAGCTATTTGGAATGGGTTGGACATATTTGGAGTGTGTGTGTGGGGTTTTACGACTGTGTTAGTCTGTAGAGACCTCCACCTTGCCCAACCCCCACCACCTCGCTCAGAGGTGAGAGCGCACTGGTTGTAAATATCACAGGCGTGCTGGGAGAGTAGGAGAGTGTAGCCATGACAACCGGGTGTGTGACAACGGAGCTCTCGAATGTGAGCTCTGCCCTTGCACAGAACATCACCTGCAGTGTGTGTGGTTGCGTCATGTGAGAGGGTCATGAAAAAATGAACAACAACTGCCTCTCCTCCTTGGTAACAGTGCTGGGCTTGCTGGAGAACACACCAATCACACTCATGTTAGTTGTTAGTCTGGTTTGTCAGCAAATGATCTAAACAAGATCTTATGCAATAGTGTGTATATATATTAGAGTATTTTCTATACTGTTTATGATAATGCTTTGCTTGCCCTTCATCACAAAGTCCTCCCTTTTAGCTCCATGCCGAACCAGAGAGGGGAGGGGAATGGGGGGTGACGGGCACATTTTCCTGTGTTTTCCTCTCACAGCCTTGAGGCATCCCAGTAAAGGAGGTGTTAATTGGTTGTCTGCTCTGTGCCAGAGCGCGCTATTGGACTCTGCGTAAAGAGAAGCGGCGACAAACAAGGGGAATAATGCTCTCTGTTCTCTATCTGTCTATATGCTTTGTTCAGAAGGACGTCACCCCTATTAACATTCAGATGGCATACAGCAGGGATGTTCAACTAGATTCAGCTGCGGGCCAAATTTGTTTTTTTTTCTTGAGTGGCTGGTCATGGGGCTGGAACTGCAAATTGATTGCAAGAGTTGATCGCCCAAACAGATATAATATTTGACTAAAACGTAATAATTTCAAACCTTGCTTACCTTTTGTATACAATCACAAACACTGTATATCTCTCCAAGTGTGGGAATACTTTGGAACAGATTTCCAAAATTAAAATCACTTGGAGCTGATTTGCTGTTTTTACAGTCTTTTATATCCATCTTAGGGATGGGAATTTCTATCAATTTTGCTGCTGACTATCTGACCCTCATTAACTGGTCAACAAACGATTACATTTTTTCCAAACAGTAATGACGTGACCAAAAGAAAATACTATCAGAGATCTGTATATAATGACGAGATGCTTATGTTTCTGCCCTAACAATGGGGGGAGTCCCAAGACGGGAAGGCAGGCCTACCATCTTAGTCAAAAGGCTATAGCCTGTTATTAAACATGGAACTCCTGTAATGAAGCAGCTAATTAAATGTAGTTTTCAAACATTTCAACATGTGACAGAGATGAACATCTCTGTTAGAAAGAGGGGGAATCTAATAGCAACTACTATGATGGGTTGTTAATATGACTGGGATTGTGCCTTTGGCTTCTGGACAACGAAAGGAAGTTGATATGAAAACCGTTGGAACAGGAGAGAAATGCTGGTTAATGGCACGAGGAAGTCTTTATAAAATAATTACCTCCGTGTTTCTATGGATGGATTTTGGCTAGGCTACTTTGAAGCAAGGTTAGACATGCCTCATTATTTGAGGTGAAGTGAAACGTTCAGGTTTCAAGCTCACATTGCAAAGTGGTGTGTGACGTGCTGATAGTCAACCATAGACAGGCTATAGTCTCTGCATCTGAATGGGAGGAGCACTTTGCGAGTTGAGATTGAGAAATAAAAATGGCTCCTTTTAAAAAAAAAAAATAATTGTAGCCACAAGATTTAAACAAACAATTTACATTTAGAATTCTTATTTGTTGCGCAATGACTGGGCTTACAAAAGCAGGCAATTCCACTCCTCAAACTAAGCACTGTATGCTCGGTGCCTGAGATAAACAAGATACATAACGACTAACGAAAATACACACCGCGGCAATTTAATTCCGCAAAAATTATGCAAATGAATCTATATCCATAGACCAGTAAGCATGACTGGTCAAGTGTTTTTCCGGCGACTAACCGATTTTAACGGTTAACCGTAAACATCCCTTATCCAACTGTTATTAGTATTTTTATTATTTTGCTCAGAAAACATAAATAAAATGACCCACGGGCTAAATGGCCGCCAGTTGGGGAACCCTGGCATACAGGTACAGACATGCTCCTCTGACTGTGATGGCAATGGGACAGTTCATCAAGAGTGATTGAAATGTCGAAATGAAAGGTAATTTTAAGAGGCCTCTTATTTCTTAGATTTTATTTTTTTGCATCTCTTATGTATTAGCCTCGCTATTGTGAATCTGATTCTGTTCCTACGGTCTGTCTGTCTGAGCCAAATGACATCCATCTGTGCTCTTACTGATTTCTGTCCTATTATTTGTGCTTTTAAAGGGCCAGTGTGTGCATGCCAGAGATAATGGCTCACCAGTGGAGTATTTACTGTCTCTGCTGCGGACCCTCCCTCTCAGACAGCCAAGGCTCCATGACGAGAGATGGGAGGAAGACGGGAGAGCACGGGGGAACGAGGGGCTACATTGGGGATGGGTTGAAAGAAGCTCAGTTCAGGGATGAGAGCGAAGGAGATTTGAGAGATGGAGAGAGTGCAAACAGAGGCAAGTTAGGGTTTAGCGAATAAAATACTAGAGGCAGAAAGAGGGAATAGTGAGGGACGAGAGGGAAAGGGAGGACGAAAGGAGGAGGGTTTATTCTTTCCAGCTGAGCCTGGGTGTGGTCATTATGGGCCTGGGGACCTGCTGTGGCTCAGCCTGCAGTTTGGAGCCCAGATATTCCGTTTCTGACCTATCTGCCAAATAACTCTGTGTGTATGCATGTTGCTTGTGTGTGTTGAGTGTTTGCATTGTGTGTGTGTGTGTGTGTGAGTGTTTGATATTTTGAATGAGCGTGCTTTGCACGTTTGCTCCTGTTCTGCATTGAGGTGCTTTCTGGGCTTTGTTTCTATGTGTACTGTACTGTTTGTCCTCATCTCTCTGAGGGTCACTCGAGGTAGACTGACATGGATGGCGTAGTCCCGTCAGCTGTTGTCATCCAGTACAACCCAGCTCATATTTGCATTCTGAAATGGAGCAGGACCCCACCCTGCTGACACCCTGTTATCCCCTGACCTGTGTGTGTGTGTGTGTGTGTGTGCGCATGTGTGTTCTGTCACTACTCATAACATTAGAGGTGTATAGATAAGTGAAGAGATATTTATTAATTTCTATATGAAAGTAATACAGTGCACATAAAAGCATAAACGTGTACCTCCCTCTATGGCTGTAGGAAGCATGCAGGTAGCCACATGGCCTGTTAAAAAGAACCATTTGTGAAAGCGCCAGTTAACATTGCTTGAATTGTTTTATATTATATTGAACAAAAATATAAATACACCATGTAACGTGTTGGTCTCATGAGCTGAAATAAAAGATCCCACAAATGTTCCAAGAGCATAAAAAGCTTATTTCTCTAAAATGTTGTGCACAAATTTGTTTTACATCCCTGTTAGTGAGCATTTTATCATTTGCCAAGATAATATGACCACTTGACAGGTGTGGCATATCAAGAAGCTGATTAAACAGCATGATTGCACAGGTGCACCTTGTGCAGGGGAAAATAAAAGTTCTCTCTAAAATTTGCAGTTGTCACACAACACAATGCCACACGTCTCAAGTTTTGAGGGAGCGTTCAGTTGACATGCTGACTGCAGAATGTCCACCAGAGCTGTTGCCAGAGAATTGAATGTTAATTTCTCTACCATAAGTCGCCTCTAACGTCATTTGAGAGAATTGGGCAGTACGTCCAACCGGACTCACAACTGCAGACCACCCCACCCCAGGACGTCCACATCCGGCTCCTTCACCTGCGGGTGCGGAGGAGTATTTCTCTCTGTAATAAAGCCCTTTTTGTTGGGGGAAAACTCATTCTGATTGACTGGGTCTGGCTCCCAAGTGGGTAGGCCTGTCATGTGAAATCCATATACTATTTAAATGAACTGTAACTTAGTAAAATCTTTGAAATTGTTGCATTTTTGTTCAGTGTAGCTCACTTGATTTATGATGATACTCGATTCAAATAAAACATATAGGGAAGAGCTGCGGCTGTTTTTGCAGTCTTGGTTACTTTCTATGTCTGCTTTTTCACATTTGCTCAAGGTGATCTGTTGACCTAAATTTCTCCCTCTCATTGTGGCTATGCTCGTTAAAATCGCTCCGCAATGCAGTATCTCATGTTTTAGGGTCGCACAACTCGGCCAATGCACTACTTTCCCAAGCCCTATAACAAACTCTTGGTACTGCGGTGGAGGAATCAGACTCTTGCCGTCCTGCGGCGTAATTGGCGGCTGCGGTTTCTCTTCTTTATCCCGACATTATTTCATTAAGCTGTAAAACACAACGCTAAACTAACATGAAGAGCGTACATGTCATCTCCTGTTGTGAAACTGTAAAGATCACCGCAGTTGCTCTTGTATCACGCTCCATCGGTAGTCTGCGATGTCTAATCTGGTTTCCATTTATACCTTCAGTGGACGTGGATGGTTCTGCTCGCTGGGTGCTGCCTGTAAATAGCTCCCCCTGCTACAGTTAGTCTAGCCGTTTGGAGAGGCTAGAGGATTACAGGTTTGAAACCAGTGCGCACAGCTAGTCTGCAAAGAGGTTTTAAGGGACATCTCCACTCTTTTAAGGCAGTGTGTCTTAGGGTCTTGGGACATTACAATGCATTTAAGTGTAGAACACTCCTGGCTTATCTGTATCGCAACCTAAATAGAATGAGGGTGCATGAAGCACTGGGCTTTAGATAGGATGGGGATAATGGGTTCGTTGAGGATAATGTGGTCAGTTGGGGATAATGGGTTTAAGGATATTGGGGTCAGTTAGGGCTGCAAGATCAAGTTGGGATGCAGGTGCAGCAGGCACAGTTAAAGCCATGTCCGAGACGCAGTGGGTAGATCCATTTGAAGGGGTGCTTGATCTGATTGATCACTGGAAGCCTTACAATGACGGCCGCATGACATTTTGCATGAGCGCATGCAGAGGCACACGTGTGTGTGTGTATATATTTATATATATTTATATTTTGCGTGCGTGCGCTAGGCTATATTCTTGGCCTGCTTTTCCAGTCACAACATTCCACTGGCCATATCTCACAGAGGGCCACAACTGTTTTTAATCAGCTAGGTCACGAGACGCTCCAGATGCCTTAGCTAGCTTTGGGACCCGAGAGGAGAGGAGGGGAGAGACTCCTAAAATTCAACATATTTGTGCCCCCTTTCCTCTCCCCTCCTCTACATTGCGTCATCCTCCTCTGAGAGCAGCGTTGGCCGGCCTACACATACTGGCCCTGTGTTTTCACCACATGACACAATGCATTTCTATACTTTCCAGCTTCTGCTAATACTTTCCATCATACTGTGTCATTAATATTTTTGAAAGGAGTGTTGTGTGCTTTCAGAGACTCTGAACACGGTCTATAGAGATGTACTTGCCCAGTGTTACAACTATTCAAAACAGGAGACTTTTGCATTGGTGTACGGGGCAGGTGCAACCAGCGATTGACCTTTTTTTCTTTATAGAACAAAATGGTTTGAAATTCAGCCATCTCTCGTATGACTAGCTAAAGTTTCCTTTGCTTGTCTTTTGTGTACAGTGTAGAGGTCGACCGATTTATGATTTTTCAACACCGATACCGATTTATTGGAGGACCAAAAAAAAAAAGCTGATACCGATTAATCGGCCAAATTTTTATTTATTTATTTATTTGTAATAATGACAATTACAACAATACTGAATGAACACTTATTTTAATTTAATATAATACATCAATAAAATCAATTTAGCCACAAATAAATAATCAAACATGTTCAATTTGGTTTAAATAATGCAAAGACAAAGTGTTGGAGAAGAAAGTAAAAGTGCAATATGTGACATGTAAGAAAGCTAACGTTTAAGTTCCTTGCTCAGAACACGAAAGCTGGTGGTTCCTTTTAACATGGGTCTTCAATATTCCCAGGTAAGAAGTTTTAGGTTGTAGTTATTATAGGAATTACAGGACTATTTCCATCTATACCATTTGTATTTCATTAACCTTTGACTATTGTATGTTCTTATAGGAACTTTAGTATTGCCAGTGTAACAGTATAGCTTCCGTCCCTCTCCTCGCTCTTCCCTGGGCTCGAACCAGGAGCACAACGACAACAGCCACCCTCGAAGCAGCGCAAGGGAAACAACCACTGCAAGTCTCAGAGCGAGTGACGTTTTAAACGCTATTGGCCAGCCATTTCACTTCGGTTACACCAGCCTCATCTCGGGAGTTGATAGGCTTGAAGTCATAAACAGCGCATTGCTTGATGCACAACGAAGAACTGCTGGCAACATGCACGAAAGTGCTGTTTGAATGAATGTTTATGCGCCTGCTTCTGCCTACCACCGCTCAGTCAGATACTTAGATACTTGTATGCTCAGTCAGATTATATGCAACGCAGGACACGCTAGATAATATCTAGTAATATCATGAACCATGTGTAGTTAACTAGTGATTATGATTGATTGTCTTTTACAAGATAAGTTTAATGCTAGCTAGCAACTTACCTTGGCTTACTGCAGTCGCGTAACAGGCAGTCTCCTTGTGGAGTGCAACAAGAGGTAGGTTGTTATTGCGTTGGACTAGTTAACTGCAAGATTGAATCCGCCGAGCTGACAAGGTCAAAATCGTTCGGCCCCATGAACGAGGCAGTTAACCCACCGTTCCTAGGCCGTCATTGAAAATAAGAACGTGTTCTTAACTGACTTGCCTAGTTAAATAAAGATGAAATAAATGTATATATAAAAAATATATATTAAAAAAATGGCAAAATTGGTGTACAAAAATGCCGATTTTCCAATTGTTATGAAAACTTGAAATCGGCCCTAATTAATCGGCCATTCCGATTAATTGGTCGACCTCTAGAACAGTGTTTGCCATGTGTTGAATGATAGGCCTACGAAGCCACATTCTGTATGCTGAATTGGACCGCTCACTGTAAAGCTCCCTGGCCTCATTGCAAAGTCAGGCTCCACGTCTATGAGCTGGTTGGTGTTGCACTGCACTTGCAGGTTTGTTTAGGAAAAGCACAGCTGACCTGGTGTGATGAAGGAGGCGGCGCAAACAGGAACCCAGATGGAGTGAGGCCTCTTCGTTGTCACCATAAGTTCCCTTCAGGTTTGATGTTCCCCTGCATTTGCTTGGGGGACTTCTGAATTACCGTAACGTAATTTACTCCTTGAAAGAATGTCAAAATTTCCCCCTTATGTTGCTCTAAGTGCACAGTCACTATTATTATTATCTGTGTATCGTTTTAGGATGTCTCAAACCTTAATTCTCACCATGCTTAGCATTGATTTTCCCATTTTTGAGCGTTACCTGGATACCATAGTACTAATTCCCTCTTCCCCCCTCTCCACCACCTCTCCTCTGTCTCCCCTGAAGGTCTCACGTTACACAGGCTGATGTTGCCCGTGTAGACTATAGGCCGTAAGCTGTATATAGCTGCATACACACCATTCAGTCAGGATGTAGGAGCCTACTCAAGTGTTTTCCCTAGAGTTCTCCTAGAGAGTGTAAATGCCCTTGCAGGCACAAGATCTCGGATAGGCAACCCACCCCAACTTACTAATGGTATGAGAAACATTGCTGTATGGCATGTGTACTCTATAGGGATTGCTGTGTTGAGCAGTCCGCAGGCAGGCCTATAGCCCTTCTGCCCTCTGTTCTAAAAGGATTACAGTGGTAGGATACAGTAGGCATGGCATGCCGGCGTCCCTTTTGCCGGCAAGCTTAGTGATCTACTCTGTCCATCTGCCATATTCTGTCCAGCTTCCGCCCATCCACCATGCGTTTATCCTTCGTTTTCTCCCCTTTACTATCATCACAACTCGACATCACTCACTCATTCTGAATCTCACCCTATTCTACCCCTCTCTCATTCTACCGGTTTGATCTCTGAATGCTCTCTCTCCTTCTCTGATCACAATCCTCTCTCCTTGGTCACTTTCTCTCCATCCGCTTATAGTCATTCCTCTTCAGCCACTTATACTAACTGCATTCCCGGTAACCAGTATAACACCCCCCCCCCCCCCCCCCCACCCCACTGCTACCACCTGCTGAGCTTGCCCTGCCAACTCCAGGCTAACTCCTGTTACGTTAGCTCCACGTGTGTTAGCATGCACACTGCCTAGGTCAGAGAAACCATTGGCACTGTTACCCCACAAGCCCTGTTATTGACTGTGGCCAAGGTCACTGCCCTCTCCTCCTTAATCTCCTCCACCTTATTCCCCAGTCAAGCAAGTTGAAGACCGGAAACGTGCTTGGTGGGATGAGAACATGCCAACTGCTAGTGGAGATTCTTGTATTTCCATAACAGTGTGTGGCATTTCGCATAATGAAAAGCTGCTGGCTCGAATAGGTTGGCACATGTTGAAAGTTTCCACGGTTGTATCTATTTTGTCAAATTCAGTTGAGTGAAATGGAGTCTCTCTCTCTCTCTCCCAAACCTTTTGTCTAAACGTTTCATAGCCCACAGGGGAAACACCACCACTCATTACTCTACTGCTTACTGTAATTCTCCAATGTCACATGTTTAGTAGAGGAATTTTGTGTCTTACTAACATTTTATATTCCAAGCAAACATCCTAGTCTGTGTGAGTGTGGAGGCTGTTTTAAAATTTTGTTAACCGTTTTTCATGCTTTTGGTAGCCTAGTTTAATAGTGGATTCACACTGCGATGAATATTTGATTGCTGATAGCATGCACTGTGATTTACAGTACACAGAAGTACAAATCTCAAGCCCACATTAGCCGTTTAACGCTTTGAATTGCTGATTTATTGTAGTTACAGTATAGTTATGCAATAACTATCGATCATGATGAACTTACATTTAAGTGCATGACTGCTTGCATGTATTTTCTGGCTGAAGCACGGCATTGGCTTTGCAGCTCTGTGTTTTGTGGAGTAGAACTGGTCCTATGAGGAGAGAAGTAGAGACTGCAATGCAGTGCCGTCAGTGCTGTCCAATCATAGAGAAGCACCTCCCTGTGCTGCAACCCACTGTAAAGAAGGAAGCAGGTCTTATCCTTTTAGTCTGGACTCTACCCCCAACACATGCCCCCTAAACCCGAACCGTACAACCCCTCTCCGCCCTACTTCTCTGCACCGAGGGACTGTTTGAGAGTTTGCTGGAGTTAGCTATCTCTCTCCGGCCTTTTCTGTCCAGTCTTCATCCACTCTCTCTGCCACCAGATTGATTAAAGGCAGATGTGATGCTTAATCAGTTGCTCACGCTCAGCCCCCCCATTTCATACACACCCCTCCCCCTCTCTCCACACGAGCAAGTGGCTCTCAGTAGAGTGAGCTGGTGGAGCCATCTGGCCCTCAATCTGGGGCTGCAGGACATCCAACAGCTCTCAGCTCTCTGTTGTCTTTGTCCCACCGTATCTCTCTCTCTCTGTCTGTGTCACACAGTCTCTCGCTCTCTCTCGCGCTGTCTCTCTGTCTCTCTGTCTCACAGTAAGTGGTCACTTACTACTGTGACTAGCTACTTGCGGACTGGATGGAATGGAAGCACAAGTGGGTGGCTTACTTTCCTTATCTATCTGACTGAGTTCCATTGGAATTGACCCTCTATCAACCCTGATCAAAAAGCTAACCCCAGGGAGAATGGTGTTACCTGGTGTAAGGAGGATTCCCTTTCTCCCAACATCCCCCGTGAGGAGGGGGCTTAGCCAGATCAGTGACTGGAAGACCACAGTGGAGAGCAGCCCTGATGACTGCCCTGCCTGCCTCCGGCTACGTCCTCTCCTCCTCATATCAGTCCGGGAGATCCATGAAGAGGTCCTAGTCAAAGCTGGAGGAGTTGAAAGTCAATCACAGGACTAGAATATTGACTTATTGAGTGAGAAATTCTTTGTTCCTATCCTTTCTGGAGGTTTTGTTTGTGGGTGAGGTTGGGTTGTTGTGCATTGAGCCTGACTACTAAACTTCTCCTTCCATCCACACCTTTACCATGGCACAGTACAGTCTCATTCTGTGCGTCACACCCCCGTCTGAGGGCGTTGACCTTCTCTCACCCTCCCAGTGTGCTTCTTCAAGGGCTAAAGAGCTTGATAAAGAGCTTGTCAACCACAAATGTTGCACCTAAAGCAATTGAAAGCTATAGTTTCACCCCCTGCTTATTGAATACATACACCAACTAAGCCGTAATAAACACTATCTTTTTTTGCCACTGTCGAGTTCATGTATTAGAGGGGGATATTTATTGGTTTGCAACATAAGCCTGGTACCCACAGTATTGTAGCCAGGTGAGTAGCAATCTCAGCTGGTGAGTGAGATGAACGTTCAGCAGGTGCATTCCCAGAATAATTACTCATTCTAAACAGTACATTTGTTGTACCAGCACAATGACCGTATTGTTTGGTCCGATATCACATGCAAGGCTCCGTGTGCTTTGACTGACTGACCATCATGACTGACTGGCATCGTGTCATCATTAAACTTGAGAAAGAGAAGTTAACAAAGAGTAATAGCTGCGCAAATAGTGTAATAAATATTTTTTGGGTAATAAACATTGTTTTCGGGAACACCCGACACACACAGGGTAATGACTCGTCGGCACTACGGTCGGGAGAATACGCCCCCTAGTCAAACAGCGGAGCAAACATTCAAGTGAATCATCCCTGTGCGCCGTGGGGAAGGAGATGGGGAGAGATTAAATGGCCTTTTCTTCAGCTCAGCTGGCCCAGGTCCTGATTACATAACCAAGACCTGTTGAACACAGACACACACAGTACACCGCCTGGGAAAGGAATCCTATGCTTCTATTGTGGGGGTGAATGGAAGAGCCTGCTTCTCATGTGGGTTGTACGACATGGATGTGTAAGGTATGTTGAGCGAGAAATGTTGTGTGTGTGGTGTGTTCATTGACACCCGTTCTGCAACCCATTATGCTACTATATCCAGAAAACGCACACACTCGCTCACTGTCATGCTTTGACCATGGCTTCGTCTGCTCATCAGCAGGGAGCACCTCTGCCCCAGCACCTCCACAGTGTGACGCAGAACCTCTGGTGAAAGACGACATTCTTCTCTCCTCGGCTCATACAGGACATTACTGTTTGGTCAGACCTGCCCCCCCCACCCACCCTTTTAAAACTCCCCACTTTCGTTTGTCTTTCTGTCTGCAGTGTTTTACATGAACCTGGTTGAACCCTTCAAAGAACTGCAGTCTTGGCTGGCTTTAGCTCCATCTAGCTATGAACAATCCTGTCCAACTTATGGTTCACCGTGGACCAAACCTTCAGCTCGCTGCTACAACAGAACAGACACCATCTCTCAGGCAGCTCCACCCTGGCCCCTACACAGCCCCACCCCTGGCGTCAGCCCCAAGGCTGCAGCCTTTGCCATAGTTATCCCCCTCTAGTTTTACTTGTACTTTAATACTTGGCTGATCTTTAAACCCTGAATTCAATGAGTTGACCAACATTTTCACAATTCTTAGTGTCATAAATAGGATTCATGACTTTTTGGGGGGATGGCCAGAACTCTGCTAGTCTGTGGGAATTCCTTGGTGTAATCATCAGTCATTCTCCAACTTGGGCTACGTCCTCCACCACTCCACCACTCCCAAGCCCCCAGTTGGATCACCACTTCCACAGCCTCTGGCCGAGCTCCGTCCCCTTGTCTTTGAAGGGACTCTTTACTCCAGTGAGAAGCGCCAGCAGACAGCAGTGCAGACATGACGCAAAAGCCCACTGATTACAGCGCAGCTAGTTCACAACACACAGGCTATAAATCAGACCTGTATCCACCCCAGGAAGCCTCTAGTCTCCTCAACCCTGGAGGAATGCTGAGAGTGCAGCAACAAGGAGGCAGTGTTATATCAGAGAGGGGGGAAACGTGCCAGTCTGCACTTCTCATTGAAAGCCATTGATAACAGCAGAAGAATGATTGTATCATTCTTTTATCAATGGTAAGTAGGCTTCAGAGAGAGGGTTACTAGTTCAGTTTTCACCCCCCCTCCCATCTCTCGGTCTGTGACCTTACTGACACAGCAACTAAGAAGAAGTAGTCACTTAGATTAGCATTATTTTGATGCTTTGTTGAAGAGTATGCATTTCAAGTCTTTGACGTTTGTGAAAGGCCATTTACTTCGATTGTGTGCCTGCGTTCACTGTAAATCCCTCCGACACCAATTGTCCAACAAAAGCCAAGTGACGTGGTCACTGAGCGTTGTCTACGCATGCAAATCAACAGCATCTGTGTTTTTAAGTCACTTCGATTTTAGTCAGAGCTTGGAAGCAGAGCAATATGAAGTGTCTAGAGAAGACGTAAATTAGTGCACACCCATTGGAGAGGAGAGCTCAGTGAAGGAGGGAAGACTGTTCCATGTGCTCTTGCCGAGGCTTTGTTTACACAGGAAGAAACACCGTGGTCATTTACCGGGAGGTTAATTCCTCTATTAGACACTTCTGACAATATTAATGACTCAATTCCTGGTGATCATCGGAGTAATGTCTCTGATGCCGCTCCCTGGGTATGGCCTCATCTCCCTCTCTCTTTTTCTCATCCCTCTCCTATAATACCAGTGTAATTTACAGCTCCAGGCTCTCTGTGTTTAAAGGCTGTGTGTGTTGGCTCCAGTCTGGTCCATCCCATCCAGAGCCTGCATCTAATCAGAACCAGCCCCTAAAGCTTTTCTTTAGCCCCTTTGTTGAATTCAGTCCACTACATGAACCCCCCCCCCCAAAAAAAAAGAAACTCCCAACATTTTAATAGTCACTCTTTGCCCATTTAATTCAGGTATTAACTATTTTGAGAAGATATGTCATGTACCAATTTTTCTCTTTTCAGTGGACCATTGTTCGGAATCTCATATCTACTGAAAGAGGCCTGGTAGGTAGGTAGGTCAGAGACTTAGTGTAGCTTTGTGGGCCCTGTCCAACTCTGAAACAGACTGACATGCAGGCCACTGGCCTTGCTGGATTTTGTGTGATCTCTCTATCATGTGAGATGACTTTCAGCCCTAATGACGTCATTCAAAAGATTAGACGTTGCTGCTGCACCGTCGGCTAAAGCCCTGGCCATAGGCCCTCAAGCGAAACAGCACCAAGGACCAGACACAGGGAGGACTTCATGTCAATATGAATATTTAACACACCATCATGGGGCATATTTTTAGAGCTGAGGAATGTCTCGCTCAAACTACTCATGAATTTTGAATCGCAGTCGTAAATATTTCACCCGGTTACCAAAATAGACACCCAAGACACAGCGGGTGACATGGATGGCATTTCTCTTCTGTGCTTATGTGTGAGCAAGTCCGTGTCGGAAAAGTACAAGGGAGGCTGACTGTCCATCTTGTGTATATATATCAGGGAACTTTTATATTTGGCTGCTAAATAAGTTTCTATTTTTCCAATTGCTTTGCTTCCATGTAGATTATTCAGTTAGACTAGATTAACCTTTATATAGAGAGAGGAGCACTTTGTGATATCTGCTGATGTAAAAAGGGCTTTATATAAATGTGATTGAATTTGATGAGGGTCAAAGGCCTGTCTGTAATACCTTGCTCCCAAATAAATAAGGACTAATTTGGAACTAATCAGACTAATGGAGATGGCTGTATGATTTTCCTCTCTGAATGTGTCACCGCTCCTCTATAACTACACATCTGTCAAGCATGCGTCTAGAATGGGTGGACCCCCCCTCCTCCCCCAGCTATGCAAGAAATGCATCATGGATTCCAGGTCATCTTACACGGCTCCTATATAAGGCCATTTATGAAGCACACGTTAGCTAATGGTAACATGGCGGAAACCTTCATAGACAGGTCTTTTCAGGCTCCTGGAAAACCTGAGGCAGTCAGTATACACAGGAAACATCCCATACATTCTCTCTCTTGGGTCTGTCGGAGTGCCCTAGCTGCTTGAATCAGACCTTTGTGTGTGCGTCAGTCTCTTGATTGACGATAACTGCAGAACCTCTCCGCTGGGGAATATTGATACTTCCGCACCATGTTGTATTTCTATCTCGACGTATTGTCATTTGGAAGGGTCTGTTTTTCTTTGGAGTTCCCCTACCGTAAGTGCTGAATACATGTTACTTTCACTTCATAAGCAGTAGACTCAATTCCAGGCCCTTCTCCTCATTCATTCATTTTTCACCTCTCTCCCTCATTGTGTGGCATATCCCTTGGGTGCAACTGTCTGAATGAGAACGTAATAATTAAACCTCATCTGCCAGTGCTTTTTTTTTTTGACACGGGGGGGTGTCATCAGAAACATATTTGCCTCTTTTCTGGACGAGAGCAGCTGCTGCCGTGGAGTGAATGAGCGGCCAATTGAATGCATGATTGGCAGAGGCATTTGTCAGGAGGTGTCTGGGGAGCCCGAGAGACAATCAGCCAGATCAAGCAGGGGGTTCTATGGAACCAAGCTCGCTAATACAGCTTCCTCACGTGAGCCTCCCTGGCTGGAGGTCTTTGTTCCTCCCTCTTTCAAGGCTAATGTCCGCCGGTGCAGCCTCTCTCCAGCCTACCCTACCGCCGTCTTTAAGGAAATCCCAATTCAATTTCTTCTACATGCCTAGACTGGAAGTTTGCCACTGTGTTGTCATGTGGACAACCCAGATCGTATTCTAAGGCTATGAGTTGTGTATGTTGTTGCAAGTTGAAAAGATGTGATGCTCGGGGTGGCAGGGTAGCCTAGTGGTTAGAGCGTTGGACTAGTAACCGGAAGGTTGCAAGTTCAAATCCCTGATCTGAAAAGGTACAAATGGTACAAAACCCACTGTTCCTAGGCCGTTATTGAAAATAAGAATTTGTTGACTTGCCTAGTTAAATAAAGGTAAAAAAAATACATTTAAAAAAGTGCATAACTGTGTCATACAGATGAGTCATGCCAAGGGGTAATGTCCGTTTAAAAAAAATATATATATTTTTTAGAGTTGCTACATTATTTTGATTTGAGTTTCTCTTCAAAATAAAGTTGGGGCATTGCCAGCTGTCTTCCTCTTTCCTACCAAGGCAAATGCAGTCTTTTATTTATTTTTTTAATATACATTTTCTGAACATTTTGGACTTTTCAGCTGTATATTTTTAGTATCACTTGCCACCAAATTGATTTCTCGTAAACACCAGCAGAAGGAGAACCTGGATTGCCGAAGTGCCATTTGCGAGTTTTTATAGACGTGCCTAGCACTACTGTTTCTCCTTACATAAGCAGATAATTAGCAACATTCTCATTTACAAACAGCTCAGACCAGGTCTCTCTCTGACTGGTCCCAGTTCTAGATCCCTCTCCCTGCTCCTTTTGTGGAAAGTAGTCTTTCCAAGTAGCCCGTAATGCACTCCCAGCCCTGGCATATGACTGATAAATTATATCCCCATATAAAGTACCTTACTCCGCCAATACCCCCTAAGATCAAGCAGACTTGGACGCTTATCTTGGCCTTACAACAAAACAAAATCTGGCAACAATATCAGCCGATCTTTCTCCTGGGATGCCAGGTTTGGACATTTTATTGTGGGTCCAATGCCCCCTAGTGCCCCCCTAGGGCTGTATGAAGGCTTTTGGGGCTGTGGGTGTGTTTTGAGGGCAGGCTGTTCCTTGGCCCTCATTAGCTCCTCCTTTGTTACAGTAAGCCATACCTCATGGAGCCCAGATGCAGCATGTCTAGATTAAATCTCCCTTCCCACAAGGAGTCTTGAAAAGCTCTATTGAATAGACCCTAATCCTCCTGCAAATTTTTCTTTTCTTCTCTCCACCCCTCTGACCCCTTCTCAAATTAATAGTTTTTGTTCTTGAGCCCCGATTTAGCTTTATTGTTCCCTATGTTTTTGAACACTGACCTCATTCCGTTTGTTGCACATCAAACCTCCAGATAATCGGCTAATAAATATTTGTATTCCATCTAGATGGTGGATGTTTACATTTCAACATCTGAAAGAAGTTGCAACCACTCAACACCTAAGATGGTTATTTGGTTATTCTCTGCACTTGCTACAGCCGATGGTAATAGGCTGCACAGACAAATCAATTCTTATAGCTTTAACAAGAGCAAGGTATTGGGTTTCATTTGAAAACAGCATAACATTTTTCACTTGCCAAAACTGAATATTTCAGTCATCAGAAATGGAACTCATTTTAGCAACTTTCTTTTGGCCCTCTTATCCTGACCGCCTGCAACCAATCCAAATCCACAAATTGGCCGGGCTTCTCTTGATTTTTATCACACCACTGATTTGGTTTCAGTTTACAAACCCATAATGGGGGGAGAACTCATAACAACATCTAAAACCCCTTTTTTACATCCTTGTCTTTTCCCCTCCAACACTAGTCTGGTATTTCCCTTGGCCCATGGTGTGATGTTGCATGAACCCACAAGGCCATTGGCAGAGCTGTTGGCAGGGGGACTCGCACTTCACTCACAGCTGTAGTATGAAGGGTCCGGAGCGAGAGTGGGGTAGGACGGAACAGGGAAATGACAGCAGCCCTATGTGTAAAGACCTATTATAAGTTATAAAACAAACAACCCTGAGCCCTGCTTCTCTGGTCAGTGAGTGAAAGGAGAAACTTTCGTACCAGTAGTTAGAATTTCGTGGGAGACTGTGGCTACACTTGGAGTTAATTTTGTGGGCTGGTCCAAAGCAAAGCAGACTCGTTGTTTTTTGTGGAAATTGACAGCACTACTATTTTTCTCTTCTCCCATGGTCCCATAAATAATGAAAAAGCTCCTATGAGATGGTGTTAATAGCCATGTCAGTTTGATAGTTCTAGTGTGGACATATACAGGCAGGCACCTGTTTGTATGCCCAACTACTGAGACCCTGGTACATCAGTCAGTAGTCTTCTTCATTGTGTGTTGTTTGCAATAAATAAAGCCTAATTTTGAAGATTGTTGGTGTGAAAGTGGAAATTAAATACTGCACGATGTTGAGCCCTTTTCTGAGGCGCCTAAGTTGGCATTCCAGTTGTCCGCACCTTTTAGATTTGTATTATTAACCCTTTCATATACAGACAAAAATCCAACTTTTTTACCATACCATCTTCCGTATACCGTCTTACATTTATATTTACATTTAAGTCATTTAGCAGACGCTCTTATCCAGAGCGACTTACAAATTGGTGAATTCACCTTCTGACATCCAGTGGACTTTTGTTTGTATCAGTAAGGGGTACTGTGTAAAATGTCCAGTTGCAAATTGATATGTATAAAAGGAGGTAGACCTGCAAGAAAGTGGTAAATAAGAGGCTGTTTTGAAAGCAGGTCATATCAACCTAAAGTTATACCATGTCTTCTGTCTGAAATGAGTAGGACTAGATGTTATGGGAGGATTCTAAAGCATTAGGCTCGTACAGGTAAATACCTGAGGGAGTGGATCTGTTTTGTGGAAGGCAGCACCTGCATTGCCCCAGGCCATGTTCACTCTTCTGTGTCTTAGGGTCTGTTTGGTGTCATGGCTTTGAAGGGTATTGTTTGGACGTGTGCGTTAGTGACCTAATGAAAGCAAGTCTGAGAATCAGTGAAAGGCACGTCTGCACATCACTCTCGTTGCTCTACAGCTTCCCGAGAGGATGACCTGAATAGTATCAATACTACTGCACTCAACTAGCCTGGACCCAGATCGGTTTGCGCTGTCTTGCCAACTCCTTTGGTTATCCAGGCTAGCGCTCAACGAGCCAAGGCATTAAAACACAACCTATATCCACACAAAGTCAACCAAACAAAAAGCAAAACAAAGGATTAGAACATTACACCACTCCTGCTTTTCAAAATGTAGTTGCTACGTTTGTACGTTGATCTATGGCATGCATGTTCCGGTATATTGTGGCTCTATGTTAAGAATAGGCCCTAGGCTATAACTGTTTTGTTCAGCGTTTTCAAAGCAGGCTGGAGGAAGTGAGATGGAGGAAGGCCAGGTTCAGTAAATACCACACACCTCTCCACTGAGTTTTGTCCTGTACCCTACGTCTCTGAATGGCTGGTTTCACATGCAGTGGCCAGGGGAAAAATCCCTGGCCCAATGGCTGACTGTTGTGGCCCTGTTTATCGCCATGGCAACAGTAAAAGTAGTCCCATGAAGTCGTGTTTCGTGTGTGTGAGACTCCACATGCCACTGAATCAAATTCCTGCCTAAGGGGATGCATTTTACACTCACACTCTGGCAAAATTCTTATAATTTGACATAAATGGATGCAAGAAACATTTTCATATGAAGATTGTGGTAGCAAAACCCATAAAACTATCCAATTCATTGTTTTAGATAAACAATCTATTTGTCATGATGTGGCCAGGCCCGTAATGTTCCACTATAATGCAAAGCTGATGTAAACACAAACCATTCACAGTAAAGGATTTCCCCCTCGACTTTTCTTGTGTTGGTGGCACTTGAGACGAGACTTGCATCCAGTCAGTCTTTAACGAGCTTTCGTCCAGCTTACTTGCATAACATGGACGCCTCGAATAGTTCAGGCTATATTCAGTGGAATGAATGTGGTAATAAGATGGTCATCAGCAATGCGTGGTTGGAGGGAACATTCCATCACTGGTTTCCTGTTCTTTTCTTGGTCGCTGCTGGAATAGTAGATTAGAAAGACTGCTTTAAATAAATGAAACTCAAAATATGAACACTTATCTGACCGTCTGATAGACTGGCAATTTTGATCTGCCATTTTTGTTTTAGTTTGTCATATGAAGTACCCTTTTTCAGAGGTGTTCCTCATTTTCTCACCTAATGACAATATGTGAAAATTTCCCCAGATTCACTTGACAAGCAGTGAGAGTTGTCTAAGATGACTGCTATTGCTTTTCCTTTTGGAGCAGAGTTCCATTTCTTCGACATCACCTGATTCCAAATCTGACTTAAATATTGAACTATTTGTCCCCCAATCAGAGTGCTTTGCTAAGCAGTATCCAGTCTGTCCTATCCAGCACACTGCACTTAAGATAAAGCCTTTGTCAAGCCCTCCTGTGGGTTTGTTTACCATGACCCATTAAAGTGTCCGCATGGCACCCGGCTCTCCTCTTATGTAATCCCACTGGGGAAAGATGAAGGGAAAACGGGTTAGGCTGGGGTGTGAAAATAGCTTGTAAAGACAATGGAATAAGCACACAGCCTTTGGAGAAAGGCACTGACTTAAGAGACGATATAGATAGATTTGAAAGTGTCTCTGTACTGTCATGTGAGCACGAGGTTTGTGTGGAAAGGGCATGCTTTTAAACGTTGTGTCCAAATGGCCTTTACCCCCGCCCCCTACGCTAGAATGTGTAGTTTGCGGAATTTCTCTTGCGCTTAACCTGTGTGTGTGTTTGGTTTATTCAGAATCAGGTGAAAAAGAGTGCGAGAGGAGAAGGGAGGGTTAAAAGAACTCATCTGGCCGCCCAGCCAGATGTGTGTGTGTGTGTGTGTGTGTGTGCTTATGAGAGAGTGTGAGGTGGGTGGATGTGCTGGTGCGTCAGTCTGCCCCAGCTCTGCAACACTCTCCGCTGAGTGGAAACATCATGTGGCTGTGGGAAGCACAGAGGAACAGCCCAGCTTCCCAACACTGAGAACAGACCGGGCGAGAGAGGGAATAGGGGGAAGTAAAAAAAGAAACTCAGAGTAACAAAGACTGAGACGCTAGTGAGACCATCTCGGAGCAGAAGAGGAGAGCTCCACTGCCTGGCTTCCTTCTTTTTCTTTGACGGATATAAAGGCATATTGCTGGCTATGCCATGCTGGCCCAGAGGAACGGGGGCGTCTCTGCCGGGAGCTGTGTGACTACGGTGCCCCTGAAGGATTGCCCTGACCTGGTGGATCTGCTGGAGGTAGAGGTGGACTGCTCTCCCTCGAAGGGGGACTGTCCCTGGGCTCGTCTGGCCGGTTTAGAATGCTGCCTGTCGGAGCCATACTGCCTGTGGTTCCAGCTGCTAGCGCAGGCTTACTGGGGGGACGTGGAGCTAGGCCTCAGGGGGGAAACGGACAGGAAAGTGTCCTGGGGCAGACTCCAAGAAGCATCCAGGAGGAACTGTGTTCGTTCCAGGGTAAGGCGCCAAGCTTTCGGAGGACTTTTCGAGTTCACCGTAATGCCTTTCGGATTGCATAAAGAGCTTGATCACAAATCCTGTGTTCGAAGCAAATAGTAGGTCTTTTAGTAGAGAGCCGTTGGCATTGCGTTATTGAGTTGTAATACATTGACCTGTGCTGAAATATGTGCCTAGGCAGTATCAGTGGCTTGCAGCTAAGCGTATTGTGTAATATAGTAAGGATTTGTGAGGGGTGGGGGGGGCGCAACACCGTGTGTTGTCTCAGGAATGTCGCGTGCCTCTTCCCTTGCTCCAGTGGCAGTGTAGTACTGTTTCACTGACCGGTCTTTTGTAATGCTTCCGATGGTCAATTCTGAAAGACTGAAAGGACAGCGATATATTTAGGAGATAATAGCTGTATTTCCACCAGATGTTATCAGATTTATATTTTTATTATTATTGTCGTTCGTTGGAATAATTCAGTTATTGTTTTGGGCAAGGGGAGCGCAACACTGTATTTTCCTATGATGTGAATAATGTCTTGTGTAGTTGCAATGGCCTGTGGTCAGAGGGAAAGCCATTAAGCTAACCGCACCAGAGTGACTCACTATGGCCTAGGAGGACTGTGAGGAGAGACTGAGTCGACGGGTATTGGACCCACAACTACACAGCTGACATACAAATGCACAGCACCCACATGGCAAGTAGCTATAGGCTATTTTCCGACATCATATTCAAATCCATATTTAATGGCTGTTGCTAATTGGTGCAGCCGAGAGAGATTCCAAAGCGGAGGTGTTGACAGTTTTGAACCTGTGCTGATGGGGAATGCCAGTGTAGATGCCTCACATGACTGTGTCGGATATGGAGGGGAGTTCTTAGCCAACTAGTCCCGAGTGACACTTTTTTCAGGGTGTGGTGGATGCTATAATACCTCATGAATGTGTTCCCCAATCCTACCCTCTTCACTCAAAATGGCAGTCAGCAAGGTTTGTAAAGCTACGTGCAAAGAACTTTGGAATTAGTCCGATTTAGTTGTTTGAGGGTTAGCTAATCCTCATTGCTTCTTTCACTATGACTGCAGTGCCAGCCACAGTCCTGCTCCCTGTTCTGCATGGTTGCCTCCTCTTCTTTTCAATAATTCAACATGTTAAATATAGAGATGGAAAAGTGTGTGTGGGAATGGTCTTGTTCTTCTATTGTTATGGGGACCTGAAATCCCCTAAAGTCCCCACAAGGATAGTAAAACAAGGAATATTCTCAAAGGCTATTTTAAGCTCAGGGTTTAGGTTTAAGGTTAGAATTAGGGTTAAGCTTTCAGGTTACATTTAAGGTTGGGGTTTAGGGAAAATAGGATTTTGAATGGAAATAAATGTTAGGCCCCCATGAGGATAAAAAAACAAGTGTGTGTTGGTGTGTGTGTCCCTGCAAGTGTTTCTATGCAGAGCTGCGGGGTCGTAGTGATCTCACCAGGCCCACAGTTATACAGGCCCAGCCCATTCTCTTGAGGCTCCTACATCTGCTGTACACACACACACAGACACACACACACAGAGGTGTGGTGGGGAGAGCGTAAGGGAGGACAGAGAGAGGGGAAAGCTTAAAGAAAGAGGAGGCAGTGTTTTCACACTGGAGAAGAAGGAAAAAACAACCTCTGCTCATAACCTGTGGAGAAAGCTGGGCTGAGGTTGCAGCGAGGACTGTTTGGCAGGCCCATGGTTGGCCCGTAGTCACTGCGGTGCTGTCAATGGCGACCACTAACGCACACCCTGTGGCGGTGTGGGCTGAGCGAACCATCAGTTTGATAATGAATCTGACATAAGTCTTACGGTTCAGACAGTATACGAGAGGCAGGCAGGAGGACATCGTGTGGCTTTCTCATTGACTTTGGGTTGTGAAATACTGTAGCGCTTTTTGGAATTTATGTGATAATGTCAGGGGATTCTTTATATGTGGTGTTGTACATGCCTGTGATGCATACCAGGCAGGATAGATTACAGTGTAGGTTATTGTGTGTCTGTCTGTGTGACGTCATGTTCAGGAAAAGTGTCTCTTATAAGAAGACTGGGGTGAATCACTGTTTTCTCTGTGGTTACCGTTGCCATGATATATGTTTGAGACTGGTGGAAATCCCTGTTTCGTGTAAACGGCTTAGTTCCATCTCCAACAGTGTACAAATGATTTGTTGCGGACGGAGCTGTGGCACGTAGCCTTAATGGATCTGACAACCGGCTCTGTTTTGAGAAAATAAACGAAAGTGTGTTGAGCAGGATCTGAGCCTTTTCAGTGTTCCTGGATGTTGGAGCTCTGTCTCGCACTCAACAGCATTCACAAGTTTGTCATTATACAAAATGGCATTTCACTGCTCTTCAACCCAGCCAGCGCCAATCTCTTGTTGCGTCAAGGTGGGATGTATTCGCCTACCTTGAAATCAATTGGAATAGGCTTAGCCGCTCTCTGATGAAAGCACTGAACACAAAGTATACAAGTAATTCCTCACAAAACCTAGGCCATAAAATACCTTGATTTTGGGGGATTTACACAAATTATAATCCATAGAATAGCCCTTTGGAGAAACGATTGACATACTGTATATTTTACATTTTGTGTGTATAATTGATCAAAGTTGGAATATGTATTACATTTTGGACATACCCAGGCCTCCTTTAAAACTCCTGTCCTCCCTGTCCCTGAATGAACTCTTTTGTTTACTTTCTTACCTTCCTGAGCGCTCGGTAGAACCGTAGCCATGTCAACAAACTGAATCTTATTCCATTTCACGTAACTCCGCTTGTTTTAGCCAAATGAACTCTCACTCTGTCAGATAAACAAGGTGAGAGAACAAGATAAATGTGTAGCCATTGGCTGCTGTTTTATCTCCGAAAACAGAGCACTCTTTGTTTGAAATAAAGCTTCTTGACTGTCTTCATTGACAAGGAGCACATTGAGAGTAGCTTGGTACAAGATGTAATGGGGATTTGATGCCATGTTCTCATCACTTGTCAATTGTGGCCTTGTGAATCTGATGACTGTACTGTTAAGATTGATTATGTCATCACTACTGAAGGTCTCCTATTGGGAGACCGGAATGACACTGGACTTGTTCATGTTCTCCTATCTGACCACGCCTTAAGTCTAAATATTATGGGTGTGCTGCTGAGGTCATGTCTGACAGTGTTGCCATTTCTCCTTTTTATTTTATTTATGTCACCTTTATTTAACCAGGTAGGCCAGTTGAGAACAAGTTCTCATTTACAACTGCAACCTGGCCAAGATAAAGCAAAGTAGTGCGACAGTAGTTACACATAAACAAACGTACAGTCAGTAACACAATAGAAAAATCTATGCACATTGTGTGCAAATGTAGGGAGGTAAGGCAATAAATAGGCCATAGAGGCGAATTAATTACAATTTAGCATTAACACTGGAGTGATAGATGTGCAGATGATGATGTGCAAGCAGAGAACTGGAAGGAAAGGCGGCCAAAAGAAGTGTTGGCTTTGGGGTTGCCCGTGAAATATACCTGATGGAGCGTGTGCTATGGGTGGGTGCTGCTATGGTGACCAGTGAGCTGAGATAAGGCGGGGCTTTACCTAGCAAAGACTTATAGATGACCTGGAACCAGTGGGTTTGGCGACGAATATGTACTGTAGTGAGGGCCAGCCAACGAGAGCATACAGGTCACAGTGGTGGGTAGTATATGGGCCTTAGTGCCATCCGTTGTCATCAATGATAGACTACATCCAGTTTGCGCGATCGGTAGGATAGTCAGTTTTACGAGGGTATGTTTTGTAGCATGAGTTCAGGAGGCTTTGTCTTTCTGCTGCATCCTTCACAGTTTCAAACCATTCAAAACACCTTTTCCCTCTAGGATGATAATAGAGGAAAAGTCTAAGGCCACTTCCAGATAATGTTTTCTTCTGTAACTGAATCACTAATGAGCTTACTTTACATTAACAGAGGTATGTAAGAGGAAAACATGTGAATCTACCTGTCCTACATTGAGTGGATTATCTCAAAGGTAACAATAACCACATTAAAAGTCTATCTCTCCCCCTCTCTGTTTCTCTCAGGCTAAACAGAAGGATGGGCGTAACCAGAGCGAGGCATCTGTGACGGGGTCCCCGGTTGGGGTGGAAGAGGAGCCCTTCTCCTGGCCGGGCCCCAAGACACTCCGGCTGCAGCGCACTTCGCAGGGCTTCGGCTTCACGCTGCGCCACTTCATTGTCTACCCGCCAGAGTCAGCCGTCCACTCTTCCCTCAAGGTGAGAACATCATGACCGCACTCAAGCAACCTTAGTGAACATACAGTGCATTTGGAAAGTATTCAGAAACATTACTTTTTCCACATTTTATGTTATAGCCTTATTTTAAAATGGATAAAAAATCAATAAAACATCCTCACCAATCTACACACTACCCAGTAATGACAAAGAGAAAATGGGTTTTCAGACATTTTTTTTAATGTATAAAAAATGAAAAACAGATACCTTGAACTTTAGCTCAGGTGCATCCTGTTTTCATTGATCATCCTTGAGATGTTTCTACATCTTGATTGGAGACCATTTGATTTGGACATGATTTGAAAAGGCTCACATCTGTCTATGTAAAGTCCCACAGTTGACAGTGCATGTCAGAGCAAAACCCAAGCCATGAGGTCGAAGGAATTCTCCGTAGAGCTCATAGACAGGATTGTGTAGAGGCACAGATCTGGGGGAGGCTACCAACAAATGTCTGCAGCATTGAAGGTACCCAAAAACACTGTGGCCTCCATCATTCTTAAATGGAAGAAGTTTTGAACGACCAAGAGTCTTCCTAGAGCTGGTCACCTGAGGAATCGGGGAAGAAGGGCCTCGGTTAGGGAGGTGACCAAGAACCCGTTGGTCACTCTGACAGAGCTCCAGAGTTCCTCTGTAAAGATGGGAGAACCTTCCAGAAGGACAACCATCTCTGCAGCACTCCACCAATCAGGCCTTTATGATAGTGGCCAGACGAAAGCCACAATATCCCGCTTGGAGTTAGCCAAAAGCTAAAGGACTCTGACCATGTGAAACAAGATTATCTGGTCTGATGAAACCAAGATTGAACTCTATGGCCTGAATGCCAAGTGTCATGTCTGGAGGAAACCTGGCACCGTCCCTACGGTGAAGCACGGTGGTGGAAGCATCATGCTGTGGGGATGTTTTTCAGTGGCAGGGACTGGGAGACTTGTCAGCATCGAAGGAAAGATTAATAGAATAAAGTACAGCGATCCTTATTGAAAACCTGCTCCAGAGAACTCAGGACCTCAGACTGGGGCAAAGGATCACCTTCCAACAGGATGACCCTAAGCACACAGCTGAGACATTGCAGGAGTGGCTTCAGGACACTTCTCTGAATGTCCTTGAGTGGCCCAGCCAGAGTGATGAAGGCGAATGATGAAGCACGTAAAAAATCATCTGTCCTCAGTTGCACCACTCACTACTGAGTTTCCAACTGGGAAAGTGGGATACCTAGTCAGTTGTACAACTGAATGCATTCAACTGAAATGTCTTCCTCATTTAACCCAACCCAACTGAATCTGAGAGGTGCGGAGGGCTGCCTTAATTGACATCCACATCTTCGGCACCCAGGGAACAGTGGGTTAACTGCCTTGCTCAGGGGCAGAACAACAGAGTTTTACCTTGTCAGCTTGGGGATTTGATCCAGCAACCTTTCAGTTACTGACCCAACGCTCCTACCCGCCAGGCTACCTGCCTCTGGAAGCAACGTCAGCCACTATAACTGGTCTTTGCGAACATCATGAGAAGGGTTTCCATAGCTGAGCAGCCACACACACATAATGCCAAACGTTTGTGAGAGTGGTGTAAAGCTCGCCGATATTGGACTCTCTTCACAATCTGGCAGTCCGACATACGAACCTAGGTTTGGCAGATGCCAGGAGAACGCTACCTGCCCCAATGCATAGTGCCATTGATGGAGGAGTAATAACAGTCTGGGGCAGTTTTTCATGGTTTTGGAATGAGATGTTCGCAGAGCAGGTGTCCATACTTTTGGCCATGTAGTGTATATACTCTACATGTTTTATATTGACCTTCATTTAAACAGGGAGTCACCATTGAGACCAGGGTCTCTTTCACAAGGGAGCCCTGCACATACAATTCATAGACCAATAATACTGTACTACTTACATTCAACCATATTTCTATAATATTAATCATCAACTAATATGGACCAATTTGTAGAGGAAGACTATGGTTACAGTTGTTAGTTTCCTACAACACTGAAATTCACCAATATCTGGTAGTGTACAACAGTGTTTTGTAGTGTAATCTCAGTTGTAGTGTCATTTTACCTGGGAAGGGAGCCAGAAACACCAACTGAATAACATCAGCATTATGCTGCTCCATGCATTTAATCCTGCTGTCCCAGCAGTTCCTGTCTTAATGGGCCGCCATTCCACAGTTTTCAGTAAATACCGAAATACTCAACCTCTTCTAGTGGGATAGTGCTTCCGATGCCTCCATCTGATTGTTTCAAGACATTTATCTTATTTTTTAAGGGATTTACTGTTGTCTTTAGCCAACCACCTGTCTCCATTTGGGATTGTTCTAACAATCAATACATTTGTAGAAGTGTTTTGCGTTTATGTTTGCAAGTGTATTTTGAAACTATTTTCACTGTGTGAAAAGAGATCTTAGACAGAGCACTTACTCTCTGTCCGTATGGATTTTGCTATGGCACTGCCATTTAAATTCAAAGCTGAAGCACTCCGCCTAGATGCTGCAGAGTTGTATCCAGCCGTACCGGTGCAAAGGCCCTCCCTTGTGGCACTGTACTGTGTTGGCCTATTTCCTTCTTTCAAGTAGAATTGGGTTGCTTTGTGTTTCTGTGTAATCGCATTTCAACTCTTATCTGAAAAAACAGAAACTTCATTGAGAGTTTATTGGTTCTCAGTGCATTAAGAAATAAAAAGCAATATGTGGTCGTAATGCCCATTTCTAATGCTCCCAGAAATGGCATTAGAGTTGGCAAGGCCAAGTCTTGTCCAGCTTTTCACTGAGACTTTCTAATTCCCTTCTTACAGTAAGATGCAGATAAGAGCTTCTGGGAAATACTCAAATTAAAATGTCAATTTCAGGGTGATTTTAGACAAAGTCTTTGCTAACATAAAATAAACCCTGTAACTTTGTAGAAATTTGATCTTTATGAAATTCTCAGAATTCCATCCGAGATGCCATGATTACATTTGATTTAACTAGGCAAATTCTTATTTTACAATGACTAACTAACTAGGAACAGTGGTGTGAACTGTCTAGGAACAGTGGGTTAACGGCCTTGTTCAGGGGCAGAACGGCAGATTTTTACCTTGTCAGCTCAGGGATTCGATCTAGCAACCTTTCGGTTACTGCCCCAACGCTCTTAACCTCTAGGCTACCTTCCGCCCCTATCATGTATTGTAATTACTTTTTGGAGCTCTTGAGTAATCACAGTCCCAGTCTTTCTGAAACTGGGTTAACTTGAAGAAGGTCAGCCTGTCTTATAGGATTGCCAAGGGAAACTCGGGAGTCTTAAAGAATATGTGGAGAACATATGTGTTGCTGCAGGGTTACGGGATTAGAACACACGTGGGTGTTTTGAACCCACACTTGAAGGAAATTAAGTATTTAAGCTTGAAGGATATCAGATAAAAACAAATCTAAAGTAGGTTTTCCAATCAACATTTTCAGTGAAGGCGACACGTAGAAGAACTCCGCCTTCGTCACGTTTGTTTGAATCTACTTTAATGTTGCATATTGTGACTTATGTCAATTAGTCTTGTTTAATGACAGTGAAAGACATTTTCTATTTTCTTCCAGAGTACAACACTCTCACTGTTATCTTCATTGAGGAAAACACCAGATAAAATGTGAATGCAAAAAATGTCTGACTATCTTTTTTCTTTTCTAGGATGAAGACAATGGCAGTCGAGGTAAGTGGACAGCATGCATATCAAGTTCTTGTTGAATTTGTAACTCTACTCCCTCCAGACTTTGAATAGAACATCTATAAAAGCTTCATCTCTTCAGTGTTGCACATGGTCACTCACAAACCATTCAGATAAACCTTCCCATTCAACAACAGCATTTTGCAACGTGACAAAACACTGCACTCTTGAATGCACTTCGTCCCTCACTGTATCAACGAGTGAGTCACGCCCTGCTCTTACACTGGAGAAAATCTCCAGCAGCCACTGCACCACTCACTCTGGCTCCTGACCAATCCTAGACAGGTGTTTGGTTACTCCTCTTGTGTAGTGCACTCTGAGAATTGCAGTGAGATCACATTCCTAGTACTCAGTGGTGTGATAACAGCAGATCTCTCAAGCTAGATTGAAACCAGCAATTGATGTAGTAGGGCCAGTGTACTGTTATTCACTCTCCCTTTAACTCCTTAAATGTCACGACAAGAGGAATCAGATTAAAAGGAAGTAGAAAATCATCTTAATGCTTGTTTAACCTTCACTGCTTCAAATGAATCAGCGGTGAACCAATTCAGCATAGAAAATAACCAGTTTCAAGTAGGAATTTTGATTGATCAAGTAGTTTATAACCAAATGTGATCCGTCAATCAGTCTGTATCTTTGTTGAGCTATACAGAATCCATCAATACGGTCTGAACAGTATTCTTTATAACGGTTAAATATGATTATAAACCCAGTGGTTCGAGCCTTGAATACTGATTGGCTAAAAGTTGTGGTATATCAGACTGTATACCACGGGTATGACAAAACCATTTATTTAACTGTTCTAATTACAATGGTAACCAATTTATAATACACTGCTCAAAAAAATTAAGTGAACACTAAAATAACACATCCTAGATCTGAATGAATGAAATATTCTTATTAAATACTTTTTTCTTTACATAGTTGAATGTGCTGACAACAAAATCACACATTATCAATGGAATCAAATTTATCAACCCATGGAGGTCTGGATTTGGAGTCACACTCAAAATTAAAGTGGAAAACCACATTACAGGCTGATCCAACTTTCCTTAAAACAAAATAAGGCTCAGTAGTGTGTGTGGCCTCCACGTGCCTGTATGACCTCCCTACAACACCTGGGCATGCTCCTGATGAGGTGGCAGATGGTCTCCTGAGGGATCTCCTCCCAGACCTGGACTAAAGCATCCGCCAACTCCTGGACAGTCTGTGGTTGCAACGTGGCGTTGGTGGATGGAGCGAGACATGATGTCCCAGATGTGCTCAATTGGATTCAATTCAACGGGCGGGCCAGTCCATAGCATCAATGCCTTCCTCTTGCAGGAACTGCTGACACACTCCAGCCACATGAGGTCTAGCATTGTCTTGCATTAGGAGGAACCCAGGGCCAACCGCACCAGCATATGGTCTCACAAGGGGTCTGAGGATCTCATCTCGGTACCTAATGGCAGTCAGGCTACCTCTAAGGAGCACATGGAGGGCTGTGCGGCCCCCCAAAGAAATGCCACCCCACACCATGACTGACCCACCGCTAAACCGGTCATGCTGGAGGATGTTGCAGAACGTTCTTCACGGCGTCTCCAAACTCTGTCACGTGCTCAGTGTGAACCTGCTTTCATCTGTGAAGTGCACAGGGCACCAGTGGCGAATTTGCCAATCTTGGTGTTCTCTGGCGAATGCCAAACGTCCTGCACGGTGTTGGGCTGTAAGCACTCGTCCTGTGGACGTCGGGCCCTCATACCACCCTCATGGAGTCTGTTTCTGACCGTTTGAGCAGACACATGCACATTTGTGGCCTGCTGGAGGTCATTTTGCAGGGCTCTGACAGTGCTACTCCTTGCACAAATGCGGAGGTAGCGGTCATGCTGCTGGGTTGTTGCCCTCCTACGGCCTCCTCCACGTCTCCTGATGCACTGGCCTGTCTCCTGGTAGCGCCTCCGTGCTCTGGACACTAAGCTGACAGACACAGCAAACCTTCTTGCCACAGCTCGCATTGATGTGCCATCCTGGATGAGCTGCACTACCTGAGCCACTTGTGTGGGTTGTAGACTCAGTCTCATGCTATCACTAGAGTGAAAGCACCGCCAGCATTCAAAAGTGACCAAAACATCAGTCAGGAAGCATAGGAACTGCAAAGTGGTCTGTGGTCACCACCTGCAGAACCACTCCTTTATTGGAGGTGTCTTGCTAATTGCCTATAATTTCCACCTGTTGTCTATTCCATTTGCACAACAGCATGTGAAATGTATTGTCAATCAGTGTTGCTTCCTAAGTGGACAGTTTGATTTCACAGAAGTGTGTTTGACTTGGAGTTACATTGTGTTGTTTAAGTGTTCCCTTTATTTTTTTGAGCAGTGTAGCAATATGACACCTCTGGGTTTTGTGGTATGTGGCCAATATACCATGGCTAAAGCTGGGGGTACACTACACCATTTTGGCCACGATTTAGCTGTCCCAGATAAGTATTTGATATCGGAGAAAAAAATCCCCATGTCATTGCCTACCCGGGGTGCACAGCTGTCACCGACGCACATTTAATGTGAGCGAGTCAAAGACGCAATCTCATGGCTACCAATCTCGTCTTTGAGCTGGCCCAGACGACCCGTTATTTAACGTTTTTAATTTTATTGCCACAAAATCGGAAATGCTCGTGTGAGATGTGCAACGACAAGTTTTGAGAATGGTGATCAGCAATATCCAATGAGAGCTCGCCAGAGAAGATGCCAGTGAGATCATGAAGTTGTTTCACATCGTCCAGAAGGTGTAGACTCTCCAGCAGGAGCAATCACTACTTCTAGTATGTGTTTGTACTTACATTTAACCAAAGATAGTGTCAAATCGTTACAGCTCTGAAGTTCACAAGCACTGTTATTCAGTAAAAAATGCCAGCTAGATGTTTCAACTCTGTATGGCGAGTGTGAATGTCTGACTGAATGTTTTGAGGCTGCTTTGAGCCACAGCTCGTAGCTACTTTACAATCTAATCGCCTTGTTTCCACCAGACAGTGTGGTATGGAGAATCCTCATGACCAAGTTAAGAATCTTGTAGTGTGTGACCCCCCTCCCGTCTGTGTCACAATGTTTAGTGTGCGCACCACTATGTTGGCAACACAACAAAACTTCAGGGAAGACGGTTGTTTAATGTGAGAGACTCGACCATGTTAGGATTTTTAAAGTCATGTCGTGTCCACCCAGCTTAAGGGCTGTATTCAGGCAGCCCTTTAACATATTACAGACTTATTCTAAAATGGATTAAATTAATATTTTTCCTCATCTACACACAATACCCCATAATGATAAAGAACATTTTGCCCATTTTAAAAATAAATAAATTAGAAATGCCTTTATTTATGTACATTTTCAGACCCTTTGCCATGAGACTCGAAATTGAGTTCAGGTGAATCCTGTTTCCATTGATCATCCTTGAACACATTGGCCTTCATCGTTCTTGAATGGAAGAAATTTGGAACCACCAAGAATTTTCCTATAGCTGGCCTCCCGCCCAAACGGAGCAATCGGGGGTGAAGGGCCTCAGTCAGGGAGGTAACCAAGTACACGATGGTCATTTTGACAGAGCTCCAGAGGTCTTCTGTGGAGATGGTTGTCCTTCTGGGAGGTTCTTCCATCTCTGCAGGACTCCACCAATCAGGCCTATATGGTTGTGTCCAGGCGAAAGCCGTACCTCAGTAAAAGGCACATGACAGCCCGCTTGGAATTTGCCAAAAGGCACCTGAAGGCCAAGATTCTCTGGTCTGATGAAACCAAGATTGAACTCTTTGGCCTGAATGCCAAGCCTCACGTCTGGAGGAAACCAGATACTGCTCATCACCTGGCCAATACCATCCCTATGATGAAGAATGGTAGTGCCCGCTGTGGGATTTTTTTTCAGCGGTAGGGACTGGGAGACTAGTCAAGATCGAGGGAAAGATGAACTGAGCAAGGTACAGTGAGATCCTTGATGAAAACCTGCTCCAAAGCGCTCAGGACCTCCGTTAGGGCGAAGGTTCACCTTCCAACAGGACAACGACCCTAAGCACACAGCCAAGACAATACAGGAGTGGCTTCATGACAAGCCTCTGAATGTCCTTGAGTTTCCCGGACTTGAACCGATCAACCATCTCTGGAGTGACCTGAAAATAGCTGTTCAGCAACGCTCCCCATCCAACCTGACAGAGCTTGTGAGGCTCTACTTCGAAGAATGGTAGAAACTCCCCAAATAAAACTCCCCAAAGACTGTATTCGCTGCCAAAGGTGCTTCAACAACTGAGTAGAGGGTCTGAGTACTTGTGTAAATTTAATATTTGTTTTTTATTTTTCGTCCTGTTCTTTGCTTTGGCATTATGGGGTATTGTGTGTAGATTGATGGGGGGAGGGGGGGGGGGGCACTATTTAATACAGTTTAGAATCGGGCTGTAACTCCAGTAAAATGTGGGAAAAGATGAAAGGGTCTGAATACTTTCCGAATGCACTGTACCGCACCCCCTCCCGGGCCTTACTACTTAAATATACTGTGATGGCTTGAGTCTGCATTTGAGCTAGATAGACAGAGATCAATAGCAGCTGCAGTCTATAAAGCTGCAGGTTGAAGCTCTTTTCTGCAGTAAGCTTGTCAGTGGTGTAGCTTTGTATAGTGCGTGAGCTTGGCAAGTCCTCCCTATCCCACAGTGCATCCGGTCCTCCCCCCCATGTCTGGGAGCGCTGCAGCGTGACAGCGGGGATGCAGAGTCCCATCTGATCTGCAGCTCCTGGAAATACACGACTGTGCAGAGTATACACACACATTTTATTGCGCAGTGTACACACATACATACAGCACACGTCACAGGCTGCTCATCCATATAAAGATATCAATCATTGTTTATGTTGCGCTTTTGATTGGAGTGCTGCACACTGACTGCTACCATTAGTTACAAGTAACGTTCCTCTACTCTACCATAAAGGTTGTTTAGGCTTACAGTACTGAAGGTGTGATCGCCAGCTTCAATACTGTGCCCTTCTGTGCTGCAGTGGAAATGCAACTCCTTCACTGACTGCATCAACCTTTATAGATTTTGTTTTGTTTTTGTAGTACATTACCAATATCACTAATTCATGTATTGAGTACAGAACAGATTTCATGACCTGGGAGTGATCTGTTTTTCTTGTACTTGATAGTGATCCAAGTTATGATCCAGAGTATAGTTATGATCAGGTGTTGGAACTGTTTCATTTTTCAAGGAACACAAACGGAACCAGGAACGAAAGGGATCTATACTGTCCCGGAACAGAACTGTTATTTTAAACTGTTATTTTAAAGCATAGGAACAAAATAACTTATTTTATGTCCCACCAAAAAATGCAACAAATCGCCTATACAAAGCCATCTCTGTCCTTCAGAAACATATTCACGTCTGCCTGCAGAAGGGAGGTTAAGAAGCGAGGTTTGGCGGGTCATGTTTTGGAGGATGCGTGACTCGTCCTTCACCTTCCTAGCCCGTTGGGGAGTTGCAGAGATGAGACAAGATCAAAATTTGGGAGGGAAAAAAGGGGGTAAAATCCCAACATTTTTTATTGATAATAATATGGCCCTTTTTATAAGTCCACTTATGTACACTACCATTCAAAAGTTTGGGGTCACTTAGAAATGTCCTTGTTTTTGAAAGAAAAGCAATTGATCAGAAATACAGTGTAGACATTGTTAATGATGTAAATGACTATTGTAGCTGGAAACGGCTTATTTTTAATGGAATATCCTCATAGGCGTACAGAGACCCATTATCAGCAACCATCACTCCTGTGTTCCAATGGCACGTTGTGTTAACTAATCCAAGTTCCTAATGTTACAAGGCTAATTGATCATTAGAAACGCTTTTGCAGTTATGTTAGCACAGCCGAAAATTGTTGTTCTGATAAAAGAAGCAATAAGTAGTAGGGATGACCGGGGATATTGGCCGCCTTTAGACTAATTTGTGGGTTCAATTACAGGCTCAATATGGCCAGAAACAAAGACCTTTCTTCTGAAACTCGTCAGTCTATTCTTGTTCTGAGGAATGAAGGCTATTTCATGCGAGAAATTGCCAAGAAACTGAAGATCTCGTACAACGCTGTGTACTATTCAAAAACATAGGTTTGTTGTAACATTTCAACTTCAAACATGTTTTAAATGTTTTGTGGCTGAATGCAGCATTGCTGTATTTTGTACTCAAAAGGTATTGCAGTTGAGTAGCCAACCTAGGCTACTGCTCAAATGTTGCTGTAATAGGCCTACATGTTTCTCCTTTGCATGGTGTTTTGTTTTTTGGATATTTGTCAAGTTTCAAAAACCGAAGGCAGACTGCAACATTTTAGTAGTCCAGCTAGGACTGTAGCATGAGTCTCTACACTTTCCCTCTTGCTGCGCTCTATAACGGGACACACAAAAGCACTGTAACTGAAGTTGAATTCAAATGTGAGCGCATCAGGATGTAATTTCATGAAGTATATGACTAAACTCTTGACTCATTTATACTCGCTTGTGTGTCCTATTCGGCCCGCTTGCCTTGTGTTTGACAGATGTACGCTAGCCTTTTAACCACGGTATGACTGGCTTGGTATCATTGTCCTTGCTAGTTTGATTGTGTTGACATTCCCAGCGTTAGTTACAGTTGCCCGTTTTGGTTCAAAATATTGAGTCATTGAAACTGAAACAGTGTATCCCGAATGGGTGGAGGCAGCAAACAATGGGTGTATTTGTAAATTGCCTCCAGTGTGTCAGAGTGCACTCTGGGTCATTCATAAATTGAGTGTTGTCAGATTCTGTTAATAAATTCAGAGCGCACACTGACACAATGAGAGAACACCTCACTCGGACCATTTTACTAGCCCTAGGAGAGCTGGTTAGTCTGTTTTCATGTTGTCTAGAGTGTTAGGGACTAACTGTGCTGCTGCCAACAATTGAATAACTTTTTTTGTCAATGTTTACTGACACCGGTCATATTCAGCGGGTGTTGCGCGTTTGTAAATTAATCAGTTATGCTACGCTCTGGCACACTCAGACGAGAGTGCTCTGAAATTGAAGTAGATAGCCAGAGTGAATTTACAAACGCACACAATGTACCAGGCCAGCTGTGATTTACAACCTGATGGCAATATTTTTGGACAACCAAGAAATGTATTGGTGAATTATATTAATCATGCATTGAACTGCATTCATCTATTCTGCCAACAACAATGCCTTACTGTACGTCATGGAATTTTTTGTCAAATATGGCCGGTTTTTAAAACCCCTTATGAAGTTGGTTTTGAAGCATAAACTGGGAATATGATACTTTTGACTATTATGATTATCTATTTCATGACTGCAAAGTAGTTAAAACGCTGTCAGTTCTACTTTAAGCGTCAATCTTCTCTCTGGTAGAAAAAGTACCCATATGTCATACTTGAGTGAAAGTAAAGTTACCTTAATAGAAAATGACTCCAGTAAAAGTGAAAGTCGCCCAGTAAAATACTACTAGAGTAAAAGTCCTAAAATATTTGGTCTTAAATATACTTCAAAAGTAAATTTAATTGTTAAAATATGCTTAAATTCCTTATACTAAGCAAACCAGACGCCACAACTTTCTTTTTTAAAATGTCTTATTTACGGATAGCCAGGGGCAGACTCCAATACATAATTTACAAACGAAGCATTTGTGTTTAGTGAGTTGCCACATCACAGGCAGTAGGGATGACCAGGGATATTATCCTGATAAGTGTGTGAATTGGACCATTTTCCTGTCCTCCTAAGCATTTGAAATGTAAGGAATACTTTTGAGTTTCAGGAAAAATGTATGGAGTAAAAAGTACATTATTTTACTTAGGAATATAGTAAAAGTTGCCAAAAATATAAATAAAGTACAGATACCCCCAAAAACTACTAAAGTAGTACTTTAAAGTATTTTTACTTAAGTACTTTACACTACTGCTCACTCTACCCACCGGCAAAATTTCAGTTGCATCTTGCGCCATAGGCTGCACTTGTCTGTCTGTCACGCATGTAAACAACTAACTTGCCTGCTCTGTCCCCACTTATTGGTGAAGTAACTTAATGAGCTAAATGTAAAAATAAAAAAAACAGTTGATTTTACTGGTTAAAAAAGGAACAGAATCTCCCAAGTGGCGTTCTAAAGAATTGCATCGCAGTGCAAGAGGCATCACTACAGACCCGGGTTCGATCCTATCACGAAAATTAGGGAGAAAAGGGTAAAATAACAATTAAAAAGGGAACCTTATAAACCTGTACTTGCTGGTCGCAACAGTGGAATGGAATGCAACAAAGTGTGTTTCTGCTCAGAATGAAACGATTGGAAAATAATTTTGGTTACAACCCCTGGTTATGGTATGACTGGACAAGTGAAGTGATTATCAGAGCAGAGAGGGAGGGAACAGTCGGCTCATGAGCAGGCAGATTCTGGTCTTACAAAAGGGAAATTGCGCAGCGGAGAGAATTCCTGTAAGCATCTCGTTGGCTATCTTCGTGTCGCATTCCGCAGGCTCGGCACGGGGCCCGAAACATAAAACACACAGAGCCCCCACAGTGACATCAGGAAATCCTTAGGGGTATTGTGTGTCTGTTTCAATGCGTGTGCACCCACATATGCATCTACCATTCATTCCCTCCTGCCTGGACAGCCCCTAATGCCCCCTTGGTCCGGGTCCTGTAAATCCTCCTATGTTTCATACCACGCTCGTAAATGGTAGTCACATTGAGTCCTGTTCTGTAACAGTTTAGATTTCTCCTGCAAGATTCACAAATGTTAAATGTTACTTCATGTAAGACTCGGTTTCGCAAGACTCTCCCTCTCAGCTTTCCTCCCACAAGCTTTCTCTAAGATCGGCTGGACCGCAGTATGAAGTGGTGATATTCTTGTTTGGTTTCATCCTCAGTACTTCAGTATGATGTATTTCTCCTCCGTCTATCTACTGGTAGGGTCCCACCATATTGCTCTTTCAGATCAGCAGCTGAGTGTATTAGATTGGAAACATGGCAGGAAAAACACTTTCAGGTATTGAGATCCATCCACAGTTTTTCCTCGTTCAGCCCTAGACAGCCCTTTTAGCCTGTGTCATGCGGTCCCATATTCCCTCCAGAGCAGCCGTGGAGTTTATTTGCTTGACTTTGGGCCAGTGTGTGATGAGGCAGTTGCTGTTTGGATAGAGGGGGCCTGCTCCGCTCGCCTCACCCCATGTTGACTATCTGGGTGTTGCCGCTGGAACCCCTTCAAACCCCAGGAACGCGCTCGCACACACACACACCACCCACACCACACACACACACACACACTGCCTGCCTGCTTGGGATCGAGGAATCTCAACCCAATCTAAACACACAGACGGGAAGTGTGTGTGTTTGTGGAATTGTGTTTAGAAGTGTTGATGTCTGTTTGTTGCTTTTCACAATGATTGTATACATATCGAACGGCTGTTATTTCAAATAGTCTTCTAACTTGTTTCCTCTCTCTAGCTCCCCCCCTCCAGTTCAGTCTTTCTCTCTCTGGCTGTGTATTTTACTTAGCTGTTGAAGAGGACTATACACATGAGATATATTGTATTATGCTTGTGAAGCTGTGGTACTTCGGGGACGAAAAAGCGCTCCAGAAACATAAAAATCTACATCTGTTAAAATATTTGTCTTTTTGTTCTGTGTGAAAGTCTTCACGGGAGATGTCCAATTTTTATTTCATTTTTGGCAGATTTTGGTCGGCCTCCATAAAGATTGCAGAGGGAGCAATAGCACAAGAAAGTAGAATTCCCCAATATTCTCTGGTGGGCTTTAAAAACCCCAACCTTCCTTAGCGAAGTTCCATCCAGCTAACTCTTCCCTTAAAGCAGTGGTCACCAACCTTTTTATTGAGTCAAGATCACTTTCGGAGTCAAAAAAGCAAGCCAAGGTCTACCGCTCTTTTAAAAAAAAATTTTTAAATTTTTTTACATAACTTCAAAAATGGAAGCCTATGCAACATTAACCTAATTAAAACAGTTCTGTCAGAATGCGGTTTGTGCAGTAGGCGTAGTACATTATCACAACATATTGGCTATGCTTGGCCTGACGACATTGTTCTTCTCAGACCATATATTTCAAAACTCTAAATTTAATAACAAAATGCATCAGTGGTTGAAGCACTTATTGTACTGGACTGATGGGACCTGCATCTGATGGTCAGTCTCGTCAGAGGGAGGGAGAGGGCAGCAGCGGGTCCCTCCTCTCAGGGTCCCTGCTCTCTCCTTTGCTCCGATGAGACTGACCAGAGACAGGGGTCTTCCACCTGATGGCGAAACTGGAGTCACACCACATTATTGATGCCTCTTGCACAAATTCATGTTGTTCCTATTACCAGAGAAAATGTAATATTCCTTGATATTAAAATAGACACGATGAGCTGCTAATAATGAAAATGCAGGTCTATCGATACACTTGGCTAATGGCTACTCATTTGTTGCAGCTGCTGTGCTGGTAGTAAGTAGCGTGAGTGGAAGTAGGGAGAAACGTGTTGTAATTTAAAAATATATATAAAAACAGTGACACTGCTGAATAAAAACTTAAACATGAACTCGCTCATAAAAACAGCAGCTCTTTGCTGTATTCTTTGACCGTCTCTCTCTGGCCATGGTTTTAAAAGTTATGAAATCTCACGTGGGCTAGAATCAAACTTTGCTGTGGGGTCTGGTCATGGAAGCTTTAGGCACAGTGATTTGAGCTATCCGATTTGCCAGCGCTATAGGAGCACTTTTTTTGGCTGTCCTGGTTCTTCGTGGAGGCCGAGTTTGTCCTTTCATACACTTTGCCTACCCGATGCGCAAGGCTTTTGAATCAAGTACACCTAATACCAACAGTGCAAGACGAATATAAGAAAATAATTTGAGTACAAGGCTTTATCATTGGCTTTTCTCCAGAAATGGTGGTCGACTAGCAATGCCTTGAAGATCGACTATTTTGCGTTCGACCGGTTGGTGACCACTGCCTTAGAGCAACAGAAGACTTCTCACACACTTCCACCCTAGTGTCCTGGATGCTATGTTTCTTGGACATATCGTCCTCCACAGGGGTTTTTCCTATAGAGCCAGCAGAGTTTGCTTGGTAAATTCCAGATTCACTTTTGTGAGTAAACTCTGAGCCAATGGCAGCTCTCCACTTCGTCCGTTGATATACCACTGATGTGTGAGGAAAAAGGTTAGGGAAAATGTTGAACAAACTATTTTCCAAATACAAATTCCAAAATGGTATGTTCGTCAAGCACATAACGTAGGACTTTATTTGAAAGTAGTTCTTTCTCCATTTTCCCTACCCTTTTTGGGTTGCTGGATCGAATCCCCGAGCTAACAAGGTAGTTAACCCACTGTTCTCCTTTAGGACGTCATTGTAAATAAGAACTTGTTCTTAACTGACTTGCCTAGTTAAAGGTTAAATAAAAAAATGAAAAATATTTATTATATATATATATATGTATATATGTATAAAATACGGGTTGCTCCTAATAGAACTCTCCTAGGTGAAGTGAACATCTGTGCTCGCATACTCCCTTAAAATCCCTTTGCTTGGAAAATGAGAAAAAAAACTGCAATAGTGCTGTTTGTCCGTCTTGAGACGCGATAGCAAAAGTTAACTTCCTTAAAATAGTCACAATTAGGAATTCCCAAGTGGTGCAGTGGTCTAAGGCACTCCATCGCGGTTGCTAGCTGTGCCACTAGACTTCCTGGTTCGAGTCCAGGCTCTGTCGCAGCCGGCCGCAACCAGGATACCCAAGGGGCGGAGCACAATTGGCCCAGCGTCGCCCGGGTTTATTTTATTCAACCAGGTAGAGAACAAGTTCTCATTTACAACTGCGACCTGGCCAAGATCAAAACTAAGTAGTGCGACAAAACAACACAGTCACACATAAACAAACGTACAGTCAATAACACAAAATAAAATAAAAATAGAAAAATATACATGTACAGTGTTTGCAAATATAGAAGAGTAGGGAGGTAGGCAATAAATAGGCCCTAGAGGTGAGAATAATTACAATTTAGCATTAATACTGCAGTGATAGATGTGCAGATGATGATGGGCAAGGAGATACTGGGGTGCAAAAGAGCAAGAGTCATAATATGGGGATGAGGTAGTTGGGTGTGCTATTTACAGATTGGCTGTGTACAGGTACAGTGATCGGTAAGCTGCTCAGACAGCTAATGCTTGAAGTTAGGGAGGGAGATATGAGACTCGAGCTGCAGAGATTTTTGCAATTCATTCCAGTCATTGGCAGCAGAGAAAAGGCTACCAAAGGTAGTGTTGGCTTTAGGAATGATCACTAGTGCAATGTACCTGCTGGAGCGTGTGCTACGGGTAGGTGTTGCTATGGTGACCAGTGAGCTGAGATGAGGAGGGGCTTTACCTAGCAAAGACTTATAGATGACCTTGAGCCAGTGGGTTTGGCAACGGATATGTAGTGAGGGCCAGCCAACAGGAGCATACAGGTCACAGTGGTGGGTAGTATATGGGGCTTTGGTGATAAAACGGATGGCACTATGATCGACTACATCCAATTTGTTAGGTGGAGTGTTGGAGGCTATTTTGTAAATTACATCGCCGAAGTCGAGGATCGGTAGGATAGTCAGTTTTACGAGAGTATGTTTGGCGGCATGACTGAAGGAGGCTTTGTTGTGAAATAGGAAGCCGATTCTAGATGTAATTTTGGATTGGAGATGCTTAATGTGAGTCTGGAAGGAGAGTTTACAGTCTAACCAGACACATAGGTATTTGTAGTTGTCCACATATTCTAGGTCAGAACCGCCCAGAGTAGTGATGCTAGTCGGACGGGAGGGTGCGGGCAGCAATCGGTTGAAGAGCATGCATTTAGTTTTACTAACATTTAAAAGCAGTTGGAGGCCACAGAAGGAGTGTTGTATGGCATTGAAGCTCGTTTGGAGGTTTGTTAGCACAGTGTCTAAAGAAGGGCCAGATAGATACAGAATGTTGTTGAACCCACCCCCATAGAGACTGCCAGAGGTCCGGGTTAGGGGAGGATTTAGCCGGCAGGGATGTCCTTGTCCCATCGTGCTCTAGTGACTCCTGTGGCAGGCCCTGCACATGCATGCTGACACGGTCGTAAGGTTACGGTGTTTCCTCCGACACATTGGTGTGGCTGGCTTCAGGGTTAAGCAGGCATTGTGTCAAGAAGCAGTGCGGCTTGGTTGGGTCGTGTTTCGGAGGATGCATGGCTCTCGACCTTCGCCTCTCCCGAGTCGGTACGGGAGTTGCAGCGACGAGACGACTAACTACCAATTGGATACCACGAAAAGGGGGTAAAAGTAAACAATTATGTAAAAAATTGTCATAACTCAAGAAATCTTTTAAATAATTAGGATATTTTTGCAGAGGAGGTCTTGGTTGTCCAATTGTACATCTAAATAAGGTGTTTGCAGTATTTCTCAAGTGAAAAATGTGCATGAAAACTTGTCGTTGAATGACATACTGCTAGTTAGGTACTGAAAAGTAGCCAATTACCAAGTACCATTCGTACTAAGGCAGTCTTCTACCAACATCGTTATTAGCCTATGATTTGAGCAGTGTAGGTGTCGCACGTGTGCCGTAATGGGGGCCAGAGGTGTTGCCACCACACTGAAGTGGTACTCATACAAATTTGTAGAAAATCTGCAAGGAAGAATGGGGGGCGGAATCCCTAAATGCAGATGTGCAAAGCTGATAGACATACCCAATATGACTCCGCTGTAATCACCAAGGTGCTTCTACAAAGTATTGTGTCGATGAGAATTGTTTTTGTTTTTTTTTCATTTTCAATAAATGTGCAAAGAACATGCTTTTCACTTTGCCATTATGGGATATTTTGAGCAGATGGGTGAGAGGGAGAATATTATTTATTTTTATCCATTTTGAATTCAGGGAGTAACACAACATCATGTGGAATAAGTCAAGGGGTATGAATACTTTCTGAAGGCACCTTATCCATCAACTGACTCACAGGATTTTACTCAATTAATTGATGTCTCCGTTATGTACTGGAAAAACCTTTTGGTTACGAGGGGTTGAAGATTTTCATGATACTCATCTTCTTTGTTTCTTTGAACATTTAACCTGATTGGTTATTAAAAGTAGATGCATTGTGGCTGAAAGCAGTTTGATAGGCATTGATCATATACCAATAATAATCTATTTCCCAGACTTTCGAAACACCATGGGTTGGGGCAGAATCACTCACTTACTGTTTATATGGAGACTAGAGATCATGCGCCTCCTATTTTTATCATTCCTGTTGTACCAGAGTCACAGATTACCATCTACACACACAGTCCTCTCTGTCAGTTGTTTTTGAAGTGTTGCCAGGCAGAGGCCTGTCCCTCTACAAACAAGAGGGATAGAGAGACAGAACAAGGGGGCTTGAGAGAGGAAGAGGAGGCATGAGTGCGCGTACATCCACATGTGATTGTTTGTGTGCATTGTGCCCTATGTAACTACGTGCAAGAGAAAGAGGGAAAGAAAATATTAGAGGGTTTGTTGCATTCTGTCCGGGCTAATGCAGGCAGGCGGCGGGCGCTGCTCCCAGCCCCTCTGTAGAATAACATTATCTAACCCAAAACAACGGGAGAGTGATGGAGCCAGCCCACACAACCAGGCCCAGCTGCGCATGCAGGGACTGCAGCCAAACCAGCTGACGCAGCGCTGAAGCCCAGCCAAACCAAAACGCTGAAGCCCAGGCTGCAGCGTTACACTGCAGACAAGCGCTGCCTGGAAAACCGTACTCTATAGAGAGAGCGCAAGAGAGACCTCCACCAGGTTAGGATGTTAGCACATACTGCAAAAGCCTTATGCAAGGTTATCCTTTTTATTATGTTCAAAACATGTAATGATGGATTATTTGCCTTAAAGCAGTTTGTGGCCTGTGTTGTCCAGCAGTTGGAGCCGCACTGACCCCGGAAAACATATATTATGTCATATTCAGCATGGGTTCGAATCCAGCCCACTGCTCTTTGACTCGACCTCTCCTACATTGACCTCTAGTAGAATGCTTCAACAACTGTATTAGTTGTTCAAGTAGTAGCTTGAAGGGAAAGCCGCATACTGTATCGCTACAGCTAAAAGCCTATTGGTCTGCTCGATGGAACACATCTGATTCTTCTATTTACATCTGGCTGTAGCAATATTTATATCGAAGTAAAAAAATGTATATATATTTATCCTTTTCCAGCCAACAGCTGTCTGCGAATTAAAAAGGTCAAATATGTAACGTTGTCCTATTTCATCAATCTCAACTGTCATTCTACTTTAGTAGGATAGGGACTTTAAAAATATCCAAAGCTGTTGATTTCCTGATTTTTAATCTCGCTTATCCAGCTGTAGGGCTGGAAACTCCAGAATCCAATTTGTACAGTCGAATCTGAACGTTGTCGGATTGATGTTGGAATGGGATGAGGAGAGGTTTCTCTTGATGGAACAGGGAAGAGCAGGCTTTTGGGTTTCTCTCTCGGCAAGAGAGGCGTTTGTGTCCCCTGTGAATCTTTCTTTTTTAAGCAGTATTGTCAGTCAGTTTATTTAACCTTTTAGATATGAAATAAGATTTAAATTAGATAAAGTCATACCCTTTTTTTTCGACACTTGCAACCATTTTCCATTAAAATGGAAGTAGCAGTGTAGCCTTGTCATTTGGAACTGGGATTCCATGGTATCCTTCAGACAAATTAGGACGACACACTTGTCACCCATTTTGAAAGGGTTAAATAGTGAAATGGAATGAAGGTGAAGGGTAATGCCGTTTTGCCCTTGGATTACTACGGCTCTCATCATGTAAGTAACATTGAGCAATGACTTTGTTCCTCATTGTATGCCCTCTAGTGCCATCTGCTGGAATAAAGGTGTCGCTCTCTTATGGTGGAAATCAATTTGTAGTTAAAACAGTATAACATACACAAATTGTCACATTGCAGGTTAGGTTTAGTCTGTTTTGTGCTCACCTTGGTCATTTCTGCCATTGTACTGTAGGTTCACAGGTATATACTGCAGATATGCTATAGGGCTGCCATAAATACACCAGAATAGTGTTAATTTGTTGTAGGCAAAGGCTTTGGCAAAATAAATAGACAATTCAACACCAATAGAGTAGATCTATAAGATCAGTTTGGGCTGATTTTTTAAAATGTATTATTCAGAGCATTTCTTCACTCATCAGAAGCATTCATCCTCTGACATAGTATTTTCCACCACAAGAGGGAGTTTAGGGCAGCAAAATACATAACTTTCCTGAAGTGGCACATGATTATGCGAGACGCTTTGTATTTGCATGTCTCTCCACGTGTGGGTCTTCCGGAATTCTGTCAGCGTGTCTGTTCATACTAATAGTGAGAATCAGGGATATGTTGTTCAGAGAGATGTTTAGGTCAGAAGCTGACTGTTTGTGGAGATTTACAGAGTTGTTTACAGAGTTGTGCTTGCCTTCTCCTTTTGGTTCTGACACTTGTAATAAAGATCTTTTTAAAGAAGACAAAGCTCCAGCTGCCTCGTCTCCACAGCCTGTCCAGAGTACAATGTTTAAACTGACAGCGTGGCACACAGCCCAGGGACTCACGCACCCACCCACCGGCCAGGGTTTCCGTCGTGAAAATGTGTCACCGGACATTTGACCGGCAGCGTCTCAATTCACCTGACATTTGAGAAAATCTCCCTCGATCTCTTGTCTCACCGACTCAGACAAATAAATAGACACACAGGAATACATTACCACCCCCACACACTTCCCTCCACTCTATGGTGACACCCTCCCCTTTTCACACACACAAACACAGTGGCGCTTGTGAGGTGCCTTCAAAAAGTATTCATACCCCTTGACTTATTCCACATTTTGTTGTTGCAGTCTGAATTCAAAATGGATTAAATGGTTTTTTTTCTCACCCATCTACACACAATACCCCATAATGTCAAAGTGAAAACATGTCTCATTTACATAAGTATTCACACCCCTGAGTCAATACATGTTACCTTTGGCAGTGATTACAGCTGTGAATCTTTTTGATTAAGTCTCTATAAGCTTGGCACACTTGGATTGTAAAATATTTGCACATTTTATGTGGTTGACTGTTTTGAAATTCTCATCACAACTGAGGGGCCTTACAGATAATTATGTGTTTTTATTTATTTATTTTTATTTCACCTTTATTTAACCAGGTAGGCTAGTTGAGAACAAGTTCTCATTTGCAACTGCGAACTGGCCAAGATAAAGCGTAGCAATTCGACACATACAACAACAGTTGCACATGGAATAAACAAAACATACATTCAATATTACAGTAGAACAAAAGAAAACAAAAAGTCTATATACAGTGAGTGCAAATGAGGTAAGTTGAGGAAATAAATAGGCCATGGTGGCGAAGTTATTACAATATAGCTATTAAACACTGGAATGGTAGATCGGCAGAAGATGAATGTGCAGGTGGAGATACTGGGGTGCAAAGGAGCAAAATAAATAAATAAAAGCCAGTATGGGGATGAGGTAGTTAGATAGATGGGCTGTTTACAGATAGGCTAAGTACAGGTGCAGTGATCTCTAAACTGCTCTGACAGCTGGCGCTTAAAGCTAGTGAGGGAGATGTGAGTCTCCAGCTTCCGAGATTTTTGCAATTCGTTCCAGTCATGGGCAGCAGAGAACTGGAAGGAAAGACGACCAAAGGAGGAATTGGCTTTGGGGGTGACCAGTGAGATATACCTGCTGGAGCGCGTGCTACGAGTGGGTGCTGCTTCAGTGAGCTGAGATAAGGCGGGGCTTTACCTAGCAGAGACTTGTAGATAACCTGGAGCCAGTGGGTTTGGTGACGAGTATGAAGCGAGGGCCAACCAACGAGAGCGTACAGGTCGCAATGGTGGCTAGTGTATGGGGCTTTGGTGACAAAACGGATAGCACTGTGATAGACTGCATTCAGTTTGTTGAGTAGAGTGTTGGAGGCTATTTTATAGATGACATCACCGAAGTTGAGGATCGGTAGGATGGTCAGTTTTACGAGGGTATGTTTGGCAGCATGAGTGAAGAATGCTTTGTTGAGATATAGGAAGCCGATTATAGATTTAATTTTGGATTGGAGATGCTTAATGTGAGTCTGGAAGGAGAGTTTACAGTCTAACCAGACACCCAGGTATTTGTAGTTGTCCACGTATTCTAAGTCAGAGCCGTCCAGAGTAGTGATGCTGGACAGGCGAGCAGCGATCGATTGAAAAGCATGCATTTAGTTTTACTTGCGTTTAAGAGCAGTTGGAGACCACGGAAGGAGAGTTGTATGGAATTGAAGCTCTTCTGGAGGTTAGTTAACACAATGTCCAAGGAGAGGCCAGAAGTATACAGAATGGTGTCGTCTGCGTAGAGGTGGATGAGAGAATTACCAGCAGCAAGAGCAACATCATTGATGTATACAGAAAAGAGAGTCAGCCCGAGAATTGAACCCTGTGGCACACCCATAGACACTGTCAGAGGTCCCAGACAACAGGCCCTCTGATTTGACACACTGAACTCTGATCAGAGAAATAGTTGGTAAACCAGGCGAGGCAATCATTTGAGAAACCAGGGTACAGAGATGAGGGAGTCATTCAAAAATCATGGTTAACACTATTATTGCATCCATGCCAATTATTGTGTGACTTGTTCAGCACATTTTTACTGCTGAACTTATTTGGGCGTGCTGTAACAAAGGGGTTGCATTAACAAAGGTAGGTTCGATTCCCACGGGGGAAAACATATGAAAAATGTATGCACCTACCACTTACTGTAAGTCTGGATAAGAGCTTCTGCTAAATGACTAAACATGTGTTGAATACTGATTTGACTCCAGGCATTTCAGCTTTTCATTTTGAAGTTGTTAACATTTCTGAAAATGTAATTCCGCCTTCACATTATTGGGTATTGTGTGTAGGTGACGCAAGGTCGTTGGTTACTCCCCTTGCGTTGGAGCCATGTCATTCTTTGGTTACTAGGCGTAACCCCCATTTCCAGTTGCTAGCCAAGCACAAAGTCATGCGTCATCGACAACTTTATTACTGGAACTATCAGATGGACATAATTTTAAACTAGGTATGTCATCCGGTATCAGTCCTATACAGCGGGCTTCAAAAGTATTGGGACAGCGATGCATTTTTTTGACTCTGTACTCCAGCACTTTGGATTTGAAATTATAGAATGACTGAGGTTTATTTTATTTTTGTTTTTTTACTGAAGTGCAAAAGCCTATAGTGCTCTACACCCCTGTGCATCTAGGTATGAGCTGTTCAGGCATCAAATGACCGTTGAAAAGAGGAGATAAAGAAAGTTTAATAGACAAAGCTAGTAAAACAATTACTTATAATCATTAGTAAACATATCTGTTTGGGCTTCTTGCTGTTCATTTGCAATTATGTTCCGGCCCAAATTTGCCTTAAGCGCAATTCAGGGTTCACCCCATTATTTGGGACGCTGAACACTAAAAGTAGGGGTCTGTGTTGAGAAGCCTATGTTAATGTGTTATGATGCAGATGTTGCAGCTTTTTTATTTATTTTGTATTTATTTATTTATTTAGATAGAGGCGTGCAATTTATTCAGATAAACAAACAAACTTTTCAATGGCATGTAGAAACACTGCTGTCTTGTCTGGCCTCTTGGCAGTGTGTGGTTCCAGCTGAGTAAACCCTGCTGTGTTCATCTGAAAAGAGAGCTCTCCCTCTTCTTTAAATGAGAACACTTACTCCCTCCCTAGACCATGTTTTCATACGTTAGATGTGTACCTATGCTAACATTTGAAAGTGCCAGCAAGCTGTAATGCTAGTGATGTAGCTAGCTCTAATCCTAGTAGTGATAGTCCCTTGGCTCTGCACCATGGCACCTGACCCCCGGTGCGCTTTTTCTGTTTCCAGGGAGACAGAGGAACAGGCTGGAGCCAATGGACACCATCTTCGTCAAGCAAGTGAAGGAGGGAGGCCCTGCCCACGGAGCTGGACTCTGTACAGGTAACAACAGCATGACTCATGTTTAGTGCCACTGATTTGGGAAAGGGAAGTGGGATACCTAGTCAGTTGCACAAATTAATGCATTTAACCGAAATGTGTCTTCCGCATTCCACCCAACCCCTCTAAATCAGAGAGGTGTGGGGGGGTTGCCTTAATCGACATCCACATCATAGGCGCCTGGGGAGCAGTTATTGTTGGGGGTTAACTGCCTTGCTCAAGGGGCAGATTTTTCCACCTTGCTGACCTTTCGGTTACTGGCCCAATGCTTTTAACCGCTAGACTACCTGCTGCCCCTGATTTGACAACACAATATAGATACATTTCCCTGACGCTTGTGGATTCTCAAGACCACATTCACTTCTATATCATTTGCTTGTTGTCAAAACAAAGATTTGTCTTGTCATCTAATTTAATTAAAGCCAAATCAGAGAATGTGGTCACCATATACGCATGCAATGCCACTGTACTCTCAGTGCTGTTGGTTGGCTACATGGCAGGAACGGCAAAGTGGCACAGACTAGGGTTTAATATTTTCCCGCTATTTTACAAATGTTCCATCCAAGAATAACTCACTTCCTGGTAACCTGGTATTTCCTGCCGAAACTGGAAGTGTCATTCTAAAACGTATAAATATATCTGGATTTGATTAGAGCTTTGATCAACATGAACACTGAAGCCTGATGCTACCTAAGCCTGATGAGCCATACAAATAAGGACATTTTATGAGCCCTATATTAAATCCATTTTATGATCCCAAGCCATTATCCACTACATAGCCTATGATATGGGGTGGCAGTTTAGACTAGTGGTAAGCGCATTGGACAAGTAACCAAAAGGTTGCAAGTTCAAATCCCCCAGCTGGTACGAATCTGTCGTTCTACCCCTGAACAGGCAGTTAACCCACTGTTCCTAGGCCGTCATTGAAAATAAGAATTTGTTCTTAACTGACTTGCATAGTTAAATAAAGGTAAAATAATAAATAAATAAAAATATAGGCTACCGCACATTATGCACAACAGTAAAACATTGAGGGCATAAGATGTCGCTGTGCTCTCTTGGGTAATAAATTAAACGAGCTCCAATAGCCTAATCTTTTTGAATGTGTGGACTGTATTGTATTATACTGTATTATATGGATTGGAATTCGGACCTCATTCAAACCATGAAGGTTGGCGAGAACATGCCATGCTGGTGCAGAACATGCGACCTACAAAGTTCCAGTTATAGGCTAGTGAATTTGATTTTAAAATATAATATTTTACATTTGTATAATTAGTAGGCTGGCACATATATACAGTGGCAAGAAAAGGTATGTGAACCCTTTGGTATTACCTGGATTTCTGCATAAATTGGTCATCAAATTTGATCTGATCTTCATCTAAGTCACACAATAGACAAGCATAGTGTGCTTAAACTAATAACACACGAATTATTGTATTTTTCATGTCTATATTGAATACATAATTTAACCATTCACAGTGTAGGTTGGAAAACGTATGTGAACCCCTAGGCAAATGACTTCTCGAAAAGCTAAAAACATTCACAAAATTTGAGTTGGCTACTCTCAAGAAGCATTGCCTGATGTGAACCATGCCTCGAACAAAAGAGATCTCAGAAGACCTTAGATTAAGAATTGTTGACTTTGCATCAAGCTGGAAAGGGTTACAAAAGTATCTCTAAAAGCCTTGATGTTCATCAGTCCACGGTAAGACAAATTTTATATAAATGGAGAAAGTTAAGCACTGTTGCTATTCTCCCTATGAGTGGCTGTCCTGCAAAGATAACACCAAGAGCACCGTGCAGAATGCTCAATGAGGTTAAGAAGAATCCTATAGTGTCAGCTAAAAACTTACAGAAATCTCTGGAACATGCTAACATCTCTGTTGACGAGTCTAAGATACGTAAAACACTAAACAAGAATGGTGTTCGTGGGAGGACACAATGGAAGAAGCCACTGCTGTCCAAATAGTTTGCAAAAGTGCACCTGGATGTTCCACAGTGCTACTGGTAAAATATTCTGTGGACAGATGAAACTACAATTGAGTTGTTTGGAAGGAACACGCAACACTATGTGTGGAGAAAAAAAAGGTACAGCACTTCAACATCATCCCAACTGTAAAGTATGGTGGAGGGAGCATCATGGTTTGGGGCTGCTTTGCTCCCTCAGGGCCTGAACAGCTTGCTATCATCGACAGAGACATTTCCCCCCAAGTTTATCAAGACCTTTTGCAGGAGAATGTTAGGCTATCTGTCCTCCAAATTGAACCTCAACATAAGTTGGGTAATGCAACAGGACAATGACCCAAAACACACAACTACAGAACATGTTTGATTGAGGTTATTGCTACCAAAGGAGGGTCAACCAGTTATTAAATCCAAAGGTTCACATACTTTTTCCACTCTGCACTGTGAATGTTTACACACTGTGTTCAATAAAGACATGAAAACGTATAACTGTTTATTAGTTTAACGAGACTGTGTTTGTCAATTGTTGTGAAGTAGATGAAGATCAGATCATTATTATTACCAATTCGTTCAAAAATGCAGGTATTTCCAAAGAGTACACATACTTTTTCTTGCCACTGTACCTTTCATAACATTTCTCCTGTTGTTGTGCCATGTGCGTATTAGCCTACCTCCTCCTCCTCTATTGTTTCTTCATTCCTTCAACAAGTAAATTAAATGTTTTGTTGTCCTTATCTTCATCATTGTAATGACATGTTTGAATAATATAGGACTAGAATAAGATGCAGGCAGCTATCACTTCTCTTCACTAAGATTGACTGGTTGTGTGTGTTTCGCCAATCATAATGGGACCCATGTCATCCAAAAAGGTATACTTTTTACTCATCTGTCCATAGAACATTCTTCCAAGGGGTATCGGTGATCATCCAGGTGCTTCCAATGTGCTTTTTGGCAAACTTCTGTCAACATTTTGGATGAGACGGGTCCTGTTATGTCTGGCAAAAACCTAACACTGCATTCGACAGTAACAACCTCATACCAACGGTCAAGCATGGTGGTGGTAGTTTAATGATTTGCTGCCTCAGGACCTGGACAACTTTCTTTAATAGAAGAAACCATGAATTCTGCTCTGAATCAGATAATTCTACCGGAGAATGTCAGGTCATCTGTCTGTGAGCTGAAGTGCAGTTGGGTCATGCAGCAAGACAATGAACGAAAACACACAATCAACTCTACATGAAAATGGTTAAAAAGTAACCAATTTGACATTTTGGAATGGCCTAGGGAAGTCCAGACTTAATCCCAATGGAGATGTTGCGGCAGGACTTGAAAACCCACAAATGTCGCTGAGTTAAAGCAGTTCTGCATGCAAGAGTCAGCCAAAATTCCTTCACAGAGATGTGAGCGACTGATCAACAACTACAGGAAGCTTTTGGGGCGGCATGGTAGCCGAGTGGTTAGATCATTGGACTAGAAACCGAAAGGTTACAAGTTCAAATCCCGAGCTGACAAGGTACAAATCTGTCGTTCTGCCCCTGAACAAGGCAGTTGTGTGAGGGGAAATGCTACCCACTGTTCCTAGGCTGTCATTGAAAATAAGAATTTGTTCTTAACTGACTTGCCTGGTTAAATAAAGATAAAATAAAAACAATTTGGTTGCAGTCATTGCTGTTAAAGGTGGCACATCCAGTTGTTGAGTGACTTTTTCACTCGTGAATTTGTTAATAAAATAAATTAAAATAAGTGCAGTGGGGTAAAAAAGTATTTAGTCAGCCACCAATTGTGCAATTTCTCCCACTTAAAAAGATTGGAGAGGCCTGTAATTTCCATCATCACTATGACAGACAAAATGAGAGAAAAAAGTCACATTGTAGGATTTTTAATGAATTTATTTGCACATTATGGTGGAAAATAAGTATTTGGTCGCCTACATACAAGCAAGAGTTCTGGCTCTCACAGACCTGTAACTTCTTCTTTAAGAGGCTCCTCTGTCCTCCACTCGTTACCTGTATTAATGGCACCTGTTTGAACTTGTTATCAGTATAAAAGACACCTGTCCACAACCTCAAACAGTCACACTCCAAACTCCACTATGGCCAAGACCAAAGAGCTGTCAAAGGACACCAGAAACAAAATTGTAGACCTTCACCAGGCTGGGAAGACTGAATCTGCAAATACGTAAGCAGCTTGGTTTGAAGAAATCAACTGTGGGAGCAACTGTGGGAGCAATTATTAGGAAATGGAAGACATACAAGGACCACTGATAATCTCCCTCAATCTGGGGCTCCACGCAAGATCTCACCCCGTGGGGTCAAAATAATCACAAGAACGGTGAGCAAAAATCCCAGAACCACACGGGGGGACCTAGTGAATGACCTGCAGAGAGCTGGGACCAAAGTAACAAAGCCTACCATCAGTAACACACTACACCGCCAGGGACTCAAATCCTGCAGTGCCAGACGTGTCCCCCTGCTTAAGCCAGTACATGTCCAGGCCCGTCTGAAGTTTGCTAGAGAGCATTTGGATGATCCAGAAGAAGATTGGGAGAATGTCATATGGTCAGATGAAACCAAAATATAACTTTTTGGTAAAACTCAACTCATCGTGTTTGGAGGACAAAGAATGCTGAGTTGCATCCAAAGAACACCATACCTACTGTGAAGCATGGGGGTGGAAACATCATGCTTTGGGGCTGTTTTTCTGCAAAGGGACCAGGACGACTGATCCGTGTAAAGGAAAGAATGAATGGGGCCATGTATCGTGAGATTTTGAGTGAAAACCTCCTTCCATCAGCAAGGGCATTGAAGATGAAACATGGCTGGGTCTTTCAGCATGACAATGATCCCAAACACACCGCACGGGCAACGAAGGAGTGGCTTCATAAGAAGCATTTCAAGGTCCTGAAGTGGCCTAGCCAGTCTCCAGTTGTCAACCCCATAGAAAATCTTTGGAGGGAGTTGAAAGTCCGTGTTGCCCAGCAACAGCCCCAAAACATCACTGCTCTAGAGGAGATCTGCCAAAATACCAGCAACAGTGTGTGTGAACCTTGTGAAGACTTACAGAAAACGTTTGACCTCTGTTATATAGCCTTTGTTGGCAATGACAAAGTATTGAAACACTTTTGTTATTGACCAAATACTTATTTTCCACCATAATTTTCAAATAAATTCATTAAAAATCCTACAATGTGATTTTCTGGAATTTTTTTTCTCATTTTGTCTGTCATAGTAGAAGTGTATCTATGATGAAAATTACAGGCCTCATCTTTTTAAGTGGGAGAACTTGCACAATTGGTGGCTGACTAAATACTTTTTTGCCTCACTGTATATATTGTTTTGTTATTTGTTAACTCTGATGTTGGACGATTAGGCCTGGCCCAACATCGGGGTTTCAATTCACCCTATACGTGTTCAGCGCGGTTGAGGTCAGGGCTCTGTGCAGGCCAGTCAAGTTATTCCACACCGATCTCGGCAAACTATTTCTGTTTGAACCTCACTTTATGCATGGGGGCATTATTATGCTGAAATAGGAAAGGGCTTTCCCCACAAAGTTGGAAGCACAGAGTCTTTTAGAATGTCATTGTATGCTGTAGTGTTAAGATTTTCCTTCACTTAAACCTAGCCCGAACCATGAAAAACAGCCCCAGACCGTTATTCCTCCACCCAACTTTACAGTTGGCATAGACGAGTTTGATGTGCTACGCGCTTCAGCACTCTGCAGTCCTGTTCTGTGAACTTGTGTGGCCTACCACTTCGCAGCTGAGCCTTTGTTGCTCCGAGACGTTTCCACTTCATAATAACAGCACTTGCAGTTGACCAGAGCAGCTCTAGCAGGGCAGAAATTTGACGAACTGACTTGTTGGAAAGGTGGCATCCTATGACGGTGCCACGTTGAAAGTCACTGAGATCTTCAGTACAGGCCATTCTACTGCCACCGTTTTGTCTATGGAGAGTGTATGGCTGTTTGCTCTATTTTATACACCTGTCAGCAATCGTGTGGCTGAGATTACCGAATCCACTCATTTGAAGGGGTGTCCACATACGTTTGTTTAGTGTACACTCATTGTGAACTGTCCTCCATACTGAGATGCGCTATCTGTCCCCACCCTGAGCATTGATGATTGATCATGCAGATAGCAGAGGGTAGGCTGTGTCCCGTAGAGAAGCCAGATTTAGACATCGCATATAGTTTAACAGTTCTATTTCACGTCGTGCTGTTCATGGGAATTATTTATTATAATTTATTGGTTTCTCACAGTTATTTATACTGGGAAAAGGGAGTGGTTCTGGGTGGCTGATCTTGGTATCCCGGTTTCCGTTATTCAACTCTAGCACAGACACACAGCCTAGCTTTCACTTTTACTACTGAATAGCCACTTTCCTGGGAAAGGAGAGTGCACTGGTTTCCCCACAATTAGCTCTACTCTGTCCATAACTCCCTCTAACCAGCTTCCTGTAGATATCCTCTTCCCGAAAACTTGAATGAAAACGCCTGAGTCCTCAATGGCACCCTATTCCCTATAAAGTGCACTACTTCTGACCAGAGCCCTATGGGGGTGCGCTATATATAGAGTATAGGGTGCCATTTGAATTTGGGACATAGGCAACGTGTACAGTAGGGTTGACTATAAACACATTTATGCCGTGTCACTATTCCCCTTTGATCCCAACACAGTCTTATCTGTGTGAGAGGAAATGCTACAGTACTGAGAGCTACATCCTTACCCAAAATGAGGGATTATTGGGCACACAGCATCACATTTTAAAATTGTCATATGGCGTTGCAACCATCCACTGTCAATGATTGTGTTTTTCTTTTCATATGCTACATGTCCATTGGAGACACATTCAAAGTGTTTTCAATGTGAATTTTCTTCCCTTCAGGGGACCGGATTGTAAAGGTGAACAGAGAAAGTATCATTGGAAAGACGTACTCCCAAGTGATCGCTTTGATACAGAACAGGTAAGGGACTGCCTGCTTCTCTTATACATCACTCTCATGGAGTTTTACATGAAGAAGGGGGGTTATTTTGAAACAATGCTAATAGGTTGCAGGAAACCTTACCAGGAAGTGCCTTATTAAAGTATTTAAGGCTCTGCACATTTCAGAAACCTAGTCTCGTTTCGGTGCTATCGAGATTAGATCAAGTAAAAATGAACAGCTTTTTGTTAATCTAATCATTCAAACTAAATATTTGAAATTAAACATAAACCATTTCCTTCTCTGGAAATTCAAAGGGTGCTATGTGGTGTCACTGAAATGCAGTTTCTTCAGGAACTTTTTCAAATGTTGCTCTACCCATTTAACATTCCTTGGAAATTGGCACACAGGCATTGTTGAGCAATCCATGCGCCCATGGCATATATAACTGTCAGTTCCCAATGTTACTAAACCTTTACCCTCCTACTCATGAACATACCTTAAAGCTAAGTCTAAACTATGCAAAAAAAGGTTTAGTTGTTACATGAACTATGTTGATTGTGCACACTACTGCTCCAACTCATAAGCGGAATCTCTACTACTTTTGTCCCTCTCACAGCGACACCTTGTTGGAACTATGTGTGATGCCAAAAGATGAGGACATTTTGCAGTTGGTAAGTACAATTCATTTAAGTCCGTCCTCCTAACTTTGTGCTTGAGTATCTTCCTTGATTATTGTTGACTAGAGAATTGAAGTCACTTGTGAAGGTTTATGGGAATCATGAATTGATCATTGTTTGTGCCTAAAGTGGGATGGGTAGTTACTTTGTACTTTTCTCAGAAGGTAGTTGTTCCCATATCCTCGGAAATGTACATACACTTAGGTTGGAGTCATTAAAACTAGTTTTTCAACCACTCCACAAATTAATTTCTTGTTAACAAACTATAGTTTTGGCAAGTTTTGCAAGACATCTCCTCTGTGTATGATACAAGTAATTTTTACAATAATTGTTTACAGACAGATTATTTCACTTATAATTCACTGTATCACAATTCCAGTGTGTCAGAAGTTTACATACACTAAGTTGACTGTGCCACTAAACAGCTTGGAAAATTCCAGAAAATGATGTCATTGCTTTAGAAGCTTCTGATAGACTAATTGACATCATTTGAGTCAATAGGAGGTGTAACTGTGGATTTATTTCAAGGCCTACCTTCACACTCAGTGCCTCCTTGCTTGACATCATGGGAAAATCAAAAGAAATCAGCCAAGATGCCAGAAAAATAATTGTAGACCTCCCACAGGTCTGGTTCATGCTTGGGGGCAATTTCCAAACGCCTGAAGGTACCATGTTCATTTGTACAAACAATAGTACGCAAGTATAAACACCATGAGATCACGCAGCTGTCATACCGCTCAGGAAGGAGACGCGTTCTGTCTCCTAGAGATGTACGTACTTTGGTGGGAAAAGTGCAAATCAATCCCAGAACAACAGCAAAGGACCATGTGAAGATGCTGGAGGAAACGGGTACAAATGTATCTATATCCACAGTAAAACGAGTCCTATATCGACATAACCTGAAAGGCTGCTCAGCAAGGAAGAAGCCACTGCTCCAAAACCGCCATAAAAAAAGCCAGACTACGGTTTGCAACTGCACATGGGGACAAATATTGTACTTTTTGAAGAAATGTCCTCTGGTCTGATGAAACAAAAATATAACTGTTTGGCCATAAAGACCATAGTTATGTTTGGAGGAAAAATGGGAATGCTTGCAATCCAAAGAACACCATCCCAACCGTGAAGCACGGGTGTGGCGGCAACATGTTGTGGGGGTGCTTTGCTTCAGGAAGGACTGGTACACTTCACAAAATAGATGGCATCATGAGGTAGGAAAATTATGTGGATATGTTGAAGCAACATCTCAAGACATCAGTCAGGAAGTTAAAGCTTGGTCGCCAATGGATCTTTCAAATGGACAATGACACCAAGCATACTTCCAAAGTTGTAGCAAAATGTACAACAAAGTCAAGGTATTGGCGTGGCCATCACAAAGCCCTGAGAAAATTGGTGGGCAGAACTGAAAAACGTTTGACCCAAGTTAAGCAATTTAAAGGCAATGCACCAAATACTAATTGAGTGTATGTAAACTTCTGACCTTCTGGGAATGTGATGAAAGAAACAAAAGCTGAAATAAATCATTCTCTCTGAAATAAATCATCTGTCTGCCTCCATCACTGTGAACGTCTCACAGAGCTCTAGCTTGGCTTCCTGAACACGTTCGGAACTCACCTTTAATCTCGTTAATGTTTTTTTGTTTAAAATCTGAATTGTTTTTGTTGAAAGGCTATAAATCGATCTCTTTTAAAAACATGATTTAAAAAACACTTTTACCCCTTTTTCTCCCAATTTCGTGGTTTCCAATTGGTAGTTAGTCGTGTCTCGTCGCTGCAACTCCCGTACAGACTTGAGTCGAAGGTCAAGAGCCAATGCATCCACCAAAACACGACCCAACCAAGCCGCACTGCTTCTTGACACAATGCCCGTTTCACCCGGAAGCCAGCCACACCAATGTGTCAGAGGAAACGCTGTACACCTGGCAACCGTGTCAGCGTGCATGCGCCTGGCCCGCCACAGGAGTCACTAGAGCGATATGGGACAAGGACATCCCTGCCGGCCAAACCCTCCCCTAACCCGGACGACGCTGGACCAATTGTGCACGCCCCATGGGTTTCCGGCTGCCACAGTGCCTGGACTCAAACCAGGATCTCTAGCAACTGCGATGCAGTGCTTTAGTCCACTGCCCCACTCGAGAGGCTATAAATCGATCTCAGAATGTGATGATATATGATGTAAGGATTGCAGGCTTGTGCTTTGTCAGTGGCTATGAAGTAGAGTTCAGGCAGTAGTTGGACAGTCGGAAGGGTGAATGAAATGGTAGGAGGGACATCCCAGCTTCAAGTGGTTTCAGATTTCACATCCTATATCACACAGGCTCAGAAAAATATACTACTGTGTCCGTGGGAACCAGGGCTATTGCTTAAGCCATTCCAATCTGTGGTGTCCACAGATCGATTTGAAAATAAGTGATAATGTCCTGTACCAGAACCCCCTAAACAGGATGTTAGATCTAAGAGAAATGTAGCATCATATAATATTCACTCCCATAATACTGCTGTCCCCTTTGGGTTAACGGCACTCTGAGCATTTCCTCCCCATAAATAGACACCACACCATGCACTGGGCTCTCGGTGCAGGGCTTAGCATCTAGCAGACTCCCTGCCATGGACAGAGGGAAGAGGAGTCATCATTTTTGACTGGATGTCTGTATAAGCACTTTGTAACTGCTGATGATGATGTAAAAAGGGCTTTATAAATACATTTGATTGATTTTATCGTTCACTCAGTACTGTTTTGAACATTAAGGTTTTCCAGCACTGTCCCTCAGGTTAGCTCAAACTCCAGTCCATTTTTCATGGATTACTGACCAGCGGTGGACTGTTGACAGCAGGTGAAGAATATTGGCTGTAGGCTTGAAAGTGTGTTTGTGTGTGTGCAGGAAAAGGGCTGAGTAGTAGTGGCCCAGATGGAAAGAACTGCGGAGTGAAAGTGAAGGATGAGCCAAGTAGCGTGGAACGAAAGAGTGATAGAAAAGAGAAAGAGGACAGAGAGCTTTAAGGACCAGAGGACGAGAGCCTCTGTGGTGCCAGTCTGCCAGGGCCCCTCGCTCCACCTACCCATTTTCCTGCCCGGCTCAGTGATCTGCACAGAAAACCAACGCCACCCGTCAGGGTCCAGAGCCCAGCAGACGATAACGCTATGCCAGACCACACCACCCCACAACCACAGTCACATCCTGTTATTCACTTCCACTGGTTCTCTCATCTGGAGTAAGGAACTGAACCGACTCCAGCCCCTAGTGTGATGCTAAATTCCACGCATAGCTAGATGGCTAGGCCACAGCTTGCCAAAGCCACACAAACATCTTTTGACATTTAGGAATGTATCGGAGCACTATTGAAGCCTGAGGTTATTCTCAGTAAATAAAACGGGCAATACACAGCAATTAGTGTTAGAAATTGATTTGTGACCTGGAGGATGGTTGGTTATACCTCAGCAAGTTTGCAATTGCAATTCTAACTTATCCAAATAGTGTAATTTGACTTTTAATACATTTTCAGTTTTTTATTTTATTTACTGTGTAAATAAAGCTGGAAAAAGTCTGATTTGAAGTGTTTTCATTTCAGGCTGTAAGGCAATAAAAGATGAACATTTTGAAAGGGGGTGGTGACTTTCTTATGACCACTGTAAGAGAGGGATACCAAGGTAGAGGCAGCTAGTGAACAGCAGCAGCGGTAGGAAGTTAGATTACCCCTGGTTTATGACTACTATCAGGCAGTGTTGGTGAGAGGAGGCAGTTATGTGGGTGAGAGGCAGCCCTCAGGTGGCAGAGGGACAAGCAGGTGGCAGCTCAAACGTGACTGTGACTTTCCTCCTATCTGTTCCTGCTCCCGTCGTCTTTTTTCACTGCTCTTCTCTTGCCCTCTGCCTTTCTGTGGTGCATTCAGACAGCGACCGTGGCCATGACAGCTCCAGCCTCTGTTTCTCTATTGCACATCTTTACTCCTGTTTCTCCCCTCTCCTTCTTCTCTCCTCTTGTCTGCCTCTAACCTGTCGGCTGGCAGTTATCCAGGGATATCACTGCTCTGGTAAGAAGGGAAACGTACTAACTCCTTGTTTTTTCTTTTTTGTATGTCATTTCTTCCCATGTGTGGATGTGGTTTCCGTCCTTTTTTAAAGCTGGTATCAACAGTGTAATGATTTGTCAATAAGCGTAATGTTTTTGCCTTCCCTTAGCTAAAACTGTCATCTCTACCTAATTTTGTGTTGTCTCCATAGAACCTTGTGCCTTTTTGAATTGTTATACTGTATTTTTAAGTGTGTTTTAGAGCTTTAATTTCATTTGTATTAATGATTATTACTAACAACCGATTAAACACATTTTGGCTAATTGATCCGTGGAATAAGTTTAGAGGGTGTAATATTATTTACCTGCAATTTATGTTCTTAACCCTGGGCAACATGGGCCGAGGAGGCTCACAGGGATATTGCTATTAACAGGACTATCAACAAATTATCTTTTTTTTTTTTTTTTCAACTCAATACTTTTTGTATTCCCCCTAGTTATTTTGTTTACATAGATTCGCTGTCATTTTAACTCTAGAACTGCAAAGTCCTCGCTCTGCCTCATGGGAAAAATAACAACAACAAAAAACTCTTCCACGTGACAACATCTGTAGAATTGCAATTAGCTTAAACTGCAACGTGTTCTCTTCGATTCCAAGAGGCAGGCCCGTAAAATGTTCTTCCCAAGGCCCGAGACATGGTTCGTCATAGAAGTCAAAGTAAAACTCCTTGTGTGCTATTTTTGTCTCACTCGAGTTGTGCTCTGATTATGGGGGGGGTCCCTGGTGAATTTTCTATTACAAAAGGGGTCTCACAAAGTTGGAGAACCCCTGTTTTAGAGCATGCTAAATATTGACAGGAAAGGTGTTGTCGTTTCCCCATTCAAATTCCTGTCTCCCTCTCTTTGCTCACATCAGAGAGAGAAGCTTGTTAGCTAAGCATTGAGTCAGTAATAATATAAAATATGCCATTTATCAGACAATTTTATCCAAAGCAACTTAGTCATGCATGCATACATTTTAAGTATGAGTGGTCCCAGTAATCAAACTCACTATCCTGGCGTAGCAAGCGCCAAAGCGCCTTGATCTACCAGCTGAGCTACAGATGACCAGTACATTTTTTTGACAACATCACTTGACTTATGCAAATCTAGAGTTAGGGGCGGGGGCAGCAGACATGCTGGAGTCACTGTATAAACGTAATCCGACACCACAGATAGAGCACTCATCAATTTAAAGTCCAGCTCTTGCTTTCCCTTCAGTGAATTCTCGCACTACAAGGATGGGGAGATACATTAAATACCTGAGTCAATACACATCTCTGAACTGAGGACTTTTAGTAGATTGAAATCCAGCTCTTACCAGGCTTTATTCTGGGCCCTGGCGTCGGGCCTGCTTTTTTTCCCTCTCACTCTCCCCTTTTTCGCTCTCTCTTGGACATATCTGTTTTTTTCCCAGCACTTTCCATTGGAAGAGGTCATCTGACCCAAACACACGCTCCCAGTGTCTCTTCAGGATTCAGACACTGCCGGGGTGGGGAAGGGCTGGTTGTCGACTTTGTCCAAGAGAGCAATACTGTGTTATCTTTTAGTCAAATGTCTTTGATGGTTTTTATAACATGTACATACAGTCTGTGTGTTCAATTGTTTATCTGTCATTTACTGTGTACTGAAATGTATCATCCTTACAAAATAATTTTGACGAGTATACGGGTCTTGTTTGTCTTCGTCATTCATCATATGCTTTTCTTCTTGTCATTGTGCTGTAGCGTAGCTGTTTCTTTATGGGTGTAGCGGAAAACTTAAGCAGTACCCAGAGGATCACGTCAGTTTGGTGCAATGGCACACTACAAAGGTTTTATGTGACCTATTTTCGTCCTATACAGTTGAAGAGACATAATGTCCCATAATCTCTTGCAGGCCTATTCCCAAGATGCATACCTCAAAGGGAACGAGGCATACAGCGGAAACGCCCTACACATCCCGGAGCCTCCTCCCATATGCTACCCGAGGATAGAGCCTAAAGCCCCAGGGATGGCCCAGGCCCTGGACCTATCCCCCTCCACAGAGGCCTCCCGGAGCGGCAAGCCGGCAGGGAGACAGGGTACCTCCACGACAGGCCACACAGACATGGGCTACCGGTTGGAGATCCCTGTCCCCCCTTCTCCTCCCCCGCAGTCCCCTAAAACCCAGACGGTGGTTTGTGTGTGCAACGAGAGTGTGAGGACAGTGGTGGTGCCGCCTGACCCAGTACCGGATCGGGGGCCCCATTGTGTGTCTCGGGCTGGCCCCAGCAATAGGACCGACGAGAACCGTTTCGGAAGTCCCCTGGGCCTCTCAACCAGGCCTAGAATCCTTGTGACCCCTGGCCCCCCTGGAGGTTCACAACTACAATATACCCCCATCCCCACCCGGCCCACAGAGTCCTCAGTCTTCTCCCCTCTGGCTCTAGGCCTTCCCCAATCTACCCTGACAAACACCACCTCACCCCTTCCCCGCGAACCACGGTGGCCAACACCTTACCCTCCCCAACCACGCCCAACCACTACATCCCCTCACCCTCCTCTCCTGCCACGTCCAACTCACCTCACCAGAACATCGACTGGCGCAACTACACCACCTACAAGGACTACATCGATGCCAAGCGGCTGCACACCTATGGCTGCCGCACCATCCAGGAGCGTCTAGACAGCCTGCGGGCGGCAGCCAACCCCAACGCCGCTTACGCACTGCAGCCTAGTCCTCCCAGTGCCAGTGCCTCCTCCCAAGGCCTGGGAGGGTCCCAGATTAGACGCAGGAGCACGTCCCACGATCGGGGATCCTACCAGGGGGCCACTGTGGCTCCACTGCGCAGTGCCTCCCAGGAGAGGCTAGGTGGGGGAGGGCCCGAGAGGACAGCCATGCCCAGGGACTGGCCCCGGAGTGCCTCCCAGGATGCCCTACCCTCATCAGCCCTCATGGGAGTGGCCAAGCCCCGGGCACGCTCCTGCGACTACCTGGGCCGGCAGGGCGAGCCAGTGGCAATGGTATCTACAGAGAGGGGAGTGGGAGGGTACAGCAGGGCAGAGCTGGAGGATAGCCTGCTACTATACAGGGGTGAGGAGGCCAAAGGCAGCAGACACGGGGCAGTGCTGAAACAACTACCCCAGCCTCACAGGACCAGCCTTACAGGCATGCCCATCGCTGCCCCGATGTTCACTAAAGGTACGACGGAGCCGTTGCTCCCCTCTAGGACAGACAGCCTTGCACAGACAGCCCTCAGTAGGCCCTCGCGGTTGCCTGTTAAAAACTCCACCTCGGACCCATCGCCACTCTCCTTACCTTCTACCCGGGGCCCCAGTAACAGCAGTGCTATGGACCTGCTCAAAGACCAAAGAGCCATGGTGGTGGGTAACCACCTGGGCTACTCTTCCTCGCCCCTGCAGCAGCTACAGCTCCGGGGGCGGGCAGACAGCCTGAGAGAGGAAAGCGGGAGGGATGTGGGGCTGGGTGCCAGGTCGTCCTCCTGCTCCGGCCCCTCCAAAGTCCCTGTTCAGAGACAGCAGGCCACCTCCTCCTCTACCTCCACTTCCTCCTCCACTGTTAACAGTACTGTGACCCTCAGGTCAAAGGTCCCCGCCCTGGTGCGGACTAGCGGGAGGCCGTTGGAGGGTGTAGAAGGTCCGGACGCCACAGTGGTGGTCCTGAGAAGGGATAAGAACTCGGGACCCCAGCCCATCCGCCACCCCTCCTACATCCTGGCTGTAAACGACACCGACTTGGAGACTCCAATAGAGGTGGGGACTCTAGCAGCTAAGAGGGGATCGGGGGGCTGGCTACCCAACGACGTCCAGCGAGACGTGACCATGAGAATGCTGGGAGAGCAGCACAAGGCCTCGTGCGCCAGCAACCTGGATGACTCACTCGACTCCATCCCCTTCATCGGTAAGGAACACATTTCTGTTCTCACTCTCTCAACTCCTTTATTACCATAGCAACTCCTTACATCGAGAGAAAGTCCTGGGAAGGGGTGTGTGTCAAGCATCAACTTTAATTAGGTAACACATTTATAACGCACTGTAACTCTTAGTATCAGGAGTTCCTGTTGCTCTGGTTTCGGCTTGCATGAGGAGAGCGAGGGAGAATATGTTTTGTGTGGGCGTGTGTAGACTGATTCGCTTAATGTGCCTGGTAGAGCATGTAATATCTCTTGGGTGGGGAGGTTATACAAGGGTTTTGATGTTATCAGTTTCTGCCCTCAAGTCTTAGCAGGTGGAAATTGGCATGCAGTAAAAGTCCTGATGCTCAGACTAGCTGCTGTCAGAAATGGCCTCAACATCACTCAAGCAGGTCAATGTTTGTCATGAATCTTGCCCTGGAGGCAGAACTGAGCATTTTCTTCTAGATAGGCCAGCAGCAAAGTCAAAATATGGCAAAAATATTTAGAAAAAATGTATGAAAACAACAATGAGCTTTTTTGTCTTAATTTAAGGTTAGTGTAAGGCATTAGGGTTAGCAGTGTGGTTAGGGTTAAGTTAAAAAATAATATTGAATGACTTTGTGGCTGTGCCAGTTAGTGACTACTCTGTAGAACTGCTTCCATGCCAAGAGATACCAACCTGCATCTCTCAATGTCAACATAGCTAATATGGTGAGTTGTCAGTTATCACTCTAGTGCAACTTCTTTACGATGTAAAAAAAATGGTTTCCTTGGTGCTATACAGTGAAAGAGTTTGGATAGAGTATATCACCAATGTATGTATTGATAGATGTAGTTGGGCTACAATAGCTTTTGGTGGCAGGGGTTTATTGGCTGTTTGAACAGAGCTGGATTTGTTGTTGAGGTATGTCGTAATGCTTGGTCAGGGCAGGACAAGTCTATCTGATATGGGGAAATTGAATAACGTGCATTCCATTTTTATTTTGATATTATTAGTATTGATACATTACCATTTCATTTAGCAGATATGTTGAAATTGTCAGTCAGCTAAGTATATCCCCGTATTAAATTCTATGTCTTAACAAAACATCTAACAAAAGAAGAGTACATTCAACGTTGCCAGAATGCTTAAATACACCAATAGCAACAAATACCCTATCTTCATTTTAAAAAGTAGCCGTTACTCAGTTCAACACTTACCATTCAAACCAACTGTCCAACAACTGCTGTGCATTGTGTATCTGGCAGATTAGCAGTTTTGTACAGACAACAAGCAAATGTCCCGTTCCTGCTTGTGTTTTCCTAGAGCAAATGTGTTTCAAATGCATTGCGCTGATGTTAGGAGTATCTTAAGCGTTCGCAATTAGAGCTGCACTTTTCAGCTGTCAGATCGGAATGGAACTCTTAATTTATCTGTTTTTTTTGGTAGACTAATTATGATGTATTTGATGGTGTGTTTTTTTGGTAGACTTATTATCATGTATTTGATGGTGTGTTTTTTTGGTATACTTATTATCATGTATTTGATGGTGGTGTTCTTTTAAGCTAGAATTGATGTGCTCTGGGTTTACGTGCCAATAGTTTTAATAGTTTCATTGACATGACATGAGCCATCATCCACCAATCAGGGCACCTTTTACTCAGACACCAGAGGCCTGGAGCCCACATGGGTTAATAATATCCTCTTACACACACACACCTCCTTTACATACTCTCTCCCACACACACCTAGACACAATCAAACACTCACAGCACCTCATAAGCTTCAGTCTGCCTCATGCATAAATCAGCAGCCCACCTGTGTAGTGGTCGCATGCTATATTTAAGCAATAAGGCCCGTGGGGGTGGGGTATATGGTCAATATACCACGGCGAAAGGCTGTTACGCACAACGCAATGCGGAGTGCCTGGATATACCTCCCTTAGCCGTGGTATATTGACCATATACCACAAACCCCTGAGGTGCCTTGTTGCTATTATAAACTGGTTACCAATGTAATTATAGCATTAAAAAGAAATGTCTTGCTATACCCGTGGTCTGATATACCATGGCTTTGAGCCAATCAGCCTTCAGCTCGAACCACCCAGTTTATAATGTATAGTATTAGCTGAGCAACAATGTTTGCTCCATCACTCACAGCCGTAATGCTCTGTTTTGGGTAGTCTTACATTTCGACAGCTGTTCCATTTTAAACTTGATGGCTTGAACTGACAACGCAAGGCGTTTCAAGTACATGTGTCGAACAACGCTGTTTGTTGCTGTTTTCACAAACACATGAAATAGGGAACATCTGTCCCGATTTGGCAGCCGTATCATGGGAACGATCTGTGAGGTTATGTTGGGGAATTTCACTGTAACAATCTCTGCAGCCGAAGAAACAGGTCAGATGTTTCATGTTAATGTGCGCTATTAAATGTGAAATGTTTTGCTTAGGCACACATAGGAATGTAAGCTTTCGCATTACTCAGGTTTATGTTTTATTTTCCTTCTAATAAAATATTTGGCTGACACATAAAATATTTGGCTGATTGTACTCTGGTTTGGGTTGAACCAGTTAACAGAGAGTTATACAAGAATATTATATGGATGATACAGATACATCTGTGAAGCACTTTTGTTTTTGACAGCAGGTAGCCTAGCGGTTAAGAGCATTGGGCCAGTAACGGAAAGGTCTTTGGTTTGAATGCCCAAACCAACTAAGTGAAAAAAATCTGTCTGTGCCCTTGAGCAAGGCTCTTAACACCTAAATCTGCCTCTGTCGCTCTGGATAAGAACGTCTGCTAAATGATGTAAATGTACAAATGCATTATAATTAAATGCTTTTGGTAGTGATACATTTCTGTGTGCCCTGCTAGTATTCCTGGCACTCTCCTTATCATTGCCAGACACTTCCATCCTGTACCTTGCGTCACCTGCTGCCTGGGACAGTTTGGCAAAGGCAGGGTTACTCACTGTACTCGGTAATGTTATGACTTGCCTGGGTGTAGCCTGCACCTTGGTTATATCTGCTTACCTGATCAGACTGACAACGGTGATGAAACGGCAGCTCACTTTCCCTTCCTTTGTGTTTGTTGATTGTGGCAGGTGTGGGGACTGGGTTATCTCTCGTGGCCATGCTGGCCCCATGAATAAGCCTGGCTGTCTCTGAATGTGTCATGTTATCTCATAACCAGACTTGTGTTTAGCTGTATATGCCTATATTTCGCCATCGTGGCATTTGTGTTTTATTGCCGTCTGTAAGTTAGCCTCAAACGGAGATAGCGTAGACTGGTTCAGAATGAGTTTCACTCAGTCCTGAGCAGTAATACTTGACTGTCTTTGTGCCACAGTAGACTTAATTAGAGTGATGTCAAGTATCAGACAGCCTACTTCTACCGGATTTATAATGTAGAACAGGAATAGTATCTCCCCTTGTTTAACTTTGGTTTTCCTCACTTCGTTTCCAGATGAGCCTTCCAGTCCAAGTATTGATCATGACACCAGTCACATTCCCGCTTCAGCTGTAATATCTGTTACTCCAATCGTCACCACCATACCACCCAGCCCTACCTCTCCATCTCCTCTTATTCGACGACAGCGGTCACATGACCACGGTAAGGTTACCCCCTTTTTAACTAACTGTGCAGGTACTGTCAGCAACGATATGCATGCTTTAAGAATAGTGTGTTAGAATGAGTTGATGGCTGAATTTGAATACTTGATCCACAAACAAGCTTGGGACACCTACAGCCTTGACCTAGGACATTCCTATTAAAAGTTTGTTCTTTGGCTTATTTCTTGTTTGATAATCATTTGGCTTTTATTTTGAAAGATTCTCTTCGACTCACAGTGATTGAATCGGATTCTGGTACCAAAACGGAGAGGTCCAAATCCTACGATGAAGGTCTGGATAACTACAGGGAAGGGTGAGTGTAATTTGGTCTGAAACGGTGGGCCAGTGCAATGTTATGTATAGTGTACACCACCCTTGTAACAAAATATATTGTGAAGAAAATAAAGGGAGATTAAAATTGATTTTTTTTTATTTTTATGTAATTGTCAACGATCTACACAAAATACTCTGTCAGTGCGAGAAGAATTCTAACATTTGGTAAAAATGAATGAAAAATAAAACCCTCATATACCATTATTAGATTAGTATTCACCCACCTGAGTCAATACATGTTAGAATCACCTTTGGCAGGGAATACAGCTGTGAGTCTTCTTGGGTAAGTCTCATAAGAGCTTTGCACACCTGTATTGTGCAATATTTGCCCGTTTTTATTCTTTTCAAAATTCTTCTGTTCGAGGTGTTGGGAATCATGACTAGACAGTTATATTCAAGTCTTGTCGTAGAATTTCAAGCAGATTTAAGTCAAAATTGTAACTTGGCCACTCAGGAACATTCACTGTCTTGGTAAGCAACTCCAGTGTTGATTTGGCTTTGTGTTGTAGGTTATTGTCTTGCTGAAAGGGGAATTCCTCTCGCAGTGACTGGTGTAAAACAGACTGAAGCAGGTTGTCCTCTAGGATTTTGCCTGTGCTTAGCTCCATCCCGTTTCTTTTTGTCTTGAAAACTCCCCAGCCTTTGCCTATGTCAAGCATACCCATACCATGATGCAGTCACCACAATGCTTGAAATTAAGGAGGCATGTGTTGTGTTGAATTTGTCCCAAACATAAGGCTTTGCATTTAGGCCAAAAAGTGTATTTCTTTGCCGAGTCACTACAATGTTGATGATCCATCCTCAGTTTTCTCCCATCACAGCCTTTGAACTCAGTAGCTGTTTTGAAATCAACAATGGCTTTATAGTGACATCCCTAAGCAGTTTCATTCCTGTCCTGCAGCTCAGTTAAGGACAACTGCATCTTTGATGGGTCTGGGTGGTTTAATACATAATCCACAGCATAATTATTAACTTGACCATGCTTAAAGATATATTCAATCTACGATTTGTTATTGTTACCCATCTACCAATCACTGCCCTTCTTTATGAGGCTTTCGAAAAGCTCCCTGGTCTTTGTAGTGGAATCTGTGCTTGAAGTAGTACTTGACTGAGGGACCTTACAGATGTTGTATGTATGAGGGACAGAGGAATGTTTCATGAACTGAAATAAAATATCCCAGTGTGGCATATCAAGAAGCTGATGAAACAGCATGATCATTACACAGGTGTACCTTGTGCTGGAGACAGTAAAAGGCCACTATTAGATGTGCAGTTTTGCCACACAACACAATGCCACAGATGTCTCAAACTTTGAGTGAGCATGCAATTGGCATGCTGACTGCAGGAATGTTTACCAGAGCTGTTGCCAGAGAATGTAATGTTAATTTCTCCACTATAAGCCGCATTTGTCATTACAAAGAATTTGGTAGTACATCCAACTGGCCTCACAACCGTAGACCATGTGTATGGGGTTGTTTGGGCGAGCGGTTTGCTTATGTCAATGTTGTGAACAGAGTACACCATGGTGGCGGTGGGTTTATGGTATTGGCAGGCATAAACTATGGACAACGAACACAATTTAATTTTATTGATGGCAATTTGAATGCACAGAGATACCGTGACGAGATCCTGAGGCCTTTGTCGTACCAATCATCCACCGCCTCACTTCATGTTTCAGCATGATAATGCACGGCCCCATGTCGCAAGGATCCGTACACAATTCCTGGAAGCTGAAAATGGCCTGCATACTCACCAGATATGTCACCCATTGAGCCTGTTTGGGATGCTCTGGATCGATGTGTACGACAGCGTGTTCCAGTTCCCCCCCAATATCCAGAAACTTCGCACAGCCAATGAAAAGGAGTGGGACTACATTCCACAGGCCACAATCAACAGCCTAATCAACTCTATCTGAAGGAGATGTGTCGCGCTGCATGAGTCAAGTGGTGGTCACACCAGAAACTGGCTGGTTTTCTGATCCACGCCCCCACTTTTGTTTTAAGGTATCTGTGACCAACAGATGCATATCTGTATTTTCAGTCATGTGAAATCCATAGATTAGGGCCTAATGAATTTATTTCAATTGACTGATTTCCTTATATGAACTGTAACTCAGTAAAATCTTTCAAATATAACTTGTGATTTGTTAAGCCGAAATGTACTTCTGAACAAATGTAGGCTTGCCTAAACAAAAGGGGTGAATAGTTATGCAAAGACTATATTTTTGTTATAAAAAAGAAATTAGTTTGGAGAAAGAAATTGTCATTTTCTTTTCACTTTGACGCCATGGAGTATTTTGTGTAGGTCAATGACAAAAAATAGCAATTAAATCTATTTCAATCCCACTTTGAACGCAACAAAATGTGAAGGGGGTGTATAATTTCTATAGGCACTGTACATTTTAGTCAATTTCATTAGACTAACTTGTGATTAATCTTTCTATTTTCATATTTCTATGTTCCTTGTAGGAGGCAAATACCTGGTCTAAAGGGCCTTAGGAAGGTGAGTCCAACCTCAACACAGTAATATCAATATTAGGTTACACTTGGATAGTCCAGATTTTCCATTTGTAGATGCTCTACAGCAGGTCATACTATCAACAACTGCTTGCTAAGGATACAATTGGGTTAAATAAGGTTAGGGTTGGAGCTAGGGTTTGTAGATAGTTAGTTGAAATGTTACTGATAGTACATCTGTAGATGCATCTGCAGATGTACTATCCAGATAAAGTATTACCTAATATCAGCCCACATAACAACAAACTGTAATTGGGAGTTTGGACAAAACCCTCTGGTCACTTTCCACAGAAATGATGTGCCTACTGGCTATCAGACTCGACTGCATCATTATAGTTTGTTTTACCTGCATATCCTGCCCAAAGGTTCACAGCCTGAAGATAAAGAGTCACTCCTCTGAACCGCTAGCATTGATGTTAGTCAGTAGCGGTTGTAAAATGGATAATGAGTGAGACTATAAAACCAAATGAGCTCTAAAGACCCAGACTGGATGCCAACCTCGCTATTTCTGTCTGTCTGCTCACTGGAATGGAGCATAATGTCGGATTCTGGGGCCGTATAATAGAAGTCAGGCAAGGGTCATCCAATCAGCGAACCGTTCATTGGAGGAACTCCACATGATCCGTCCTCATTATCCAACTTGCTGACTGGCCCCAGGGGCAGGCTGGCTGACTGGCCCCAGGGGCAGGGGCAGGCTGGCAGGCTGGCTGGGCCCCAGGGGGCTGGCTGAGGCTGGCCCAGGGGCAGGCTGGCTGAGTGGCCCCAGGGGCAGGCTGGCTGGGCAGGCTGGCCCCACTGGCCCCAGGGGCAGGCTGGCTGACTGGCCCCAGGGGCAGGCTGGCTGACTGGCCCCAGGGGCAGGCTGGCTGACTGGCCCCAGGGGCAGGCTGGCTGACTGGCCCCAGGGGCAGGCTGATTAACAGCTTACAAAGCCAAGCACTGTACACCATGTTGCAGTATTGTGTATGTATGAGATTGTAGAGGTAACTCATGTGTTTGTTGTGTTAAAGGCGACGGTGGACAGGTCTTCAGAAGATTCCGGATCCAGGAGAGATTCCTCATCAGATATCTTCAGTGATGCTTCCAAGGAGGGCATGCTCCACTTCCGACAGATCAACACGGACAAGAGTAAGGTGTGTGTACAGTGCTATCCACACTCCACACACAAAGGGGGTCAAGGCAGTCAGTTATATCTGTGATATGGTTTAGAAAGAGTGGTGGGTAATCCTGTTCCTCTGGTAGATATTTAGTATAGTAATGTTGATTTTTGTGTGCATTGCACTTGTCAGACCAGTTTGGCTTTGACCTAAATGTGTTTGAGATTCCTGACTCTGTCATGTCTTCCTTGATGAAATGACTCCTCCCTCAAGTGGGTTACACTGGACACGATGGCAGCTCATACTTCCTTGGGGAACCATTTTAGATGAGATGCATCAAGAATGTGGAGATACTTAATTTGCAATGCCAGTGTCAAATTATAAGAGAGGACCATGTCTTTCTCAGTGCCTGTCTACCTCACTGCTGTTTTATGTGTTTCTCATACTTGTCGTTAAGTAGTATCATTGTTTGTGCCTTTCCTCTCTCTCTGCAGCGTGTTGGTGGGGGAATGCGCCCCTGGAAACAGATGTACGCAGTGCTGCGAGGCCACTTCCTCTGCCTATATAAGGACAAAAAGGAGGGACAGGCTCATGCCAACTCCCAGGTGGAGGACGAGCCACAGCCAATCAGCATCAAGGCCTGTCTGATTGACATCTCCTACAGCGACACGAAACGCAAGAACGTGCTGCGGCTGACCACATCGGACTGTGAGTACCTGTTCCAGGCAGAGGACAGAGAAGATATGCTGGCCTGGATCAGAGTCATACAGGAGAACAGCAACCTGGATGAGGAGGTGAAACACACACACACCATACAGGAGATTAATTCCTATCAAGTTCTCCAGGATTGACAGAAATGTGTGGCAAAGTGAAATCAAACCCTTTCTGTGTTGGTAGAAAACACAAGGTCAACCTCATGGATGGCCAATACTTCATTAATTACACAAATGTAGATCAAGTATACTTTGTCACTAACCCTTCCTTGATAAGGATCAGCTAACAGTGATTGGCTACAGGTCCTAGGTCACATAATACAGACACATGACCCGTCCCTGGTCTACCTTAAAATAGGCTAACTTTATCACCGGACTTACCTCCCCTCTATTAGAAACTGAAGGTCTTCTTTCCCCTCCATTTAAGACCACTATAGTACTATTGTATATTTCTTTGGCTTTACCTATGCCAACTGATAGAAGTGGGTTATGCAAAGGGGAGGGGAGTCATATTGCATCTGATGAGTTAACATTGTCTGCTGTCTTCTGCCTTTTTTCTTGTTTTAGAACGCAGCCTTTACCAGCCGTGACCTCATCAGCCGAAAGATCAAGGAGTACAACACGTTGATGAGGTAAGCAGGGCGGACCACAGAGAGGGAGGAAGTCTCTGCAGTACAGAGGGAGATTGAGACCTGTGTGGACGGCTCATATTGGACGTCAGACATCAAAACGTTTTGTGTGTGTTTGTGTATGACCCAGCCCGACAGGCAGTAAGAATGAACCGTCGCCCAAACCGTCACGCCAGTCGCTAAGCATCAGACAGACACTACTAGGAGGGAAGGGGGAGACCAAATCTCTAAGTCCACACTTACCCAAAGCAGAGCAGGAGAGGAAAAACATGCACAAAGGTAAGAGCCAGAGGATTCAAATGTTCGCTTAGCTCTCAACTCATTTACTTGAGTATTGTGAAGGTCTGATTTGATTTTGAGAATGGCTTTGAATACTCCATTGCTTTTTGCTCCATATATACTGTACAGTGTGTGTTGGTGCTCGTGTGAGACTCTCCTCATGTTTTGTGTGTTAACCCTTCAGACGACACCAGTCCACCGAAGGACAAGGGGACGTGGAGGAAAGGTATCCCAGGGCTGATGAGGAAGCCCTTTGAGAGGAAGCCTTCTCCAGGCATCACTTTCGGGGTGAGGCTGGACGACTGCCCCCCAGCTGTCACCAACCGGGTGAGATTCAACTCACACCTACACTACGTATTCTCTCCATCTCCTCTTTTTGTTCGTTGTTTCATTCATGTTTATTGGAATGGTTTATAAGAAAGTTCCTTCTCAACACTGTCACACACCTTTCTGAGGGTGCTGCCATGGTAATTGATGAGTCCATGTTGTGTGTGTGTGTGGTGTAGTTTGTTCCCCTCATTGTGGAGGTGTGCTGTAACCTAGTGGAGGAGAGGGGGCTGGAGTACACAGGGATCTACAGAGTCCCAGGGAACAACGCAGCCATCTCCAACATGCAGGAGGAGCTCAACAACAAAGGCATGAACGACATTGACATCCAGGATGACGTGAGTGACTCAACCCAGCACACGATGCCACTTTCACTCCCTCTCTCTAGTTGTCTTTGGCCCATCCTCTTTCTTTATATAGGCTCTCTTTTTGTCACTCCTCTCTTCCCTCAGCTTTTCCATCTTTTCTTATCTTGTCTAAAGTACCTTTCCTTTTTTTACCTGCCTTTGACAGAAATGGAGGGATCTGAATGTGATCAGCAGTTTACTTAAATCCTTTTTCCGGAAACTTCCAGAGCCTCTGTTCACCAACGGTAAGAATATTCAAGTAGTCCCACCAATAGCCTATTAGGAACAGCCTTCCATTAAGGGAGTGTTTCCCAAACTTGGTCCTGTGGACCCCAAGGGTCTTTACACAGCTGATTCAAATAATGAACTCATCAAGCTTTGATTATTTGAATCAGCTGTGTAGTGCACCCCTTGGGGTCCCCAGGACTGATTAAGGGGTCACTATGCCACCTAGTGGCTGAGTGTGAAACCTACACTTAATTACATTCTGTTTAGTGTTCACTTTCATAACACCAAGAGCCTTTGTCGTCTTCTGTAAAAACCAATGTCCGTTTCATTTATGCCCTGTAGAGAAGTATGCGGACTTCATAGAGGCCAACAGGACAGTGGACCCAGTGGAAAGACTGAAATTGTTGAAGAGGATGGTGGGTTCATGTGACATTCATTGTGAACTTAACTGACATTATTGCATGGTGACTTATACTTAACCGACTTCTCACTGCAGCTTCACGAGTTGCCAGATCATCACTATGAGACCCTCAAGTTCCTCTCGGCTCATCTGAAAACAGTGGCTGACAACTCTGATAAAAATAAGGTATTGTAAATGTCCATCTTGAATAGTGGCTGGCAGTCCTCACTTTTAAACTTAGAGAACCTGTGATGTAGTGAGGGTATGTGTAAAGCGTGCGTGTGTGTTCCTAACTATCCTGTGTGTTAGATGGAACCTAGGAACCTGGCCATCGTGTTTGGTCCCACTCTGGTGCGCACTTCAGAGGACAACATGACCCACATGGTCACCCACATGCCCGACCAGTACAAGATCGTAGAGACTCTCATTCAGCATGTGAGTCCCACTTAACACCTTAATTGCAGACACAAGTGGACTGTTTGTGCATAATCTGCATATCAAACCAAAAAGTGATTGTGAATCCCTTAAAGATAAAGCTCCTTTTCCTTTGCTCCCTTCTAGTACAACTGGTTTTTCACAGAGGAAGGCAATGGGGAGCCCGTGGTGGGTACAGGCACATTGCTGCCCTCAATGCAACTTCTGTTATTCCTTTTTTATTCAAATTATAGAGTGTTCACCCTGTTGCCGGACTGTTCGTTTCAGACTATGTCCCGATATGAGAATGCGGTGGAGTCTCAGCCTGTGCCCAACATCGACCACCTGCTCAACAACATCGGCCGCACGGCCTCCATGCAGGGGGAAGTCTCAGGTAACGTGTTCCCTGGACCAGACCGACTCTGTGGTGGTGGGTCAACCTTTTACTACTTTTCCCTGTTAACCACTGTGTCTGTCGCTGGTGAGACCAATGTATTTTAGTCTAGGAGCGTGCGAGGTTCAGCGTAATTGTCTGGTGTCGAGTGTTGATGGATAGTGCTGCTTTCTTTCTAAGAGATCCTTCTTTGCCTCATTTGCTGAACCATAAGAGCAAAATGTCCATGCCTCGTCATGACTCAAAAAGACTGTTGGTTTGCGAGGGGAAATTATTCTTGACTCTTTTCCATGACGCAAAGGAGAAGGGGCAAAATAATTTTTCTGATCTGTACATTTTGCTTTCTTTTAGATTTTCCTTCCTTGGTTTCCAATTTTCAGCCAAATTTCTTTGCCTCAAAATGATGAGGTTCTTTAACTTTCTTTTACAATCCCTCCATCTTTAGTGTTTTTATTCAAACTCCACTGGGCTGTCGGTTTTCCCTCTTCTCCTGTTATTAATCCTGCCTACTGTTAGACTAACACGGCATGTTCTCTCCCAAAGACTACACGAGAAAAAAAAGCAACAGGTGAACTCTGATCCCTCTGTCTCTAGTGCCGCTCTGTCGGGTGTCCTAAAGGATTTCCCAGCATTCACACATACTGATCTTGACACAGGCCAGGTGGGAGGAGTCTATCACACCATGATGTCACTGATGGCCTCTCTAATGTCCGTGATGGACAGCTGGAACTGTAGGAAGAAGGAGGATTGTTGCCCCCAGTGTAGCTGTCTGGTCTGCAGAAACCCTCGTTTCTTGTAAGCTCGAGAAAACCGTCGTAAGAAAAACATGATGAAACCGTTTGACAAAGAAAATGTGAAAGGGAAGCAGAGCAGCGGCCATATGGTACTGGACATCCGGTGGTGTCCGTTTTGTATCTGAGTATACCTAACACAGACCGGTGATACTGTCTGAAAGGCTCTCCACTGTCTCTCCTCACTGTCTCGCAAGCTTCTCGCAACAGGAGAGATAGCATGGTATGGTCCCCAGGTTTCTACCTACCCAGTCAATGTGCACTTGCATACTGTGCCACCATCTGTTTTCAAGGGGTGTGTAGGGGGGCTTGGCTATGTAAAAAAAAAAAAAAAAAGTATAGTCAGTCAAAGATCAATACAAGATCAACTAGGCAGCATTGGATAAATCTTTTCCTCGCTGGCTTTCTTTTTCATGTAGTGTCCTCTCTGTTCATAGCTAGCCCCTCTGTGACCCCCCTCTCATGTCTTAGCCTCATGGTTCATTCCATGGTTGTCTTCACTGTTGTCATGGCAATACATGCCGCCGTACTTTTCATTCAGTCCATCCCCCTCTCGGCTCAACGAGACTGAATATACTCTCATTTTGTTAGCTTCTAACTGAAGCCATAAGACTTTTCACACATCATTACACTACTCTTTCTTAGAACCATAATCCTATTTGTTTGAGTCAATAGTTATTATGGTAATACAAGAGTAAATACATGTTAAAGTCTCCTCAATGAAGTAACATTCATCACTAGTCAGATGTGCTAGGTTTGTCATTTGACCATCAATTCAGGCAAAAACAAGAGATTGTGCTAGAGCTCTTTTGATCAGTAATTGCTTTGGTTTGCTATATAGCGTAGACCATACAGAGGGAATCCATTGACTTCCTGCATGGCATATTACATATTTCATTGTCTCATTGGCCTGCTGTTGTGAAATGCACCTTGGATATTTTTTGCCATTACCACAGTTTCACTCAGTATCCTGATATATTTGGGTATTATTGTTTTAGAAAAGTTGTAAGGACTTACTTGACCCTAGCATCTTCTGTGCTCATTGCTACTTATCTTTTATCCAGAATGACTTTCAGTTTTGCATGTACTGAGGTTTCTGTTTCCATGAAATAACACCCCACCCGTGTGGATGTGGATCTGAGTGTAACATAGTGCTCACTGCATGGCTTACCGCCTCATGTTTCTGTCATCCTTCTGTCCACTTACCTGCCAGGTTCTCGACATCAAGCACAGTGTCTTATCTGTGTTTACTATCCTCGTCATGATTCTCTCTGTGTCTTCTCTCTCACTGGCTTTTTCATATTGCACTCTCGTGGATGTTGTCTTGTCTGGTTGTCCCACATATTGTTTTGAATAATTGATGGATAATCTAACATGTTCCTCTCTCTTCTCCCTGTTTCTTACAGATTCACCCACTAGTGACTCTGCTAAATCGAAGGTGAGTGTGTGCGCAGTGTCTGCTCTCTCCAGCTTAATGTAGTGTAGGGAGGAAATAATTGGTTGGTGAGCAGAACAAAGGTCAGATCACCAGGCTAGATCAAAGCACTGATTCCCACATGTGTGACAGTAGGCCAGGTGGAGTTTTGTCTGTGAATACTGAACACTAACAAAACAAACAAGCAACAGTATAAACACAGCCTTTCATGTCAAATATCAAACTATGTTGGGTCCTAACTTCACAAGTCTGTCCGATCCTTTCTTGGACATTTGTCTTCAACAAAAGGATCACTCACACCATAGACAATGCAGGAACTGGTGCTTATCATTACTGCACTGCTGTCATCTGGCTGCTTCTCTCAGCTTTGACTCAGAACACATGAGTTCATGCAGAACATCAAGCTTCCCTTGCTGGGGCTGCTTTAGTGCGCTGCTGTTACTGCTTCTGTTGTTGCTGAAAGGCTTGCATGGTTCAGTTGTAGTTGTCCTCCTGTCACTAATGTTCCTACTTTCTGTTCACCCTTTTGGTTTGTGGCATTTTCAGAGGAACAGGTGCAGTACTGGTTGGCCAAGAACTCAGGCAGGGGTTAGAGGGTTTTTCTGTGTGTTGTTCTCGCAAGGGGGGTTTCTGTGGTACAAGTTCTGACTTGTTTCTCTCCCTCTCTGTAGGGTTCCTGGGGGTCCGGGAAGGACCAGTGCAGCCGCGAGCACCTGGTCTCCTCGATCTTTGCTGCAGCCAACCGCAAAAGAAAGAAGCCCAAGGACAAGCCGCAGCTTAGCAGCTCTGATGATGACCTAGACTCAGTGTTCCCTAAGAAGGAGCTCCCTGGCCAGAAGCAGAATCACAGAGGCCTGGAGGTGGAGCAAGGGATCAGTGTCAGCCCTGAAGCAAAAGAGCAAGCAAAAACAGGAGAGGAGAATGGAAGAGGTATTGAGCTCACACCCAAAGGCAAAAAGGAGCACAGGAACTCTTTCTTTTTAAGGGAAAAGCCCTTGTCAAGGCAGTCCTCGCCTGCCCCCTCACTCAAAAACTCTGACTCCCCCAGACTCAGTTACCGCACAGCTCAGCTTGGAAAGCCCTCTTTTTCGGACACCCCGTCCCATCTGGATGAGCCCACTTCTGATCTGGGCACCATGAGCTCTGGGGCTTCCATGCCCAGGGCACGACCTAAGAAGTGGGTGTCAGGAGCTGCTGCTCCTGATCTATCGGTGGCTGGGGCGTCAGCTGGGGCAGAGGTGAGCTCCATCACCTCGGACTATTCCACCACCTCGTCCATCACCTTCCTGACTGCAGCAGACTCTAGCGCACTCAGTCCAGAGGTTCAGGGTGGGGACGAGGCAGATGACGAGCGCAGCGAGCTTATCAGTGAAGGCCGGCCCATGGAGACTGACAGCGAAAGCGACTTCCCTGTGTTTGCTACGGGGGGCGGCAATGTCCAAATCATGCCTGTCTTAGTGCAGAACCAGACTGGGCATGGGCCAGAAAAGCTTGATCCTGCAGCAGCTGACGGGAAGACGACTCCTAAACTGGAACCCCGTCGCCTCTTTCCCTCCCACAGGCTGATTGAGTGTGACACACTCTCCAGGAGGCGGTCCCTGCGACAGAAGACAGATAGCGAGTCATCAGTAGAGGGTGGGACTGGCAGCGGGGAACGTGTCGAGGACAGGTCGGAGTCAACACGACTGTCTCGTGTCTTGGAGGTGATGAAGAAGGGGCAGTCTACCAGCAGCCTCAACTCTTCCTCCCGCAGTGAGTCGGAGCGCCCTCCCGAGCCTGCCTTGCGCCTCAATATCACAGAAAGGCTCAAGATCCGTCTGCGCACATCTGCTGATGACATGTTTGGCGTAGGTGCCCAGAAGAGCCAGTCTTCCCCGGAGACGGGCAGCAAGAAGAAAAACATCCGTCGTAGGCACACCATGGGGGGCCAGCGGGACTTTGCAGAACTGGCCGTCATCAACGACTGGAGGGAGCAAGGCGGGGTGGACCAGGCGGCTGAGCTGTCAGCCATGGACCGCCTCAAGCCAAAGTGCTCCTCTCAGGACTTCTCCATTCGGGACTGGATCGCCCGCGAGCGCTGTCGGGCCGGAGTGTCAGAGTTCAGCATGGACAGCCCACCCAAAGTTGTCCCCGAGGGGAACAGGGCACAAGCCCAGGGTACCACCCCAGAGAGACCCTCTCCCTCTGGCTCCCCATGCCTTCAGCCCATGGTAGGGGAGCAAGTGAACGGAGGTGGGCCGCAAGGCAGAAACAAAGCCAGCCTCAACCTGGCGGCTGACGACGCGCACCCACACAAACTATCAGGAGCACAAGTTGTCCGCTCGCGATTCTATCAGTATCTATGAAACAGCAAGGGTGTGTTGAGTGTACGAGAGTGAGTGCATGAGAGAAAGAGAGAACGGGTTTACGTATGTATTTAGATACCTTAGCAAGGGTTACTGCACTTTTCTTTTTTTTCTTTTTTTTTACAAAATATATATTTTATATCTACTGTACATATGTGTATAGGCTCATAAGAAATGTAACTGGAGTGAAGATAAGGTTTTTTCATGTGTAATCGCTTTAGTTGACTTGGTGTCTTATACTGGGACAGACATGAAAAACATTAACTTCCATCCTTGTGCTCAAACCCCAGTCATAGAAGAATGTGACAAGAACATTCATAGGTGGTTTTGTGTGATCGACAGCACACAAATCAATGGGACGTGAAAGCCTGGACTGTGGTGCATTAACTTGAGTATTACTAAGGAATACATATCTAATTCTACAAGAGGTAGATATTTTCAATGTATATTCTTAATTATGTTGACTAACACAGTTGCTTGTTAGAAATTGTTTTTCATCTGTATGCTCATATTTCCGAGGGCTGCTTTCTGTTCTGTGTACTGTGGGAAGTTATTTTTTTACAGTGCATCATAGCAGACAGATATTTGCTTGAGGGGCAGAATTATAGTTGTTTTTATCAAATAAGTCTAATGTAGTGCAATGTATGATAGATGCTTGGTACAGTTGCTAAACTGAACCCTCTGTACAATTCAAGTCCACATTTTTTCAAATCTTTAGTAATGTTTGATTCTTCATTAAAGAAAAAGTGCCTCTTGAATTGATTTCTGTGAATAGATTGGGTGCCATGTTTTATTCCACACTTGTAAACACTATTTTGTTTAATTACTTAATTGTATCACAGATACACTATTTTACTGTTTTAAAAAAGTAACATCGTGCAAAAATCCAAGCTTCCATTTCCAAGGCATTCCAGTCTTGTTTTTTTGGGTCCTCGCTTTTTTTATTCGCTACATGTGAATTTTAAATATTAAGTTCATAATTCAATGTATATATTTCATGTATATATATATTTTTTTCTTTGTATTTTTCAAGTGCAGTAAAAAAAGCATGGTTACTTATGGAGAAATGTTCATCTCTGAGAACTGCATGAAACAATGCTTCCTGGACAGTGAACATCTTGCCTGTGTGCAGCAAAACAAGGGTGCAACACCCTCAAGAAACACTGGAAATAAATCATCTTTATTTTAATCTGTTTGTCCTGTCCAGGTTGTTTTTCTTGAAGTTTAGTTTTCCTGATTTGCAAAGGAAAGCCAATGGAGCACTATCCATGTGCAACCTTTAATGTTTAGTTTAGATCAGTTGATTTGGGCTAATTTAATCTGTGGCGCTGAAGACCTGTGCTACAGCGCAATATAAATTTAAAGGAAATGTTCCCGTGTTCGTGGCAACTGCATTCACAGTATGTCGGCTCAATCAGAAATAACCTTTGAGTTTAAATCTCGCTACAGCGCTATGGGTTGAATCGAGCCATTAAATGGTCCACTGATATAGATGGTGAAAAGTGAAGTGCTGGCTAATATGATTTGTTTGGAGGAGCTTCACTGATAATTCTAATATTGCAAGTGATGAAAAGTAGTATGAGCCTTGAGCTTGCTACTCAATGAGTCAACTAAGGAGCATAAGTGGTAATTCGTATGACATTAGCAGCTGCTGTGTGTCATCAGTATTACAGTCCAACCTCAACCACCAGAAAGCAGCTGACCGAAGCAGGCATGTGCACAGATGGGGCTCTACCAGATCATTTGCCCTTCCTCTCCGTGGTGGTGTGAATACTTTATAAAAACCCTTTTGACTTTTTCCACATTGTGTTACAGCCTGAATTTAAAATGTATTAAATGGGAGATTTCTTTGTCACTGGCCTGCACACAATATCCTGCACAAAATGGAATTGTTTGACATTTTTACAAATGAAAAGCTGAGGTGTCTTGAGTCAAGTATTCTATCCCTTTGTCATGTCAAGCCTAAGTAAGCAAATTTTTACTCAAGTCACATGGAATCACTGTGTGCAACAATAGTCATTCAAAAAACATGTTGAGTACAGAGACATCTGTACGGTCCCTCAGTTGGGCAGTGAATTTCAAACACAGACCAGGGAGGTATGCCAAAGCCTCGCAAAGAAGGGCAATAAAATAAAAAGCAGACATTGAATATACCTTTGAGTATGATGGTAATTACACTTGTGTCCTTCCTAACTCAGTTGCCAGATATGGAAACCACAAGTTGTATTAAACATTCACTGTCATTATGGGGTATTGGTTGTAGATTGGTGAGAAAAAAACATTTAGTGCCTTCAAAGTATTGTGTAGGTTAACTTCAGGGTAAATGCCCCTCCTGTAATTCTCACAAACCGTCATGTTTTTTTAACACTTTCCCTGGATGCCACCTCTTGCTCAACTAAATAAATCTACTTTCACGCCAACAAAATTGGAGGTACATATCTAATGAAGTCAGAGCTATAAACTTACAGTATGAGTCAAGTTTACACCTCCCATTCCAGGGTTTATTTTATTACGTAGAATAAAGACAAACTATGAAATAAAATGTTGAATCAAGTAGTTAACCCCCACCCAAAGAAAGTTAGACACCCTTTGCTCACTTTTGGCATTTGAGGGAGTCACCTGGAATGCATTTCAATTAACAGGAGTGCTTTAAGGTAATTTGTGGAATTTCTTTGATAGAAGTCCCCTTGTCCGAAATATTGACATGTTATCATGTCAGCCTACACAAAACATGTAAGTGTTTCTAAAATCTCTTATGGGAACAATGAATGGTGGAAAAAAAAAAACTGGAACCATCCCCCTGTTTGATAGTTATATCCATACAGACTAGCTGTGTGGCTCTATTTTGACTGGAATTGTGGTCATTAAGGTGCAGCATTTCAGTTCAAAGTACTTCACTCATTAGATTGTGCTGCTTCCCCCCTTTGTAATTGCTCAACGAGTCTGGAAAAAAATAAAATTGGGGTACCTGTTAAGCTTAAGCACAAAGGTCTGTGCAAGGCCCTGGACCAAAGGTACTGGATGAAGAGAATGTGACTAAAAAAAACATTTGTATGGCACCTGAATGTCAACATGTCCAGTTTTCACCACTGACGAAACAACTTCCAACATAGCAAGAGCTGCAATGTACATTCCGTGACAAGTTAAAATTACCCTTGAAAGCCATATAAAAAAAGTCATTCTTTCAGATATGGTCTCCCAATGAAACAGATCATGAAGAGTCAGTAGGATTTTATTTAAGAGTTAAGATAAAAAACAGAACTAAGGGCTCTATTCAATCCACGTCGCTGAAGTTCAGCATTAAATTGTGATTGAATTGGAAATGTTCCCAAATTGCAGAGACCGCACTCACCATAAACACTACATGTCAAAGCAATTGTAAATTAATTTCACGCAATCTGTAACACTTCAGCAATAGAGTTTGAATAGAGCCCTAAACATTTTTAAAACGTGAGGGAGGACGGTAGTTAGTGGAAGGGCCTTTTCAGCAAGGGTGTGGTCCGGACAGATTTCCTCAGAGTCCTGGCAATGGTGCTTGTTCGTGGCGACGTCACAGATTCCCTAATGTTGGCCATGAAACCCCGCTTGGGCTTGGACTGGACAGGGGACTTCTGGGATAGCTTGGCCAGCTCTTCTTTTAACAATGCCAGTTCTTTGTCCTTCTCCAGATTGCCCTTACCTATACTCTCCAGATCCTGTGCCTGAAAACAGAGAGATGACACTGCACATCAGGTTTTCCTACGTGAAAACTGACAAACTAGGCTTAATTTGTACATACACACAGGTTAATGTAGTCTTTACCTGGTCAGCTAGCTTCTTATGTAAAGTTTCTATTTCTACCGTTTTGTCAAAGAAGCGCTCTCCGGCCTCATGTAGTGCATCATTCAGAACTGCAATCCTTTTTTGCAAAGACACAATCAGCTGGAAATAAACAAGAGACATGCAGTAGGGGGGCGGTAGGGTAGCCTAGTGGTTAGAGCGTTGGACTAGTAACCAGAAGGTTGCAAGTTCAAATCCCCGAGCTGACAAGGTACAAATGTCGTTCTGCCCCTGAACAGGCAGTTAACCCACAGTTCCTAGGCAGTCATTGAAAATAAGAATTTGTTCTTAACTGACTTGCCTGGTAAAATTAAAAATATATTTTTTTTAATTAACTGACTTAGTTAAAAATTTTAAAAATAAAATGCCAGGTTTGAGTTCCAACACTTGCGTTTCAAAATGCATTACATCCCTTTCCCTTATAGAAACACTGACTAAAAGTTATGCCTTCAGGCTAGGTTTCCTTACCTCTTTCTGCTCACAGAGTTTCTCCATCGCACTCTCTTTCAAAAGGACTTTGCGTTGCTCTGCGTCTTTGGAAACAGCTGTGAGGACATCCCCTGCTGAGACTTCTGAAATCAATAGGTAGTTATCAATTTAAAGGAATGGCTAATTATTAATATAGGCTTATTGTGCACAGTTATTTGTAGTTTAAGGTATAGAATAGGCTTACTGTACAATCAGATTTACCGTTTGTTAATGAAATAGAATCAACACCGAGGGAGATGGTGTACTGGCCCGTTAACCCTTCCTGCATAGCTACAGGTGGTGGTTGTGAGATGCTCTGTGTCTGGCTCGAGTTCTCTCTGGTTGGAACCATAGATGAACTCACTGTGGAACCTGACAGCTTGTGCTCCATCTTAGACAGCTTGCGTTCCATCTCAGACAGCTTCTGTTCTAGTGCCTATAGGGGTTATGAGTCCATATTTATCAAACCTTTCCAACAACTACTAGTTTTTTTTACTTCCGAGGAAATAAACCATAGAAAACTTATTTCATACTCAGGGGGAAAATTAAACGGGCGCAAACACTCGGCAGATCTGACCCTGAATTGACAGAATTCATATCTGACGATTTGATCAGGTGGTTGTGGCAGGACCTTGTCAATCACCTAAAGTGAGTGTCTAGTACCTCTATTTTCTCCTGCTCAGCGATGAACTCCTCAAGGGGTACGTAATCATCCTCTACGCGCTCCAGGGCCCTCTGGTAGGCATGGTCCTTTAGGGCATCCTTGTACATCTCAAATGTGTTCTCCAGCTTCTCCTGGTAGCTCTCCTTCAGCTCAGCCACCTGACGACTAGAGAAACATTTACACCGTCCTTTTAGAAAATAATTTGGAGGACAGTTTATGGGTGTGTACAAATGCACAAACAGCAGAATTGTAAAATTAAGTGAAAACTACACAAATGCTAGTCATTAGATCTTTAAAATTGTCCTGTGTGTCCTGGGTCCTGTGTGGCTCAGTCGGTAGAGCATGGCGCTTGCAACGCCAAGCGTCGTGGGTTCGATTCCCGCTGGGACCACCCATATGTAAAAGTAGTGGCCCCAGCCGACTTGTAAGTCGCTTTGGACAAAAGCGTCTGCTAAATGGGATATATTTATATTTATTTTTTTATTTAAAATTGCATACTATATGGCGCAGAAATGCACCCCATCCACCACCAATGTGTAGCACTGCCATGGGTATTGCATGAGAACACTAAAATAGCGGAAAGGGGGAAGGCGTGATTGTGCCCCATGTAACGCTCAGGGAACACTTACTTCCTGAGTTCTTCGCTCTCCATGAGTTGCTGCAGCATGGCGTCTCCCATCTCCTTGCGGATGTCAATCTCCTGGACCAAGTTCTTCCGTCGCTCAGCCAGGAGCTTGGCCCTGAGATTCTCGATCACATTTATGAGATCCTAGAAGAGAGCAGCAGTTCATAAAGTAATCAGACACCATTGATTCTGTAAATTAACATATTGCATCCATCCCTATGAAATAAAATCAGAAAATCGCAGAACACTGACAAAATCTTTTAGACCGTTTGGATGGAAAATACCTCCTGGGGTAAAATGGACATGTCTGCTTCATCCTCATCCAGCAGCTCTTCTTCAGACAGGTAGTTCTCTAGAGCCTGGTCATCGATGACCCCGTTCTTCAGTAGAGGCTTCCCATCGCGCCCCACCAGCCGCGGGGTCAGAGACTCTAGACATTTTGTTGGGATCAGCTGGACCACCTAGGACAACAAAGGTGATTAGTACCCATAGGGCTCTGGCCAAACAGTGCACTATATAGGGAATAGGGTGCCATTTAGAACACACTTCCAGTACTTCAGTTTAGGGTGTCGTACTCGTTTACTCCTCCTACCATAATTCTCACACTAATCCTTATTAATGCGGGAGGGTGAACAAGTACACTTTGTGGCTAGACATTTCAACAAATGGAATTTGACCATGACACCTATAAGGTGATTAAGGGCATTGCAACTGAACACTACATTTTTCAACCCGTGAGAAATTCAGAGTCAACTCTAACCAGAGATGGAGTAGAATGTCGACAGGGTGGGCGAGAGACCAACCTGCTTAGTGATGGCAGAAAACTTCATGACATGGAGAGTTTCGTCATATGTGGAAGCACACTGATTGATGTTCACAATCATGGAGGCTCGGCCCTTCCCACAGAAGATGGGCTGGAAGATACGGGTCAGTTTGCTCTCCCTGAAGGGAATATAGCCATTCTTCATCCTGATAGAGGGGAGGGAAGGATGACAACTCTTGAGTTGATCAAATATCAGCTTTCCAATCAGTTTCATTCAGGGTTTGAAAACTTCCTTTTTTATTTACCTGACAAATCATGTTTGTGTGCAGCATTTGGTCAAATTTGTCGAGGTGGTTTTGTAACAGTGGTTTTTAAATAAGTCATTCTGGTAATCAATGGCAGTACTACTTGTTCTGTACCTGTCACTCTGATTGCTGCGCAGGGCAGCGATGCATTTCCCCAGGATGAGCAGAGAGTTGTTGATGTTACCCGCTTCCTTCAGCCTCTCCCCAAACGTCTTCGTTTTTCCGCATCTTTCCGAGCCAGCCAGGTCACACAGAGAGAGTCTGGGGTGGAAAAAGAAAATAAATCACATCGAGTAGGAGATGTTGCAAGGATGGGGTGGTGTCACATGGCTCTATGGTCATGCCGCTTATTCAGACTTGGGACAAAGCATGGGCTCTTGAGCAAGTTACAACACAGCATTGTAATTCATCCTAAAAACTGTTGTAAATTTACTCAAATAATGAAGCTGACAAATGAAGGATTTAACGGAGGAGTCGATTTCTGGTAACTGTAGTTAGGTGAACAAACCATTGGTTGGATTGTGTTTAAGCACGTAGAGAAACAAGCATTGTTTACCAGTGTTGGATTCTCGCTTGAAACACACGTATTCATGTTACCATATTAAAACATTGATTACTTTAAAATATGTATGCGAAGTTAAAATCAGTTGAGCCTATGGAGGCAGGCAAAGGGCAACAGTCTGCTTTTAGTCACTGATACGGTAGGAGAGCCGTGGATTAGGGAGGAGTGAGGAATTCAGCTCAAGGTCAGATGACGTGAGGAGGAACATAGCCGATACACACATGCCCACAAAGTTTCTAGTAGGAGGCGGGGCCAAGACTACACTTGTGAGAGGAACCAATGAAGTTTGAGTAGCAACAGATCTGTTGGCTAGCTAGCTGTGCACGGAGGCGACTCCTAGTAGGAAGTTCAAATCAAATTTTATTTGTCACATACACATGGTTAGCAGATGTTAATGCGAGTGTAGCGAAATGCTTGTGCTTCCAGTTCCGACAATGCAGTAATAACCAACAAGTAATCTAACAATTCCAAAACTAATTTCTTATACACAGTGTAAGGGGATAAAGAATATGTACATAAAGATATGAATGAGTGATGGTGCAGAGCAGCATAGGCAAGATACAGTAGATGGTATCGAGTACAGTATATACATATGAGATGAGTATGTAAACAAAGTGGCATAGTTAAAGTGGCTAGTGATACATGTATTACATAAGGATGCAGTAGATGATAGAGTACAGTATATACGTATACATATGAGATGAATAATGTGGGGTATGTAAACATTATATTAGGTAGCATTGTTTAAAGTGGCTAGTGATATATTTTACATCCTTCCCATCAATTCCCATTATTGAAGTGGCTGGAGTTGAGTCAGTGTGTTGGCAGCAGCCACTCAGTGTTATAAATATATGTGCTTGTGGAAACATTTCTTTGCAGCCGTTTGACCCAGTGGGTAAATAAACTTGGTTTGGGTTTTTACTCCGTTTAGAACCTAACACCAGGTAGAATATGGATGAAAGTTAATACTCACTCTGACATAGTCTGAACCTCAGTTCCATCAATTCTCAGTAATTTGATGGTAAATATGCTGTGGCTGTGACAAGGGGAAATACGTAAAGATGACAATTATTTTATGCATCTCAGCAATCCACATAGAGTATAAATCAAATGTGACTCAACATGCCTTCTGCTTGATGAATGGTTCATCTTAGTGGAAGCAGCACTTCGGTTTTTATTTCCAACTCTGAGAATTTTGCATGCCTCCTCAGAGTTGTGAACATTGATCCACTTTACATCTGAAAAGGAAAAATAGGATTAAGTCCATTTCAATACTACATGAGCAAAGCAACCATTGAATAAAACAGAAGGGAACTTCTGGGCACTGTTTCAAAGGGCACATCATCCCACTGCCTGCCTACACACACACACACACACCTCTGACATACGAGTTTCCCGCACTGTCCTCACACACACGGAGGGCTGTGCGTCTCTGTGTCTTGGAGGTGGGCGACGCCTGCAGCAGGTCATACACGCTCTCGTTGTAGATCTCGTAGAAGGACACCCACAGGGCGAACTGGCTGCGGTCCCCAGACGACACAGCCACAAACTCAACTAGGATGCAGAGAACCACAAATGATCCCGTTATGGCATTTCTATCAATAGCCATTCCAGAATACAGATGTTTGACTTGAACAGAGATGGGCTTACAGATGTCATGTACCTGTGTTATCGTAGGAGACGGAGAAAGAGAGGCTTCCAGTAGAGGAAGAGTGGGATGAAACTCCACTGGCGCGTGGGGGTTCATTTTCCTATGTGGGGGTGAAGAATGAAGGGAGTTAAGAGATCAGGGTAACAAATAAAACCGTAAGACAACAACTTCACATGACCCATCAACTAATTAGGCTACTCCACATTATGTGTCCGTGTTCACCTCTTTGAGTAGAGCAAATATAGCTGCTTTGGTGTTTCGTTCCTGTTGGACCTGGTCAGGCCCTAGGTACTGAGCGTCACTACCGAGGTACGGCTTCAGATCCATGTTCTCATACTGTCTCCCTTTGATGTGTCTGAAGATGACATCCAACGCCTGGGGGAGAATACCAGGGTCTTTCTGGGATCCTGCAACGTAGCAAAAACTAAAAATACAGAAAGTCTGTCCCTTGCAGGCAGTCCTTCATTGACTAGTATCAGTCACAGCCAGCTGCATAGGTTTCAACCAAAGTGTAGAAACCCTAGATGACCGAGAGGGGGCGATGTATTGAAGCAACTGCACAGCCATTATGGTACTCCATATTGTAAAGACTTTTGTAAGCTATAGAAATGCATTTATTAATGTCTACAGTCATTTGACAAGTATTTTCTGTTACAGACACCTTAATGCATATTTTTAAATCACATTCATAAAAAAATAAACATTCCTTATCTTTTTGGAGAGTACTAATGCTATGGTCCCCACTACAAAAAAATACTAAGATAAACCATTTTGTGCTTGAAAAACATTTCATTGAAATGCTGTAGAATCCCATTCATTCCTATGGAGGACTGCTTCTGAGTACCACCAGTATTGCATTGGGTGGCTTCAAAGCCTCCAATTGGCCAACACATAGAATAAACATCATTTGTTTCATCAGGTAAACTCAAGGATAAAGACATACAGTCTGTCAAATGGGAGGCATAATTAGCAGGAAGATTACTATGAGCAGAGAAGTTACTTACTAGCGGACTTACCTTGAATTGTGTGGGTCTTGCCTGCATTGGTCACACCATAGCTGAAGACTAGTGCATTCTTCCCCTCCAGATAATCGTGAACTTGGCTTTTGATGGTGCCTTCAAAGAGATCTGCCTGCTTCGTCTCAGGCCCAAAGATCTGAGTGAAATTAAAACACGAGACCAAGAACATTACATTTTAGTCATTTAGGAGGAACTCATATCCAGAGCGACTTACAGTCAGGATCAGGAACCACCTAACTGTTCCTCAACAAGGCATTAAATCACATGTGTTAACCAAACCTGAGAGAATGAGAATGTGTGTATCGCCTGGCCAACGCCCTTCTCACTGCTCTTCATGGTAGCAGAGCCTTTGGGCGCATGCAGCATTACGGTCCTGGCATTCTCAAGAACCACACAACCCTGCAAAGAGACAAGAAGATAGTGGGAGAAGTGTGGATCAGGGAAGATTGCTTACAGGACATTAGGAAACGGGACCTTCAAATAGTTTCTAAACTTTTAATAAAAACCCAAAGTTAAGACAATGACATATGGTACATTTGAAACCTGACCATATACTCTAAAATATTACTGTTTAGATTAGGATCAGCATTTATTTTATTATTTTCCCCAACGGCCCCATTGCCACATACCTGGTCCTCATTGCTGGAGATCTCATCCTTGGAAAAGGGCCTCACCCTTAAGTAGACCCTCAGATGCTGGTGTTTCTGCTGCTGCTGTTCTGCAGCGTCCAACACCTCACTCTGGCCAGGGGAAAAACATCTGTTAAGTCAATACAATCATGTGTTGCATCCTTAATAGAACCCTATTCTCTACGAAGTGGTCAAAAGTAGTGCACTATATAGGGAGCCATTCTACAAATTACTCAAACTGTCAGTCAATAGGCCATTGTAACATTATCAGAACTTCAACATTGCAGACTCCCAAGTGGCGCAGTAATCTTTGACACTGCATCTCAGTGCAAGAGGCAGCACTACAGTTCCTGGTTCCAATCCAGGCTATCACATCCAGCCATGATTGGGAGTCCCATAGGGTGGCACACCAGCGTCATCCAGGTTTGGCCGGGGTAGGCCGTCATTGTTAATAAGAATTTGTTCTTAACTGACTTGCCTAATTAAAAAGTGACATGTAAAAATAATATTTTAAAAACCTTGGGAGTACCTGCGTAGAAGCAATAGAGGAGAGTTCTGAGAGCACATCTCGATGGGGATTACATGCATGGAGATCATTGCATGTAGATTCCATTGTATCAAGTACTGTGCCATCATGGGTCAAATCAATGATTGTTGTCATGTCTAAGCAAGAAACAGATGTTAAGGATTCAAACGTATGTGAGAACCAATAATTTTGCTGAATTTCACGTTTACTTACGACAGGAGGAAGCCATAGTGTTGAATGAAATAGATTGCTTGTTAACGATTAAGGAAAAATGCTCTCCAACAAATGTTGATAAAAAAAATAAAAGTATTGTATATGAACCTAAACACAAGACAACATGCAGTCAGAATTTCCAATATCAGTAAGCAAAGAAACTCCACATAAGACCAAACAACTTCAGGTTAAAATCAGTACTTAATTGAGAACAGGTGGAATCCTGGGTTAGCCAATCACTTTTCAGAAGGTTTGCACAATCTCAAATTGGCCCCTACCTATTAGTTATAGGTCCATTCCCCAATTGGTGATGTCATTAGGCAAACTGAAATTTCTACCCATTCAAACCTGCTGAGAAGGTTCTGTCTAGATTTTATTTTCAACCAGCGCTTGTATTTTTTTACAATTTGTGTTCATTCAATCAGATGTACAATGTGACACATGAAAAAAATGGATTTTGTCTGCACTGGGGCTTTAAAGGATTGGCTTGGCTTAAACTAACCTAATGTAGCTGGGGTGTAATAACATGCCTGAGCAGAGTTCACACCCAGTTATCAGCAGAAAGGGAAGCAAGCTTGTGTTCTCTGTATCCCTGAAAAACAGATCTATAATTTGTCAAAACCCATTGTGGAGTTAGCATGGTAATAGATCCACCTTGCCCTCTGATAAGCTTTGTAGAATGTCAGCCACTGTATACACCTATCCATGCCTTTCAGCCATCTTCATGTGTCAAGGTTGTGAGGGTTTCAAATCCATAATTTCATTCACATTATATTGAATAGACAAGGCATGCCTTGTCTACAACATGCAAGACTTAATTCAGTCACTATGTGGAACCCAGGTTAAGCTAGTTCAAAAATTCATTTCTGGTTTGACAAGAATAAGTGGACAGTTGAAAGCAACTGCCCAGCTGGCGTACTAGCCTATTTTCATAACATGACACATAGCTATTGAGGTGTGCTTGTATTCTTGATTCCTCTCCCATCCTCACCTAAAATAAATTCCACAGAATGTTGAACAGACCTTGTATTGCAAAATATTTTTGGGAAAGGAACGCAATCAAGGACCTTTAACCAACCCAATAAGGATTCCATCTTCCGTGGTAGCATTTGAAGGTTTAGTTTCCACAAACACCATAACCATTAAGTTTTTTTAAAAGTCTTCACCATTGACAAATATCCTCTACTGCAAGCCCACACCAGGCTCAGCCAAGTTAGGAAAAGCGACTAAAATAGTCCCATATTGACTGAGCCAATCTCATAGAATAAACGTACCAATAAAAGCATCACTCAGGTAGTACCTGTAACCCCTGCAACATTTAATGAGACAATATCCACTCAATAACGTTTGAAGCTTTTATTGCATGGGGTACAAAACAGCTTATGCATCAGCGATGGTGACCTCAACCTCTACACCAGGCTCAATGCTGATTGAGGTGATTTGCTTGACAATCTCAGAGGGACTGTGCAGGTCGATCAAACGCTTGTGGATCCGCATCTGGAAACGATCCCAGGTCTTGGAGCCTTCTCCACAGGGGGTCTTCCTGGTTGTGATACGCAGAGTCTGAAAGGAGATGAGAAAACAAAATAAAACAGGATACCACCCATCAAATGTTGAGGTGAAGTGTCAATCAGTATTTTGACCAAGTTAACACAACAGCATAACTTCAACACCATTCCCCTCAGCCTAATGCCACCTGGTGGAAAACAAACTACCATTTCCCCTCAGCCTACTTAGCCTTAGTGATCGTCTTATTTGAAAAAAATTGTAATGTCGTCCCCTATTCAATCAGAGCCACCACTGGGGAGTGGGCAGAAAGCGAAGGGTCGTTGATTTGGCATCACCTCAATAGAGACCCAGGGTAGACCACAGATGGGAGTCCCAGGCTGTCAAGGATGCGGGAAGGACTGTTGTATATATCTGGTGTACATACCTTGGTGGGCATACGGACTGGACCCTTCACCTTGAGGTTCTTCTCCTTAGCTCCGCGGATAAGGTCTGCACACACTAAGAACATTAAGTAAAAGGGCTGCATGTCAAATAAAGGTGGCGACATGAACTTCAACATGCCATCAATGGGTGCACATAGCTCAGAATAGCGTATTATGAATCAGAATGTATCATAGCATTAGCTATGTCATATCAAGTTTTTATCCTCATAGCCAAAGATATTGACAGAGTTAGGGTATTTAAAGTGAAGGTACCCTTCTCCAGAGACTTGACGTTGCGGCTGGTGAGGGTGATACGGATGCGATGGATGGCAACCTCAGCCTCAACAGGGGCTTTACCGGTGTCCTTGAACGCCTACAGGTGCAAGGAAAGAATCACGCATGTAAAAAATATTTACATACACATTTTTACAAAAGAGGGCAACAAAGTTAGTGTGCTTCAAATGTGTAGTCATGGCTCAGAATAGCGTATTATGAATCAGAATTTGTCATAGCTTAAGCTATGTCATAGCAAGTTTTTATCCTCATAGCCATTGGTGTTGAAGTAATGAACGCATGTATTGTAGCCTATTCTGACCGTTCGAAATCCAAGCTCCAGAAATGAAGCGCGCGATGAAAAAGAATTTCAGCAACTGCAGCATCCGTGATAGACCCTGCTGTTTCAATGGCTAATTTAAAATGCAAAGACGTTCACTGAAATATTAACTTAGTTACATTATCGTGGTTTGGTGTCAAGATGTAGTAAATATCTACACTTAAGGCTTTAAAGTACGTTAGCCAAGCATTTGTATCATGCTGTTCGGCATATGGGGAAGCAATAATGAAAGGGAGGGAAATGTCCTGTTGGCTAATAAGCTAACGTCAGTTCGTTAGTTAGCCAACAAGGTAAAGCCAAAAATCAGGAATTGGGTCCGGTTTCAGTTACTCGACTCATTTAGAAACGACCCAACTATACCTCGTCACATTAAGACAACTCAGAACTAGTTCAACGTCATCTGATTCGACCCATTAAATTGGCAGAAAGCCATCCAAAATGAATAGCTACCTACCCAGCCATCTTCACTGGCTAGTTAGCTAGCTAGCAAATACACGTGCAACTGCCCGGATTCAGAGCGACCAACGTTAACATACTGATCATCTATTTACAGTCTCCGCATTGCAAGCTAGCTATATGAAAATGTTTACGTATCGTTGAAGACATAAAATGTTACCATGTTCTTTATATTCCTGACCGACTTATTCGTAAGTTCCAAGCGAACAGCGGTGAGTCAGGAACGTCAGTTCTTCGCGAAAGGGATTGTGAGAGGCCTGCTTCCGTATATATACACACTACGTCCGGGTACCACGTGACCTTTGTGCCAATAGAATAGCCTGAACACCAAGGAGGCGTATCTGAACCAAATCACCCCAAAAGGACCCGTTCGAATATTTCGAAAGGGCACCCGTCCTCCTCTACTCCCTTGAAGACTTGAATATACCAGATACTTTATTATCCGAGTTTTCTACGAAGTAATCTCAGGTCTGTTTCTATATAATGAAATAATTGACTTTGTGTTATCCCTGTGAAGTTGTGTATTTTTGTTTGTTTCAAATAAAATCAATCTGTTTTTCCAAGGGAACTAGCTTTCTACCTTCCACCTGAAGAAGCCTGTAGTTTCTCTGTTGTGTAGAGTATGGTGCTGTGACCAACATGGGTAAACTCTTCTGCCTTGTCTGATATGTGATTATTGCCTGTGTTGCTGTCTGCTATGTAGGGCTGTTGTTGCGTTTTATGTGCTGATGTTTTAACCACCTTCAACTAGCAATTTCATAGCCTAAAATTAGGTAAATGTGCAGCAATGTTGATATTTTTTTCCCTTATGAAAATACAAATGGTTCCATTTTCTTCTGAGACATGACACGCCCATTGTATACATTTTGTTGAAGGTTAGGCCATAGAAACTAACTTAATAAGCTGACTGATCTAAGTGTAAGCCTAAACACACAATTACCAAACAAATGATTTCAACATGAGCAAAACAGGTTAATTAAGCTGTTTCTGTTGATGCTGTAGAAGTCATCCCACTCTAATGCCATTACAATACTAGAAACACCATTCCAGTACGAATCAAGGACGTTTAATGAAATCTCAAATATCTAAACTTTACATACATTTCAAGTGTGTTACATGCAGACTACTGCTGACATTAACATTTATTTGACATTGAAACATTATTAAAGCCTTATAAATCAAGTAAACAAGTAAAACAATCTAGTCCACAGAGCAAAACCAACTTCAGTATCAGAAATGTAAATCGTTCAAGAGGTTCTGCGTTTAAAAAATGAGTAGATTATGTAGCATGTGTTATAAATACACTTAAGCAGAATTGGCAGAAGAATGGCAGCATAAAACTAATCTGTGGTGTTACATTGGGGCTTGCCTTTCACAATTCACTTAAATTCAGTAAGACAACATGGGAGTCTATAACTGGCTGTGCGTAAAAGCTGTGCGTAAATTTAAAAATGTGTAAAAATTTATGGACACAACTGACGGATCATACCATGAATGGGCTGGCTTCAGAATTACAAATAAAAAGGTTAATGTTCGGACCGAATCTTGTCCAGATCTGTGATGACATCTTGAGCGCTTGGTCTCCAGCTTGGCTCACCGCTCCAGCACTTGGACACAATGGATCGGCAAAGGTCCCCATGGTGTGACTTGAAAGACTCATCAGTGACCGAGGGGCGTAAATCGTATGCAACTACTGCGTATAAAACATATTGCCTGTCACCTGTATAGGGCTGCTCTCTGGTGATCATTTGCCAAATAGTGATGCCAAGGGAGTAGATGTCGGATTTTGGAGACACGTCTCCCCCCTTCAACAGCTCAGGCGCTCGGTGGGTGTAAGTGCCCCCGCCAAGACTCATTTGGGGGCTGGACCGATCCCCCCCGAGCTCCAATTTCAGTGAACAGCCAAAGTCAACAATCTTACACACATCCTCCCTCGTAACCAATACATTGGCAGGTTTGATATCCAAATGAACAATACCATGAGAATGCAAGAACTGAAGACCATGCGCAATGTTTTTGGAAAACGTAATCCACCTGTCCACTTCGAGCGTCTCTGCGCAACCGTAGATGACCTGGTGGAGAGTTCGTTCACCTGCGTATTCCATCACTATTGTGCCAATGTTGTCACCGTTTTCTAAATTCTCCGGTATACACGTGGTAGCTGCTATAATTCGCACAATGTTCTTATGGCGTAAGTGAGCTGCATTTAGCTCAGCCCAAAAACTTTGCCTGGAGGCGAGTTTATTCTTGACGCATTTCTTAACTTTTTTGACAGCGACAGTCTCCCCAAAGTACACACTTCTGTAAACGGACCCAAACCCCCAGACCCGATGGGCTGCATGGATTGCAGTTCCTTCCAATCAATGGTGGATGACCATAGCCTGGTTGCGACCTTCCCATGGAACCGTTGAGTTGGAATTCGTAGGGTGGAATCGTTGGAATACTTTGCCAGTGGACTGCTGCAAGCTCCAAAATCTAGAGATGGATAAAGGTCTTTAGGCAACAAGCGTGTCAGAGGAATTGGGGATGGCATGTTCGAACCACCTCGTGCGCTTGCTGTAAAACGAGAGATTGCGCGTGTTGCCTGTCTATTCACACAGCTGTCATTAGATCAGTTGATTGCTGGACCAAGAGGTAGCCCTAATGAGGATTTGCCTCTGATTTAAAGTCACAGTCACGTTTTTTTGTGGGAGAGACTTCAATCATGTTTGAAAAGGTAAATCTTCCTCTCATTCAGTGTCATTCATTGAGCACTGTATATGATAGAAATCAAGTGCTGCACGTAAAAATGTCATAGGATGAATAATTTTTTTGTCAGTAACCTTATTTGTTGATCTGCACATCTAACAGAACCAGTGGCTAAAAGCACAATTTTGTTCAATATGCATAGGCTTATCTTCCAGTAAAATGTATTAATTATATTTTATTTTTGTCTTGAAGACCTTGAATATGACCAAGAAAGTCAATTAAAATATGATAAAATAAGAAGAAATAATTAAAACTCCAGGACAATTCTCATGCACTTGTTTCACTATATAAAACAACATTTCAGCACTCATTTTACACACATACTGACACACACTTAAAAAATGCACCAACAATTGTGGACTTTTGCATGAATCCTTCTTTTATGTTTATTGAGCTTTCATTACACTGTGTAATAACAGTGGAGTTGAAGACTGCAGCTCTTCTCTCTCATAGCAGCAAGGTAGTATGAAAACAAATCAGGTTACTCAGCCAGATAATAAATAATCTGTCTCTTTGGATGATGTCAATGTTAGAAAATTTATAAAAAGCTGCAGCGTTAATTTCTATTTTACACAACTTATACACAAATATATGAATTATTTTGCCTATATTTATACAAGTACAACAGTAGTTTGTAAAATAGATTTTAAGTAAAATATACATGATTAGCAACATGAGTCCATTCTCACAGGATGGAATTGCAATGAACAACAAAACCAACATGGCTGGAATGCAGTTTGCCTCTGAACAAATCCCTCGCTATAAGTACTACTAGTCCTTTTAAAAAATGTGTCCCCTATCGTGGAGTCATTATCTTCTTCATCATCATCTTCACCAAGGTAATCTCAGCCTGATTTTATACTGAGGCAACAAGTGAACACTCTCCCAAGCCCTTTCATGTCAATCGCCAGGATGACAAAGGTTCCCCCATCACACCGCCATACAAAGTGAAGGAGAGAAGCATGTGACATTACAGGCAAGTCCATACAAGGCCACAAATAGTCACAGTACAAAAAATATATGTATATGAAAACAACCAGGCACACACATGCCGACCATACAACTCAATTTTATATTTTTGTAAAAACAAAACAAAGAACTAGAAAAGAGGTCTGTAGCACCTTGAGGAGCTTTAGAAGTATCCATTAGCAGCTTGATCCAATACCAAAATATTGCAATATTGCAGTGTTTCTTACATACACATTCAACATGGTTCACTGGCACCACTGAAGCTTATAATGAAGGTTGACATGAATTGCTAAAGGTCTGTGTCTCTCACTGAAGAAACCCCTCCAACCAGATATGGAGTCATCCATCAGGGAACAATTAAAGTGTAAAATATTGGGGATAAAAAAAAGTATATTAAAAATATCAGTGTCCCCAAGCACTTGAGCCTTATAAGTTACTCCAATACATTTAGACCAACCTGTCAATTAAAAAATAATGTTTAAGGCAACCAAGTGTGTTTATTAAGTGTAAATTCTGGGATAGCTACATACACTAGCTCTCTGAATATCAAGGGTTAAAAGTCAAACAAATTGCCAGCATAGATATAGATGGTAAGAAATGTGGCATATTTGAAATGGCAGCAATGATGTGGAAATAGAGTCTTTACTATCCGACAGATAGATCCCTCAATGAGACACACAGAACATTTGTGCAAGTAAAGCAAATGACACTTAATGATAGTAAAACACTGTAAAAATGGTACCTGTAAAAAATAAAACATTTAATATTGTATTTACACGTTAACTTTTTCTAAAGAGCTAAATATGACATCTATACTTTGTAATAAAGGTATTTTAAACAAGAAGAAAAAGTACTGGAGGAAACAAAGGCATAACATTTTCCAAAAGTGCTACGATTATAGAAGAATCTGCCCTATATAGAGGCTTACCAAACATTTTATGTAAAACCACAAACCTTCAAGATACATTGATAGCACTCAACCCCATAACACTTGAAAACATTACACAGGCATTCAGCTTCCCCTTTCAATGACATCCCGTAGCCCTAACTAAAGTGATATTGTTTTCATTCAAGAAATGTTTAAGGAACATGGAGGATTCAAATAAGTTTTTTGCCTTATTGGTTATTTTTAACAGAGTAAAACAATGTGAGGTTGCACATTTTTTTGCGCCAAGGGAAAACACTGCTGGACAGTCTAAATGCATGAGCTAAGTAAACACTGTATACCAATTGTATATTCACACAATTTGAAAGGTTGTGATATACAGTCCAAACTGAGCATAGTCTTTTTTGATACATACAAGTTGGAGATAAAGCTGAAGTGGCAACCTAAAGTGGACCTTACTGTAAATGAACAGCCCAGCTACTGTACTTTTTCAGTCATTATAATCAAGCAAATTAATATCCACTCCCATAGGTTACATGAACTTACAGAGTTGGTCTACGTGAGCATTAAAGATTTAGTAGAAATATATCAAAACAGTTCCCCCACTAATGTTTTTAATATAATATATAATTATTTCAATGGGATCTATTTATAAAACTGATTATGGTTTACATTAGAGAATTAAATAGTAAAAACTTGATTAATTCAAATGGATATGCAGTACATTGCTGCTATTGGTCAGAACGCTATAGGCACATTTGCACACTTGCATGTAATCGGCCCTGCTGTACTGAAATGAACGTGGTTGAAAGGTGTCTGTGAGGTCCTCATCTCCCGTTGAGTGAGGCAAAGACACCTATAAATGACACGTCTCGAACGAGGGTAAAAAAAAATACTGTATTAGATATCCATTAAGGCCAAAGGTTGACTTTTACCTGAAGCCAAACCTCTATCATCATAGCGTTACATCCCAGGGGTATCAATGTCATTCCTTCGATGATGGGATTGACTTGATCTGGCTACTAAGATCTAAATTGTAACTGAAAACATCTTCCATACACTATCACTGAACAAAGCAGAAACATAGGCGTTTAGATTTACAGATGCACATGCACACATACATCCACAAGCACACAGTGCCAAGTACACAAGTTCCTAAAGACTGACATTATTCTGGCAGTGACCTAAGCTGTTTCATCTTACATACAGTACCAGTCAAAAGTTTTGACACACCTACTCATTCAAGGGTTTTTCTTAATTTCTACTATTTTTTACATTGTAGAATAATAGTGAAGACATCAAAACTATGAAATAACACATATGGAAAAATGTAGTAACCAAAAAAAGTGTTAAACAAATCAACATATATTTTATATTCTTCAGTAGCCACCCTTTGCCTTGATGACAGCTTTGCACACTCTTGGCATTCTCTCAACCAGCTCCATGAGGTAGTCACCTGGAATGCATTTCCATTAACAGGTGGACCTTGTTAAAAGTTCATTTGTGGAATGTCCTTCCTTTTTAATGCATTTGAGCCAATTAGTTGTGTTGTGACAAGGTAGGGGTGGTGTACAGAAGATAGCCCTATTTGGTAAAAGACCAAGTCCATATTATTGCAAGAAAATTTCAAATAAGCAAAGAGAAACGACAGTGCATCATTACTTTAAGGCATGAAGGTCAGTCAATCCGGAACATTTAACAAACTTTGAACATTTCTTCAAGTGCAGTCGCAAAAACCATCAAACGCTATGATGAAACTGGCTCTCATGAGGACGGCCACAGGAAAGAAAGACCCAGAGTTACCGCTAATGCAGAGGATAAGTTCATTTGAGTTACCCCAGTGTCTTTGTGAGACGCAGAGTAGGTGAACGGATGATCTCCACATGTGTAGTTCCCACCGTGAAGCATGGAAGAGGTGTGATGGTGCTTTGCTGGTGACACTGTCGGATATTTGTTTAGAATTCAAGGCACACTTAACGAGCCCGGCTACTACAGCATTCTGCAGCGATACGCCATCCCATCTGGTTTGCACTTAGTGGGATAATCATTTGTTTTTCAACAGGACAATGACCAAACACATCTCCAGGCTGTGGAAGGGCTATTTGACCAAGAAGGAGAGCGTTGGACTGCTGCATCAGATGACCTGGCCTCCACAATCACCCAACCGCAACCCAGTTGAGATGGTTTGGAATGGGTTGGAACACAGACAACAAGTGATCAGCATATGGGGAAGTCCTTCAAGACTGTTGGAAAAGCATTCCAGGTGACTACCTCATGGAGCTGGTTGAGAGAATGCCAAGAGTGTGCAAAGCTGTTATCAAGGCAAAGGGTGGCTACTTTGAAGAAACTCAAATATAAAATATATTTTGATATGTTTAACACTTTTTTGCTTACTACATGATTCTATATGTATTATTTCATAGTTTTGATGTCGTCACCATTATTCTACAATGTAGAAAATTGTGAAAATAAAGAAAACCCTTGAATGAGTAGGTGTGCCCAAACGTTTGACTTGTACTGTAGTTGTTCAGGAACTGTTTGACAGCAGCAGGGTCAGTGTCTCTCAGCACAGTGTTACAGCATCTCGCTCAGAGACAATTCTGGGAATGTCACTTCTTGACCAGACCAGACCAGTCATCCATATTTCATCATTGCTGGGATTTTCCTCTAGTTTCTATATCATACAGCACTATACAACACATCGTACAAAATTGACAAGATCATTTAGAGACACTAAAAACCAAATCCTTCATAAACACTCTTCAACCGTGGCGGCCAAGTATGAACTCCAGCCAAGTTCATATCACGCAGAGGTGTAGAATACAGTACTTTATCTAAACCTTACATACAATGTCAAAACAACTGTTTAAATTGGCGCTACGGGGCTACTTCAGGTACTGGTAAGCTAAAGTAGCTGTGTTTCTGTCTCAGCATTTGTAGAGAAGCATTTTCTGTACTGAGCTGATATGCTGGTTGCCATTGGTTGTATACTTATATTTGAGAGGGTTCCTTCTTTGTGAATAGTATAACAAGAGGCATCTGGCTGGCTGTAATATTGTATTTACCTGTTAATAAAAAAACACAAAATAAAATAAAAAACAAAATATTGTAATTGTATTATGGGCCTTGAAGATAATCTTGGATTACTGGATACTGACTTGAAATGTAAAGTTGGGACATCCCTTTGCTCTGAGTGAAGGAACAATGTGTCACATATTACATTAAAAGTGCTTTTGCATTCACTACTCTGAATGTCTGCATGTGTGAGGCACAAATCTCCCATTCACACATTCAGACATGACTAATCCATCGCACCACCTAGATGAGATGTAACAGGCAGTTCGGTTCTGACCACTCTACACAGCCTCCCAGATTTTCTGCGTGAGGATCCTCTCCTCTGCAATCACATACTAGCCCTTGACTGGAAACACAAACACGTGATGTAGGCTCACACAAACACGTGATGTAGGCTCACACAAACCTTAGCATACTCATACAAAGTGTCTAGATACCTGTTTAAAGATACCCATCTAGCTCTTCAAACTGCACAATGGACATATTTCTCTTTGCAACTGGTAGTTCTACTACACTGTTTCCTGCGGATTGAATATTGCTAACATTATCCTTGATTTGATGCATGGTTTTCCTGACGACTCAAACGGAATTCTTCCGCTGCTCTGTGTTCGCTACTTACTTCAGTCTGAGACTGCCATAGTTGAAGTTGTTTGTGGTGACAAAATGAGGGCTGTTGTACGAAACAAAATCATCAGCAATTGGATCATCTTTAACCAATCAGAGTATCAAAGCCAATGACCAATTTTCTAAACGCCGCTTTACTCACATGTGTTCTGGCTCTGGCCCAACCCATCCGTTTCTGGGACAATCAGAACAGTTAGAATAAGTTTGCGTTCTAGAAACCGCCGGGGAGGTGCTCAGGCCAATAGTGTTTGGCTGGAGCTAGGTGTTTGGGTAGCCAGGCAATGATTGAGTTAAAGCTCCCCAAACTATTTCTAACCTCATATCCGGTACTAAAACCGGTAGAATGAGGAAAGACAAATTGACCCTAGTTATGTGGCAGTGCTTTAATGTTGTTTCTACTGTCTGGTTCCATTTCGGTCCTTTAGCAATTTTGACCAAGGGGTATGAAGCAGCGAAGGGCTTGGGGCCGAAATGGAATCAGGCCTACGATTACATTCTTGCCATAAAAAATTGTATATTATATTGTCCCTTTTTTATGAAATCAAATGAAATGAGGACGAACAACTTAGTCTATCTGTAGCTGAGTTATCCCATCGGCCTATAGGAGAACTACGAGGCAGCAGCAACATTTACAACCATCAGCGATACCATGACACTATTCTGCCCGGCAACTCAGTCGATATTTGGTGGACTTTGGTTTTGATGGGGAACAGGGATGATTCTCACACTACATTCCACAAGGGGCTTTTCAGTACCTTATGTCTAAAAACATATGATTGCATTGCTATAAATCTTAAAACAAAACAAAGAGATAAAGACATTTTTTTTAAATGGTTAGCGGTGAGGACATTCAACATCACACAAAAGTACAAAGTTCTATATGAAAATATGGTTAAATCGACATACTAGGTTCAATCTACTCCAAGGCAAAGGGGGTTAAGAATATAGATTGGTAGAAATACATCACTGCAATCACATTCCTAAATAAATTCCTCTACGTAAAACTCCAAAACCCTAGTTATGTTTAATTGTTGTCTGAACTAAAATGGACTGTGTTGGTCATGAACATTATAGTGGTGAATTTGCAAGGGCGGTGAAGATATAGTATTGTTGACACGAACCACATGAAATGTCAACCATTATCCCATGGCTTGAGCTATGTGGTTGAGCCAAACGACTTGTGTATGTGGTATATGTCAGTGCTGATACACACCCATACATCTAATATACTGTATCTGTATGTGTACAATCCCATAACTGTTGAACAGAAGTGCTATTACGTCGTAGTGTTGTGCAGACATATTCAAAAATGTGTTACTGGCATGAAAATAATAATTTGCAGAATATAATTTTTATCAGCCTGTGTGTGTTTACTGTACGTGTGTAAGTGTGTGTGCATGCGTGTGTGTTGTGTCACTGGAAGGCCTGGTGAAAGCGGGGCAGTGTGGTGGTTGTGCTCAGGTTAGAGGTGTAGGAGGAGGAGAGGCTGTGGAGGGGGCTTACATCCTCCCCGCTCCCTGTCACCTCATGAGAATCCAGGGGCTGGGGCGGAAGCTGGACGAGAGACAGTGCCTCCTCTGGCGGGAAGGAGACCCCGCCTAGACCCCCACCGGCTGTCACCTGGTGCCCATAAGGAGGGCTGTTCAAGGGCAGGAAGTTGAAGAGCTGTGAGAAATCGAGCAATGAGGAGGAGGCCAGCGACTCGCCCGCTGCCGCTGAGATTTTGGACAGAGATGCCTCGTCAGACGAGGTCTCATCCAACGAGCCCACCTGGGAGTCTAACTCCAGTTTGGAGGCGGAGGATAGCTGAGCCCCCTCGGCCGAGGAGGACGGCATGCCGCTCTGCAGTTCCATCAGATATGTCTCCAGTTCTCCCTTTAGATGTTGCTCCCTCTCCAGAGTGGAGACAGAGTATGAGGTAAGATTAGAGCCCAGCTGGTACTTTAGGGGGAAGGGGTGTGGGGGGTTGGGCTCTGTGTCAAGGGGGGCATGGTGGGGCAGTGGTGCTGTGGCAGCAGAGGGCCACCGTACAGGTTGAGCTGGAGCTGCCTGTGCGGCGTCGACATGGTGGCCAGCTCGCCCTTGACGCCTCCAGCTAGCCCGCAGGAAAAGGGTGAGTCCAGCGAATCGGCCGGCTCCGTCTTGACCCTCAGCAGCTCACGGGCGTGGCTCTTCTTCATGTGGCGCGTCAGGTGGTCCTTCCTGCCAAAGCGTTGGGCGCAGTACTGGCACAGGAAGTCCTTGCGGCCTGTGTGCACCACCATGTGGCGGCGCACGTCCTTGCGTGTGTAGAAGCGGCGCTCGCAGTGCTCGCACCGATGCTTCTTCTCTTTGGTGCCGCCCGAGGACTTGCCGGCGTGGGTCTTAAGGTGCTCCAGGAGAAGGCCGGTGCTGGCGAACGGCTGAAGGCACACCTGGCAGGTGAGGTCACCACTGTTGGCCGCATGAAGGGCCAGGTGACGCTTGAAGCCCAGCTTGGTGTTGTAGCTCTTGCCGCACTCCTGGCAGGCGAAGGCCTCCTTGTTGGGGTCGTGAGTGTGTAGGTGGTTCTTCAAGTGATCCTTGCGGTGGAACATTTTCTCACAGTACGTACACTTGTGGGTTTTCTCTGACGAGTGTGTCGCCATATGCCTTTGAACACAGATGACAATCCAGCAACACTTTATATTACAGCAATAACTCTTAGTACTTATGTAGGCATGCTAGTCAGGACACATACGTGTGATTTTAAAACTTAAATAATACATGAATGTATACAATGACAGACGACTAAAGATAACAACTCCATATTACAGTAAGTGTTGTACATATGAATACAGTATGGCCTACTAGAAGATAACAGGTGCTTGTTCTGTTACCGTTGCAGCTTGTATTTGGAGACAAAGGCCTTGGTGCAGTCCTGATGGGAGCACCGGTACGGTCTTTCTCCTGTGTGTGAGTAGGAGTGCACCTTTAGCTTCTCCACGCTGTTGAAAGCCTTCTCGCACAGCTGACAGGGGAAGTTCTTCCTGGGCTTGCCCCCCTCCGCTCTCTTGCGCCTCCCTGTGGCCGCCGCAAGCCTGGCTTTATCCGGAACGTGGTCTAAGTGCCCCTGGGTTCCCGTGGCCATGGCACCCTAGGGCAGCGCGGCTGGTTGGACAAGGACGCGGTGCCCACCTACTGTCAACGACGCTTGTTCTCTCTCCAGTTTTATGTGCTCAACACCGCCAGGACTCAGGCACCTGAAGATGTATGCGAGAGAGAGAGGGGGAGGGAAAAAGGTTCATGTTCTCATTCAAAAGTGTAAGAAGAGTTCTACTGCAATTCCATATCATTCTACAAGTAGGGGAATACATTTGTAAGTTGTAATTTAGACCAGTATTGTACGGGCCATTCATAGGTTACATATATGAGATTGAAAATCCAGATCAAATCCAGTCATAGAAAAAAAGTAATAAGGCCATTGTGTTTAAATATGGCATTCAATCTTTCCTGATCCTATATTTCTCCACTATCGGGACCTGATTCAAGAGACCTCCAGTGTAACATTCCCGCAACAACAGGAGCGCAGCTTCTGCCAAACCCGCATGGCTAATTACCCATGTCCTCTCAAGCTGGATCATCCCGGAGCAGCTAGTCTCAACTCTCGATGCAAGCCGGGAAGGGAAGTGTGCAGGAAACAGGGTGTAAAGGAAGTGCACAGGAGCTCCCGTTAAAGAATATGGGGAGAGCCTACATGTTTTGTAATGTACACAATTATTGGAGGGGGTTATTAATGCCAAGCTCAGGCGTGTTAAGGCAGGCATTCATAGCTCGATAGTTATGTCTTTAGATAGAGCTAATGCTTTGTTCCTTTTTTTCTTGCTCTACGCTATTACAATACATAGGTCGTGTTGTGTGAAGGGGATTTTTCTGAAGCTATATGTATGGTAAAGGCCTTGTAAGGTCACCGCTCTGGAGCCTTGCTTAAAAACTCTTGAGGCGGCACATTAAACCATCTTCGTTTGGACAACAGCCTGAGCAGCCTTACACAATGAATGATAAGGTGAGCAAATCATACTGAGAAGTGATATGGTTGCGATACACTTAGTCACAAAAACATGTATCATAATGGTATTTTAAAAAATTTAGGTTTTCTGGCCGTTAAACGTAATCTTTCAAATGTTACGAAATAAAAATAAAAAACACTAATGATTATCAAAACCATTTCTGGTGATCTGTATTCACAATGCACAATTCTATAAACTGACAAATTAAAGCAGTTACAAATCAGGTATTTAGAATTTCAACAGGGTTTACACATTGATGTCTGGATTGATTTAGAACCGCAAATCATCTCAACATGACCATGCTTCTCATTAAGACAAAACATTGTTCTTAATGCAACATTAAAACAAACGTTTGTCTCTTTCTCAAACGTCTCACTAACTGTCTAACAACATTACTTTATAGACATATATTCGATCATTTATGTTAGATACGGGCAATTCCACTGTAGCAGAGTGACACTTTAAAATGTATATCAAACAAAAACCAATGATTGCAAAGTTAAATTAACCATACATCTCTATGCACAAGGACTTATTTGAACAATTTCCACATTTACTTGAGGAACAGTGCAGATGCAACGTTTGGTAACAGAATGACTGTATCTCTGACACTATTCTCTGGATATTCATACACAGAAAAAACATCTGAAAATATATCATCCAATTGTATTTGATGCACCTTACATTGGTGAGCATTTCAGCTATAGCCCCATTGGAGTACTCCAAATTCAAACATGAACCAATGATTAAACTGTAAAATATGACATTTTACATAAAACCTAGACAATACCAGAGGCCATCTGCCTTGAAAAAGACACTCATTCCAAAAGAGCCTGGATTACTAGAATAGGTCAATTAAAATGTGCATTTTTTTGTTGTCTTCTGATGTGAACAGATGAAAAAGACACTACATCAATAATGTAAAGATATAAAGTATATCAAATGCTCTATGAATATTACAACTTTAAAGCCAATTTAATCATTTATTTCCAAAATGCTATATCCACCAATTTGTCATGTGTGTTATTTCATCAGAAATGATTGCTTATGGGTACCTCCATGTGTGTGTAAAATATTACTGCTCTCAGATTTTGTATAATAGATTTGAGATGTTAATGAAGATGTTTTATGTTTTGGGCAAAACGCTATATATCCATTGTTGAGCTGGAATGGGATGTTCATATCCTGTATATTCGACTGTGATGTGTGGTTGTCTCACCTAGCTATCTTAAGATGAATGCACTTACTGTAAGTCGCTCTGCATAAAAGCATATGCTAAATGACTAAAATGTAAAATGTAAATGTTTTACATAGAGATATCATATTACTGTAATGAACTATCATATATTTTTTTATATTGATATCACAAAAATTATAATTTGTTCAGTTCGTTACAAAAAAAAATAGTTATTTGTTACTTTTGACTGAAAAACCTTGCAGTAGGCTACTACCTATTTCTCTGAGAGTGAGGCGGATATTTGGCATTTTGCAAACAAACTTGACTATTTGTCTCTCTGAAATGAAACCATCAAGTGATAGATTTGAGAAGAAAAAAAACATGTCTGTCATTGAACAACTCTATGCCATGATTAGATAATGAAAAAACACACCAATCTCTTTGATTTAGTTAAACAATAAAAGCCACGTTAACCAACATTTCTGAAAATTGCTATGTAGCATTTTAGAATGAAACTCTTCAATTGTTGATTCCATTCGACCTTATACCAATAATAAAATGTAACCTAATTTGTTTAATGTAACTGTACAGTTTTATAAGATCTAATCAAAAACTAGTATTATCCCCAAATCTAAGCCATAAAAAAGTTGCAAGTGTTTCAATGCAACAAACAAGTGTTTTAATGCAACAGATTCATCTTATTTAGATACATTTCACATTAAAAATGTTATAGAAACAAAGTTACTTTTTTTCCTCATCATCTTCTGGTGCAAATGCTTCTAAGAATAAAAACTTTATTAAAATATATAAAATAAACAAAAGTTTTATCTGTAATACAATATAATACACCCCAAAATGAATGCATATAGTCAAGTTATTACATTATGAATAGCCAAATATGTGGACCACAGTTAGCCTAACTCAGATTATAAGAATGGAGTGATTTGCACACACTTCAGTGACATTACGTAACAATATATATTTAGCATTTCATTTAAAGTTTTTTTTTTTTTTTTTTACGGCTGCATCTGACATGTTTACAGTCATGTAAATGCCAATCGAATCAGGTCATAAAATTATAAAACGAGGAGATGCCAGGGGAAAGACTTTCTCTTTAAGATGCAAAACTTGTCACCATGTGAAAACCAATTTAGGAGAGCAAAGCACACGCTTCAAAATGTTTTGCATCTTGCTATTCACCATATAAGCCAAATAGTTATGACATAGGAGACCACATCAACATATTGGCTGAACATGCACAATAGGAAATCCATAGCGCAATTGTGACATTCAAGAGAAACCTCCCCAAAACGGCCAATAGCCTACATGACTGTAAAACCTAAGCCAAACAGCAGTGTGAACCCATCTCGAGTTCACTTGTAGAGGTTCTGCCATGTTGCTATAGGCTCCTCGTGCGTCCTATAGCCATGAGCAGCACCAGTCAGATAGCAGGGGCTCAATGCTATGGCTAACAATAACCTGGGAATAGCTTTATACACGACACAAAAAAACAGATAGCCTACTATATCAGTGCATCATACATGCAATGCTACTGATCATCATGTCCAATCTGAATTTGATAATATAAGCAACCTGCAAATATAAACATTTTAATTAATCGCATCAAAGTCAATGGGACGTGATTTTGATGTAACATAGCAGCAGCTTGTAACATCATCCAATGCATGTTGTTAAACTTAGTATAACTCTCTGTACAAAATAGACGGACATGAACACATGCATAAGCAAATGTTTAGCATCGCCTAATTAGTTTGCCCGCAGTTCTCCCTCCATTTTGGTTGTTTATGGTATTGACAAGCAACTTCTTCTCTTCGATACTTGTCTATTTAAACTAACCCAAAGTTGCACTGTCATCTTTGATTTTAGTCAAATACGTGGTATGTCTATAGGGCCTACATTCTTGATGAAAAAATGACATAATACAGAGATAATAAAATCACAATTCACATATTAAATTGCGTATTTTCAAGTTTCGGCAAAATGCTTCTATCGATAAGGGCATGTTTACAGTGTTTTCTGGTGTAGCCTTCATGTGAGTAAAAATAAAAACAGTATACGCACAGCATGCATTTCTAAATAATTTTGATATATTTAAGTGCGCGTGTGTTCCCGTCGGCTGTCCTCGCAGCACTGTTGTTATTATATTCAGGAAAAACGTAAACGAAACAAAATTGCTAAACTTTTCTTAACTTTTCTCAACTCAACTGTTTTCCATGGTTGTTGACATTCACTATTACGCAACGTGACATGCCTAGCGCTAATGACACAATTTATTTAAATTTTCTTAATATTTCTGTCTTCCTTTGGTTTCCTCTGAGGTCCCAAACTGGGTGCTGATTAACACAAACTTTTTTCCCTAGCTCACCCCTCTCTCATAATTTGAATAACCCCGATATTTTAATTCAAGAACTCCGTAACAATTTACTTAAATTACGCCAAACTCACCCCAGGAGCCTTAACATCCTTTCTACGGAGTTTTTCTTGACTTTCAACTATTTTCCGAATTTTTTATAATTTTTTTCTCATATTTTTTGCTAGACGCGGCGGGCCTGAAAATTGTTTGCTTTCCCCTCTTTCCAGCAGCCATTGTGTATGCGCTGCGATGCAACCAAACATAAATTTTGGCCACGCCTACTTAATATCCCTCCCACCTCTTATTTTTGATTTGTGTAACGTGTTGTCACTTTTATATTTCAGTGTCATTGTTTGTCCCTTTTAATAAAGTTCAATTTTCGGACTCGCTAGTGATACTGTCAATCGCATTGACTTCATTTTGGTTTTATTTATAACAATAGGTGGACTAAGAATGTCATTAGAACCGTCCTATTGGCGTATCGACCTGTCAGTTTACTGAAAAGTACCCTGTCGTCGTTTCTGTATTTTGTCCTGTTGGTCAGATTTGCTGTCAGTTTGTTGCAGACGTCATGAACATCGTAGTGCGATGTTATTAAATGACGTTCGAACTGACATGAGGGAATAGATGCACAAGTATTCAACCAAGATTTCCACATAACATCAAGAAAAGTAAGTGCGGAACGCGGTGGGCAGTCATGTAGATTTGACCAAAGTCGAAGCGCAGTGATTTGCGAAAGGTTCGCTGTCGCGTGAAAATCTCATTATCAAACAATTCGACTTCCTGGCTGGCTAGCTAGCTATGCTAGCTGTGGCACTATCATACATCCTCGGGGAGAGTCATGCACAACTTTTGAGGTAACCTTTTGCCTTTGCAGTGTCGCTTTTGTGACATCGGTTAGCAGAAAGCGTCGTTAGCCCTCTTACGGGCTTAATTTTTTTTAGTTAGCTGCTATAGTTGCAGTAGCTAGCTCACTCATTCGAAGGTCAATGACAAAGGTGATCTATTATATTGACAAGATAGTCGAGTGACGGCACAAACAATGGAAATATGTCCACGAAGATGGAAGGTAGGCGAGATCAGGTGGGACCATTCCAGCCAATTAGAGGGCAGATATGCTTGTGAACAGGCACAACTCCGATTTAAAGTATTTTTTTTTTGCTGCCAAAATGCCACGTGCGTCCACTGTCAGTGCATTCGTAACAACATAACCATTACATAACTTATATCACATCAAATAAGCCTCAAGTAGGAAATTAGCCATTACATTTTTTTGTTAAACAAATTCGTCACCGACTCTCATACAAAAAAAATACTTTGGTCTTATTTCGTGGACAGATTTTGAGCGCCGTAAACGCTCTCGCTTCGCCTTCTCTGACGTTCATCCATGTAGCTCGAGCTGTAGCAACAACGTTATAAGGTGCAGCTATGAGTTTGCTGTTCCTGATATTATGGTAACTTTTTTTGTACCTGATATTTATCTAGTCATTGTTGCCGCACTTGAGAATACATAGGTCAATGGGTCCATCCCTGACCTTGTATGTTTTATTGTAGCCAACCGTGATCATATAAATTGTTTAATTGTACGAGACAATGTATCGACTTCAATGTATTGCACATTTGTTTGTTTTTCAGCGACGCAGCAAGAAATGGACAAAAACGTGCGCAAGCTTCGAAGTAAAGATATAAACCCATGCATTGAAGTATGTATTAGTATGCAGGCTACATGTTTGAATGAGATTATGCCTACATTTGAGATCTATACTGGTTTGAATGTTAATGTAATTTCTGTCAAATTGAACCACATGACTTTACTCTTTTCCAGGAAAGTGATGGCTCTCAGAAATGTTTGGATGCCAATAACTATGATAAGAACATGTGTTCTGCATATTTTCTGAGATACAAAAACTGCAGAAAATACTGGGTGAGTATGCATTGGCGCAATCCATGAGTGCCATTCTAATGTAGCCTAATGCAGTGAGAGATCTCAAATAGATATTAAGTATTGCATGTAGGCCAACATGAGGCAAAGATGAAGAATTCAAATTTACAGGTTGTCTGAAGGGAATGTTTAATATTAAAACATACTCAAATCACCTCAAACTAAAATTGGAAGGACCAGCAGAATGACTCACTGCATTCAAAGCTTGCTCCCTGTTGAGTTATTCTGTGCCAGTCTTTAAACTATGGAATCAGCTTAATTGATTAGAACCTGCTGAAGAGGCCACTTCTTTTTTTCTTAAATTTTACCCCCAATTTCGATCTTGTCTCATCGTTGCAACTCCCCAAAGGCCTCGGGAGGTGACGGTTGAGTCATGCGTCCTCCGAGACGTGACCTGCCAAACCCGCAGTTCTTAACACCCGCCCGCTTAACCCGGAAGCCAGTCACACTAATGTGTCGAAGGAAACACTGTTCAGCTGACTAGAGGTCAGCCTGCAGGCGCCTGGCCCGCCACAAGGAGTCGCTAGAGCGTAATGAGCCAAGTAAAGACCCTCCGGCCAAACCATCACCTAACCCGGAAGACGCTGGGCCAATTGTGCACTACCCTATGGGACTCCTGATCAGTCGGTTGTGATACAGCCCGGGATCAAACCCTGATCTGTGGTGACTCCTCTAGCACTGTGATGCAATGCCTCCCGAGTGGCGCAGCGGTCTAAGGCAAGAGCCCACCCCTTAACAAGACTTTGTCTACATCAACTGGGTTGAGATTGGGATTTGCAGTGGCTGTGTTCCAGTACACCCACATTGCAGTCTTGGGAATGTAGCCATTTGCACGGAGCTGCCCTACAAAATAATTGGTCATGTTCTGGTTTTGTTCATCTATCCATTTGCATTATAATATGTACTTCATTGTCTAACTTTCAGAGATTGAAAATACTCTTATGTTCACACCCCAAAGGGGAGACACAACCACCCTGAGGGTGCAGCGCCCTTGAAGCAATTGTAAGTGGTTGGGTGACTCGTTCAAGGGCAAAACATCAAGCATCCATTTTTTTTTTTTTTTTTCATCAGTTGGGATTTGAACTCTTAAAAGCTAGGCTGCGTGCCGCCCCAAACAGTCCCAAATCAGTACATATCACAGGGCCTATGGACTTAAATCGACGTGATTCCAATGTTTTCTGTTCTTTTTTTCAGCACAACCTCATGGTGAATAGGAGACGAGACGGCGTGAAGCCTGACATGCCAACTGCTGAGGAGCGCCAGGAGATACTAGCTGCCATTGGAGGCAAGCCCTATTGAGGCAGTAGCAAGACCAGTAGAAGGAAACACTGGATTGGGGTGTAGACCATACTTTCCAGTAAAGCTCTGGGACAGACACCTTTTTTATGAAGGTCTGAGAGCTCCTCCACACACCTCACCATTATGATACTGACCGTGCCCCAAGAGCACTGTGTGCTGCTTGCCACTAAAGGTTGAAGGTGGCGTTGAAACCTGTCAAATACCAATATCAATGATCAAATCACAGTATGCCTAATGCTGAAATCTGGCAATGAATGTGCATAGCTGGTTAGTATGAGTGGAGCTATATGGAAAAGCACTTCAAGTTGCCTTGATGAATCAAGTGTTTTTAATAATCTTTAAAGAAAGAACTGGGAAGACTATGGGCTTACTCACCTTTATTTGAAAGCCTTGCCAGCATCTCTGAAAATAAACTGAATCTGTGTTTGTAAAATTATTTATTTAGTGTACTTTTTTCACAATTGCGTAAAAGCATTTTTTGGAACAATGTCTTTTTTTTTTTTTTACAACATGTCACAAGATGAGTGTCTGCAAAGACATTAATGCAACCATATTTATCTCTGGAGTACAAGTAGACAAAACAAAGTCTTTATTTGCAGTCACTAAGTCATGATCAAAATTGGTACTAGCCTACAACCATTGAAAGGTGCAGAATTCTGTGCGATTCGTCTCCTTTTATGCATATTTCATACACATTACATGTTTTTAAAATAAGCATTGTGTGCAGGATTCATTCATCGGTATCACAATCTAAGTCCTTGTATTCAATGCATAGGCTGGGTTGCTCATAGTTGCGTAGACTCCATTGCTATACATAATAGGAAATAAGGTGAATACAATGGAGCAACACCACTGATATGAACGTATAGCCTCAATCCACACAAAAGCTCTATAATGGAAGGTGACAATGTTGGCGATGATTTACTTAGAAGTAACCCAACTTCACTCTGCATGTCAGCAATATTGTACAAAATCATACAAGTGAGTCCCCATTACTTAGAAATCTTCCGATATTGTACATGGTATGACACTGATGGGATTTAATTAGAATTCCGTACAGTAGTATTTACTCATTGCCGGAAACAGTTAACGCAAATGTGCACATTTCTCTTCGGGTGAACATTTTTTTTTTTTTGTTAATATTCTGTGAAATAAAGACTACAATTAATTTTGTATTCGCTGATGACATTTGTATTTAAAGTTTTGCAAAAGGTGGTCTATGATATGTAAGTCAGATACAAAGACAAGAAAATGATCATAACATTAGTACATGCACTTGATCGCTGCTGACCTGCTAATGATACGTTTCAACACGGATCCAAAAATTGCTTGTACATGATTGAGAAAAACCATAACATTGGCGCCAAGCCTGATCGCAGATCTGTATTGTTTTTTATTTATTGAACTAGGCAAGTCAGTTAAGAACAAATTCTTATTTACAATAACGGCCTACCCAGCTAAACCCTAATACGTACGATGCTGGGCCAATTGTGCGCCGCCCTATGAGACTCCCAATCACAGCCGGTTATGATACAGCCTGGAATTAAAAACAGGGTCTGTAGTGATGCCTCTAGCACCGAGATGTAGTGCCTTAGACCGCTACGCCACTCGGGAGTCCCAAAGGTGCTTTGGCCAACATCTGATTCGCTGTTATGCTAAACAGTCTTCCAATGTAAAGGTCGACTCTGTTGGGCAGGTTTAAATAAATGAGTGCAAGGAGTAAAGTGGGTCATATTCTGATTCAATAATCCTTGCTGCCGCAGTGTTTACACCATCACATACAGTATATGCAGTTAGCCAAACCCCTTTGAATCTCAGTTGGCTAGTATTTTGAATCACATACTCGTGAGGGCACATGCAGGTCTGGGACCAGGTTAATTTGGGAAAATACTTAACTTTGTACGGATTGTTTCAAGTGCATGCATTATGTAAGGTAATAGCCTATGACTTGATACAATAAAACACATTTGAAATGCTTCAGTTGTATTGTATTCCGACAAATTTGTCATGTAGTGTCGGTTGTATGCCAGTGCTATTGTTTCGCATTAGTGTTTCAGAGCCATTTACACGAGGTGGTGCTGTTGCTTTACTGACGGAGACACCCACACATTACACTGCTTCCTCAAATCTGGCTATAGAGGTCTACAGCAATGTTGTTTTCCCCTCGAATCGGCGACTGATAAGTAGGGTTGTTAAATGTTTTAATGGTGACTGACCACTGTCAGACTGTGAGGATCCACCAGATCTGCAGATTCCTAGAGTGTGTTTTTCCATGCAAATGTTGAGATGATGCCTATAATCAACAATCCCCTGCACACAGCAGATGTGCACTACAACATTGTGGCTCTCAGAATACCGATTAAGAGTTGCACTCATTATCAAACAAGCAATCAAGCAAAGAATGTCTCTTACTCTGTGCCAATCTATTACTTTGAACAGATGTCCTTCAATGGCATAAAGAAGATAAACCATGTATGTCATGTATTTTATTATGCGATCAGACAGTTGTAAAGCTTTCCAAACATTTAACTTTCCAGCAAGCAAAGATTAATATGAGGCATACATGGTCAATCATTAAGACATGATATACGATTGGGATTATCTGAAAAGATAACCATGGCTGCACCTGTAAATGAATAATGATGATATGTCCATAATTTCATACTATCACATAACGAGTTGAAACATCAGCAACCTTTAAAGTATACTTTGGCATATTATTAAATTATTAAAGTTTCTTAGCAGCTTTATTGCCATGGCAATATATATCCCAACTACATTTTTGATGCGGATACTTTTGAACAAGCTACATAATAAGACTATAATATAATTAAGGCTAACAATGCATAGACTTTCGATTAAAATACATAAAAGCAAGATATCATTCAACAACCACTTTAAAGCAGTAGCTTTTGTAAATGAATACATTTCAAGTGACTCTCAGGAGAGAAATCTCATTGGACGTAAAATAACAGACATTTACTTCATACGGTATTCCCACACAATAGTAAAACAAGAGGTAACAACATATATGGTAGAATTAGTAACCATAGTTTCATACGAGTGCATCATCTCTGTATACTGTCAATGGCTCTTTAAAACATCCTTCATAGGCGATAATTATTTGTGCACTAACAATTCAATTCTACAGTGAATTTCGTATATGTACATGTATAGGCAGTTAGTCACTGGTATGTAGGACATGCATATTACTTCCATTATAAAAGTCAGAAAAGCTTATTAAAATGTAGTCTAGATTCACAAAGGGTTGTAAACTGCAGCACTTCATGCAGGAAATGGATTGAGATCCTCCCCTCCTGAGCACTTATTGAATGCTTCAGTCCTTTTTCCCATGGCCTTTGAATGCATCCATGAAATTGAATGCCCCCATGTAGTCACCCAAGAGGAGCCCCATCTTAGTGGGCAAAATGCTGTGAGAAGAGAACACACGTGATAAAAAGAGACAGGGGTTATTTATTCTACTTCACAGCAGCTGTAAATTATTGACCTATTTTTTTTCTTCTCCAAACGCACAAAACCCAATAAATACTGAACAAAATAATTGAATAGTCATGTACATATACTGTACGTCATGTATATGTGCAGTAAAGCCATTCTGTGAAGAACGGCTGCACTTCAAACATCAATAATCAAACATAAAATGCCTTTATGACTGACATAAATGCTAGTGACTCCATATGATCATGCACCACATTAACTTTTACAATCATTTTCTGGAAAAAAATACAATAGGAACCATCAAAGGCTTTGTGGAAGTGTGCAGATTTCCATACAGATTTCCATACGGAAGTAGAGCTTGATTACAATTGATACAGGAGGAATAGGAGGTGAGTCATCTCTCTCTCTCTCTCTCTCTCCTCTCTCTCTCTCTCTCTCTCTCTCTCTCTCTCTCTCTCTCTCTCTCTTTCTCTCTCTTTCTCTCTCCTATATCTCTCTCCTTCTTATTCCTATCTTGCCCTCTCTCTTTCTCTCCTATCTCCCTCTCCCTCTCCCTCTCTCTCTGAGGTGCTCTCATTCATGGAGGGCTTCCCAGCTAAAGCCCAACTGACTAAATGTCCACCTTAGAAACCAGGTTCTTTTGTGAGTTAATCATCTATCCAATTTATGCATTTTTGGCACTTCAATCAAATTCAAGGAATACATTTTCATTAAATTAGTTGCAGTAGGTAATTAGCAATAGGATTTCTTTAAAAATGCACCATTAAGAGTGGGAGTTTTACGCCTGTGTGAAGGTACTGAAGGGCCCAGATGCAGTTTAGAATTAATGTCAGTGAATCCTTAGATAAAACAGTGTGCTCAGAGTAGCAAGTGTGTGTGGGGGTGTGTGTTGAAATATTATTCCCCTCTTGCAATGGGGTCATAGTCCCACTAAAAAGTTCAACTCTGTCCCAATGTAACAGCAGAGAAGCAGTCTGCGGTAGAGAAAATGTCTGTCTACATTCTCAGTTCCTGTCTAGGCTGTGTTGTAATCACTCACGTGTTATGACCTTTCCCTACCGCCTCTGAAACCAATACCTGTGTTTATAGTGTTTGATATGAATGATTAGCATGAACTGCTATCCAAAGCATTCGTAGCACATCCTTAAACACTGAATAAACATGACATAATGGCTAGAGGTACATAGACAGTTATTTTGACATGTAATCGTGTGGTGTATGTCACCTAGTTTCTGCGAGCGTGTTCATGTTGATTGTGTGAAATAAGTACACATGGGTGGGTGTGTGCGAGTTCGTGTACATGTCGGAAAGTTGCATGTGCGTGCGGTCGAGTGTACTGTAAGCGTGTGTGTGATGCGTGTGTGCACTTATTTGTGTGTTTGCGTGTGCGTTTTGTGCCCGCTACCCGCCTTCGACTCAGTCTCTCACGCAACCTCCTCTCTCCACTCTTTGTTTACACATGCACCTTTCCACCTAGGCAGCTGTCAGGTCAAGTATCCTCTGTGGCAGGCCTGCATTAATCACTCAGATCTCTAGAGCAATCTCTAGTGTTTAGACAAGCACCACCACAAACAACGTGTTCCAGCTCTCAATCTCTCTCACTCCACTCTCAATCTCTCTCACTCCACTCTCAATCGCTCTCACTCCACTCTCAATCTCAGTCCCTGTGATAGAAGTATTTGCACTTTTGCTTATAGCCCCCACACCATTTGACACAATGAAAGCTTGCGCATCTGCATTCATACCGGATCAATCTGCTTGGTGTCTGTCCAGTTGAGGGACAAACAACAATGTTTATGCACGCAATGGCTTTATTGACCCAACTCCCGCTTCTGCGCACACATAGGTCCCTAAACCATTCTGCTGTTTTATTTAACCACCATGTTTCTCTTTTGATGTAAAAATACTGCAATGTGGATTTGGTTGAATTGAGCCTGGTGAGTAAAGTAACGCTCCCTACACTTTCAACGCATTTTTACGCACAAAAGTTGGGTATCCGCTTGCCAAAATAAAAAAGGTGCGGTGAACTGCGTTAACGTGAGTTTACCCTTCACTACACCACTGTTCTCAGTCCAGAGTGTCAACAGTTTTATCTGTTTGCGTCCTCTCCATACATTTTTGTTGTCAACAATCTAGGTCATTGCTGAGTACAAAGGTTTGAAAGTCAGTGTTGGGTGGATCATAAAAATGCCTTAATAAATACAAGTAAATACACTTTTAAGACACATTTCAGTTGAATGCATTCAGTTGTACAACTGACTGGGTATCCCCCTTTCACTTCCCTTTTCTTTATGAGTCCTCAATTAGTATATTTCAAGTAGAATGGAATGTATCTGTTTTACCCCAGTAGTCGAACAAAAATGCAGAATGCTTTTGGGTAGAGTAGCAGGTAGACCCCCTCCACAGGTAGATGCTGCATTTTTTGACACGTGACTGCTGTGGTTGTATAAACAAAGATATAGAAAACCTGTTTGATTACATCTAAACCTAAGAGACAACTGGGACTGGGGAGGTAGCGGCTAGGGCCCGGGGGTCCATTTAGTAAATCCTGCATAGTGTTTGGTACAGTTCTTACTTCTTGAGGGCGAGGATGAGGTAGAGGATCCGAGGCATGTACAGGTACACTTGGTCAGTTTGGATAGCACGGACGATCATTTTGGCCACATAGTCAGGTTCCAGGATGGGCATGAGAAGGGGCCATCTGCAGGAAGCACCCAAAACCAAACAAATCATTTCTCTCACTGATCATCAATTCAAAGTAATGGGCTGGCACTCTCTAGTGTGAATCTACATCTAAAAACACACTGCATGCACTGACGCTTTCAAAAATGATTGTCTAAGCCCCTTTTACATTTCACTTCAAATCCTTCAAAATGTTATGCCACGATGAACGTTGTACTTTGTAATCAGTTTCTGCCTTCAGTCTGTTCCTTAAAAGACATAAAACCCATAAACTTTAGAGAACAAATAAAAACCATTGTAGCATCTTGATAAAAACAGGACTTTTGTGTGGGGACTTCCAACATCACAATCTCATTCATGATTGGTTCCTGATTTTTGTTCAGAAATTTGACAGTGTGTGTGTGTGTGTGTGTGTGTGTGTGTGTGTGTGTGTGTGTGTGTGTGTGTGTCTGAGTAACAGGATGTGGTAGGCATTGCTCTGCTCAGTGGCATTGCTCTGCTCTGCTCAGCATGAATAATAAAGTGAGAAAATGGAAGGGCCCAAAGAGCAAGACTGAGGGACGCTGGCATTTATGTAACTCATTCTGACATCACACACACACACACACACACACACACACACACACACACACACACACACACACACACACACACACACACACACACACACACACACACACACACACACACACACACACACACACACGCACGCACGCACACACGGCACACACACACACACACACACACACACACACACACACACACACACACACACACACACACGCACGCACACACACACACACACATGCACACATGCGCGCGCGCCACCCAAACGGCCTTGATCACTAGCGACATCTAAGGACATGGCCCTAGGCAGTCCAGGTAGAGCTGTGTCCATGGCATCTATGGTGTTGTCACATAACTAGTAGGGCGAGGTTGCCCCGGCCTAGACAATAATTGAAGGTCATCTACACACCAGGGTATACTGCCATTAATTGTATTTCCACTCCCTGGTCTAAATCATATACATTTACTGCTCAAGACAGTTACAAAGTAGAATTTCACCTCCTAGCAAAGTGAAGCAGAGCAAGCATTTTATTGCTTAGCTACACACTGCTACTACACATAGCGCAGTGCAACATTGTACATATTTCCATATTGTGTCTACAGTCGCAGCACTTCCTCTAACAGAGCTTATGGCAGCAAAATGTGTTCTGGGTATGTGTGTGTGTGTGTCAGAACGGTGGACCCACTTGGTGACAGCGCCGTCAAACATCCCCGTGTTAATGAAGAAGGGACACACGATGGTGGTCTTCACTCCGTTTTTCTTTGTCGCTAGCAGCTCCAGTGCCACAGACTCAGCAAAGCCCACAGCCGCAAACTTACTGGCACAGTAATCTGAGCACAGACAGAGATTAGAGGAATGGGAATGCATTACTCTGAGTGTTCACACTCACACTATGTGATGTTGGGTAAAATATTTATATCCCACTTTAGAGGGGTAGTGAGTGAGATGAGTATATCTAACCTGCCAGGCCGTTGACTCCAATCAGTCCAGCAGAGCTTGCGATGCTCACCAGGTGACCATGGTTACTGGCTATCATTGCAGGGAGAAACGCCTTGTAAGTCTGGGGGAAAACAGATGATCATAGTTGAGAATTACTTTGCTGGCGACCTACTATGCATATAATAAAAAATACCCCATGCGCACTGATATTTGGACATGTTCTTTGTCTCTCCTTGTCTAAGTATTTTTTTATTTTATGTTTATCTTACACCTATATTGATATGAGCATGTTGTGTTACGTTTAGCGTTATTTCCATAGGCTGGTCTGGCACATCCTGCGGGCTTATGCCATCTATCATTCCCTATGCTACTGTTTTACTCTTAGACTTGAAAAGATGGCACTGCAGATCCGCAAAACGTTCAAGAGCATCTGACTGGCTGCATCGCCGCTTGGTAGGACAACTGCAAGGCACCCATTCCGCAAGGTGCTACAGAGGGTGGTGAGTACGGCACAGTACATCGCTGGGCCAAGCGCCGTGCCATCCAGGACCTCTTTACCAGGCGGTGTCAGGCCCTAAATATTTTCAAAGACTCCAGCCACCCAAGCCATAGACTGTACTCTCTGCTACCGCATGGCAAGCGGTACCAGTGCACCAAGTCTGGAACCAACAAGACCCTGAACAGCTTCAACACCCAAGCCCAAGCCTCCCAACGCTAACCCTTCCCGGACTACCTGCATTGGCCCTTTTTTAACTAACTCTCTTGCACTGACTCTATGCACACACACTGGTCTATAACCACACACACACTCACACACACTTACACTGACACCCCAACACACACATAAAATGCGCACACACACATACTGACGCCACACACACACACACACACACACACACACACACACACACACACACACACACACACACACACACACACACACACACACACACACACACACACACACACACACACAAACCACATACGCTGCTGCTACTGCTCCACATACGCTGTTGCTACAGCTCAGTCTATTATCTATGTCACTTTACCCCTACCAATATGTACATAGCTACCTCAATAGTCTCGTATCCCTGCATATCGACTCGGTACTGGTACTCGCTGTATATAGCCATGTTATTGTTTTTCATTATTCACTGTGTATCTATTCCTCGTGCCACTATTTCTATTTTCTATTTCTTATATCTTATCTTTAACTCTGCATGGTTGGAAAAGGACCCTTAAACATCTCACTGTTAGTCTACACCTGTTGTATACGAGGCATTTGGCAAATAAAATTAGATTTGATTTGATTTTGATTTGACTTGTCGCAGAAAAATACAAAATGTTCATGATAAAATTCCAACTCACCCAGAAGTGAGCATTGGAGTTGACCTCCATAGACTTCTCAATCAGGCTGTCGGGAGCATTCATGAACTTCGTCCCTGTGACAATGCCTGCATTGTTTATCAGGATTGTCACGTCTCCCACTTCCCTTTTCACCTGGCAATCAACACATAATATAGCATGCTGTATAGACGTAACAGGATAAGAACATAAATGGAACTGGGCCTAAATCTACCACACAGAGATCACACAGATTACCACTAATCTCTGAGAAATAAAAGGTGCTAAGTAGAACCACACAGGGTTCTTTGGTTTGTCCCCATAGGGGAACCCTTTTTGTTGCTGGGTAGAACCCTTTGCAGAGGGTTCTTTTTTTATTAATATATATTTTTTAATGTAAGCTTTATTTAACTAGGCAAGTGAGTTAAGAACAAATTCGTACTTTACAATGACAGCCTACTCCGGCCAAATCTTCCTCTAACCCAGACAACGCTGGGCCAATTGTGCACCACCCTATGGGACTCCCAATCACAGCCGGTTGTGATACAGCCCATGATCGAACCAGGGTCTGTGGTGATGCCTCTAGCACCGTGCCACTCGGGAGCCCTATCTATGTACGGTACTTCAAAGAACCCCCTGTATATGGTTCTACCTAGAGTCATTTTATAATCTAAAGGTTCTTCCTAGAACCGTCTGTGAAGGGTTCTGCCGAGAAACATTTTATCTTTGGAGGGTTCTTCCTGGAATTATCTATGAATGGTTCCACCAGCCTTATTAGCCTTTAAAATTTAATTATTTATGACAATACATTACATATATCATAAGGCCTTTATTTGAGGGACTAATTATACCCTAAAATAGTGGTGTTAGGAATCTCCTGGTTTACTAGAAACATCAGCCTGCAAATCACATTATGCTGGTTTGCAAAATGATCTGTAATTCCTATTGGAATCCAGCCAGAGTTAGGATAACCAATTGTGGAATTGTTAATCACCTACAACCTGCATTCAGAATGACTACCAAGGTAGGGAAGATTGGATGATTGAGACTACCTCAATCATCCAAACTGGAACAACCATCTCAGTAACGGATGAAATACATCCAATTACTAACAGATTGGATTATAGAAAACTGTATGTTATTTATCTTTGTGTAGCATAACATTTATCAACCAAGTAATGTACATGCAAAAACACAGATATTACAGTAAAACAAACAATTCTGAAAATCTCCCTGCAATAGAGCATGCTGGGAAAAATTATATATGGTTGTATGTATAGTTGAAGTCGGAAGTTGACATACACTTAGGCTGGAGTCATTAAAACTCGTTTTTCAACCACTCCACAAAATTTCTTGTTAACAAACTATAGTTTTGGCAAGTCGGTTAGGACATCTACTTTGTGCATGACACAAGTCATTTTTACAACAATTGTTAACAGACAGATTATTTCACTTATATTTCACAGTATCACAATTCCAGTGGGTCAGAAGTTTACATACATTAAGTTGACTGTGCCTTTAAACAGCTTGGAAAATTCCAGAAAATTATATATTGGCTTTATAAGCTTCTGATAGGCTAATTGACATCATTTGAGTCAATTGGAGGTGTACTTGTGGATGTATTTCAAGGCCTACCTTCAAACTCAGTGCCTCTTTGCTTGACATCATGGGAAAATCAAAAGAAATCAGCCAAGACCTCAGAAAGAAAATTGTTATCCTCCACAAGTCTGGTTCATCCTTGGGAGCAATTTCCAAACGCCTGAAGGTACCACGTTCATCTGTACAAACAATAGTACGCAAGTATAAACACCATTGGACCACGCAGCCGTCATACCGCTCAGGAAGGAGACGCGTCCTGTCTCCTAGAGATGAACGTACTTTGGTGCCGAAAAGTGAAAATCAATTCCAGAACAACAGCTAAGTACCTTGTGAAGATGCTGGTACAAAAGGTAACTATATCCACAGTAAAACTAGTCCTATATCAACATAACCTGAAAGGCTGCTCAGTAAGGAAGAAGCCACTGCTCAAAAACCGCCATAAAAAAGCCACACTACGGTTTGCAACTACACATGGGGACATAGCCATAACGGCTTGCAAGCCGAAGAACACCATCCCTACTGTGAAGCACAGGGGTGGCAGCATCATGTTGTGGGGGTGCTTTGCTGCAGGAGGGACTGGTGCACTTCACAAAATAGATGGCATCATTAACAAGGAAAATTATGTGGATATATTGAAGCAACATCTCAAGACATCAGTCAGGAAGTTAAAGCTTGGTCACAAATGGGTCTTCCAAATGGACAATAACCCCAAGCATACTTCCAAAGTTGTGGCAAAATGGCTTAAGGACAACAAAGTCAAGGTATTGGAGTGGCCATCACAAAGCCCTGACCTCAATCCCATAGAACATTTCTGGGCAGAACTGAAAAAATGCGTGCCAGCAAGAAGGCCTACAAACCTGACTCAGTTACACCAGCTCTGTCAGAAGGAATGGACCAAAATTCACCCAACTTATTGTGGGAAGCTTGTGGAAGGCTACCCGAAATGTGATCCAAGTTAAACAATTTAAAGGCAATGCTACCAAATACTAATTGAGTGTATGTAAACTTCTGATCCACTGGAAATGTGATGAAAGAAATAAAACCTGAAATAGATCATTCTCTCTACTATTATTCACATTATGTCACATTCTTAAACTAAAGTGGTGATCCTAACTGACCCAAGACAGGGAATATTTACTTGGATTACATTTCAGGAATTGTGAAAAACTGAGTTTAAAATGTATTTGGCTGAAGTGTATGTAAACTTCCAACAACTGTATAACCTTTCTTGCCCGTCAAAGAGTCATCAAAGAACCCTTTCTTCCAAAAACGGTTCTTAGGATGTTAAAGGTTCTAGGTATAACCCTATCCCTCCACAAAAAAACTCCTGTTGAACCCTTTTTTCTGAGAGTGTAGCAGAGTATGACTGTGATCTCCAGTATCTAACCAATACCTATCCACTGGATCATAGTATGGGAATATTGTGGGATCTGAGCTGTAATCATGAGGTGGACCTGAACAGAGCAGACATGGAATGTGTGGGAGTCTTTCAACATTTGTTCCCAAAGCATGAAGGCCCTTTGAGTTGTTGTACCTTATAATAGACATTGAGTTGATCAAATATTTATGTAAATATCTTCCCTCTCAAATACATTTGCATGCTTTCCGGAAGGAGCTTTGCAGTGCGGTGTATTTGCAACAGCTCAAATTACAACTTTGAAGATCGGTGTACAGTATGTTTTGAAAAATACGGTACTGTAGCCTGTCAAAAATACTACAGACCTTCAAACTATTACCTGCTGTAGGAAAGTGGTAGAACATGGGTGATAACATCCATACCTGGTCAGGTATATAGACCATATACCTGACCAGGTGGCATAAAACCCACCTGGTCAGCCACTGAGTACACCTCTGCCTTGTTGCTGCAGTCACAGATGTATGAGTGGACTCTGGCCGCGCCCCTTTGCTTCACCAGTCGAACCGTTTCCTTGTTGCCATCCTGACTAATGTCCCACAGCACCAGCGTTACGCCCATGGAGGCGAACTCAAGCGCCATCAGCCTGCCGATGCCGCTACCCGCCCCTGTGATGAGGATAGTTTCTCCCGCAACGCTCTTCTTCCGCGAAGGGATGAAAAGTTTTACAAGTGCCTCCAAGTTATAATATATGGACAAGGCCAGCACCTGTAGCGTCTCCAGAGCGAAGTTCATCTTAAAGATTAGTAGAGTACCTATCAAACCGCATGAATTAAAGTTGAGTTAAACATGTAAATGATGCGTTATACATAGGCTATAATCTATTCTGGTGGTATGGTTAATGGAAAACAACTGTCTCTCTTTTCCCAAAATGATATAGCATTGTCAGGTCTGTTGTTAGCCTATGGGTTTCCATAGGCCTTATTCTGAATTAATAAAGGTAAAAACCATTACAATTGATTGCTTTCTTTCCTCTCTATGTTGATTATTTTCTTTCCCTCGATCTTCAATGTCAGAATCGGCTTAGAATAAGAACACTAATAAGGATGATAGCATGTCGACAAAATACTACGTTTTCTAATTCAGTTGATATCTTCAAATATGGCTACACAGCGTTTAACTTACCCCTATCCTTACGAGAACAAGTCTTAGAAACCTATATCGAGCATCACAGTAAGCAAAAATAGTAGCGCTTATCCTATTATAGGATTACTTTTCCGACCTTTGCACAATGAGGTAGTAGGGACCGACACCGTGTTAACCTCGAGACAAAGTTCAATTCTATATCGTAGGGCAGACTATGGCTTTAACCGCACACAGGCAGGGCGCGTCTCCTATGAACCATTTGCTCAGCATTCTCTATGTGATGAGTTGATGGAAGTAGCCTATATTAGAAACGGCCCGTTTAATCAGTTGTCATTCAGTTTAATATAAAGATACGCTTACCTTAATCTATAGGCAAAAGTATTTGGTTCCCTTTCTTCAAACACTTTGTCTGTGTTCTGCGCGCAAAACGTATCCAAATCCGCACAGCCAGTCGCGGCTACCTATTAACTTTGACCTAGTAAGAGGCATTGTGGGGAGACGACGATTTTACTACAAGCGACTCATTGGTGCGACTCATTGGTAGAAAATAACCCATGATGATGCCCTGTGCTGACGACAAACAAAAATTAATGCATTAGAAAATCAGTGTATAGCTACGGTCAAAATGAACCGCTGTCCACCGTCCACCTCAAATCCGTGGTCCACTCAATCTTGTAGCCAATGTTAGTCCATGTTGCAAAATTGTATCGCCCGTCCACCTCTCTCTCACACACACACTTTACCATCGAAATTACTTTGACAATAATCCTAAATCAATCAAATCTCATGAATAGTATTATGTATATATACTTCATATGCTATCTTAGCTTCAGTTGTTTTTTCTTCATCTAAAGCTAATAATATAACTGAATTATTAATTACATCAATTAACATGAATAATTCAAGTACTTTTATATTCACTGCCCAGACAATTAAGATCGATTTGTATCCTAAAACCAAGACAATGATCATGACACAGGAAGCAATGTGATGTTTGTGCTGATGATCTCATTTATGACTGCGGTATAAGGGAAACACTATTTTCACGCCACTTCAAGGAGTAGGTTAGGAGAATTTACGCAGCAGGTTAGGAGATGAACATAGCAGGTTAGGAGACTGATGTTAAGGTTAGGAAAAGAGTTAATAAAAATATTCTCCTAACCTGCTACAAAAATCACTTTGTATCGAAGTGGCGTGAAAAAAGTGTGTCCTTTTAGTATAAAGCAGAAGCCCAGACCATGTTTGGGGACAATAAAGATTGACCGGTTTGTTCTTTTATTATTGTCCATCTATTCAATAATATTTACTAGTGTGTAGTTTGAGGTTTCTTTGCGAGAACATCTATTGATTTATTGATTTCATGTTGAGCTGGACTGGCCTCCCCGTACCTTGCTATTGTATTCCCAAGCCCTAGATATTTAGGTTACTCAACTGTGCTGGTAATATGCAAGGTCAGTGGGTGTTAGGAGTTGTGGGGGACTGCGGTATCACTTTACATTAAGGTGTTTACAAGTAGTTTATAAACTGTTAACTAATACTGCATAGTTAAGTTGTTAAAATATTAAATAATTGTTGATGATTGTTGCGTGACTATTTATTCCCACTACTGCACAACTCTTGGAGGACAATGGAAGTTGGATGAAAAATCATGTTAAATCAAATCAAATTTTATTAGTCATATGCGCCGAATACAACAGGTGTAGTAGACCTTACAGTGTAGTGCTTACTTACGAGCCCCTAACCAACAATGCAGTTTAAAAAAATATGGATAAGAATAAGAAATAAAAGTAACAAGTAATTAAAGAGCAGCAGTAAAATAACAAGAGCGAGACTTTATACAGTGGGGTACCAGTACAGAGTCAATGTGCGGGGGCACCGGTTAGTTGAGGTAATATGTACATGTAGGTAGAGTTATTAAAGTGACTATGCATAGATGATAACAACAGAGAGTAGCAGTGGTGTAAAAGAAGGGAGAAACACTGCCTGGTATAGAGGTCCTGGATGGCAGGAAACTTGGCCCCAGTGATGTACAGGGCCGTTTGCATTACCCTCTGTAATGCCTTGTGGTCGGAAGCCAAGCAGTTGCCATACCAGGCAGTGATGCAACCAGTCAGGATGCTCTCGATGGTGCAGCTGTAGAACCTTTTGAGGATCTGAGGACCCATGCCAAATCATTTCAGTTTCCTGAGGGGGAATTGGTTTTGTTGTGCCCTCTTCAAGGCTGTCTTGGTGTGCTCGGAAAATGTTAGTTTGTTGGTGATGTGGACACCAAGGAACTTGAAACTCTCAACCTGCTCCACTGCAACCCTGCCGATGAGAATGGGGGTGTGCTCGGTCCTCTTTTTCCTGTAGTCCACAATCATCTCCTTTGTCTTCTTTAGTTCTCAACAATAGGCTTCTTTAGTTCTCAACAATAAAGAAACATTTGCCTTTCAACTTCCATTGTTACAATTTTGACAATATGAGTCGAACATGTCAAATCCCTCAAACAGCTAATTTGAGGAAGAAGCCATCTGTTCTGCCATCAAATGTTGACATAATGTATTCACCCCCATTAGGGCTTTGTCTTTTAATCTTGCTATGACTAACCCTTTGTGTATGCGTGTGTGTGTCTGTGTGTTTGTGTGTAACCAGTGTGAAATAGCAAGCTAGATAGGGATGCATGCTAGTAGCGTTTCAATCGGTGATGTCACTCGTTCTTTTACAGCATATTACTGGAACACCTAACTACAGCAACATACTGTATTTCTAGAATTTACAGTGCATTACTGGAAGTACAGTGGTTAGTAAACTGTTACAGGTTTACAGTGCAGGTAGCTGGTGCCAACGATGGGCAGTATTTCTGTTACATGTATTTTATATATGTATTTCAATACTTCAATACCTATTTTGTAATTTATATTTCACTGGCCTGAACTATATACAATTCTACTACTATTTTATGACAGTTTAATTAGAATACATTCTGATACAAATATACAGTGCCTTCAGAAAGTATTCATACCTCTTGATTTATTTCACATTTGTGTTGTGTTACAGCCTGAATTCAAAATTGATTAAATATTTGTAAAGACTCTCCCAACTACACACAATCTCCTGTAATGACAAAGTGAAAACAGGTTTTTTGACATTTTTGCAAATGTATTGAAGAATGAAATGCTGAAATGTACATACGTATTCACATTTAATACATTAGAATCCCCTTTGGAAGCAATTGCAGCTGTGAGTCTTTCTCTGTAAATTTCTCTGTAAATCTCTAAAATATTTGCACAGGATTATTTTTCAAATTCTTCTAGCTCGGTCAAATTGGTTGTTGATCATGGCTAGACAGCCATTTTCAAGCCTTGCCATAGATTTTCAAGCCGTTTAAAGCCAAAACTGTAACTAGGCCACTCAGGAACATTCAATGTCATCTTGGTAAGGAACTCCAGTGTATATTAGGCCTTATGTTTTAGGTTATTGTCCTGCTGAAAGGTGAATTTGTCTCCCAGTGTCTGGTGGGAAGCAGACTGAACCAGGTTTTCCTCTAGAATTTTACCTGTGCTTAGCTCTATTCCGTTTATTTTTATTTAAAAACTCCCTAGTCCTTGCTGATGACAAGAATACCCATAACATGATGCAGCCACCATCAGCAGCCACCATTAAGACGTCCCAGAAATATTCCCCATCCCTGCAACGAAATGATCAGACCTGGACCCCACCAATAACCCATCGTCATGACCCTGACAACACACTCCGAACAGAAGGACTTTCCTCAGACGGCTCTTCATGGTTGCCTCCTCACTAGGGAATCCAGCTATGGATGGCACAAGGTACATACAGAGAGCTGTCCATAAGGAGGCACTGTCGCTGAACACACCTACCATCTGTTTGTGAGTGTGCCATGGCCAAGTGGTTCTGGGCCCTGTTAGTTTCCTCTGTCCTCCAGCGTGCAACCCTGCTGCTGTATTGCTCCTCCTCCAACATCCACCCAGGCTGATGGACATACCCTCCACCCTCCTGCACTTATCCCTCTAACAGAACCAGGAACCTTTCATCACCACACCAGAAGAGGCGCAAAGGGAGGACCAAAGATCTAGCAAGCCACAGGGAAGTACCTCTGGGTTTAGGGCTCACTTGTGTGTCTGCCTGCTCCTCAGGTTGTTTTCCCTCCCTTCTACAGACCCCAACCCAGCAACTGCAGCAGCCCCAGTTCACTGATTTTTTCCCAGGACCCAGTCCCAGCATCAACCCCTGGTTTCCAACACAGCCCCAACACCAACACAGGTTTTCCCAGTCCCAACACCAGCACCAACCAACCACAACCTCCATCCAGCAACTGCCAGCCCCCACCACAAAGCCACTGTCAACCACAACTGACTTTTTGGGGGGGGTTTATTTTACCTTTATTTAACTAGGCAAGTCAGTTAAGAACAAATTCCTATTTTCTATGACAGGGTGGGTTAACTGCCTTGTTTAGGGGCAGAACGACAGATTTTTACCTTGTCAGCTCGGGGTTTCAATCTTGCAACCTTTTGGTTACTAGTCCAATGCTCTAACCATTAGGCTACCTGCTGCCCCTGACTAACTAATTGATGGACTGATTATTTCTACCGGTTTTGTGATAGAATGCATTTGATTTTTTGTTGTTTGTTTTTCCTTTGATTTGATTAGCATATGTTGGATTGATTACTTATTGTTTGAATTGTTTGTTTTGAATTTTAACCAAATTGATTTGAAATGTTTACTTGAAATTAATTTTGGAACAACCACATAAACTGGCCTTAAATCTTTACTGTTAAGTAACAAAATTGACATCGATTCAGAGTAATAAGACATATTTATTCATGACAAACACATTATTCTGCAGTTAGAGCAATTTATTTATTCTCCATACAGATAAGCAGGCGGTTACAAGGATTTCAATCAAATGAAATAAATAGATACATCTAGAGAATCGACAGCCGTTAACCACAGTAAAGCAAGATGTGTGAAAAACTATTCCAGTCTAGCAAATATCTTATTCTGACTGTAGGCTATTTATTCGGTTTGATAAGTCTGAGAAGCTTTTATTTTGGGCACATCAGTCACTACAATGACAAAATAGTGAGTCTCACAAAGCCTACTGCACACAGAGGTCAGAGGTCAGAGAAGTGCTTAGGGAAGTCTCTTAGAGTTGGAGAGTGAATGCTACAGTATGTCACACCACTAAAATAACCATGTAGGCTTCAGTATGTTTACTACAGCCAATCATATACAGAAACCTGTAAAAATGCAGGCAAGACAAGAAAACAGAACATGACTGAGCAGTGGCAGGTATTTAGGAAGGTCAGTATCCCAGGAATCCTCCATATCTCTTCTCAACCACATCAGGAACATCTTCCAACTCGACGCGTTCCTTTTCCATCTCGTCCTCCTCTTCCTCCCCCAGGCTCGCTTGTTGAGGAAGCCTCCATAGCGTTTCTGCTCCTCCCTCCACTCGGGCCTGCCCACCCTCCTCATGAAGCCGCCGTAGCGCTTCTGCAGCTCTCGGATACCGTTCTCCAAGTCAGAGCTTTGTCTGGCGCTCCTCAGAAAGCCTCCGTAGCGTTTCTCCACTCCGCCATCGCCGCCATCCACGTTCCTCACCAGTTCCCGGAGCAGACTCAGTGTGTCTTCTGGCTCGCCACTCTTCTTCATGAACCCACCGTAGCGTTTGAACAGGATCTCCCTGCCGTGGTCGACATCGTCGGGTTCAGGACCGTACAGTTCTGCTGTTTTCTTCATGAATCCCCCGTAGCGTTTCATGAAGCCGCCATACTTCTTTACTAGTTGATGTGGGTCGTTGTTGTCCAGCTTGGTGGTCTCTGTGGTAGCCTTGTCTCCCTCTGTTGGACTGTCGGCATTTCTAGCCTGCAGGACATCCTCACACAGTTCCCAGGACTTCTTGGGGCTGAGAGCTCCTTCACACTCTAACGTACATGTCTGGGGGAGAGATCGAGATCAGAAGTCATAAGGCAATAAAATGATCAGTGTTTTGAAACTCTTTTCTTTACATTTAACTTGATCACATAGAGACATAACCTGGTTTATCATCCTATCCAATATTTCAACTGTCCACCCTTGAAATCTTTGTCTCTTTGTGGTTCTCCTTTCCAATAACCCATAAATCTCATTATCCACTTGAAAAGCACAGTGCTTGGGTTTGCGGTAGAACTACAGTACGGTTGGTGGAGAGATACCCAATGATCACAGCCAATCAGACGTTAAGTGCTCTCTGTTGGGTGATAAATGTCACTCTAAATCCCCCAGCACAGTGTCATTGGTCATGGGAGTTGGGGGGCTGGGGGCTCCACACAAACACCACAGTGCCTTGAGTGTTCCACCATTCCACGTAGTACATTTAGCAGAAGCAAATCAATCCTGAGCATCTATTAAGCTCAATCTCTAATGGTCTGTGACATTGCTTCTCTCCACCATCAACCTCCTCCTTTGCCTCAGGCAAAGCTTTGGGAGGCGATTGGGGAGGGCATTCCCCATCTCCTATAATTCTACTTTGGTGAATTGAAAACAACATTATGACATAATGCAGATGCTAGTTTCTACAGAGTCAGTCAAAGTGAGCCATATTCATGTGAAGTATGATACTTAACTGCAATCTAGTGGTGGAAAATAGAAAGTACACTATTTCAAACTAGGCTGTCCATACTCTCCTATTCAAATGGGTTAGGGTTAGTCTTGAGAAATCATGCAGGTTTGCATGTCATACTTGGCACAATTTAGATCCAAATAATTGAACAAAAATTAAGCATATGATTTACGTTGCTCTGTACACTTACAGTAGCCATACTGTTTTTAAATCAACATTTTCCTAAATGTTAATTTAACAGACTTGCATTGTTTCCAAAATAATTATAGGCATGCCAAGATTCCCTTGGCAAATAAATATGCATTTACAAAACAATGTATTTCTTTGTATGCTATAAAATAATAGCCATCAATGCTATCAGCTGAAACACAATTTGTCAAATGTTTAGAGTCAATGGTGGTTTGTGGTTCAAGTCGTTAATTCCTAACAAGTCCTTGCCTACTGCTTTTGACTCGCTCTAGTTAGTGTATTGCACCCAAAATCTATTTTACAGCTGATTCCCATAATTAATGTAATTTAATCAATTAACTTATAGATTGTAGGTTTCATAATTAAATCATACGTCTATTTATTCAATGTCCAAGTGATCAATACAGTGAAAATAGCCTAATCACAAAACCAGCGAATGATTGTGATGTACATTCATCTATGGTTTGAAAATATATTGTGTGGTAGGTAGCCAATTCTTGGAAATTTAAGCAGCTCTACGAAAAAGGTTCTGAGAAACCCGCATGCAGATAGAGAGGACATTCAGTAATTCCCTATTAATACAAACGTTATGTTATGAAAATGAAAAAAAATATTGTGTTTTAGTTGTAGGCCTACTTACGAGAGAGTTGATGTCTGTCTGTTGAAGTTGTAGGTGGTGAATACAATATGCGCAGTCTGCTCCGCAGTCCGCACTCACCGTCAACACAAGGCACGCGCTTAAAGCCAACGTCCAGAAGGAACGCATTGATACCGCCATGGGCTGCGAAACAAGAGAGTGAGCAATTAAATGATCGATGCTTTCCAAATCATGAAGTTTGCGCGTCTAAACTATGTTGGCTTATATGAATTTAAACTAAATGCAGAATATATTAGCCTGATACACAAATTAGTTTTGTTCTAGTTGTGTTAGACATTAGACATGAACTAGCCTAAACAAATTAGGCATATGAACATATTAGACAAATGAATGGACACATTAGACACATTAATGGAAGTATCTTACAAGTCCAACATTAGACTGTTCTGACTCAGAGACAAAATAAAATAAATACAATTATTAACTCACCTTTCTCGTTTTATCGTGTAGCCTCCTACTAATTCAAAAAATTATACTGATGTTCCAAGTTCTTCTGTTGCAGTTGTATCGAGGAAAAAAGCTGTTGGATGTAGTCAGTCACTGCGTGGCTAGTTTAGCCGTAAAACAAACTTTATCACTTTAATTTCTGAGTTCGAATCTTGGAAGAGAACGCAGGGAAAGCACCCTGCCACTTCAGTCACTATAGGAGCATCGAAACGTTTCAATGTGGGCTTGTTATAAATGCGCGGACTTCTCTGTCGTGCTTGAGCGATCAGACACCCCTTAAATGCCGTACTATAGGAGACCGGCCAACAACCGTGAAGTGATCCCTCATCGTCAAGGGAAAGCTCCTCCTGACGTATAATTAATGACGCACACAACATCAAGTGAGGTGCTCAGCATAATGGTAAGTAACATTTATGGAGATAAGTACTGGAACTAATATTTTTCAAGGTGAGTGGGATCTCCCACTTATATTGCATTTTATGTTTATAGATGTAATGTAGTTGTGCCAGATTACACAATGCTGTAGGCCTAAAGGTTTAGTAGGCGATATTTTTTAATTGCCATATCAATGGATAATTGTGTTTATAAACACAGTCCATGAGTTTAGTTTCCAAAAGTGCCAGTGACTTGTTCTTGTATTTAACCACTAACTGATCTAAGCCTCAGCCAATGTAAACCATCCATCATATCCATAGAGTAGGTTTAGGCCTTAATCCCCTGGATCATTTATTTCCAGCGATTCTCACAGTGTGGAGTCACTGGTGACCTGAGACGGTCGCTGTGTTCACTGGCATGTGGTGCTGAACTTTGGAATCCCGATTCAGTCGCTGTCTGCATCAGTGGTGCTGAATCTCAGCTTTCTTTGTTTAGGCCTACTTTTGCGCCATCGGCCACCAGTGACTAAGTCACGACACGAAGTTCACTGAATCACCTCTCCACACCATAGCCTAGTGATTTGATTTACAATACAGAGCAGCAGAAGCAACTCTTTCTAAAATGTCAGGGCCTATGAGTTACCTGGATTAGCTATCAGCAGCAGGGAACGATGCAAATTCCACATAACTATACTACTTACAGTGCCTTCAGAAAGTATTCACACCCCTTGACTTTTCCCACATTTTGCTGTGTTACAGCCAACAAGTACAATGGATTACATTTTGATTTTGTGTCACTGGCCTACACACAATACCCCACAATATCAAAGTGGAATTATGCTTTTTCAAATTTCTACAAATTAATAAATAATGAAAAGCTGAAATGGCTTGAGTCAGGAAGTATTCAACCCCTTTGTTATGGCAAGCCTAAATAAGTTCAGGAGTGAAAATGTGTTGCATGGACTCACTCTGTGTTCAATAGTGTTTAACATGATTTTTGAATGACTAGCTCATCTCTGTACCCCACACACACAATTATCTGTAAGGTCCCTCAGTCGAGTAGTGAATTTCAAACACAGATTCAACCACAAAGACCAGGGAGGTTTTCCAAAGCCTTGCAAAAAAGGGCATCTATTGGTAGACTCTTAGAAAAAAGGGTTCCAAAAGGGCTCTTTGGGGAGGGATAGGGTTCTACCAATAACTGTTTTGATCAGAAGAACCCCTAGGGTTCTTTGTAACGCAAAGGGTTTTACCTAGAACCTTTAACAACCTAAGAACCGTTTTGGAAGAAAGGGTTCTTTGATGATTCTTTGAAAGGCAAGAAGGGTTCTACATAGAACCATATATAATATTTCCCAGCCTGCTCTATTGCAGGGAGATTTTCAGAATTGTTTGTTTTACTGTAATGACTGTGTTTTTGCATGTACATTGATTGGTTGATTGTTATGCTACACAAGATAAATAACATACCGTTTTCTATAATTCAATCTGTTAGTAATTGGATTTATTGCACCTGTTACTGAGATGGTTGTTCCAGTTTATTTGATTGAGGTAGTCTCAGTGTTCAATCCACCCTACCCTGTCAGTCATTCTGAATACAGGTTGCAAGTGATAAACAATTCCACTTGTTGGACAGCCTAATTCTGGCTGGATTCCAATAGGAATTACACATCACTTTGCAAGGCAGCATAATGTGACTTACATGGCTGATGTGGCCAGTAAACCAAGAGATTCCTAACACCACTGTTTAAGGTATAATTAGGCCCTCAAATAAAGACCTTATGATATATTTAATGTATTTGCATAAGTAATTAGATTTTAAAGGCTAAAAAGGCTGGTAGAACTGGTCATAAAGGGTTCAAGGAAGAACCCTCCTAAATAAAAGAGTTATCTGCAAAGGGTTCTACCCAGCACCAAAAAGGGTTCTCCTATGGGGACAAACCAAAGAACCCTGTATGGTTCTACTTAGCACCTTTCTTTAAAGAGTATAGATTGGTTAAAAAATATATTTAAAAAAACAGACATTGGATATCCCTTTGAGCATGGTGAAGTTATTAATTACCCTTTGGATGGTGTATCATCAATACACCCAGTCACTACAAAGATACAGGCATCCTTCCTAACTCAGTTGCTGGAGAGGAAGGAAACCGCTCAGGAAATTCACCATGACGCCAATGGTACATTTAAAACAGTTAGAATTTAATGTCTGTGATAGGAAAAAAATCTTAGGATGGATCAACAACATTGTATTTATTCTACAAAACTAACCTAAATGACAGAGTGAAAACAAGGAAGCCTGTACAGAATAAAAACGTTCCAAAACATGCATCCTGTTTGCAATAAGGCACTAAAGTAAAACTGGAAAAAATCTGGCGAAGAAATGTTCTTTATGTCCTGAATACAAAGTGTAATGTTTGGTTCAAATCAAACACAACACATCACTGAGTACCACTCTTCATATTTTCAAGCATGGTGGTGGCTGCATCCTGTTATGGGTATGCTTGTCATCGGCAAGGACTAGGGAGTTTTTTGGGGAAAATATTTTTTAATAGAGCTAAGCACAGACAAAATCCTGGAGGAAAACATAGTCCAGTCTGCAAATTCACTTTTCAGCAGGACAATAACCTTAAACACAAGGCTAAATATACACAGGATTTGCTTACCAAGACGGCAATTGAATGCTCCTGAGTGGCCAATTTACAGTTGGACTTAAATCGGCTTCAAAATCTATGACAATACTTGAAAATGGCTGTCTAGCAACCAACTTGCATAATCAACAACCAACTTAACAGAATAATTGAAAAAATAATGTGAAAATATTGTACAATCCAGATATGCAAAGCTCTTAGACACTAACCCAGAAAGACTCACAGGTGTAATCGTTGCCAATGGTGATTCTAACATGAATTGTCTCAGGGATGTGTAAACATTTTAATTTAATTTTCAATGAATTTACTAAAATGTCTAAAAACATATTTACACTGTCATTATGGGTTATTGTGTGTAGATGGGTGAGCAAAATTATCTATTTAATCCATTTTGAATTCAGGCTTTAACACAACAAAATGTGTGAATTAGTCAATGGGTATGAATAGTTTCTGAAGGGACTGTATACCAATGTGGATGATAATTATGATGATTATTATTATCATTAACTCCCTATCCTGCATTGTCACTCAATATTAGATGTCAAAATAGCAACCTCAGCATGCTCTCGCTGAACCATGCCAAAAGGAAAATACGTTAAGCTACTGTAAGCAATTTAAAAGCAGCTTTTAGAAGCATAAGATCATGATTGCTGTAGTGTTTCCAAAACCACTCTATGCAAAGCATCACCAACGGTCTGCTTACTAAACAAATGTACTGTACTGTAGATTGTAATTCTTATCACCATTATGCTCTGAACAAACAAAACTCAAGGCTCAAACTGATACATTACCAAAGTAGGCTTTAGAATTTTTTATTTTTTTTGTAAGGCATTGGGGGGGGGGGTTCTGTTCCTTGCTGAATTCCCTGCTGATATAATATAAAAGCTATTTATGAAATCTACTAAATGCTTTAGGGCATGTACCGTAGGGGAGCAAAGAAATCAATATTGCTGTTTGGAATTTATAGAAATCACAGCCATGGAACAAGCACCACATGAAGAGGGGGGATGCTTTTAAATGTCGAGTTGCACTCACCCCCACTTTAGTCAATTTTAAACCAGTACTTGATTTGTATGGTTATGAAAAGGGCCCATGCAGTCCTTTTGCCTTCCAAGTAAAAATTGTTCAGATATCACCATGTCTACCTGGCATTTTGCTTAGAAATGTTACAAGGACTTGTAAAGCAAGGTATTATGGCTACAGTATTTGTACATGTACAGTAAAGGGAGACCGGGGTTGGTTGTCTCACAGGTTGGTTGTCTCAGTGCTTATTACACCCAATCTAGAGGGTGCTGTGTAATAATTTAATAACTTCACCATGCTCAAAGGGATATTCAGTGTCTGATTGTTAGTGTTTTTTTGCCATCTACCAACAGGTGCCATATTTTGTGAGGCATTGAAAAATCTCCCTGGTCTTTGTGGTTGAATCTGTGTTTGAACTTCACCGCTGAACTGAGAGACCTTACAGATAATTGTATGTGTGGGGTACATAGATGAGGTAGTCATTTAAAAACAATGTTAAACACTGTTATTGCACACAGTGAGTCCATGCAACTTATTAAGCAAGGTTTTATTCCTGAACTTATTTAGGCTTGCCATAACAAAGGTGTTGAAAACTTTTTTAAATGTTTTAAAATGTCAATAAACATAATTCTACTTTGACATTATGGGGTATTGAGTGTAGGCCAGTGACCAATTTTGTTGTATTCATTTTAAATTTAGGCTAACAATAAAATGTGGAAAAAGTCAAGGGCTGTAAATACTTTCTGAAGGCACTCGACACAATGCCCTCTTTGCCTGGTCCATGAGTTTTGGTGGGCGGCCCTCTCTTGGCAGATTTGTTGTGGTGCCATATTCTTTCCATTTTTTAATAATGGATTTAATGGTGATCCGTGGATGTTCAAAGTTTCAGATATTTTTTTATAAACCAACCCTGATCTGTACTTCTCCACACCTTTGTCCCTGACCTGTTTGGAGAGCTCCTTGGTCTTCATAGTGCCGCTTGCTTGGTGGTGCCCCTTGCTTAGTGGTGTTGCAGACTCTGGGGCCTTTCAGAACAGGTGTATATATACTGAGATCATGTGACAGATAAAGTGACACTTAGATTACACAGGTGGACTTTATTTCACTAATTATGTGACTTCTGAAGATATTTGGTTGCACCAGATCTTATTTAGGGGCTTCATAGCAAAGGGGGTGAGTACATATGCACGCACCACTTTTCCGTTTTTTAGTTTTCAAATTTTTTGAAACAAGTTTTTTTTTTCACTTAACCAATTTGGACTATTTTGTGTATGTCCATTACATGAAATCAAAATAAAAATGCATTGAAATTACAGGTTGTAATGCAACAAAATAGGAAAAAACGGCATTAGGGGGAAACAGTGCCAGTGGCGTTGGTTCAACTTAATGGAATTGAAATTACATGGAAACTACGTTGATATAACTAGTGTGTGCCCATTGGGTCCGTGGTTATACTTTGTGTTCTCTCCCGAGGAGAATCGCGCAGCATGTTAAAAAAAATGGCAGGACTAACACAGTTGGAAATGTACAACACTGTGTTTGCAAATACTTTCCATACACCTTCTATAAGTGATGCCTTACAAAGTCATACAAAATTACTTTGTAAGGCTCCACACACACACACACACACACACTGCTATTGTGTTTGTTGAGGAGACACAACAGGCAGTACAAGAGCCCCTTTGGGACAGAAATACTTGACGATCCAAAGAGGGAGCAACATTTCGCTGTATGTGTAAAATGTCAAACTCCATAAGAAGGTGCATCACGTTCATGTACTCACATTTATTAAGAGTTGATGTTCTATTAAAATGAATTGGTGAACAGTCTGTATGCAGTTTATTGATGTACTGAATTATTCAATTACAAATCATTGGTTAATTTGTAATCCCGTCAGTGTCCTTATATTTGTTGAAATACAACCATTTTTTACTTCAGCACATCTCAAACACGGTCTCGCTTAATACTTGCCTAACCAGTTATGTCTATGACTATACTGTGGTATATCTCCCATAGGACAACTACCAATGTGTAAATTATTATTATTTGACCATGCTGGTCATTTATGAACATTTTGGCCATGTTCTGTTATAATCTCCACCCGGCACAGCCAGAAGAGGACTGGTCACCCCTCATAGCCTGGTTCCTCTCAAGGTTTCTTCCTAGATTTTGGCCTTTCTAGGGAGTTTTTCCTAGCCACCGTGCTTCTACACCTGCATTGCTTGCTGTTTGGGGTTTTAGAATGGGTTTCTGTAAAGCACTTTGAGATATCAGATGATGTACGAAGTGCTATATAAGTAAATTTGATTTGATTTGTAGATGTTCACTGTAATGCCTGACCATATCAGAATATTTTTTTATCCCAGCCCAGATAGCATCTCCCAATGTGACACATATGACAAAACAGCACTGATGCACAGACTAATTTAAAATGGGTAATAGCATGAATATTAGTAATTCCATGCCATTTCGCTATAAGGGATATTGACCTGTCCTCTCAGACAGGAAGTAGATGTCAGTGACTGTACTCCTGTAGGGAAAAGCCATTATCTCAGCATCCAATCACAATCTCCAATTCTAACACAGGCCCCTTTTAATTAAACATGTCTTCAATTTATCTCGATAAAGAAAGTATATTCAGTAGATTAATGCTGAAAACTGTATTTCTTTTACTATGAATACTGAGACGAGGACATAGACTGAGGATAGATAGATATAATCATCCCTGTGGATCATCTGAGCTGCACATCTTGAGCCTCGAGGTCTCGTCACAGTCCACAGAGGTCCCCTAAAAGTTTGTTGATTTCTTGGTGCTTGGGTAGATGGAGTTGAAACGACCAATGACGGTAGATAGTGGTTCGCGGAGTGGATAGTGCCATCGCCACATGGCCCAGCCTCTAGTAATAGAGCAGTCATTTATGTCGCCAAATCAATCTCATCTGAAGTAAAGCCTGCAGTCAGAGCAACCACTGAGAAAATAATAGACCACTCAGATGCCATATTGATTTAAGATGCCATTTTAAAAGGTGTGCAATACAATGCACTGCAATTGATGTAAACTCCATTGTATGTGGGCTCCAGTGACTCAAACTATAACCTTAATGTTAACACTTTGAATGATGGTACGAGAGAGTAGATAGATTAATCTACATGCTTCAATTCCTTCTAGGCAAGGACAATAGGGCTGTAAGACATAAATATGTATTTCAGTACAGGAGCAAAGAACAAGCTCATTGTATATCAAATGCCACAACTAAGTATTTATCTTTGAATAATCGCAGTCTCTCGAACTCTCTCATGTCATACAATTGCCGGTCTTTTCATTTTCTGCATAAAACAACCTCAGAAATCACAAAAATATTAAAGTAGAGCTCTGCTTACTCTATTTACGAGTCAGTGACCACCAGGGTTGAAAGCAACAGCGAATCCAATTGTATGACCATAATTATAGATCAGTTTGATATTCCTGGAGAGATTGTGGTTCCTTTTAAGTCCGTACTCTCCGTACAACACAGCTAAAGGGGAGTCGCACTCTCACAACTTATTTGAAAAATTAAAATCACGCCACAATGGAACCGTGAGCTTTGGATCCATTCCTTCAATTCTTCCGCTCTTCACCTCAATGTGAGCAGGAATGATTCATGCCAAAAACAAACATCTGACGTTGCACTGACTAAACTGTTCATTTGTGGTAAAGCGTGCTCACCCCTTGACGTTGTGTGCGGGAGTTTCTTAATTGTTCTCTTTGTCGTCTAACCACAAACCACTTAGTTATTCTTTGGATTGCTTGCCCTGGTTGTAGCAATGAGCAAGATGGCTAACGCGACCGAAACAACGAAGGCTAACAAGCTGGGTTTGGGTTTACGACCATGCCCAAATGAATGAAAAGATACAACACAACAAGCCGAAGTATGTCTCTGCTCAGTGCTCTGGCTGCCCTCGTTTGAATCAGTTTGTGCTTGGGATTAGGTGGCAGTTACAGTGGCTTGCCCGTGGCTGGCGCTGTTCCCCAATTCCATGGCGCAGGTTTTTTAAACAATCGTGTATAATTCTTGAGGTGGCTTGGTGTTTCTGATAGTGACTTCCTCTCCCGGGTGCCCGTCCCTCGTCTGAGTTACGGGACGCAGAAATGGATTGGGTCTTTGTTCGGAGCAAATGTCTTGTCTGCCTGGGCTTGGTTTAAGCAGTAGCTGCCTGTGCTCAACCTGGCTCCTGTGTACTCCACCACTGGTTACGGTAGGCTACTCAAAGATAGAGTGCAACCAGGTTCACCCAGGTTCGTTGGGGACACCCCCCTACAAAGCTTCCACAGCGTTAATGCAACCCCATTCCTATTTCCAATTCCAGTTGGAGGGAGTTGAGGAAGCGAGCACTTGGCTCAGGTAACCCCTGGAGTGAGGGGTCTTAGCACGGGTCTAAGTGGCCAATGCGCCCCTCCACAAAAACATTACTGTGACAACAGTGTCCCCACATTTGGTTATGGCCAAACAGGGTACTATGTCAGCCATTGCCAGAGGCCCTTGTTCCTGTAAGGGGGCCAGGCTTCATGCAGGCTATACATTGCTGATTCCAGTCTGTAGTTCACCAGTCCCTATAAAGAGTCTAGTGATACAGGTTATGGGCTCTATATGCGATTGATTGTTGGTAGTCGAAGATTAGGGAATGAGCAGAGTTGGACTCAACCACGCTGTTATCCCACACACAGTCTGGAGTTTATATGAACCCCATAATGAGCTGTCTGTTACCACCAAAGTGGTCCGTTGTTCAGAGCTGTATGTCCCATTCCCGCTAGGTTACAATGCACTTGGGGGTAACCTCCATGGGTTATATATATATATTTTTTAAATGTACCCCATTTTTCAATTACAATATTGTCTCATCGCTGCAACTCCCCAGCAGGCTCGGGAGAGGCAAAGGTCGAGTCATGCGTCCTCCGAAACATGACCCGCCAAACCGTGCTCCTTTACACCCGCCCACTTAACCCGGAAGCCAGCTGCACCAATGTGTCGGAAGAAACACCATTCAACTGAGAACCAAAGTCAGCTGGCAGGTGCCCAGCCCACCACAAGGAGTCACTAGAGCACGATGAGCCAAGTAAAGCCTCCCTGGCCCTACCCTAACCCAGACAACGGTGGGCCAATTGTGGGCCAATTGTGCGCCGTCCCATGGGACTCCCTGTCATGGCCGGTTGTAGCACAGCCTGGGATCGAACCCGGGTCTGTAGAAAGGCCTCAATCACTGTGATGTAGTGCCTGACTCCATCTTAGGCCATTCCACATCTGGGTCTCGAGTTAGACTCAATCGCGTGTCACACGTTTCTATCGCCACAGAGGATGTCCAACTTTGGCTGGGTCACACAGTGCATTTTCTCCATGCCTACGCCTACTGGGGATGATGGCTTCTGTGATAGAAGTTGTTCCCCTTCGGCTATTGTTGATGAAGCCTTTCCAGCACTGAGGGCTCACCACTCATCTGGATGCATCTCACAGCCTTAACTCCTTGCGGATCAGTGGGACGCTACCGTCCCACCTGGCCAACATCCAGTAAAATTGCAGAGCGCCAAATTCAAATTAAACTACTATAAATATTACACTTTCATGAAATCACAAGTGCAATATATCAAAATAAAGCTTAACTTGTTGTTAATCCAGCCGCCGTGTCAGATTTCAAAAAGGCTTTACGGTGAAAGCAAACCATGTAATTATCTGAGGACAGCGCCCAGCACAACAATGCATAACAAATCATTTTCAACCAGGGAGTTGCGACACGAAAGTCAGAAATAGCGAGGGGGAGTTTGTCCTCGGGGTTTCACCTGCCATTTCAGTTCTGTTATATTCACAGACATTATTTTAACAGTTTTAGAAACTTGAGTGTTTTCTATCCAAATGTACCAATTATATGCATATCCTAGCTTCTGGGCCTGAGTAGCAGGCAGTTTACTTTGGGCACGCCTTTCATCCGGACGTCAAAATACAGCCCCCTATCCCAAAGAAGTTTTAACCGGTCTCTTCAGGTATCCATGTTTGTCGGGCCGGCTTGTGCTGGTCAGAACCAACAGTATGTCAGTGGTGGCGTCCATGAAGCGATGGGGAGAGACTCGGTCTCTCTCCCTTCCTATCTCGGCTCGCTCCCTATTGCTGAGGAGCAGTGCGCACATGCTCTCTCTTTGGGTGACATGCATTTCTCTGGTTGCTTCAACGGATACCTGTCTTCTATCCAGGTGGCGCCCTCTCTTCCGGATATGGAGGCTTCACCCCTGGGTGTTCTCACAAATATGGGAAATGTTCAGTAGGGCCGACGTAGATGTTTGCGCATCACGAGAAAACGTGCATTGTCGTCTGTTTTTATCTGAGGGACCCGAGTGCTCCGTTGGGAACGGACATACTGGTGAACCAGTGGCCTCAGACCCTCCTTTATGCATTCCCTGCCCCATTTCCTCCAGTAGTGCTGATTCAGCCCACGTTGGGGAGGGTGCAACTGGATGGCTTGTCGTTGATTTTTGTGGCTCCACATTGAAGATTGTATGCCTATTGGGTTGTGCCCTTGCGGTGCGGTTCCTAAAGGGTGTGCACACCTCAAACTGGTTTCTAAACCTATTGCGCCAACTTGGAATTTAGCTTTGGTTTTGGATGCTCTGTGTGAGGCCCCCTTTTCAACCACTGGTGTCTGTGTCTCTGAAGATCCTCTCCTATAAAACCTCCTTGCTCATGGCTTTGGCCTTGGCTTAACGTGTTGGGGATCTCTGTGCGTTATCCGTACACCCTTCCGTACACCCCGTACACCCTTCCGTACACCCCGTACGGCCCTTGCAACTCTAAGGTGATGTTGCATCCTACAGGTCTCGAGCTTTGAGCTATTTCCCTTTCTGCCTACTCCATTTCCTTCTGAGAAGCAATAGCGGTTACATGCCCTGTGTCCAGTTCGAGCTTTAAGCACGTACATTGAGTGGACCCGGGATATCCGGTTACGTGACCTGTTTTTTGTCTGTTTTACTAATCCATCTGACGGCAGGGACTTCTCAAAGCATCGTCTCTCCCACTCCCTGACATATAGCAGCAAGGGTTACCTAGCGGTGTACTCGCCCACTCACCCAGGGGTCTGGCAGCGTCTTTGGCGTTATTTAAAGGGTTGACTTTTGGGGATTTTGGTGCTGCAGCAAGAATGGCATCACCACACACCTTTGTGAAGTTTTATCACTTAGATTACACTGCTCCCAGTGTAGCCCACATTGAGCTTACAGCTGGGACAGGAGAGGGTCATTAGGCAGCACTCTATGTGCACAATAACAAGACTATCACATCTTGCTGGGTGGAGATCTGGGTGGTCTGCAATGAGCCATTTCATTTGGTATCCATTGGGGCCGACTTGGGGCAGAATTCCATAGTTGTGTTGTACCGAGAGTACCAACTGAGAGGGAACGTTATGACTATATCTACTGTTCCCTGAAGGAGGGAATCGAGCTACATCATCTGTTTGTCTCCGCGCCAACTGGTTCTGGGCTCATTGAAGAGCGGTACTGAATTGAATAAATGTAACGATCCTCTTCCTGTGAATGACTGGACCAAAGCACAGCGTGAGACGTGTTCATGATATTGTATTAAAACCAGAACACTAGAACAAAAAATAACAAAGAGGAAAACGAACAGTTCTGTAAGGAAACTAACTATACAGAAAACAACTACCCACAAAACCCATGTGGGCAAGAGCTACCTAAGTATGGTTCCCAATCAGAGACAACGATAGACAGCTGTCCCTGATTGAGAACCATACCCGGCCAAAAACAAAGAAATACAAAAACATAGACAAAAGAACTTGGAATGCCCACCCTAGTCACAACCTGGCCTAACCAAAATAGAGAATAAAAGCCTTTCTATGGCTAGGGCGTGACAATATATGAATCTGAGCCTCAGGGTTATCAGCTTTGGAAGTGCGGGGCTGTGCGTATTGCATTGGACTTGTTAGGCGTGATTTTGGTTCTTCAATCGAAGTCGCAAGAGTACGACTCCCCCTATAGTTCGCTTGTACCTCGTCTCCCTCCTTCAAGGAACAGTATTTATAGTCAAAACATTATGTTTGTTTGATTGTCTGTTTGTTTGTTTGCTTACATATATGAGGTTGCCTAACTCAAATGAAAGGGCGGGAAAAAATTATACTTCATATTCATCATCTCCAGCACCACCCCAAAATTAACATATGAGAAAAGTACACGTTTCTATGTTTTGTAGTAAAAAATATTATTACGCATAATTGGTCAAAATCACACAGTGTACACAGATGATGTGACTGGAAACATTTATCTTCCTCTATCTTTTCACTACAAACATAGAAACGTTGGGGTGGCGCTGGAGATGATGAACATGAAGTTTCCCTTTAAGTGTGTTATAAATGTATACTTTTATTTCCAGGTTTCAGGACCTTTTTCTAAATGACTTTTTTTTACTTTCAAGTTTTTATTGGTTCCTTTCACAATGCAGCAGTCACATCAGTAGTAGTGTAGTATCCATACACAAGCCACTCTTAACGACTTGATCATCTCTAACCCGATCCTTTAATAACGTCAACATTACTTTGAGAGGGTTTCAAGCACCCACTTGGTTAGAGCCATTTGCACTTGGTAGAATGATAAATCCACATCCGTCTGGGGGGAAAAACGGTGTAGGATAGAATTGGAATACTGAGTGTGAACACTTGCAAATAAAACTCCAAGTTATGCACGTGTTAAGAATATCTCTGACTTTGACATTAAATGAATGGATGTTTATATGATACACCAACACCATGATATTAACACTACTTTATAGCCCACCAACTTATTTTAAAATATTGAACAACTGGGAATAAAGACTGATAATAAAAACCCTAATTCATAGATCTATTTAATAATAAAACTGAGCTGCATAGTTCAGGATCACAATACAGGGCATGCCCCCACTGAGTTCATAATGTAGGAAATCGCACTTATGTGATGTGACAAAGTCACCATTTCAGCTACACAGCAGGATTGGTAGCGATTTCAATAGGCTCGTCTTGTAAGTATTTTCCATATAAACAAATGGAATGGAAACAAATGGAATAATGTGAAATGGAGATGATAAAATATGCAGATGATGTGACTTTTAGTGGGATGCCTCTGACAGATTTCCTTTAAACAGATTTGTTGACTGTGGACACCAGTTTTCTTTTAAGCTGAACTTCACCAAGATCATAGAGATGTGCCTGGGAGGAGACAGATAGCACATCACACCCACTATCAGACGATCATGGGGCAGAAGATGAAACAATACTTTTTAATTTTTAAAAGGCTCAACAAAGCCTCTTGAGAACATAGATTTGCACACTATTCTAGACCATTACAGCAACTGAGAGCATCAACTTTAACATGGTTTCCTGGTTGAACAACCTCATCAAAAACATGATGAGGTTGTGAAGGACTGTTAACCAACCTAGTGAAATAACAGGACAAGACAGAACCAACTCAGGACCACAACAGACTCACAGCAGTCAGCAAGATCTCAGACAAGTTTTGGAGGACCAGTCCCGCCCACCCCACAAATCTTCTGAGTTACAGTACTACCCTCGGGCTGCAGGTTCATGGACACCTTGGCAAAAAAAGCTTCTCCAAGAGACATTTTATCCCGTATGGGAAATTAGAGGACATCTCCACACCCATGAGTTAGTTATCTGAATCCGTGTCATATTGAGGTGGCCGAGTAATTATACTGAATAAAAACATAAACACAACATCGAATCAAATCAAACTTTATTTGTCACAGTCGCCGAATACAACAAGTGTAGACCTTACCGGGAAAAGCCCTTAACCAAGAGTCCAGTTCAAAATGAGTGAAGAAACTATTTACCAAATAAACTAAAGTAAAAATAATAACAAAAAGTAACACAATAACATAACAATAACGAGACTATATACAGGGGGTACCGGTACCGGGACAGTGTGCGAGGGTACAGGTTAGAGATAATTGTACATGTAGATAGGGGTGAAGTGACTATGGATAGATAATTCTAGATAATTAATTTGAGTAATTGTTCAGCAGTCTTATGGTTTGGGGGTAGAAGCTGTTAAGGAACCTTCTGGTCCTAGACTTGGCGCTCCGGTAGCGCTTACTGTGCGGTAGCAGAGAAAACAGTCTATGACTAGGGTGACTGGAGTCTCTGACAATTTTATGGGCTTACCTCTGACACCGCCTATTATATACAGTAGGTCCTGGATGTCAGGAAGCTTGGCCCCAGTGATGTACTGGGCCGTACGCACTACCCTCTTTAGCGCCTTACGGTCAGATGCCGAGCAGTTACCATACCAGGAGGTGATGCAACCGGTCAGGATGCTCTCAATGGTGCACCTGTAGAACTTTTTGAGGATCTGGGGACCCATGCCAAATATTTTCAGTCTCCTGAGGGGGAAAACGTTTTGTTGTGCCCTCTTCACGACTGCCCTGGTCTGTTTGGACCATGATAGATTTTTGGAGATATTGATACCAAGAAATTTGAATCTCTCGGCCCGCTCCACTACAGCCCTGCTGATGTTAATGGGGGCCTGTTTGCCCCTCCTTTTTCTATATTCCACGATCAGCACATTTGTCTTGCTCACATTGAAGGAGAGGTTGTTGTCCTGGCACCACAGTGCTAGTTCTCTGACCTCTTCCCTATAGGCTGTTGTGTCGTCAGCAAACTTAATGGTGTTGGAGTCGTGTTTGGCCACGCAGTTGTAGGTGAACAGGGAGTACAGGTGGGGACTAAGTACACACCCCTGAGGGGCCCCAGTGTTGAGGATCAGCGTGGCAGACATGTTGTTGCCTACCCTTACCACCTGGGGGCAGCCTGTCAGGAAGTCCAGGATCCAGTTTCAGAGAGAGGTGTTTAGTCCCATGGTCCTTAGCTTAGTGATGAGCTTCGTGGGCACTATGGTGTTGAACACTGAAGTGTAGTCAATGAACAGCATTCTCACATAGGTGTTCCTTTTGTCCAGGTGGGAAAGGGCAGTGTGGAGTGCGATTGAGATTGCATCATCTGTGGATCTGTTGGGGCGGTATGCGAATTGGAGTGGGTTTAGGGTATCCCGGAGGGTGCTGTTGATGTGAGCCATGACCAGCCTTTCAATGCACTTCATGGCTACTGACGTGAGTGCTACGGGGCGGTAATCATTTCGGCAGGTTACCTTCGCTTCCTTGGGCACAGGGACTATCTGGTCTGCTTGAAACATGTAGGTATTACAGACTCAGTCAGGGAGAGGTTGAAAATGTCAGTGAAGACACTTGCCAGTTGGCCCGCACATGCTTTGAGTGCACATCCTGGTAATCTGGGTTTCCCTTTGTAGTCCGTAATACTTTTCAAGCCCTGCCACATCCGAACCACTAGGAGCGCCGCTTCTGGGTGAGCATTTTCTTGTTTGCTTATGGCCTTCTAGGAATGTTTGAGTGCAGTCTTAGTGCCAGCATCAGTCTGTGGTGGTAAATAGATGGCGTCGAATAATATAGATGAGAGCTCTCTTGGTAGATAGTGTGGTCTACAACGTATCATAAGGTACTCTACCTAAGGCAAGTGTAACAGTAAAGACTTTACGTCCGTCCCCTCGCCCCGGCCTGGACGCGAACCAGGGACACTCTGCACACGTCAACAGTCACCCTTGAAGCATCGTTACCCATCACTCCACAAAAGCCTCGACCCTTGCAGAGCAAGGGGAACCACTACTTCAAGGTCTCAAAGTGACCGATTTGAAATGCTATTAGCGTGCACCACCGCTAACTAGCTAGCCATTTCACATCCGTTACACAAGCAATACCTCGAGACTTCTTTAATACTAGACATTGCGCACCAGTTGTTATTGACAAAAAGACAAACTCTCCCACCCCTCGTCTTACCAGAAGTAGCTTCTCTGCTTTGCTGGTGCTTTGAAAATCCGTCCATTTCTATATTAGCTGTGTTGTCGTTCAGCCACGACTCGGTGAAACACAAGATATTACAGTTCTTAATGTCCCGTTGGTAGGATAATCGTAATCGTAGGTCATCAATTTTATTTTCCAATGATTTTATGTTAGCAAATATAATTGATGGCAGTGTTAGTTTACTCGCACGCCTACGGATTCTCAAAAGGCAGCCCGATCTGCCGGTTGGACATACTGGCAAATTCTCTAAAACGACGTTGGAGACAGCTTATGTTAGAGAAATTAACATTCAATTCTCTGGCAACAGCTCTGGTGAACATTCCTGCAATTAGCATGCCAATTGCACGCTCCATCAAAACTTGAGACATCTGTGGTGTTGTGTGACAAAACTGCACATTTTTAGAGTGGCCTTTTATTGTCCTCGGCACAAGGTACATCTGTGTAATGATCATGCTGTTTAATCAGCTTCTTGATATGCCACACCTGTCAGGGATAAATTATCTTGGCACAGAAGACATGCTGACTAACAGGGATGTAAACAAATTTGTTGCCAAAATGTGAGAGAAATAAGCTTTTTGTGCGTATGGAACATTTCTGGGATCTTTTATTTTGGCTCATTGAACATGGGAACAACACTTTACATGTTGCGTTCGTAGTTTTGGTTTAGTGTACTTTGACTAAGTAATGGTCAGCATGTAAGTCAAAGCAAACGAGTGTGAAATGCGAAGTGCTACTGCACTGAGAAAGAAGACGATCAAGTACCATAAAGGTATTTGTATCACAGCATAGTCAGAGCTTAGCATAGTCATGATCCATTTAGTCTTGCTCATAAAGACAGGCTGCTGAATGAAACCTCCCACTGGGAACAGACGTGTTAATATCCATTCCACGTTGGTTCTACGTCATTTCATTGAAATGACGTGGAAACAACGTTGATTCAACCAGTGTGTGCCCGGTGCACTGTGTCAATCCCTGCCGCCTGTAGAATTCTCTCCTCTTTACAATCAGGAGAACGAGTATGGATGATTGGGCAGATTTTCTTTGTCAACATCAATATGGCTGCTATCCACTTCAATCCACTCTCAATCGACTTTCAACAGTTCTCTCAGGATTGGATTCAGACGTATTTTGATACAATTCAGTGCAATAGCCATTTCAGTCACTGTAGTCTATAATTTGGCCCGCTAAACATATACAGTATGTTTTAGGTAAAATAACAGGGTCTCGTCTATTTCTTAGTGTTATTGCTTTTTTTAAAGCTGGTTTTATGGGTTTGACTTTTTCCTGATGGAGGGATTAAGAAGTGTGATTATTTCCTGTGGTTTAGACTAACACACTTGCCTTCCTTATATATTTAATTTTACTAGGCAAGTCAGTTAAGAAAAAATTCTTATTTTCAATGATGGCCGAGAAACAGTGGGTTAACTGCCTGTTCAGGGGCAGAACGACAGATTTGTATCTTGTCAGCTCGGGGATTTGAACTTGCAACCTTTTGATTACTAGTCCAACGCTCTAACCACTAGGCTACCCTGGTGCAATATGTTTCAAGTCTTCTGTCTAGCCTGTGAAGTAACCACTCTGCAAAACCCAGAATTACCCACTACCATTTGCCGAGCTTCTAGCATACAAATATAGGTATCAGCTTGGCATTATGCCAATTTTGAATGTCTATTATTTTAATTTGGAAATGTTTTGTGGGCCATGAAATCTACAAAACACGAACCACTTGCACTATACAGGATCTGCCATCGTTTATAAGACTTCGTTTTAGCTTGGTGTGTTGAGTCTGCCAGGCAAAATTGGGAGCCATAATGCTCCCCATAGCTGTGCCTATGTTGTTTGAGGGAAATATTGGTATTTGAATGAATTGGTGGTGGAACAGTTTCAGTGTGGAATAGCTGCAAGGTCTCTGTTACAGAGATTGTGCTACAGAAATGAAAACTTGGTCCAGTACCCACTCCTCTGGACACAAACTGTCCTACCATATCCCTAAAATGCTGCTTTTCAAAGTTCTGTTTTCCCCAAAATGACTGTCACATCATCCTAAAAGCTGGTCTAAAAGGCAGGTTATCTTGGTGCAGGAGAGAACAAAGGGAAGCCACCTGTCATTACCAGACCTGTGTACCAGCCTCATAATTAAACCGACTGTGTTTGTTTTGGAAAATGAGGAGGCAGGCAGAGATGAAGGGGGGTAATTTGAGGCAATTAGGCCCAATGTGATCCCATTACAGTGATTTTACAGAAGGAGGAGTTGGGGTGGTGAGAGTGGAGACACAAAGGGCGTCATGCCAATGGCCCTATTCATTCTAAACCAGTAGCTAACCATTGATTTTTCCATGCCCAGCTAGAGAAATGCAGTAACATTTCTCTGTTCTTTTTCAATCACTGTAGTTGTACTAGTCTGTGTTTGTATTGGTCTTTGAGACAATACAAATAATTTTTTATTCCAACGTCAAGCTCGATTGAAATTTAAAGGCAATGTTCCCGCGTTTGTCGAGACTGCATTCATGGTAAATGCTAAATATGTTGGGTCAATCGAAAAATCCCTTTACATTTTATTGCAGATCTTCCGCAAACCTCAAAGTTTGGAAATATACACTCAGTGGCCAGTTTATGAGGTACCCTTTCACAAAAATGGTTTCTTCTACAGACAATGGGTCACAATGGGTCACGTGGCCGTGGGTTGCTATATAAATCAGGCATCGAGCCATTCAGTTACTGTTCGATTGAATGTTCGAATAGGCAAAACGAATGACCTAAGCGACTTTGCGCGTGGTACGATCATCGATGCCAGGCACACCAGTTCCAGTATCTCAGAAACGGCTGGCCTCCTGGACTTTTCATACACAACAGTACCTGAGGTTTACAGAGAATGGTGCAACAAACAAAAAACATCCAGTCAGCAGCAGTCCTGTGGGTGAAAACAGCTCGTTGATGTAAGGTTGAAGTAGAATGGCAAGAATTTTTGCTGTAATGTAAATTGAGATTGGCTTTCCAATGGCTAATGAAATACTTTCTCACTTTTAAATGTTCTAATATGCCTCAAGACTTTTATTTGTCAGCTAAAGTGAGTGGTGCTATAATAGTTATCAATGACTCTAACCGATAGTGATCAATGACTCTACCCCCAAGGCCTTACTTCCATCTCTATAGTTGGATCAAGGCCAATGATTTTAGATGACAGAGATAGGAAGGCATTTTCCATTACGTTAGACCATGACTATTATATTTTGGTCATTTCAAACACAGCTGTGTTTATCACAAAACTGAAATGACAGTTGTAGACTTGCTTTATACTATTAGCATATGCGTTGACCCCAATATAACAATGAAAAGTATAGATATTGTGTATAGATATTTATTTTTAAAATAAAGAATCTTGTAAAAGCATACTGTGGATTCTGGAATTCTCTGTGTCCACAGTGACTAAGTTTCAACAAAGTTTGCAACTGATTAAAACTTTGAGCTCAGCACAGAACTCAGGCAGTTACCTCATGCCCTTGACTGCTGATGGAGACTACCTCTCAGACAGAAATACATTAAATCAGAGATGGAGCTCATCTTTGCCCAGCAAAAGATGAGCCATCGCTTTCTTGGAATATTCTTCAGTCTAGACAAAAAAGGTACTATCATTCTCAACTGCTCAATATTCTTATGATGCCTTATCTCGGTATTGTCCAATGTTTCCAATATCAAAAGAGGTATTCATAATTTTTGTTGAAATACATGAAAACACCCATGTAGAATAAGCCAAAAAGGATTGAAGATACATTACATTTTCCAAAATCAACATTTATCTAACCAATATATTTTTGATCTATCATTCTGCTTGCTGAAATGCATTTCCCGTCGATATGGATCCCACAGTGGATCGCTGCAGGCGTCCCTCTCCCTCCTCTTTCCTCTCTCCGTCAGCCTCCCACACTGATGAGAGCTGATTACTCCGTAGGTGAGCTCTTTTAACCTCGAGCTGTTTTTGATAAGAGTGACATCAGTAATGATGATTAGAATCATAAAATGTCAAATGACAGATAATGAAAGACAGTCCCAGCTATCAGAGGCACAATGCTGTTCCCTTGAAATCTTCGAATCGTTCCAAGATACACGTCATTGGCATCCTATAATCTTCTTCTCTTCATGTCCCCCTAACAAATCAAATCAAATCAAATTTTATTTGTCACATACACATGGTTAGCAGATGTTAATGCGAGTGTAGCGAAATGCTTGTGCTTCTAGTTCCGACAATGCAGTAATAACCAACAAGTAATCTAACTAACAATTCCAAAACTACTGTTTTATACACACAAGTGTAAGGGGATAAAGAATATGTACATAAAGATATATGAATGAGTGATGGTACAGAGCAGCATAGGCAAGATACAGTAGATGGTATCGAGTACAGTATATACATATGAGATGAGTATGTAAACAAGGTGGCATAGTTAAAGTGGTTAGTGATACATGTATTACATAAAGATGCAGTAGATGATATAGAGTACAGTATATACGTATACATATGAGATGAATAATGTAGGGTATGTAAATATTATATTAGGTAGCATTGTTTAAAGTGGCTAGTGATATATTTTACATCATTTCCCATCAATTCCCATTATTAAAGTAGCTGGAGTTGAGTCAGTGTGTTGGCAGCAGCCACTCAATGTTAGTGGTTGCTGTTTAACAGTCTGATGGCCTTGAGATAGAAGCTGTTTTTCAGTCTCTCGGTCCCAGCTTTGATGCACCTGTACTGACCTCGCCTTCTGGGTGGTAGCGGGGTGAACAGGCAGTGGCTCGGGTGGTTGTTGTCCTTGATGATCTTTATGGCCTTCCTGTAACATCGGGTGGTGTAGGTGTCCTGGAGGGCAGGTAGTTTGCCCCCGGTGATGCGTTGTGCAGACCTCACTACCCTCTGGAGAGCCTTACGGTTGTGGGCGGAGCAGTTGCCGTACCAGGCAGTGATACAGCTCGCCAGTATGGTTTCGATTGTGCATCTGTAGAAGTTTGTGAGTGTTTTTGGTGACAAGCCGAATTTCTTCAGCCTCCTGAGGACAGTCACTGATGATGGACTGAAAAAGAAGAGAAATGAGGTGTTAGTTGAAGCAAATGCCATAAATAGGGAATGACAGAATGGAACTGCATTTCATGGGAAAGGGAATTGAATTTGGGAATTTGTGGATTGCTCTTTAAGTACCCCCTGGAGAAAGCGTATATACCCTCTGTTAGTACTTGTACCAAGGCTTAGGAAACACTGATCTAATACTGTGTTGAGCATGCTTTAAAGGCCCAAAGCAGCCGTTTTAATCTCAATATCAAATAATTTCCGAGTTACAATTAAGTACCGTACTGTTACAAAAGAGTCATTTCTCAAGTAGGAATTTTGCTCGTACTGTCTGGGAGTGGTCTGAGTGAGGGGCCTAATTAGACGAGCCTAATGGAAGGGAGATGTAACCTAAGAAAATCTGTTATTTGTCTATGAACTCATACCACCATCCCACCAAAACAGGCAGAAATTTTAGGCGGTCTATTCAAACAGCTGTTACACTAAAATGCCATTATCATCATTTTCACAATTTCATAGTATTATTCCAACCTCAAGCTCGATTGAAATTTAAAGGCAATGTTCCTGCGTTTGTGGAGACTGCATTCACCGTAAACCCTGCATATGTCGGTTCAATCGGAAATTACCTTTACATTTTAACCCGGGCCTTCCACCAACCTCAAAGTGTGGAAATGTACACTCAGTGGCCAGTTTATTAGGTACACCTCCCCGTTCCCAAAAATAGTCGCTCCTACAGATAGTCACGTGGCTTGCTATATAAAGCAGACAGACAGACATCGAGACATTCAGTTGCTGTTCGATTGAATGTTAAAATGAGTCACCTAAGTGACTTTGCGTGTGATATGATCATCGGTGTCAGGCGTGCTGGTTCCAGTATCTCAGAGACAGCTGGCCTCCTGTGCTTTTCATGCACAACTAGACACTCTAGACACTCTTTACGAACAACTCGTCAGTCTTTGTCGCAGATGGGCTATTGCAGCAGACAACCACACCAAGTTCCACTCCTATCAGCTAAAAACAAGAAGAAGTGGCTCCAGTGGGCGCGCGATCACCAACACTGGACAATGGAGGAGTGGAAAAACATCACCTGGTCTGACGAATCCCAGTTCCTGTTGCGTCATGCTGATGGCAGAGTCAGCATTCGACGTAAGCAGCATGAATCCATGGCCCCATCCTGCCAGGTGTCAACAGTACAGGCTGGTTGCGGTGGTGTAATGTTTATGGGAATGTTATCCTGGTACACATTAGGTCCCTTGATACCAATTGAGCAACATTTCAACACGGTTCTTGATGGGTGTACCTAATAAACTGGCTACTGAGTGTATATAAAACACAGACAAATCTAGGTTTTGACTTCACTGGGCTTTGAAAGGCAAATGATAACCATGGAATGTTCTAGGTTTTTGATGGTTGCTTCTATACTTAGCCCCATAGTCTCCATACATACTTCAAGGCACTGGAGGCCTTCAGAAGAACGAGCTTTATCTGCGTAGGAGGAGACACGCAGAGGAGTTTGGCTTCTCGTGTTAAGACATGTCACATATCCTCCCCCTGCTGCCCTTGTGTGTCGCTACGGATAAGGACGTGCGAGAGGAATGAATGCTGATGTGCAGCTGACGGCTAGATGGTAGTCCCAGTTCTGATATACAGATTGCAATGTGCTGCATTTTGGAGGATCCTTTTGAATGTATCCTTTTGAAATTATCTCATTTTGCATTTTTTTTTTTCAGTCGTTCTTCATCATAAATTAGGTACTTAATGTGTTGCATTGTCAGTGTCACAGGTGTACCTTATTTACGTGTTTAATTTAACGAGTGATCTCATTGGCTGATTTAAAATATAATGTGATTTTGAATTGGGCATTTAAACTTTGAAAACCATGCCTTACAGAGCAAATGTTGAAAAGGGTACTTTGTGTTCTGCCTCTGCTTCCCGCTCAATCCCAAACCTGGAACCTGTCACTTATCTACCTTGTGACATCTGCATGAAGATACAGAATCATACATCCAAATGGAGATCAGAGTAACAGAGTACTAATCACAATTCCAATTCAGCTCTAATGAATTTGCAGCAATTCTGTCTCCATCTGTTTAGCAGGTCATTGCCATTCACTGATTCAAAAACACATTTTTCATCCATACGAAAGGCCATGCAGTCTCACAATTTAAGTTCATTAAATTTACTTAGTGAGAACTAATTGTGCATTATATTAACAAAAGGTATCTACACAGATAGATGTAAACATTCCAAAGGTTACAGTTAAATTTCTTACGTGTGTAAATATTAGTGTATGCTTTACTGTGTCATTTGTGTCAATGTCCATCATTTAAATAAATAAAGAATTATGTCACCTTTATTTAACCAAGTTAACTAGTTGAGAACAAGTTCTCATTTACAACTGTGACCTTGCCAAGATAAAGCAAAGCAGTGTGACAGAAACAACAACAGAGTTACATGGAATAAACAAGCGTACAGTCAATAACACAATAGAAAAAAAAGAAGGTCTATATACAGTGTGTGCAAATTGCATGAGGAGGTAAGGCAATAAATAGGCCATAGTAGCAACGTATTTACCATTTAGCAGATTAACACTGGAGTGATAGATGAGCAGATGATGGTGTGTAAGTAGTGATATTGGTGTGCAAAAGAGCAGCAAAGTAAATAAAAACAATATGGGGATGAGGTAGGTAGATTGGGTGGGCTATTTACAGATGGACTATGTACAGCTGCAGCGATCGGTTAGCTGCTCAGATAGCTGATGTTTAAAGTTAGTGAGGGAAATGTAAGTCTCCAACTTCAGAGATTTTTTCAATTCGTTCCAGTCACTGGCAGCAGAGAACTGGAAGGAAAGACGGCCAAAGTAGGTGTTGGCTTTCGGAATGACCCGTGAGATATACCTGCTGGAGCGCGTGCTACAGGTGGGTGTTGTTATCGTGACCAGTGAGCTGAGATAAGGTGGAGCTTTACCTAGCATAGACTTGTAGATGACCTGGAGCCAGTGGGTCTGGTGACGAATATGTAGCGAGGGCCAGCCGACTAGTGCATACAGGTTGCAGTGGTGGGTGGTTTAAGGTGCTTTGGTAACAAAACGGATGGCACTGTGATAGACTGCAGACAATTTGCTGAGTAGAGTATTGGAAGCTATTTTGTAGATGACATCGCTGAAGTCGAGTTTTACTTGGGTAAGTTTGGTGGCGTGAGTGAAGGAGGCTTTGTTGCGAAATACAAAGCCGATTTTAGATTTGATTTTGGATTGGAGATATTTGATTTGAGTCTGGAAGTAGAGTTTACGGTCTAGCCAGACACCTAGGTATTTGTAGTTGTCCCCATATTCTAAGTCAGAACCGTCCAGAGTAGTGATGCTAGTCGGGTGGGTGGGTGCGGGCAGCGAACGGTTGAAAAGCATGCATTTGGTTTTGCTAGCGTTTAAGAGCAGTTGGAGGCCACGGAAGGAGTATTTTATGGCATTGAAGCTCGTTTGGAGGTTAGTGAACAGTGTCCAAAGATGGGTCAGATGTATACAGAATGGTGTCGTCTGCGTAGAGGTGGATCAGGGAATCACCCACAGCAAGAGTGACATCGTTGATATATACAGAGAAAAGAGTCGGCCCGAGAATTTAACCCTGTGGTACCCCCATAGAGACTGCCAGAGGTCCGGACAACAGGCCCTACGATTGTACACACTGAACGCTATCTGCGAAGTAGTTGATGAACCAGGCGAGGCAGTCATTTGAGAAACCAAGGCTATTGAGTCTGCCAATAAGAATACGGTGATTGACTGAGTCGAAAGCCTTGACCAGGTCGATGAAGACGGTTGCACAGTACTGTCTTTTATCGATGGCGGTTATGATATCGTTTAGTACCTTGAGCGTGGCTGAGGTGCACCCGTGACCAGCTCGGAAACCGGATTGCACAGCGGAGAAGGTACGGTGGGATTCGAAATGGTCAGTGTGGCGCTGACTTGTATTGTGTCTAAACGGAGATGCAGGTGTCAGACCTTTCCCACTGAGCAGAGACATCAATTCAACATTTATTCCATGTTGGTTCAACGTAATTTCATTGAAACGACGTGGAAACAACGTTGGTTCAACCAGTGTGTGCCCAGTGGGTTGTTTGGCTCGGTCTCTCTCCCTCTCTCTCTCTCTCTCTCTCTCTCTCTCTCTTTAGCCTCCTCGCATCGATCGCACACGTCATCTCTCCCACAGTCTTTCTTTGTCTCTAACTCTTGACATGAGAAGAAAATAGTTTATCAAGGAGAAAGTCAACCTGAGATACTTGTGCGTCCTCAAAGCCATCAAAGGCAATTTCCCCGACCATGCACCTTTGTTCTTTCATCTCACTTCATTCATTTTTTAAATAAAGAGATTCGTGACTGGATTAGGGCGGCATTTAAGATTGCCACCCGGCTCCACACTGGCGTGGAGTGTGTCTTCCTCGTGTTCCCTGTTTCTCCATGAATATGTAACAGCCTCATCTTTATCCTCCTCCTCCCGCACCATTACAGAAAATCCAATTATGTCAATTTCACCTACTGTGAAGATGGGAATAATCCCAACGATAATCACCTCACACAAAGGAGTGGGTTGATCACCACCAGTAGAGAAGAGCGCTTTTGAAATGCTAAAGTCATGATTTTTTTCCCCTTTAGATCTCAGTCATTGTATCTGAGTTTATGTTACAGCTGTTGTGCAGACCTACATAGGTTAAACATATGAGAACATATGTGTTTCAAAATAAGAATTATTTTGAGGCATTTGCAAATACAACTTGTCAACACCATTACTTGACAGTTCAAGCATTTGCAAATACCAGAAGTGCTTGATTTTTTTCTTCTGTTGAAGTAACATTCCTCAAAAGTAGCAATCAGGTCTGATATTCTTACATGTATACCGTGTTAGTCACATGTTACTGACTAAGTTCTAAAATAGTTCTAAAATAGTTTTCCAATCTGTCTGTCTGTCAATAGCACGTGCATGTAGTAATATCGTGTTGTCAGGACAAAGATGAAATTAAATGAGAAGTTGCTGTGTACAATCTTGAATATTAAACTTGGGGAATATACGAAGATGATGCCTCCTCTTATATCGGTCCAAAACCAATATTACCTACAAGTGCCTTCAGAAAGTATTAACGGCCTGAATTTAAAATGGATTAAATTTAGATGTTGTGTTACTGATCTACACACAATATCTTTATAATTTCAAAGTGGAATTATGTTTTCAGATATTTTTAATCAAATTAATAAAAAATGAAAAGCTGAAATGTCTTGTCAATAAGTTTTCAACCCCTTTGTTATGTCAAGCCTAAATAAGTTCAGGAGTAAAAATGTGCTTAACAAGTCACATAATAAGTTGCATGGACTCTGTGTGCATTGATAGTGTTTAACATTATTTTTTAATGACTACCTCACCTATGTACCCCACACATACAGATAATTGTAAGGCCTCTCAGTCGAGCAGTGAATATCAAACACAAATTCAACCACAAAGACCGGTGAGGTTTTCCAATGCCTCGCAAAGAAGGGCACCAATTGGTAGACGGTAAAAGAAAAAGCAGACATTGAATATCCCTTGGAGTATGTTGAAGTTAATTACATTTTGGATGGTATATCATCAATACACCCAGTCACTAAAGATACAGGCATAGTTTCAGGATAAAATAGAATTGGAATGGAGCTAAGTACAGGCAGAATCCTAAAGGAAAATCTGGTTCAGTCTGCTTTCCACCAGACACTGGGAGATTAATTCACCTTTAAGCAGGACAATAAGGCCAAATATACATTTGAGATGCTTACCAAGAAGAGAGTGAATGTTCCCGAGTGGCCGAGTTACAGTTTTGACTTAAATCTGCTTGAGAATCTATAGCAAGTCTTTCAAATTGCTGTGTAGCCATGATCAACAAACAGTTTTTATAGAGCTTGAAAAATTTTGCAAAGAATAATGGGGAAATGTTGCACAATCCAGGTGTGGAAAGCTCTTAGAGACCCAGGAAAACTTGCAGCTGGAATCGCTGCCAAAGGTGATTTTAACATGTATTGACTCAGGGGGTTGAATACTTATCTGATCAAAATATATGAGTGTTTTATTTTGACATTACAGAGTATATTGTGTAGAGTGTGGACAAAAATATGACAAATGTAACACAGCCAAATGTGTAAAAAGTTCAGGGGTGTGAATAGTTTCTGAAAGCACTGTATGCTACATTATTGTATGTTAGACATTTCTTCCATGCCCTTCTCAAACTGAAAATGAGAGTGCATACATGAACACTGTGAAAAATGTTATTCTGTGTGCATCAGAGGATGGATAGGAACAAACGATGGTAAACCAACGGCAGTGGAGGTTCACAGAAAGTTTGTGCATGTAATTCCTTTGCATGACATTTGCAGACAGCCATGAGAATGTGGGACAGAGACGCAGTGTGTTTGTGGAAGGTCAAGGGGAACTATAACAGGGAGAATGAACAGACTCTTCTAACTCGGTATAGTGAAATGGTCTGCAGGGTGGCAGCATGCACTCTTCATTTCCAGGCCCAAGGGCCTCTTCAGGAGATGAACTCATTATCATTCACAGTCAGAGACCAGCCCTGTCACACCTTGTCTCCTTGAGTAGCACTTTGTCTCGATGCAAGTGTAGATGGTGGACACACACACACACACACACACACACACACACACACACACACACACACACACACACACACACACACACACACACACACACACACACACACACACACACACACACACACACACACACACACACACACACACACACACACACACACACACACACACACACACACACACACACACACACACACACACACACACACACACACACACACACACACCTGAAGTAAGTGTAGTAGACATTCACATCACCTGACACATTCCAGATTTAGGCATGCATTTCAGATCATTCTTAACACTTAACAGGTGACCTTAATTGACTTCCACAGTAAATAAAAAGGTGACCAAAATATGAAATGACGTACAATTTGCCATCATTTTTCGGGGTGTTTTCACCTCTTGGTCTTTTGCTTTTGTTGTCGTTACAATGGGTTTTGACAATAAGTCATAGGCTATATGCTACATAACATCAACCAGTTCCCGAGCCTGTCATTGTGTAACCTGTCAAATACATCCCCGTAGCAAGCTAATCCTCTGCTAACACAGATAACAAAGTTCCAATTAAGCATGTCCTCACAAGTCTAAGCTATAGAAAAAAATTAATTAATATTGAGCCAATAAACTGAGCTATGCTAATTGAATTTGCAAACAGTGATTAATTAAAAGAAAAGTATGTCTTTAACGGCTTACATTTTAAAGGACCCTGTGTGGTTTTCTACTTAATAAGGGCATGCGAGGATAATTAACTAAAGATTATGACAAGTATACGGACAAGTATGCCTTGTCAGAAATCACATCAGAATAGGGGAAGGGATTTGAACTGTAAATGGGTTTTGTCAGGTGCATAATTGTTCATTTGAGACACACTGGGGTCTGTCAACATTTGCATGAGAACAGACTTTCTGTTGCTATATAGTCATAAAATGACAGAAGAGTAGTCCCTTTTACTCAATACATTACAAACAAACCATGCACCAGTTGAACACAAAAATCCTGGACATTTGTCAAAAGGAACCATAATATTGCAGCATATAAGTAACATCATGAGGGGTTCACTAGAGAGAACAGAGATCCTACAGACGACCGTTCATTCTAATGACAGAGACATAACCACAAAAAGGCCCGCCGAAATGATCAAAACAACCTCCTAAACTCTAAATTCATTTTGTTATCACACTGGTTTATGGCAATACTCCAACAACTAACCTATCTACTAGCTTTGGATAAATGGGTGTGCTTAACGATGCGGACCACTTGGTGTTATGTTTTTTTGTCCTCAAGGTCATTTCTAATGAAATGAATGACGTCTTTTTCTTGCTTGTTGATGTCTATCGCGGCTGGAGTTAGGTAAAGGTCTGCCTTTGTGTGTGTTGTATAAAGATTTAAACAACACAATTATCAACAAACACTGTGTAGCCTCAAAACATCCATAAGGCTATTATTTTATTTAGTGTATATCATGGATGATCAGTCCTTGCAGAGTGGTTGACTGTGGTTGCATTTACCAGAACAGAGGATGGGTCCTCACTCTGCTATTGTTGGAACTGTAGATTTCCCCTTGAAAGACTGCTGTTAACTCATGCCATTCTTGAATATCTCACACTGGCTTCTGCAATTTGGGATACAGCCCATGTGGTAGAAATTGAGTAATGAAACACAAATGTTCAGGTTTTACTATGTCATCCCTACTGCTCTGGAATCTCCAAATCTCACTGCTCCTTTTCATTAAACGCAATGGAATCATTTCAGTCGCCAATGATTGCTTTGTGGGGGGGGTTTTCTTTTGAGCAGCATGCTGAATTTGTTCTTAGCCAATAGCAGGATGTGAACGTTACCTTGCAAAACCTCCCCTCGTTCAGCTGGTTATTGTGCGGTGAAAACGCATATGAATACATTAGCTACCGAGCTACCTGTAACTACCCTACAGCATTTTAAGGTATTTTCTAAAGAGGATCAGTTGTCATTCGGTCTGGTCTTCAGTGCTATTGCTCTTTGAATACAGGACTCATGGTTAGCCTACGGAGAATTCCAGCTCTGTGCAATATGGCTATTTTTGCCTCTGACATGTGTAGCTAGCTAGGGTATATGTGGAGAAGTTATTACTCATCAATTCAAGCACACCAACTTTGATCCTCTTGTGCAGATAGAAGTGACTGCAATGGAGTTTGAGGAGGTCACAGGGTGTTACATTTTAAAATATAAAAGCACAAAGGCTTGATTTGCATTTCTCTGTCTTACTCTTTTTAATCATCCTTATACACCTATTGTATTTTATTACACTGTCTTCCTCTCCAATTTTCCTGACTTCTTTGTAGTTGTTTGGTAGGTACTGTAGGTGAGAAAGCTAGCTAACTATAGGGTACCAGTAGCCAAGAACTAGCTACAATTGTAATTTATATTAGCTACCAATACCAAGTTCTCATATGCAAGCAAGCTATATACCTAGCCACAAACTCGCTATATATGCTTTCCAGCTACATATTCACCATCTTAGCTGACATCAATATTTCACAGGAGATAAGTGAGGACCCTAGCTTTCTGAGTTAATTGTTTTGTTTCTTTTCGTGAGAGAGGTCATATTCCTCCCCAGTTCTGCAGCTCTGGGCATGACACTGGAGCATGGAGTGCTTTCTTATTTCCGTCTGTTTGACATATTTGAGCAGATGGCTGGGTAATTATTCAGGTAGTGGGTGAGACACTCAGACACGACGACCCTGGAGGGCCAGTGGTCTAAACAACAGTGACGACAACAGACCGAGCACGACCACATGAAGGTACCATAGAAGACGAAAGGTCTGTCTGGATGTGGTCTAACCTATTGACGATATTGGGTCCCTAAGGTATTGACATCAATGGGGCCCGAAGGAGCAGTCCTGATAGGATCCAAGAGGTTTCACCTCTACATCCTTGTCATGGCAAGTTATTCTCACCCCGTCACCCCCACCTACACACACAAACACACACCAGGTGTCTGAATTTGCCCCACTGCCCTGGAGGTACACTGATAGATGTTGACAGGTCGAAACAAACACCTGACACTCAGATATCCTTATGTGTAACGCGTTGCTACCAGGACCAAAGCCTCCCTCCAGCACCCATGTGAAGTTAAGGGACTAGTTACACTGTAGTTACTAATATAGCGTATGCAACTTGGAACACGTCTTTCAAGTAAATGTAAATTCAGTAGTAGTAGTATTACCCTGTAGTAGGTGAACCTGCGCTAGTACCAACATACAGTTGAAGTTGGAAGTATACATACACTTAGGTTGGAGTCATTAAAACTCATTTTTCAACCACTCCACAAATTTCTTGTTAACAAACTATAGTTTTGGCAAGTCAGTTGGAACATCTACTTTGTGCATGACACAAGTCACTTTTCCAACAATTGTTTACAGACAGATTATTTCACTTATAATTCACTGTATCACAATTCCAGTGGGCCAGAAGTTTACATGCACTAATTTGACTGTGCCTTTAAACAGCTTGGAAAATTCCCGAAAGTGATGTCATGGCTTTAGAAGCTTCTGATAGGCTAATTGACATCATTTGAGTCAATTGGAGGTGTAACTGTGGATGTATTTCAAGGCCTACCTTCAAACTCAGTGCCTCTCTGCTTGACATCTGTAACGGCTGTTGGTGAAAGAAGGTGAGGACCAAGGTGCAGCGTTTGTTTGTTTGTTTATTGACACTGAACACAAAAATAACAAAAGGAATAACCGAAACAGTCCTGAAAGGTGAAAAACACTAAACAGAAATCAACTACCCACAAAACCCATGTGGGAAAAAGCTACCTAAGTATGGTTCTCAATCAGAGACAACGATAGACACCTGCCACCTGCCTGAGAACCACACCGGTCAAACAACAAAGAAATACAAAACATAGAAAATTAACATAGAATTCCCACCCTAGTCACACCCTGGCCTAACCAAAATAGAGAATAAAAGCCTCTCTATGGCCAGGGCGTGACAGTACCCCCCCCCCCAAAGGTGAGGACTACGGCCTGACTCTCAAGGGGAGGGTCCGGGTGGGCCTTCTTTACGGTGGCGGATCTGGTGAGGGACGGAGACCCCACCTCCGGCATGGCTCACTTAGATGGCGCCTCTGGAGCGAGGACCCTCGCCGCCGGCCCCGGACAGGAGGGCGACTCTGGCAGCCCCGGACAGGCGACAGGCACAGGACTCACCAGGCTGGGAAGACACACAGGATACCTGGTTCTGGGAACAGGCACAGGACTCACCAGGCTGGGGAGACACACAGGAGACCTGGTTCTGGGAACAGGCACAGGACTCACCAGGCTGGGGAGACACACAGGAGACCTGGTTCTGGGAACAGGGACAGGACTCACCAGGCTGGGGAGACACACAGGAGACCTGGTTCTGGGAACAGGGACCTAGGGGAACTGGCTGGGGAGACATACAGGAGACCTAGTTCTGGGAACAGGGACAGGACTCACCAGGCTGGGGAGACACACAGGATACCTGGTTCTGGGAACAGGCACAGGACTCACCAGGCTGGGGAGACACACAGGATACCTGGTTCTGGGAACAGGGACAGGACTCACCAGGCTGGTTCTGGGAACAGGGACAGGACTCACCAGGCTGGGGAGACACACAGGAGACCTGGTTCTGGGAACAGGGACAGGACTCACCAGGCTGGGGAGACACACAGGAGACCTGGTTCTGGGAACAGGCACAGGACTCACCAGGCTGGGGAGACATACAGGAGACCTGGTTCTGGGAACAGGGACAGGACTCACCAGGCTGGGGAGACACACAGGAGACCTGGTTCTGGGAACAGGGACAGGACTCACCAGGCTGGGGAGACATACAGGTGGCCTCCTCCTTGGCCGAGGCACTGCACACACTGGGCCGTGGAGGCGCACTGGCGGTCTCGAGCACAGAGCTGGCCCCACCCGTTCTGGCTGGATGCCAGCTTCCACCCGACAAATGCAGGACGCTGGCACCGAGCACACCGGCCTGTGAAGTGCATGTAAACTTCTGACCCACTGGGAATGTGATGAAAGAAATGAAAGCTGAAATAAATCATTCTCTCTTCTATTATTCTGACATTTCACATTGTTAAAATAAAGTGGTGATCCTAACTGACTTAAGACAGGGAATTTTTACTCGGATAAAATGTCAGGAATTGTGAAAAACTGAGTTTAAATGTATTTGGCTAAGATGTATGTAAACTTCCGACTTCAACTGTATATATGTACCTATTTGGTTTACTAAGCTAACTAGCTTTGGTTAAAAATCATGATGTCAGGATGGCTGGGATAGACCAATCAGCACACCCACTGGGAAAATATACATTTACGGCCCAGTGCTGTGACCCTGCGTAATGAACACGGCCAGAAATTGGAAATGAAATGACTACCATTGAATAACTGTTTCTCATTTTTGTTTGCTCTACTACGCAACATTTCGAACATAATGTGTCCTTACATCTGAGGTAACCAGTTACAGAACATTCATGTTTTTAGGGACAGGAAAATAGGTTCTTCTGTTTGTTATGCTGTCAATCAGCTGCTAACTGCTAACTGTCCATTCAACCTTGGGTGGAAACGACACACTTTATTCTTCTGTACGGTAGGTCGAGCAATTTGAACAAGCAATCATTTTTCTTTGCGTATACGGTAATTTTCAGTCAATGTGGTCCTGTTTATACAATAAAAAAATTATAGATGGGAAGGGTTGCACTTTTGGGATTATCCCATTGGCTCCATTGTGCCAGCCTGGGCTCAATCAAGTGCATCTAGAGGATTTGAAGAAAAACAAATACTATTTGTATGGGCGCCTTACATAGACAGCAGTCCATAAATAGGCAACCTGCAAGAAGCAAAAAAATAAACAATATACTTGTTTTGTTAACTTTAAAAAAAAAAAATAGCACAATCAAATCATTGTTATGCAGTTACATGTGGCTAGCCAAAATAAAACAACACAATTCATTTCACATTTGCTGTAAAATTAATGAAGTTCAGGTTGTCAACACAATGTGTTGCAGTACTGAAAGTAAATTCATCATCCATTTCGTCAACTTTCACAGACAGAATGGCAGAATATCAGCTTCATCAGTTGCTCTGTTCAGAGACTTTTTCATAATTGGACCAGAGTCAGTTATTTAGATAGGCCTATACGTAGGAGGGAAACATCTGTTGGCTATGTTCCTATTAAATCAACCTGCAGAGACAAGACACGCACGCACGCACGCACGCATGCACGCCCACTCCATTGTGCCACGCACGCACTAGAGGATTTGAAGAAAAACACTATTTGTATGGGCACACACACACACACACACACACACACACCACACACACACACACTACAACACACACACACACACACACACACACACACACACACACACACACACACACACACACACACACACACACACACACACACACACACACACACACACACTCATTCATTCCCTTACTCCCCCATCTATAATAATACAACAACAAAAAACATTTAGAGAGGTAATCCTCAAAGCGACTGTCATAGATAAATACATCGGAATACAAATTAAACACCATAACTATTGATAAGGGGTCTGCGTAGTAGTCTACCATTGCTTTGACAGCTGGTGAAATGAAAGATACACTTGGCTTAATGAAATGATCTATACAAGGGATATAGGTGTTGGCTGGCGATGCTTGTTGAGAGGAACCAGCTGTGTATAATACACTGAACATGTTTCTTGTACCGCACACTGAAACGACTACTGATGTCCGCAAGCTGCAGTTGAAAGCAGTGTGAGGTCTAAACACAGAGCTTCATGTGCTATAATTCACACTTGGGCAATAGCTTTGACAAGTAAATCTGTCACATTAATCAATAACAGCAACAATCCCTGAAGGGTGCTGACTTGTGAGAATAGATCCACTTGCTGCTTGTTTGTCGCTGCCAGCTAGGGGATAGAGAGAGGCATGTAAAAAAAAAAAAACATTTGCATAGATCTATTGCCTCAAGCACTGCTAAACAACACAGTGAGTTAGTTGCCAGGCAACATGAAGACATTTTGTCATGGATTATTCCATGGTGTCTGTCTGGTCTGCTCAGTGGGCTATGGTGGGTCGGGTGCTATTGTGGTAGTACGGTTCAGTCTCTGTCTCTCCCTTCGCTCCCGCTCCTTGTTTACTGAAAAGTCATGTTTAATTCATCTCTTGACAGACTTGGTCTTCACGATGGTAATGGCCTTGTTTGTGTTGGGCCAAGCTGGTGCGTGAGTTGCAACAGAGGTCACAACTGCTTTGGTAAAGGGTGTTTTGACACATTCAGTCAGCCACAAATGCAACGTAGCGATAGCGATTTCAGATCAGATCACAAACCAGACAAAAGAGCTCTCTTCGGTAGACTGTTTCATCGGCTAATAAAGCAGAACTTGACACTCCACTTAATGTCTCTTTAATATTAATTTTGTTCCACCCGCCTTTTGTCAGATTGAAATGTTAGGCTAACGATTTTTAAAAACTATATTTTAATCAGAAATTGACTATTGAAAATGCATGGCTGGGGTGCAGTGGTGTAAAAATACTTCAAAGTACTACTTATGTAGTGTTTTTGGGCATCTGTACATTACTTAACCATTTATATTTTTGACAATTTTTACTTTTTCTCCACTATATCCCTAAAGAAAATAAGGTATTTTTTACTCCAAACATTCTCCCTGACACCTAAAAGTACTCGTTACATTTTGAACGCTTAACAGGACAGGAAAATGGTCCAATTCATGCATTTATCAAGAGATCATCCCTGGTCATCCCTACAGCCTCTTATCTGGCGGACTCACTCAACACAAATGCTTTGTTTCTAAATTATGTCTGAGTGCCCTCTGGCTATCTGTAAAAAAATATATATATATATATATATATATATTGCCGTCTAGTTTGCTTAATATCAGGATTTTTTAAATTATTTGTACCTTTACTTTCAATACTTAAGTATATTATACTATAAGTATATTTTAGAAATTGCATTCACTTTTAATTCTTATGTATTTTTAAAACCAAATATCTTTAGACTTTGATTCAAATAGTATTTTACTGGGTGACTTTTACTTGAGTCATTATCTACTAAGGTATCTTTACTTTTACTAAAGTATGACAATTGGGTACTTTTTCCCATTGCTGGGGGGGGGGTGGGGTCACTCCAATCTGACCAGCCATAACTCCAGGGGCAGGATTTCAATCTTGAATCAGCAGAAAATAATTGCCACTTAAACAACAACTGGACTGGAGGTCAAGTGAACAATGGGAAACCATTCATTTAACTATTTCAATAGCATGCTGTGCACAGAAGTACAACCATTAAATTGAATTGTCTTGCTTGGCTTCTCATATTACATCCCTGCATGTACATTACATGTGGATCAAAGTGGAAGTCCTCTGAGGCTTGCGTACATTTAAGGCCCAATTCTGACGTAACCATTTTCCCTGACGATCGATTGGCTCACTTTATAATCTTTGCATTCACGGCATGTAATCTTGACTATTTGACATTTGTGTGCATATTCATAGCAAAATGAAATGTGCCATATCAGATCGGTTGGGTAGTACTTTGCAGTGATCTATTTAACCGTAGAAAAATAGTTTTTATTTTTCAGAAAATCAAAAAGGTATTTTACCACTTATTCTGCAAAGAAAATATGAGGTTTATAGCAAATTGATCGGTTAAATGCCTGGAGATCTTTTGACATGTTTTTCTCGAACAAGCACAATATCTCATGGCAATAGCAGTATTCAGTGCAATATCCATCCTTGTATGTTGCCCCACCCAATGGTAACACAGGAGTAATACATTCATGAGGCTGTCATTACATTGGGATAGGTACCCATCCTCTCTTACCATGCACTACATAGGGGCAACTGTGAATTTTACAGTAATTTATCGGCAGCTGGTTCGAATCACAGGGCTGACAAGACAAATCTGTCAGAAGTGAGCCGGATGGTTACCGGTGTTACTGTCTGGCTTAGATCCTGGGTCTCCCCTTGCACCACAAGCCTATATGTTAGCCTGCTGCTCAGGCAAAGTAACTGAATTGTGGCTTTGTGCAGGGCACTTAATCCATCTGCAGCACTACATTCTGTGTAGAACCTGGTATGTTGTCGCCACCCATTGGTAACATATGAGAAATACATTTATAAGGGCTGTCATTAAATTGGAATAGGTATCCAACCAAAGATGGTGGATAAATGAAGATGTCTTACTCAGGCAGTTTACCATTGGAAATAATGATAAAGATTCCTTTCTGTGTAAGTGGGCGTTCCCTCTCTCATGTGAGCACTGGTCTATTTATTTTGACCTCTCCGCTCTCTCCACCTGCCCCGCCACTACAAGAAAAAAATTGCCAGTAAGTTCTTTCGCTTCTGGGGCACCCGATCCGTTGGGTGGGGGCAATAAGTAGACCAGACTGGCCTTGCACGGCCATCTCGGTATCCAACTATCCATCCTCTCTAACCATGACAACAGGACAAACTCAGGAGATAATATTCAGTCAGTTTTGAACATGCTTCAGTACAATAGTATGTCTGTGTTGGAAGGGGAAGGCCTTTGTGTTATTATATTTGTGTTAATACATATTTTTTATCAACAATACATAGAGGTTTGGGGTTTTGGGTATTTAAAACAGCTCTCTATGGTCAGACGTGACAGTACCCCCCCCCCAAAGATGCGGACTCCGACCGCAAAACCTGACTCAATAGGGGAGGGTCCGGTTGGGCATCTACCCCCGGGGGGTGGCTCCGGTGCGGGGCGAAGTACCCACTCCGCTCGCAGATATGACGTCTTCCTCCATGGCGGCTCTGGTGCGGGGATTGTCGCAGGAGGAACCGGACCGTGTATCGTCGCCGGAGGAACCGGACTGTAAATCGTCGCAGGAGGCTCCGGACTGAGAACCCCTGCTGAAGGCTCCGGACCGCAGACCGTCTCAGGAGGTTCTGGACCACAGTCCGTCTCAGGAGGTTCCGGACCGTGGACCACAGTCCGAAGCTCTGGACAGGAAGTTCTGGACGGGAACTGTGCCGGAAGCTCTGGACCTGTCGCCAGAATCTCTGGACTGGGAACTGTCCCCGGAAGCTCTGGACTGGGAACTGTCGCCGGAAGCTCTGGACTGTGGAGGCACACTGAAGGCCTGATGCGTGGGACCGGTACAGGTGGCACCGGGCTGATGACACGCACCTCAGGGTGAGTGCGGGGAGGAGGCACAGGACGTACTGGACTGTGGAGGCGCACTGGACGCCTGATGCGTGGGACCGGTACAGGTGGCACCGGGCTGGTGACACGCACCTCAGGGCGAGGAGCAGGAACAGGACACACCTGACTGGGAAAGCACACTTGAGGGAGAGTGCGAGGAGTTGGCATAGGACGCACTGGGTTGTGAAGATGCACTGGAGACTTGGTGTGTATAGCCGGCATCAATTGTTCCGGAACTTTAACACACATCTCTCATGACGAGTACCTGACTCAGGTGGCACCAAACTGACAACACGTTCCTTTATTCCAAATCCATGCATCCTCCACTAACTCAACAACTCTCCCATTTCTCTTTCCTCCAAATTCCCCTTCTCCCAGACTAGCTCTGGTTCACTCCTCGGCTCTGCCGACTGCTCCATGTGCCCCCCCAAAAATGTCTTTGGGTTTCTGTGGCCTACCTCCCCGACTCCGTCGCTGTCCCTCCTTCGCTGCTTCCGCCTGCCTCCATGGCAGGCTCTTCTCTCCTGCCATTATGTCGTCCCAAGTCCAGGATGTTCTCTCCCTAATCTCCTCCACAGACAAGGATGCCATTACCTCCCGGACACGCTGCTTGGTCCGTTGTTGGTGGGATCTTCTGTCACGATCGTTATAAGGAATGGACCAAGGTGCAGCGTGGTAGGCGTACATTATCCTTTAATAAATGAACACCGAACAAAAACAACAAACTACCAAACGAAACGTGACGCTACTGGTGTGCACACAGGCAACTAACTGTAGACAAGATCCCGCAAACACAATGGGGAAAATGGCTACCTAAAGATGATAAACAACGATAAACAGCTGTCTCTGATTGGGAACCATACCAGGCCAACATAAACCATTAATCACCTAGATGACCCACCCTAGTCACTATCACGCCCCGACCAACATAGAGAATAAACAGCTCTCTATGGTCAGGTGTGACAGTAACCCCCCCTCAAAACCTGACTCAATTGGGAAGGGTCTGGGTGGGCATCTACCGTCGGGGGGCGGCTCCGGTGGTCAGGGCGTGGCATGTTCCAAAAACATGTTTTCATATGATTTCGTCTGGAGTGCTTCAATGTCTCAGCAGTGACATCAGATACTTATTTGTTACCAAGAACATATATCCACACACTCTTGAAAATAAAAGTATGGTTACAGTACAATGTTGTTCCCTGGTGTACAAAAAGGTCAAAGGTACACATAAGGTACCTTCAGAGGTACAAATAGGAATTCACACAGTACTGGTCGGTGCCTTTTAGAGTACATGTGCAGCTAATCTATACTTAACAAAAATAGAAATGCAACATGGGACAATTTCTAAGATTTTACCGAGTTACAGTTCATATAAGGAAATCAGTCAATTGAAAAAAAAATGAATTTGTCCCTAATCTATGGATTTCACATGACTGGGCATGGGAGCACCCATGGATGGGAGCAACCAATAGGCCCACCCACTTGGCAGCCAGGCCCACCCACTGGGGAGCCAGGACCAGCCAATCAGAATGAGTTTTTTCCCACAAAATGGCTTTATTACAGACAGAAATATGAGATTTTTTTTCAGCTCATGAAACACGGGACCAACACTTTACATGTTGGGTTTATATTTTTCTACACAACATATTCAGTATAAGGTACAATTATTACAGCACTGAAAAGTAGGTGGGAACAATGTGCTGGCTCGGACTCATTAGCATATTTGGGGGCGTAGTGTACAATATGTTGTTTTTGTGGCAACCATCATTGGAAATGTTGTATGTGTTTAAGTGGTTAATCATCATGTTAATAAAAGTTGTTAAACACCCCTTCTGACGCGGTTAATTCTGAAATCTTTATAAGAACCTATGACACTCAGGAGCTGTATTGTTAAGAGAGTAGTGTGCAGTTTAATGTCTACTGGTTTACAGAAAGCTGACGTGAAGTTAATGATTAGTTGTTTGTCTGATGTGCAGTAGGGAAGGGGGTAGTACAATGACATGGTGACTAGGTACTGTATTAATTAAATATTATACAGTTATTTGGTATCACATGCAGTCATGTCAGGCTGGAGAACTGACAGCCCACAAGCACAGAATTATAAACAGAACACAATAGACCATATTAACTGGAAAGCCATTCCCACTCTTGGGAGACCAAAAAGAGCTAGTTAAAAACCATGCCTGCAATATTCTGATAGGCTGCCAATTAGCAAGTAAGGTTGCTTGTTGTCAACAGAAGAGTCAGAGAAGGCACAATAGTTTACTGGTATGTTACTGTGAATTTTACAATAATTTACTGACATATGGTTTCCAGATAGGAAAAGTCCAATTCCAGTAGTGAAACAGTCAATACCTTTTTTACAGTGGCGCTCATCAATGCCACATGCTCTAACAGAATTTGTAAAATAGACCATGTCAAAAGAGACACTCAACTTCCAACAACATAACTATCAGACAGTTAAAATGCTACAACACTGCCACTGACGGTAGACACAAATATATTTGACCACGTCCCCAAATATGCTAATGACCCCAACAGTACATTGCACCCACCTATCAAAGCGGGGGACTGTTAAAATTTAAATAATGTAATTTATGCATTTTAAAGTAAAATATTCTGAATGACATTTGACACCTGGATTTTCACATGTACTCAAATGTTGTCACATGTTCACATGTAGAAATTTTGCATCCCCATGTTGCCACATTTATTTCACATGAGATCCTATTACATCATATTTCACATTATCACATTAGTTGATATAAAAAAGTAATCTTTATTTAACTATGTAAGTCAGTTATGAACAAATTCTTATTTACAATGACAGGAAACAGTGGGATAACTGCCTTGTTCAGGGGCAGAACAAGATATTTTTACCTTGTCAGGTCTGGGATTCGATCCAGCAACCTTTCAATCACTGGCACACCACTCTAACCACTAGGCTACCTGCTACCCCCATAAAATCATATTAAATTCACATGTTTTTTTCCATGAGGGTTTTCCCTGAATTCATATTGTGGTATGGATTGGAATAATTTCAGTATATGTGGACAGTATCATCACCATAGTGGAATTAATGTTTCAATGTGAAACATTTTATTCCACTCTGGAAAATCCTATTCACCTCTCTGAAGAATCAGTAGTGCTCCACCGTGTAATACCTTCCCACATGTTATTACAGAAACTCCTTCACCCAGCCCTCCCCTTGGTGCTTGATCAACCAATCGGATCATAGTTTTTGCTTTAACAGCCAACCACAAGCCTACCTTGCCTTCTCTTCCTGTTGTTGCTAGAACAGTGATGTCAACTCTCCTGTGACATGATTGGCTGTGGAGGCTGTGCTGGGTTTCAGGTCGCTGCCTAGGCTGAGCAGCACAAAGGACTGGGGGAGAAAGCTGCATCCATCTCTGCATTGGAAGAATCCACTGGATTGGGAGAAGAAGACCAACGCCACAGGCTCCATTACCCACGTCTGCTCAGAGACCCAGACCGAGACTGCGCACAGCCAGAAAAAAAACTAGAGAGAGATATTTCAGGATGTAGAGAGAGAGAGGGATAGATACAGGGAGAGTCATAGATTTAGCACAATAGAGATAGATAAATATAGATTTGTATATAGACGGGAGGCAAAACAGGGCCGGTGCTACCTGCTGGGAGGTGCAATGAGGCTGTGTTATCGATACTGGCCAGACGCAGTTTGCAGCAACAGCAGCAGGGCATTCCTCCGGCTGGATGTCTGTTATTCTGAGGCAGTGCTGTGAGTGGTGCGTAGTACCACCAAATCCAGCACGACTGTGGCGGGGGAGAAAATCTCTGACATGCCCACGGAGATGCTTCAGTCAGAAGGCGTGGGCAAGGATGTCACCCTACCTGCTGCCACAGCCGGCCCGGCTCAACCCGGCACGGTGCCATTGCGGATCCTCAACAAGGGGCCTGAATACTTCCGCAGGCAGGCCGCAGAGCAGCACCAACCCCATCGTATGAGTGCCGTGGAGAGGCTGGAGGCGGACAAGGCCAAGTACGTGAAGAGCCAAGAGGTGATCAACGCCAAGCAGGAGCCTGTGACGGCTGCTCTACTCCTGCCCAGCCCTCCTGGACCCCCTGGTGGCCCTGCATATGGTCCCAAGAGAGCTGGCAGCAGCCCTGCCCTCAAAGCCTCCAACAAAAACAACGGTAAATCTGATGTGGGCCAAGCCAAGCGTGCCAACCTCAATTTAGAGATCCTGCGGAACCTTCTCAACAGTTCAGAGAGTTGCATGGTGGGCCAGGGGAATGGGGCGAGGAGCTGGGCCCCACAGCGCTCCCGGTCCAGCGAGCTTCACCGCCGCTCCTTTGCTGAGTCGCTGCGGGTGTTCCCCACGCAGGGTGCCAACCTCAATCTGAGCGCCAGCCTCCTGCAGGAGCGGCCTGTCGAGGGCCTGCTGCACCTCTCACTCAGCTCCTCAGACTTGCGCTTGCCCCTCCGTGTGAAACCCGGCATTAGCGGTGGCTCCGGCCCGCCCCCGCCACCCAAACCCCATGCCTCTGTTCCCCGGAGACCATCCCTGAACCGGTCCAAATCTGACCTGAGTGAGCGCTATGCCCGGGCAGGCGCTGACGTGGAGCGCTTCTTTAACTACTGTGGGCTGGACCCCGGGGAACTGGAGGGCCTCGGTGTGGTGGAGAGCTTTGCCCGGGCCAACTCCGACCTCCTCTCCCTCAACTTCCGCAGCGCCAGCATGATCAGCTCCGACTGCGAGCGATCGCTACATAGCAACGACAACCTGACAGACGACGCGGACTCGGCTGAGCGCGTCCCCTACGGAATATCTGCCGTCGAGCGCAATGCACGCGTTATCAAATGGCTGTATAGCATCAAACATGCACGAGAGTCTCAGAAAGTCTCCCATGTTTGAGAGGACTCAAGCTTTATTAGGTCATGATTAGCGGAACTAGCTACAAAAGGCATTCATAACCCCATCCATAAGCACTAAATAAATATAAATACTATATAGGTATTTGATAAACGCTTTGTGATGTATTGAACATAGCATCTTACAGTGCATTTATGTGAAAGTATAATATCATTATTGATATTTTTGAACCATTTGTAAATCAATAGTAAACTATAAATCATCATGTATTATGCATTTGCTTATTTATTAACAGTAAGTTAATACAATTGAATTATTTTTTATTCATTATCATGCCAGATGTCATAGCACTAATGTAACTCATGAAGACATCCAGAAACACTATGAAATATCTACATGATAAAGAAAAGTAAAATGTGTAAACATAAAACACTTGTTGGAGTACATATGCATATGTAAAGTAAAACATGCATATGTAAAGTAAAACATGCATATGTAAAGTAAAACATGCATATGTAAAGTAAAACATGCATATGTAAAGTAAAACATGCATATGTAAATTAAAACATGTATATGTGTAGTAAAACATGTATATGTGTAAAGTATGTATTGAATCATCGACGACAGGCCTTATACTGTATAAAGGTAAACACGGCTATATGGATTACTGTTTATAAGAATTTCAAAAGCAGGCATTCAAATAAAAATGTTTCCAATTACAAAACCTTCCCACAATTCAAATTTGGACCTAAGGACTGCTAACCAAAGTTCCAACGAAAGGACAAGACATACCTACACGCTGGTGGCAGTTCGAACGCCTCTGACCACAGAACAATGGCCTTCCTTTTCATTTCCCTACGGTTCTACATGTTGAATCGACACCGTCCGTTGACACCCAGCAGGTGATCTACTGCGCACGGCCAACATTCGTGTTGGTCTGTCTAGTCCATTAAGGATAAGATGCACTATAGGGTGATGCTATGTCAAACTGTGACGTTTTCATATGGTAACCCTATAATGCTGCTGTTTCATCATGTTTACCTAGTGCTTACAGTAAGGTTGTAAATGCTCCCTGTAGACACAGTGGATGTAATTCATTATCCATTATGCATTATTTGATCTACAATAGGTATCTGTGGTCCTGAAAACATTGTCCTGTCAGCCTGCATGCTTCCCCAAACCTGCAGTTCTCAGACAGAACCTTGATTTTAAGATGGCTGCTGTCGTACCTTACTATCTTTAAAGAAAACAGGGGGAAATACGAGTTAAGCAGCATTGGCACAGTCAGCATTGTCTGGGTTCATGGACTGTTACTCAAAGTCATTCCCGAGGCTGAGCGCATTATGTCCTGCTATTTGCTCTTCAGTGTTGATGCTTTGCTCCTGTGTGCTTTGATCAATACCCACGTGTGTGTCTGTGTCCAAGCGCTGTGTGAATATAAACTCTTTAGCTGGCAAAGCATGTTATCAACTTCTATTTGTTTTTGTACTGGTTCTGTAGTTCCCTCCATGTGGTCACTGTTGTGTTCATTTGGCGAATTAGGACCGGATGGTTGCGTTTGGGGACTATTGGCTTGCTCTATGTGTCAACGCATCACCAATGCAATGTACCAGTGGCCCAAGATCTTTTTGTATTGTATAATGTATACTGTATAAGGACATGCATAGCACTTCAACTGGTACCATATCTATGAAAGACTCAATTCTGCTTGTTACTGTATTAAATAGCTTATTAACTGCTTAGGCCTTGTCTTTTATCAAATCAAATCAAATTTATTTGTCACATACACATGGTTAGTAGATGTTAATGCGAGTGTAGCGAAATGCTTGTGCTTCTAGTTCCGACAATGCAGTAATAACCAACGAGTAATCTAACCTAACTCCAAAACTACTACCTTATACACACAAGTATAAAGGGATAAAGAATATGTACATAGAATATATGAATGAGTGATGGTACATAACGGCATAGGCATGATGCAGTAGATGGTATCGAGTGCAGTATATACATATGAGATGAGTAATGTAGGGTATGTAAACAAAGTGGCATAGTTTAAAGTGGCTAGTGATACATGTATTACATAAAGATGCAGTAGATTATATAGAGTACAGTATATACATATACATATGAGATGAGTAATGTAGGGTATGTAAACATTATATTAAGTAGCATTATTTAAAGTTGCTAGTGATATATTTTACATCAATTTCCATCAATTCCCATTATTAAAGTGGCTGGAGTTGAGTCAGTGTGTTGTCAGCAGCCACTCAATGTTAGTGGTGGCTGTTTAACAGTCTGATGGCCTTGAGATAGAAGCTGTTTTTCAGTCTCTCGGTCCCTGCTTTGATGCACCTGTACTGACCTCGCCTTCTGGATGATAGCGGGGTGAACAGGCAGTGGCTCGGGTGGTTGTTGTCCTTGATGATCTTAATGGCCTTCCTGTGACATCGGGTGGTGTAGGTGTCCTGGAGGGCAGGTAGTTTGCCCCTGGTGATGCGTTGTGCAGACCTCACTACCCTCTGGAGAGCCTTACGATTGTGGGCGGAGCAGTTGCCGTACCAGGCGGTGATACAGCCTGACAGGATGCTCTCGATTGTGCATCTGTAGAAGTTTGTGAGTGCCTTTGGTGACAAGCCAAATTTCTTCAGCATCCTGAGGTTGAAGAGGTACTGCTGCGCCTTCTTCACAATCCGGTCTGTGTGGGTGGACCAATTCAGTTTGTCTGTGATGTGTACGCCGAGGAACTTAAAACTTACTACCCTCTCCACTACTGTCCCATCGATGTGGATAGGGGGGTGCTCCCTCTGCTGTTTCCTGAATTCCACAATCATCTCTTTAGTTTTGTTGACGTTGAGTGTGAGGTTATTTTCCTGACACCACACTCCGTAGGCCGTCCCGTTGTTGGTAATCAAGCCTTTTTTTTTTTTTTACCTTTATTTAACCAGGCAAGTCCAAATTCTTATTTTCAATGACGGCCTGGGAACAGGCTGCCTGTTCAGGGGCAGAACGACAGATTTTGTACCTTGTCAGCTCGTTGGTTACTAGTCAACGCCTAACCACTGTAGTGTCACTGTAGTGTCATCCGCAAACTTGATGATTGAGTTGGGGGCGTGCATGGCCACGCAGTCGTGGGTGAACAGGGAGTACAGGAGAGGGCTCAGAACGCACCCTTGTGGGGCCCCAGTGTTGAGGATCAGCGGGGTGGAGAGGTTGTTACCTACCCTCACCACCTGGGGGCGGCCCGTCAGGAAGTCCAGTACCCAGTTGCACAGGGTGGGGTCGAGATCCAGGATCTCGATCTTGATGACGAGTTTGGAGGGTACTATGGTGTTAAATGCTGAGCTGTAGTCGATGAACAGTATTCTCACATAGGTATTCCTATTGTCCAGATGGGTTAGGACAGTGTGCAGTGTGGTTGAGATTGCATCGTCTGTGGACCTATTTGGGCGGTAAACAAATTGGAGTGGGTCTAGGGTGTCAGGTAGGGTGGAGGTGATATGGTACTTGACAAGTCTCTCAAAGCACTTCATAATGATGGAAGTGAGTGCTACGGGGCGGTAGTCGTTTAGCTCAGTTACCTTAGCTTTCTTGGGAACAGGGACAATGGTGGCCCTCTTGAAGCATGTGCGAACAGCAGACTGGGATAAGGATTGATTGAATATGTCCGTAAACACACCAGCCAGCTGGTCTGCGCATGCTCTGAGGACACGGCTGGGGATGCCGTCTGGGCCTGCAGCCTTGCGAGGGTTAACACGTTTCAATGTTTTACTCACGTCGGCTGCAGTGAAAGAGAGTCTGCATGTTTTGGTTGCGGGCCATGTCAGTGGGACTGTATTGTCCTCAAAGCGGGCAAAAAAGTGATTTAGTCTGCATGGGAGCAAGACATATTTCATCACATTTGAATTGCAAAGTTTTTTTTTACACAAATGGCAAAACCACAAGCACGTGTTGCGAATCCCTTCTCATAAAATCAACAGCCAATAAACATGGAGTTCGCCTTTCTAGTCAGTGACCATTCCAACATATTTGCACTTACCAGTAATAAAATAAATCATGCTCTTGCATGTGTTAAAGGCCAGGTAAGATTTCCTGCTGTTTAATTGTCATTTCATAAGGTTCTACAAATAACCACGTTGCCTTTGCATGCCTTTATTTATCATTTGAGTAGAAATGTGTGTGTGTGTGTGTGTGTGTGTCTTCCTCTCTCCATTCTACTCCCTTTTGATAAGGTCAGGGATGTAATCACTGTAGCTGTCCTGTCTGGCAATCTGACAATGAAAGAAAGAGTTTGTGTACTTACCGCATCAGTGCTTTGAGGTGGTTTATGCATCCAAACACGAGTATACTACCTGAGATCTATTCAATCTCAAATAAATGTGTGTCTCTGGTTGTGTATATGACCTAATGTTAGTGAATAGTGTCTCTGGTTGTGTATATGACCTAATGTTAGTGAATAGTGTCTCTGGTTGTGTATATGACCTAATGTTAGTGAATAGTGTCTCTGGTTGTGTATATGACCTAATGTTAGTGAATAGTGTCTCTGGTTGTGTATATGACCTAATGTTAGTGAATAGTGTCTCTGGTTGTGTATATGACCCAATGTTAGTGAATAGTGTCTCTGGTTGTGTATATGACCTAATATTAATGAAAAGTGTTTGTGGCCATGGAGGCACCTGTATAGTGTTTCTATTCTATTCCTATAGCTCAGGCTATGTGCAGTATACCAAACAGAATACATACAGAAGGTCACTTGGAGTTTCTGTACCTGTATTTTCCATCCCCAGTCTATTTTACTTGACAAGTCTGCGGATCAATTCCCTCCTCTCATCCTGCAATTTGCTAATCTTCGTCTCATAGTCCTGCTCTCTCTTTCTCTGCTCTGTCTTTGAGCATCTCTCGCCTTCTCAACACACTGTCTCACGTCTCCCAGGTTTTGTCTTACATTCTCCGGTATATCTTTTTTCTCTCCAGCTCCATCAATGTGCCTATGTATGCTTCCTTGTCTTTCTTTTTCTATTTCTTCCTTCTCTCCTTCAATCATCTCGCTCACTCTCCTTTTCTCCCTGCACCTCCTATCTCACCCGCTCTATTTCATTCTTGTCCCTCTTCTCCATATACTCCCTCTTTCTCCCTCACCTTTTTCATCCTCTCTACCTCTTTCTCTCTCTCCTTCATCCTCTATTTCTCTCTCTCCATCATCCTCTCTTTCTCTCTGTCCTTCATCTGCTATACCTCTTTCTCTCTCCTTCATCCTCTATTCTTTCTCTCTCCTTCATCCTCCCTACCTCTTTCTCTCTCCTCCATCCTCTATACCTCTTTCTCTATCACCTTCAACTTCTCTACCTCTTTCTCCTTCATCCTCTCTTCCTCTTTCTCTCGATCATTCATCTGCTATACCTCTTTCTCTCTCTCTCCTTCATCCTCTCTACCACTTTCTCTACCCCCTTCAACTTCTCTACCTCTTTCTCCTTCATCACCTCTACCTCTTTCTCTCCCTCCTTCATCCTCTCTTCCTCTTTCTCCATCTTCTCTTCCTTTCTCTCTCTCCTTCATCCTCTCTACAACTTTCTCTCTCTCCTTCATCCTCTACCTCTTTCTTTCATCATCTACCTCTTTCTCTCTCTCCTTCATCCTCTATGCTTCTTTCTCTCTCTCCTTCATCTTCTCTACCTCTTTCTCTCTCTCCTTCATCCTCTATACCACTTTTTCTACCTCCTTCATCCTCTCTTCCTCTTTCTCTCTCTCAGCAGTCCATAAAGAGCCTTCAAAGTCTCTTCCTTCCCTGTGCATCCGCACTCTCTTTAACGCTCTCTCCATCTCCCTCTCCAGTTCTCTCCTCCAGCCCTCTCTCTCTGAGAATCTATTATATTCAGTCCAGTCTACTGGTTTGTTCAGTCTAGTCCAGTCTAGTGTAGTCTAGTTTAGTCTAGCTAGGTAAAATTAACATGGCAAAGTCAGATTGAATCATTAATTCAACAGAGGGGAAGTTGTATTACAACTAGATTGTAATAGCCCACCAAATAGGCTACTTAATTACAGATGATTGATTATGGAAACTCACAGCACAAGAACGTTGTCCATTATCCTGTTTCTGTTTTTTCAGGTCTGTGAAAAAAAAGGAATTAAAAAAATAAATCTATTAATTTCCACCAGCTGAGTTTAAGGATTCAGACTTATGGGTGTCATTCAGGCTTATAGGTTTGCATTGTGCTCTGCTTCAAGTGTTCAGCAAAAGTGACTCAGAAGTGGAATTTATTTTTGCAACATCTAGATTGTTGGGTATGTTGTCATGACAACATCATTGTGATGCTCCAGAACCAGAATTATGATATTATGGTACTCCAGAGTTCTGGTCCTATCCTGTCTGTGCTGGCCTGCTCCCTATGTAAACTTGCATTTCATTCTCACATGTATACCCCTACACCAAATATTCTTAGAAATAAATCTATAAAATAATGGGTTCTCCTCCATTTCTGTCTCCAATACACAAACCATAGAGATTAGGCTAATAGGCTATTTCTATGACACAAACTGCTTTCTCAGTTGACTAAATACGAATATCTGCTAGGCTACTACATATAATTGTTCAATAAATTAACAGTTAGATGAATGGCAAAGCAGTTAGATGAGGGACAGAAAACGAATAAAATACTAAAAAATGTAATGTTTTATTAAAACCTCTCTGATATATTAATTTAAAGAAAACACGTTTTTATTTTCCACTATGTTCACTTATATAGATATCTAACACAGTAAAACGCCTTAAGGGACTATTCTTCTTGTGCTTTTAAGCTATACAGCAGCCGTTCTAGGTAACTGATCTGGCTGTTACGTTACCTTGTCCTATAATAAATGGGCTGGACAAGGTCGCGCAAGACGCGCATAGCCGCCTAGCTGTCTCCACAACAAACGTACGGATATCAGAAACGGTTACACCTCAATGGAAAAAACAGCACAGTAGACTAGACCATTTGCGACCGTGCATGTATAACGGACAGTCAATATATCGCATATTAAAAACACATATAAGTAGGCTATTCTCTCGGTCTTCCTCGCGCTTGCCAGGTGAGTTTTGGCGTTTTCCTCCTGTCTTTTATATTTTCTCAAACATAACAATGTAGGCAATTTCTCAATTAAGCTACACATCCCCATCTATATTGCACATAGCCACAATGATGCATACAATATAGTCTTTAAACTGATGCTTTAGAAGAAAAACGCAAAATAACCGACATTAGTTATTTTTTGTCCGGCATATTAGGGTGGTAGTCTATTGTTATAATAATATTGCGCGTGGTATTTATCAATGTTGGACACGGTTATATCTCTGCCTCCCGTTTCCCTCTCTTACATTTTGGCTACAGTGTTTAGTTCACGCTTTTTATTCGTATCAAATATGAGTAGCCTATTATATTCGCAGGTCATATCTGAGGAGTTGGCTAATTCGTCCCTCTGGTTTAGGTTCACTGCGTCTAATGCTCCCTTGTATAAAAATAGCTGGAAGCATCTCAATGGGGTTCGCGTCATAATGCGGTTTTTCGATGAATTTTTATACTAGGCCTATGCTTTGATGTCTCATGAATAAATCCCTTACGGGGAATGAGAACATAGCCTAACTCATGTGCTGTTTGATAAACATCAATTAAAATAGACAGGAGCTTGTTTTCATGTGATCGATTTGGTGCTGCCCTGGATTACTGAAATAACAATATTGGGTTTAGGCCTATCCGCATTTAGTCAACATTTGATAGGACTGCCAGCTAGACCAAGACGACCTTTGATGCACATTTTTCAGACATAAATTAGGTAGTTGTTGATGTATTAGACATTACCAGTTAGGCCTACAGATGCTGAAAGCCTGTAATTACACAGAGGAATAAGGGAAACCTATTAGAATAGCTATGAGTCTTTGCTGTCAATCTTTTGCAACTTTTCTCTTTAGAAATCACCATGTCGCTGTATCCATCATTGGAAGACATGAAGGTGGATCAATTTATACAGGTAAGAGTCCTACATTTGTTTCAACTCTTCAGAAACACCGAATGCATTGTTATTGGGCACATGTATAACTAATTGGCCTCATTATTTTACCAGGCTCGAAGTAGTACTTACTCTGCCAGTCCAAGCAAGACACCTGCTCTACTTGCTGTACAGGATGTTCCAAATCCAAATCCTGTGGAGGAAGAAATGGGTAACCAATTCCTCCCATAAGTCTTTCATTATCAATAATGCAGTCTGGATATGTTGTAATGTCTTCACGTGCTGACTCTACTAACCTTTTGATATCACGTCTCACAAATGATGGTAGAATTGTATCCACTTTTAGAGCAAATGGGAAATAATTATTGATCGTAGCTTGCCTTTGTTTCTCATTTTACTGTATCTGTTGGTGTTGGTTGCCTTGCAGGTCTCTACCCCAAACTGTACCCTGAGCTCTCAGAATTCATGGGGCTGAACCTCAGTGAGGATGCGCTTCGCCAGGCGCTGTCCATGGTACCAGCAGAAGACTACTCTGGGGTAATCACACTCTGGGTCTATAATTTGATATAAAATGGTGGCAGTTATTGTCAGGGTTGATTTTGTTGAATTTCAGTCCACGGTCCTGAAATAAAATACAATTGACACCAACCCTGTTTGCTATTACTTTACTATCATGTCTCTGTTTAATCTAAAACTGCAGAAATTAACCATAAAGTAGACGTTAATTGTCATCTACTCCATGGGATGCTGATGAATGTTCTCACCTCTGTGGCCCTTTGAGAGTGATATGTTAGCTCTGTGTGGTTTCTGCAGGCAGTGGCTCCCAGGACTTCCGCTCTGAGCTACAGGAGCGCTCCGATCACAGGGAATGACTGTGGCATCCGCAGGGCTGAGGTACGGCAAGGCATCAGGGAGGTCATCCTCTGCAAGGACAGCGACGGAAAGATCGGACTGCGCCTCAAATCTGTGGACAATGTAAGACACTGGCACTATTCAATGACATGTCAAGTAATATAAAAATGATCCAGTTGGAAGTATGAACAAAATAGTAGGCTACCCTAGGTTTTCCCTTTAGCAAGCCTGACAAGAGCGCCACTTTTGTACTCAAAATGTCTCCCTTGGATACAGTTCTGTTGCTGAGTATCATTGTTGCTTGGCAGGGTGTGTTTGTTCAGCTGGTACAGGCGAACACTGCCGCGGCATTGGGCGGCCTACGCTTTGGAGATCAGGTGCTGCAGATAAACGGGGAGAACTGCGCTGGGTGGAGCACGGACAAGGCCCACAAGGTGCTGAAGAACGCCAGCGCCGAGAGGATAGCCTTTGTGGTACGGGACAGGTGAGCTCCCAGCAGCCATTCATAATTCAACTGAGGATCCAGTTACATCACTGAATTATTGACTTGACTTGGTCCATCATGCTTCTGGATGAGGATACTGTGTGCCAAAACACTCTAGCTGCAACAGATATCATTATAGTACTATGGTGTGTATTATAATGTTTGCAACTGTACATTTCCTCTGACAGACCATTTGAGCGCACCATCACCCTGCACAAAGACATCAACGGCCAATTGGGTTTCATCTTTAAGAAGGGGAAGATCACCTTTATCGTGAAGGACAGTTCTGCTGCCCGCAACGGCCTCCTGACTGATCACCACATTTGTGAAGTCAATGGGCAGAATGTCATTGGACTTAAGGTAAACAAGCTGTCCTGATTGGTTGCACTCAAAAACAAGCAATGTGTTCACAATATTTTTTTTTCTTTGATCATTTTGCTGTATTCATCAGAAAATGTGTATTTTTGTCAATTTGCTGTTCTGTTCTTTGTGCCAACAATTGCTGACTTTTCCCCTCTGCTTTTGTTCCTGGGTTCAGGATCCCCAGATTACAGACATCTTGAACTCCGCTGGTGGAGTGATAACTGTCACGGTGACACCCACCATCATCTTTGAGCACATGACGAAAAAGTGAGTACGATGTATCGAAGGGTTCTGTTGAAACGGATGCAAAAACCATTAACCACTAATCGCCCCAGAAATCTAAAATTAACAAAATATTGATTGGTTTTCAACAGTAATACTGTGAAACCACATAAGGGGTGGAAATGCCTATGGGAATATGCTAATATAAGTCTGGGAGGAACAATCATTGATATACTGTCCCTCTGTTTCTCTCTACGTGTCTCCAGGATGTCTTCCAGCATTGTGAAGAGCCTAATGGATCACTCTATCCCGGAGGTGTGAGGACGGCAGTCATGTGATGGGAAATGAAGAGGAATACCAATAACGTTATATGAATTGATGAGAAATGATGATTCTGCTGAGTTGTGCTCATAACCCCATGTCTCAACGCTGCATCCTGCGTTCGTGAAACAGACCAGTCACATGTGCATCTTTATGCCATTACTTCAATCAAAACCCATAACCATGTTTCTGCGATTAAAAAAGTGTGTAAAATCATCTCTGTACAGTATGTTTGTTTCAAGCTCTAAAATAAGTCCATATGGATTCAGATGTCGATTCCCGCAGCGCGAGAGGAGTTATGGTTTTGAATTATCCCCACAAATTCAGGTTAACAGATTTGATTTTATAGGGTCCTGAGCAATAGACCCCCGTCTTGCCCAATGCCCTAAAGCTCCATTGTAGCCACAGTCTTTGGATTGAATGATACCTTGAGCTCATCAATTAACAAATCTCATACCCTCCTTTTTTGTCAGTGGAAATGACTTTCCTCTTTTTTGACTTTGTAGACTCAAAGTCATGTGACACAATCTATCTTCTTCTGTAGGTTGAATTACCCGTATTTTTTGCCCTTCTTCTATTGTATACCTTTGAAATGTTTCACATGTATGCCTTCTAGTACATGTTGTAAGCTTTAAGGACAAACTATTTACCTGAGAAAGTGAAAATGCTTGGGTGTTTGAAGGTATCCTAACATAATAATATTCAAAACCAGCCCACAATAAAATGTAGATACTATAATTTACTTTAATCTCAACTGTATGTCATTTTTATCAATCCATTCCTGCATATATTGGTGGGTTAAAATGCCCTGCGTGATCATCAACGTCATTTTCACACAAAATACACAATTGTGTTTTACTATTGACAGCTTTCCAGTGTTAATTAAATAAAGCCATACAAACTTTCCTCTTCGTTTCATGTCTTCTGCTATGTTTACAGTGAAACCTAACATTACCACAAAATGACACCAAGAAAAAAATAAACTTATATTCACAGATGTGCAATATTTTATTGAGCAGGATCTGTACAGTACACAAAAGCTGGGAGGACATACTGCAGCAATATAACACTGTTAGCCCTGAGGCATGAAAGATCGTAGACATCCCGATTTACAGCATAGTTTGTCTCAGCAACCTCACTCAAATACATTCACTTACGTCACTAGGAGGGCACTGCTTCGTTTTTAGCTACTTCCCATTAGGCCAAATGCTGCTGGCAGCTTTTACTTACAGCGCTAGTAGTGGTACTAGATTCGGAGTACATTTTGTTACATATTACTTACAACTGTTACACCTGTCCAAGGATTACAAGGACTCGCAAATAAACTGATCACAGTGGAGACAACTGTGCAATCGAAAGCAATAGGAAAGGGGAGGTTAAACTACATCTAAATTGGAGGTTTTCCCTCCCAAATCCGATGTATATAAAAAAAGTCTAAATGTGTAATTTTACACAAATGGAAAACTTGTATCATAGTACCTAAAACTATGTTCCAATACTGCAATTACATTCTACAGTACTTGGCTATGTAACTACCTTGTTAATACAGGTTTAAGCTCCACATAATGTAAATAAAATCTAAAGTAATAAAACAAGATGGGTCATCTCTATTAAAATGGATGTACAGGGTGGTATATGGTTAGTTACACAGTGCATTGGCAGTCTATGCCATAGCACAACGCTTCAGTAACACACATATTTAGCTTGCTATAACAAGGTTGACAAAGTTGAAAGAAATGCACTCTTTGCATGGGTGAGAGTTCCTGAGTCTACTCAGTCACAGTAAAGCAGTTCCCCAAATACAGTTGGGCCAAAGCGCTTATAACCATTATTTTGAATTATGCCTCAGTGTAAGTTCAACAGTTAGGTGCATTAATATATTCCTTTTTTATTTATTTTGGAATTTTAAATCTACAATAACTCTTGGACATTTCCCATGCATTAGCAATGAATTACTGCTGCTCTCAAATGAAAATTGTGGGTGAAAAAAAAATCGAATGAATATATCTTTATGTAGCATGTGTGCATTTAATAATACTATGAATGGAGTGGATTTATATAGAGCTTTTCCAGCTGCTCAAAGTGTGTTACATTGTACATTTATTTATTGTCATGATAATCTCTACTGCAGGTATTTCTGAAACACTGCTTGCTATACAGTTTGTTTTGTGCCAGAGGTTTATTCCGACCACTATGCGGTCAATTACATCATGATTAAATGGTCAGTCACTAAGGCACTATGACAACTGAATGAACGCTTAAACAATAGACAGACAAGCAAAACATGCTGTACAGTAAGATAGTGTAAAAAAACAAAAAAATCTAAAGAAACCTGGGTTGACTGTCTGGCAAAAGCATTGAAGTGCAAAATTAGCAAGGGAATGCTGCAAGAGGGCATGTGCAGAATCTAATCATCGCCATACCACCCTCACGAGGTTCAAATGGACATTTCTATTGGCTAACATGGTTGAGGATGGCCAATATGTTACGCCAACATGGTTGAGGATGGCCAATATGTTACGCCAACATGGTTGAGGATGGCCAATATGTTACGCCAACATGGTTGAGGATGGCCAATATGTTACGCCAACATGGTTGAGGATGGCCAATATGTTACGCCAACATGATTGAGGATGGCCAACATGTTACGCCAACATGATTGAGGATGGCCAACATGTTACGCCAACATGGTTGAGGATGGCCAAGTTGTTACGCTAACATGGTTGAGGGTGGCCAAGTTGTTACGCTAACATGATTGAGGGTGGCCAAGTTGTTACGCTAACATGATTGAGGGTGGCCAATATGTTACGCTAGCATGGTTTAGGGTGTCCAAGTTGTGTTACGCTAACATGGTTGAGGATGGCCAAGTTGTTACGCTAACATGGTTGAGGATGGCCAAGTTGTTACGCTAACATGGTTGAGGATGGCCAAGTTGTTACGCTAACATGGTTGAGGATGGCCAATGTTACGCTAACATGGTTGAGGATGGCCAATGTTACGCTAACATGGTTGAGGATGGCCAATGTTACGCTAACATGGTTGAGGATGGCCAATGTTACGCTAACATGGTTGAGGATGGCCAATGTTACGCTAACATGGTTGAGGATGGCCAATGTTACGCTAACATGGTTGAGGATGGCCAATGTTACGCTAACATGGTTGAGGATGGCTAAGTTGTTACGCTAACATGGTTGAGGATGGCCAATGTTACGCTAACATGTTAGCGTAACAACTTGGCCATCCTCAACCATGTTAGCGTAACATTGGCCATCCTCAACCATGTTAGCGTAACAACTTGGCCATCCTCAACCATGTTAGCGTAACAACTTGGCCATCCTCAACCATGTTAGCGTAACACAACTTGGACACCCTAAATCATGCTAGCGTAACATATTGGCCATTCTCAATCATGTTAGCGTAACAACTTGGCCAAGTTGTTACGCTAACATGGTTGAGTGTGGCCAATGTTACGCTAACATGGTTGAGGGTGGCCAAGTTGTTACGCTAACATGGTGGAGGATGTCCAAGTTGTTTACGCTAACATGGTTGAGGATGGTTATATTGTTAATAATTAGATTTTGTTTGAGAACTCCAGACAGGAGTATGATTGTTGTCCCTGCTAACTGGACCAGTATATTTGTAAAGTCATATGTGCAATGATAATGCGTTACCATCTCTGGGTGAGCCAGCCAGCAGGCCAGCCAGCCAGCAGGCCAGCCAGCCAGCAGGCCAGCCAGCCTATGTAGTTACCTTGACCGACGATGATAGTCTCTTTGGTTGGAGCCAGACAGTATAAAAGATGTCTCATTGTGAGTGTCCCCCTTGGACTTCACCTATGTACATACACGTACAGAGGAACTATCTAGCACCGTGGTCAACAGTCAAGTTTCCAGAAGATGATCTGCTTGTCTTCGCCACCTGTGATCACCGTGCTACACTGCTCGTTCATCCACATCGCTGTGACTGCACCTGGTCAGGGCCGAAGAAAAATGAAAGATTAAGAGCAATTTATTCTGCACATGTATACACAAGGGACCGTTTGAATTATACCAGATTTAATTGAAGTGTACTGGTATTAATTTATGCTGTTTCATTTGTGTTTTGGCATTTTAGTGATGATGTTTGGTGTACCTGAATGTCCAGGGATCCTGGTGGTCACTTTGTTGCTTAGCAGGTCCAGGACCTGGAGGTGTCCGGACTGACCGCCCGACAGGACCGTGTTCCCGTCCCAGCAGAAACACCTGTCCCCAGGGACATGGTAACAGTCAGGCAAGGGTCATTATATTTATGCAGATGCACATTATGAGCCAGAGACGAATGAGGATACAGGTATAGTAACCTGTTCTATTCTGGCCCCTCGCCTCTGTTCACAAATCCAGGGTTGGATAGGTGTAAGAAATACGGCAGAAGCTCCACTCAGCTAATTAGACGGATTCAAGAGGCTATCACCATATTGCTTTACCCGGTAAGTTCCTTCCAGATCTTTCTGAGCAGGGACTAAAGGAAGTTGCCATGGACTGAAATGGAAGTGGGACAGCGTGGGTGTGGCCTTACCGCTGCACCTCATCAGCTTGCACAGACGAAATCATCATGCCCGTCTGGACGTCGATTACCTTCAGACACGAGTCCTCTCCTACACTCAAGATGTGTCTGCTGTCTGTGAAAATAAATAAATGCCTTTGATAAGCTGGCTCAGTCATGCTTGGTGTATATTAATCAGAGATAGCGAAGGTGTAGAGTGAAAGGGAGTAATTATAAACCCCATTGACAATGACCAGCAGACCTCATCATTAATTGTAATACTCTAGTACAGTTATTCCTGTGGGTGGCAGCCTCAATGATAAGGGTTAAACTACCAGTAAACGTGTTTTAAACGCTCCCATGTATAGTCCATACTGGGACTGAGGGACGTATTAGTTAATATTACATACGTACCAGGACTAAAGGCCACATCGTGGATCTTTCCTGAATGGCAGTGGACTTGATGGAGTTGTACTGAGCTACTGGTATCCCAAATGGTGACGGTTCCATCCTTAGTCCCCGACACCAACAAAGTACCTGCTGGGTTTAGGTTAATAGTGTTCACCTGGACATGGAGAAAACATAGGTTAGGGTAAGGCTGTTGGACAGAAAGACTCAAACAGATCGCAAACAGTAAAGTCATTTCTGAGAGACACGTTAGCATCATGTGAGGTGATAGGCAGGCCCTTACCCCCGCTTCGTGTTCAAACTCTGCCAGCAACTGGAATTGGCATCTCTTATTATTTGCGATATCGGCAGAGTCACATTGCCAAACCTTCAATAGAAATATTAACATTCATACATGCCTATTATAGTGTCAAACAGCTGAATTAGAAATTAATTAAACAATACAAAGATCATTTGGAAAAAGGCTGTCCTTTTACACCCATGGTGTTCATCATCAAGATCATGATGTGTCCCTAACCTTGACTGTCGAGTCCCAGGATGCAGTGTAAAGCTGGTTGTCCTTCCAGCACATCTTACTGATGGCATCATCATGGCCCATCAACGTGTCCTGACGCCTGCCAAATGGTATCGAGTAGAAATACCTGGGGAGGAAGAACACTGGGTATGAATGGATGTGATGAAATAGTAATGCTGTGCTGACCGGGAATAGGCCATGCTGTGCTGACCGGGAATAGGCCATGCTGTGCTGACCGGGCCATGCTGTGCTGACCGGGAATAGGCCATGCTGTGCTGACCGGGAATAGGCCATGCTGTGCTGACCGGGAATAGGCCATGCTGTGCTGACCGGGAATAGGCCATGCTGTGCTGACCGGGAATAGGCCATGCTGTGCTGACCGGAATAGGCCATGCTGTGCTGACCGGGAATAGGCCATGCTGTGCTGACCGGGAATAGGCCATGCTGTGCTGACCGGGAATAGGCCATGCTGACCGGGAATAGGCTGCTGTGCTGACCGGGAATAGGCCATGCTGTGCTGACCGGGAATAGGCCATGCTGTGCTGACCGGGAATAGGCCATGCTGTGCTGACCGGGAATAGGCCATGTTGTGATGACCGGAATAGGCCATGTTGTGATGACCGGAATAGGCCATGTTGTGATGACCGGAATAGGCCATGTTGTGATGACCGGAATAGGCCATGTTGTGATGACTGGAATATGCCATGTTGTGATGACTGGAATAGGCCATGTTGTGATGAATAATGTTAAGGTAATGGTCAAGTGAAGAACTGAAAATGCTCACACATTATTGTCCCACGAGGAGCAGACTACGGCCTTATCCTCTGGTAGCATCAAGCACGATGATAATGCCTGCAGGAAAAAAAATGCAGAATACCAATTCATACATTCATCTCATAATAATGGAAATGGTTTCACAGTAAAGGGGGCGAGAGGGGATAACATTCTGCTCAGTACCATGTTGGAGAAGGACATGCTTCTCTGCAATCCATTAGACTCTCTGGAGAACATCTTCAGTGTCGAGTCTGGAGGAGACAAGTACTTTTAGTCCTTATCAGACTTCAATAGCAAATGATACTCATATTAATTGGACATTAATGTTCAAATGGAAAGGCTCAGCAATATTTGAATTCACCATATGCTAAAACATAACCAAAGTCTACTTTACAAGCTGATAGGTTTTCCAGACCTTGTGATGTTGTGAAGACAGACGACGAGGTCCGAGTCACTGCGATGCCCGTCACAGCCCTGTGTTTTTGTAAGGAGTGTATTCAGTCAGAGGTGATCAAGTTGAAAAGTCACCGTCCAATAACAGGGTGAACATATTTTAGGGGCGGAGAGAAAAATGACAGTTTAAATTCTCACTCACTCTTTATGGATTTTGTGGGTGGACATTAATTTGAGTTTAGCTATGTTGTTCCAAGCCAGTCTCCTAGTCTCTTCGGTTAGGTCTTCAAAGGAGGAGTCCTCACTGGTGGATGCTAAAAAAGAAGAACGGGTTAATTAACACTACACCTCCAAACTTCAACAACTGGCATTTGCGATTATATCGCAAAAGCAAAAACGTTGAGTCTGACTGGGAAAAAGATCCAACAAACCGACATTTTGCAATGTCAGTATTTGATTGACTGTCTGTCTGTGAGTACAAGTGAGTGAGTTTGTTCCCTGTGTTTGTCTGTCGGTCAGTGTGTGGGTGAGGGTGTTACCTGGAGAAAGCTCGTTGAGGGGTGTGTTTACACTGGGTGTTCGCGATATGCTCTGGAATCTGGGTGTTATCCTCTGTGGGTGTGGGGTGGTGAACAGTTGCGTCGGGGTTTGCCCAAACTCCAGGATCTGAATCAACATGGCAATCTTCTCATTGGGGTCCTCTATACTGTTCAGAGGGAGAGAACAGAGAAGGAAACAGTATTTCATCAATTATTTAATCAGTTTCCTGGATATGTCTGAAATATGGAGAGGTGGATAACACTGAATGGTTAACACTGAATGGTTAACACTGAATGGTTAACACTGAATGGTTTCATTACCTATCACAGTCGATGCCACCCTCATATGTCAACGGATGGAACACTGCCAATAAAACCAGGGAAATCAACATCATTACATCACACCCATATTCATTAAAAACAAGGTTTCATCATCAGGCAAATGGATACTCAGTCTCTGATAAGATCTAGGGGTCTTGTACCATTGTGGGCTGCCACGGCTTCACTTCCTTTTTGCTTGAAGCCAAACACCAGGTCGATCCACTCGTGCAGGTGTTCTGACACGTACTGACTCTCCAGCGCTTTCTGACTCTTCTGAAGAAAATCACTGGCATCTACACCATACATACAGGAGAATAATGAACATAAACAACACACACAACCAAAATAATATCACAAAAAATATAACACCTGAAAAATGGTTTCCCTGTTGTAGTTGTTACCTGCAGCCCATGGCGGAAGAACTACATCTTGAACCGAGCTTCCACCTTGCCTCTTCCCCAAATCCAGACTAAGGCAGTTTAGCAGAAAGCTGGGGTCATTCCCATAGAAGTCTGGGATTAACTGAAACAGATGGTTGACGAGGAAACAGCCACATGTGACAGAAATAATGTGCAAAGGGAGATTTGGTATTATACAATTCTGATCATTATAAAATATTTTCCACTCAAGGTACTTTTTACCTCTTTGAAGTCAGTTGCACCCTCTAAGCAATTTTTCCACGTTTCTCCAATGCTGCAAACACATTAATAACCCATGTTCAACAATATGGCATGGTTGATTCAGTCAAATATTGTAAACCTAAATTGGCTAACACTTTACATTAAAGCTGCAATATGCAACTTTTCGTGTGACCCGACCAAATTTACTCAGAAGAGTGTGTATAGATCTGTCATTCTCCTTGAAAGCAAGTCTAAAAAAACAGTAGTTCTATACACACTATTTCTATGCTTCCCATTCTTAAGTTTATTTTTTGAGTCTTCTACATTTGGATTTGTACACCAGCTTCAAACCGTTGAAAATAAAACATTTTTGGTTATGGAAAATATATTTCACAGCAGTTTAGATGGTACAATGATTCTCTGCACTATACTTGCTTGTCTTGTCACATAAACTGAAATGATGCGAACTATTAGAATTTTAGCAACCAGGAAATGGCGCAGCAATTTCTGCATAGTGCATCTTTAAATTGACCCTATTACTATATAACTACACAGCAACAACTGTAGTAACATAGTAGTTGCACAATTGGAACAAGAAATGTGTAACATCTACTTGCTGAAGGTTATTCCACATGTGCAATTACTGATGCGATTGCACATTCTTGTTCCACTGTGTAACTAACCTTTTGTAATTACATGTTTGAAAGTCAGCTCTGAATTACCATGGCACTTACTCAAACCAAAATCTGATCTTGTTACATGTGCCACTACCAATGAATCCACATGTAATACAAAGGTTGATAAATAGTCTATGTTAGTACGTTTTACTAACTAATTAGTACATTTTACTAATAGTTATTGCTTTGAGTCTGGAATATGAATCTTTGTTAAATCCATAAGAGTCTAAGCCCTGTCTAAGCTGGGGGAGGGAAGTACTACTAAGCGATATGGAATCATTTTAAGAAGGTCATACCAAGCATCCTTTTGCAATTTGATTTTAAAAAACCATGTAAGACCCGTTGAAGTATCCCAAAAATATATACAAAAAATATTTGATATAAAAATTGATTTGGCCTTACTGCGACACCACATGACCAAATGTATGTGGACAGCTGCTCATCGAACAGCTCATTCCAAAATCATGGGCATTTATATGGAGTTGGTCCCCCCCTTTACTGCGATAACAGCCTCCACTCTTCTGGGAAGGCTTTCCAGTAGATGTTGGAACATTGCTGCGGGGAGCATTAGCGAGGTTGGGCACTGATGTTGGGCGATTAGACCTGGCTCACAGTCAGCATTCCAATTTATCCCAATGGTGTTCGATGGAGTTGAGGTCAGGGCTCTATGCAGGCCAGTCAAGTTCTTTCACACCGATTGACAAACCATTTCTGTATGGACCTCGCGTTGCACTTTTTTGTCATGCTGAAACAGGAAAGGGCCTTGCCCAAACTGTTGCCACAAAATTGGAACCACAGAATTGACTAGAATGCCATTCTATGATGTAGCGTTAAGATTTCCCTTCACCAGAACCATGAGAAACAGCCCCAGACAATTATTCCTTCTCCACCAAACTTCACAGTTGGCACTATGCATTGGGGCAGGTAGCATTCTCCTGGCATCCGCCAAACACAGATTTGTCCGTCAGTTTGCCAGATGGTGAAGCATGATTCATCACTCCAGAAAACACATTACCACTGCTCCAGAGTCCAACCCCGGCAAGCTTTTCACAACTCCAGCAGATGCTTTGCGTTGTGCATGGTGATCTTAGGCTTGTGGGAGAATGCATGGCCATGGAAACCCATTTTCTGAGCGATATAAGAAAGATCAGGAAACATTAGTTCTGTTTTTACATGTGTTTTACACCTTATTTTTAGCACTAAATAGTCTCCATACACAGTGCATTTGGAAAGTATTCAGACACCTGGACCTTGTCCGCATTTTGTTACGTTACAGTTTTAAACTAAAATTTATGAAATTAGGCCTCCCGAGTGGCGCAGCGGTTTAAGGCACTGCATCGCAGTGCTTGAGGTGTCCGTGACCGGGAAGACCCATGAGGCAGCGCAAGGCACGCTGACACGGTTGTACGGTGTTTCCTCCGACACATTGGTGAGGCTGGCTTCCGGGTCAAGAAAGCGGTGCGGCTTTGCAGGGTCGTTTTTCGGGGGAGAATAAATGGCTCTCAACCTTCGCCTCTACCCGAGTTCAATTTATATTTGAATAAACTATCTACACAATAAAAAATAAAAAAATCACAGACCCTTTACTCAGAACTTTGTGGAAGCACCTTTGGCAGAGATTACAGCCTTGAGTCTTCTTGGGTATGACGCTACAAGCTTGGCACACCTGTATTTGGGCAGTTTCTCCCATTCTTCTCTGCAGATCCTCTCAACCTCTGTCAGGTTGGATGGAGAGCATTGCTGCACAGCTATTATCAGGTGTCTCCAGCGATGTTAGATCAGGTTTAAGTCCAGGCTCAGGCTGGGCCACTCAAAGACATTCAGAGACTTGTCCCTAAGCCACTCTGCATTGTCTTGGCTGTGTGCTTAGGGTCGTTTTCCTGTTGGAGGGGGAACCTTCGCCACAGTCTGAGGTCCTGAGCGCTCTGGAGCAGATTTTTATTCAAGGATCTCTCTGTACTTTGCACTGTTCATCTTTCCCTCAATTCTGACTAGTCTCTTCGTCCCTACCGCTGAAAAACATCTCCATACATGATGCTACCCCCCTATGCTATCACCACACTTCCCCGTAGGGATGGTGCCAGGTTCCCTCCAGACGTGGCACTTGGCATTCAGGCCAAAGAGTTCAATCTTGATTTAGTCAGACCAGAGAATCTTGCTTCTTGTGGTCTGAGAGTCCTTTAGGTACCTTTTGGCAAACTCCAAGTGGGCTGTCATGTGCCTTTAATTGAGGAGTGGCTTCCGCCTGTCCACTCTACCATAAAGGCCTGATTGGTGTTGTCCTACTGGAAGTTTCTCGGTCACCTCCCTGACCAAGGTCCTTCGCCCCCAATAGCTCAGTTTGGTCGGGCGGCCAGCTCTAGGAAGAGTCTCGGTGGTTCCAAACTTCTTCCATTTAAGAATGATGGAGGCCACTGTGTTCTCGGGGACCTTCAATGCTGCAGAAATGTTTTGGTACCCTTCGCCAGATCTGTGCCTCGATACAATCCTGTCTCGGAGCTCTACGGACAATTCCTTCGACCTCATGGCTTGGTTTTTGCTCTGACATGCACTGTCAACTGTAGGACCTTATATAGACAGATGTGTGCCTTTCCAAATCATGTCCACTCAATTGAATTTACCACAGGTGGAATACAATAAAGTTAAAGAAACATCGGAAAGGATGATCAATGGAAACAGGAAGCACCCGAGCTCAATTTCGAGTCTCATAGCAAAGGGTCTGAATAATTATGTAAATAAGGTATTTCTGTTGTTTCTAAAATTCAAAAAAACTTTTTTCACTTTGTCTTGATGGGGTATTGTGTGTAGATTGATGAGGGAAAACATGTTTTTCATCCATTTTAGAATGAGGCTGTAACGTAACAAAATGTGGAAAAGGGAAAGGGGTCTGAATACTTTTCTGAATGCACTGTATACTTCCATTCATTTTTTTCAACTGGTACCGGGAGACCTTCAGACGAGTCTCGTGATGCCTGTGGTGTCCTAGAGCAAAACTGTCTCACCTTTCCATAGAGGGGTCATATTAGTGTGTCGCTCAAACTCTTCGGATGCTACAGGCAGATCGGCTTTACCGACTTCAGACGAGTCTCAAGACGTTTTCGTAGAGCAAGTCTCATCTTTCAAGAGTAGGCCAAACCTTCAATTTTGTGAGAAGACCGATTTTAGAGATGTCTCATGATCTGACAAACACCACTCTAGCTCTGTCACCTTTCACCGCAGATGCGGAAGTGCAACATCGGCGGATGTGATGGACGGAGATGCATCCAAAGCAAAAAAAACATCTCTAGCTTAAACTGAAAGAATTCTATTTTTTTATTACGCTAATTTGATGTTTGCGGGGGAGCTGACATTGATTCTAAGGGGTCCTGGGTAAGTACATTGTAAATAGACAGTACAGTATATCCTTGTAACAACATTGTAATTACAGAGTTAGTTGTTAAAGATTGTTACAACGTTACTAAAAGGGTTGCACATCATTTCCACCTGTCTCCTAATTTATCCTGGTTAGGTTATTGTCTGCAAAGGTTGTTACACTTCAACTACATAGTACTCTGAACAGAAATAAGCACAACATGCAATCATTTCAAAGATCTTACTGAGTTACAGCTCATATATGGAAATCAGTCAACTGAAATTAATTAATTAGGTCCTACCATATGGATTTCACATGACTGGGTATACAGATATGCATCTTTTGGTGACAGATACCTTACAGCAAATGGGCCATTACATTGCTTTAATATTTTTCTCTAATAGTTATGTAATAGGTGATTTTTCCTTCTTTAAATGAATAACCAAAACTGGTGACATTAACTTTCTTGGGCAGAACTAGAAGCAAGCTACTAACCTATTGAACATGCGGTCTGCATTGTCATAGCGGCCATTTTGAAGACACAGCATGTGTTCTGGGGCTGCAAGGGAGAAAAGAATAAATAGTATGTCATGAAAGCCTTCTCAGAGAGTACGTTAAATAATGTAAAAGCTTCCGTTTGCAATAACCACACACACAGCGGCAATGTTTGTACAGTCAAAATGTGGTACTATATGTCAAACAATATAAGAAGGCGTTGACATACCAACTCTGACTAAGTAGAAAAGCACATAGCCTGGAGAGGAGTAATGACTGCCGTACATGAAACGAGGATCAGGCATGTCTCTGTACCGGGACTGTAAGGAAGCGAGAGATGCACCCTAGTTAGAACATTTTATCGTGCTTTTAGTCGGGATGCAAATTTCCGGCAATTTTGCTGCCGACTAACCAACCTTTATTAACAAACGGTCACATTTATTTTCCAACCAGTAAAATTATGTGACCAACAGAAAATACTATGCATACATGCAAGGAACTGACATTTTACATTAAGAGCTCAATGAAAACATGCAACAATAGCAAGCTTTATGTCTTACAGTCAAAAGGATATAGCAGCAACTGCTGTAATAATGCAGCTAATTAAACATACTTTTCAAACATTTGCCACAATGCAATTTGGGGGAAGAAAACTGTTCTAAACTGCACACCTAATGTCGGCGGTTCCATATGTGACAGAGAGAAAAAGATCTATTAAAAACATAGAATGAGGGGGAATCTACAAGGAACAATTAAGGATGGGGGTTGTTAATATGACTAGGATTGTGCCTTTGGCTTTTGGACAACGAAAGAAAGTTGATATTAAAAAAAAAACAATAGAACAGGAGAGAAATGCTGGTTAATGGCATGAGGAAGTCTTTAAGAAATAATTACCTCCGTGTTTCTATGGATGGATTTTGGCTAGGCTACTTTGAAGCAAGGTTAGACATGACTCATTATTTGAAGTCGAGTAAAACGTTCAGGTTTCCCCCAAAAAGTTCTGCCTCTGTAAAGTTGTAGGTGACGTGCTGATCGCTTGCCTACCGTTGACCACAGCCTACGCAATCAAATAGCGAATGGGATGCACGCTTTAATTAGATATTTTTTTTTAACTGTTGCCATCACAACAGTTTAGCACGCGATTACATTTAGAATTGTAATTTGTTGGCTAACACTTTAGCCAACTTTTTGAGTAACTACTCTCGAGCTGTCAGACAGGTGGTAGGCCATTCCGCTCCTCAAACTAGGCTCTGTATGCTGTGGGCCTGTGATAAATAAGATACATAACTACTAATGAAAATACACACTTGCCAATTTCATTCCACAAAAGTATGCAAATTAACCTATAGACCGATAAGACCGGCTAACCGATTGACATCCTTAGGTTTTTACAAATATCAATTATTTAATCCTATTTTCTAAACTGCGGCACATCAGTCCTGACTCAAAGGGGGAAATAATGCAAGCGGTCATTGAGCCTGGGACAAAGGGTAGTCTCACCAACAATCTCTCTAGTCTCTCTTTATTCAGCGCTCCCACAGGCTTGCTCAGGTCACGGAAAGTTGCAGGGTTCATCATATCTGAGACAGAATCAAAAGGATCCATTACAAAACAATGACCTAATAACTACAGAACCACATGTTGGTGTTACTACAGTAATTACAGTGCGACTACACAGGTATAGAGCAATTCCAAATGAATAGGTAAGATGGACAACATCCAAGTATGCTAATATACTGGTTCAACACTGGTTCAAAAATATTTCAGCCCAAAGCTACAGCGCTACATGATTCCAATGTACTCCAGTCCGTCAAATTTCTGTCTGTCAAAAGATGTTACCCAAAACTAGACCTTGCGCCCCACTCACCAAGCTCTGTGCTGTTGTAGTCAGCGATGATCCAGGGGAATACGGGGTACTGAGACAGATCGTTGCCGCTGCGGTCAGCCAGGTTGTTGAGGTGCAGAAGGTACTGGTAGTTACTGAGGTGACCTCGCTGCCACTGCAGCATGTAACTCTCCGCTGTGTGTTCCACCATGTGGTTCTCTGCGAGGGGGAGAGAAACAAAATCAGGAATCTGGTATGTTTACGGAATGCAATCCAAATAGCACCTTATTCCCTATAGCGCAGTGCTTTTGACCAGGGCCCATAGAGGTATTTATGGTCTCACCAGGATCAACTCAGAGAGAAAGAGCTGACGCGATGTCTTCCTGCAAAATGTGTTTGTATGTTTGCTCCGTAACTTGCTGTGTGTTACTGACCCAGAAACGTGGCGATGTAGTAGTAGAGGTCATTTCTGTCGCTGGTCTTGTAAAACTTCAGATAGATGTCCGAGCAGAAGTCGTTTTCGGTACAGAACACCTCCAGCCCCTGATCAAGACAGAGCGAGTCAGTTAGTTTGGCAGGGAGAGTAAAACACATTATAGTTGGGGACAGAGCAGCCTCGGGCGTGTCTACATTTATGGAACTAAACTTGTTCGGGGCATGAAAAAGTGGGCATAATCTGACTAATTAGATCAACATGATGCAAATATTTCAGATGAATGACTTGAAACGCATACAACCACTACTCTTCAGGTCACTAGATAATAACCAGAATGAGAAATTAATCGGTTTCTACGTTGCTCGGTTGAAAAACCTCCTGAGCATCGCACTCACCAAGGGCCTGAGTCCATGCCTTCTCTTATAGATTTGTTTCACTCGATGGAGCTCGATTCGGACTACCTGTTCCTGAAACGAACATTGCGGAAGAGGAGACAGAAACCAGATTGTATCTTCACAAAATCCCAACAAGGAAGGCATTTTCCATCTTAGAGAAATCGCAATTAATAATAGCAAACTGGCATAACATGTGTACGTATGGATAACTCACAGGATAGCCATTGAGTGGTTGGAAGTAGAGGCTTTGGTCAGTTATACACACGTGACCAGGGTTTGTAACCAATGGAGTGACCATCTCCGCCTCGCATTCCATGTGTGGAATTTCTGAAACATTCTGAAAGCTGAGAACCCCAAAATATTGTATTATATGCATTTTAAACTAACAAACCATACATTGTGATATATATTGTAGCTAGCTGGAGAGGAATTAGACACTCAGTGCATTATGTAAGTACTTCAGTATCACATCAAGGTTGTGACTAAGAGCTTATTCTCATATTATTTAAGTACATACCTGTTCTTGTCAAATGAAGTTCTTGCCAATCTGGATTGTAAATTAGCAGCAATCTAGAAGCACAAAAAAAATAAACAGCTTACATGTCCTGTATACAACAACGCTGTGGTAAACAGGGAAGCTAAATGGGTTTGAAACTACTTATTCAACCGTTCAATCCAGTTTGATTTACTGTATGTAGACAAACAATATTCTCAGTTGCACGATAAAACCATCTGCTTTCACAATGTTTTGGTACTTCTAGTGTTGCAGTTTTGTACAGTTATGACTTACCATTGCAGTCTGGTCTCCAAGCTTGTCCAGACAAGAGGCCCTATGCAGCTGGAGAAGTGGATGAAAACAATAAATGAGAACAAGCGAAAGCTGCATTACAACATGGAAGGCAAGCACTTTCACGGTTGTAATAATCCGGTACTGATGCATACCTGAAGTAATGTTTGGACAACATCCTCCGTTTTACTGGAAACTTCCAGATGGAAGAGAAAGGTACTGTCTCCCTATTAGAAATGGTTTGAAAAGTCATACAATGTGCAAAAGTATCCATTTTCCTACAGCTGCTGATTCTAAATCATGTCATGTTTATAAATCGGACAACCTGCATCACAAATCTAATTGACATTTCATGTACTCGCCCTTTCAACTCGGTAAGGTGCAACGACATTGTTCTCTTTGATGAGGTAAACCTGAAGTTAAAATGTGCATTAGATTAGTACTATTCATACAGAATAATGTCAGCAACATTCTATGACAAAATGTTGGTAAATGTTCCTTAATTAAAATGTAAACACTTGAATTAAACAGACCTGTTTGCATAAAATGGTGAGGCCAGCTGGTTTGCTCCTATAAAATAAAAACAATCAAATCAATGAAGTTGTCATCTTATTGGTTTATGTATGTGCATAAACCCAGTTTAATTGCAAATTAAATTAGACTTACTCATTGAAAGGATTCTGGTCCTTTTCTTCAACTGCTTCAATCTTTTTGCAATCTCTGAGAGGAATCTGGTGGAGATTAAAATCAGTATGAATAACAAAACTACGTACACTATTTATAAAGCAACGATCTGGTCTAGGATCAGATCCTCCAATCCATTCATTATGATTTTAAAGGCAGAACTGATCCGAGATCAGTGCTCCTTTTCGAAACATTTTGTAAATACGGGCTCTTGAGCTCCATTTGAGTAAATCCTCCTTGGCAAGTGGTGCTGTACTACAATGCACAAAAACACACCTTTACAATGGGCTCCACATGGTCCTCAGGTTCAAATATGATGGATTTGGAGCATACTTTGAGTGACCCTCTGATCTTTCTGCAAGGAGTAAAGAGTATCAGTGCTGCTACTACTGTGCTGCTATCCACCATGACTTAGATAGGGGATAGAAATTGAGTGGATCTGTCTGTCAGTCAATTTCAGACATTACCTTTTTTTGGCTGAACTGGTTGTCACATGATACACTGTGTGCTGTTCAAAGTAATACTCTTCCAAGTCCAGCAACAGGAGAGAAAACCTAGGGGAAAGACACCGAAAAAACAATGGCGGTGAAGAGCTCCTTCATATCAGACATTTTTGCTGCATTTTCACACAGAACTACCACATGTTTGAGGTCATGACTCAAAAGAATGACCTAGAATAACCTCAACTACATTTTTCCCATCTAATGACTAAGTCGCATAATAGCATTAAGTTCTAATTGATTTGCCATTTGGACAATGCCACTGGCTATAAGGGATTTTTATGGTGCTGGACAAATGTAAACCACTCTCAAATGCATAGATGGGGCTATGGATTCAAGGACTGACAGTCCATCCAGTTTAAAAGAACAGTTTTAAACATATTTTGAATCCGATTGGTTCGTTTTCAGAGCAAAAATATTTATAATGAAATAGGCCTATAGTACACAACCTAATTTGAGTTCATGGCGGGGGAAGATAGCTGTACTAAGGTCATGAAGAATGTATCAGTTATATTCTTAAAGAATCAGTAGGTAAACAATGAATGCAACAAATGTAGCGTAATTATCAGACTGTACATTAAACTTAATTCTAATGTCCTGGAAAAATGTATACATCGTTAACATCTCGTCTACTCTAGTAGACGTGTAACAATGTATCAATTCTCTTCACCGCCAGACACTCAAAACAAACAGCATCTACGGTCAAATCACAAGATAGACTGGCCTACAAACACGGAAATCCCAGGATCTCAATTGCATTTCCTTGCCCGAAGTCAGACCTCTGTGCTCGGTCAGGCTTGTCAGCACGCGCCCTGGCAATTTCCAAGTGGACGACGACAACATTAGATTGCAAGAATCTCTTCCAACACAACCCCATAGGAAGCCTATAATGTTTTCCAACTACGAACCTTTCTTTCGATCGTTCTTTCCTCTTTATAAAAGCCATCACTGCACACCAACCATAGCATATGTGAGATGTTGTTGTAGCTAATGCGCGTTCAACACAACTGGGAACTCGGAAATCTCTGACTTCCGAATTCAAAACAACTGGGACCTCGAAAAAAACGAGCTCAGATTGGGAAAAAAATCTATTTGAAAGGTCATCCAACTCGGAATTCCAACGTGGGAACTGGAGAACACAGACCTTCCGACCTGAAGATCACTGACGTCATTATTTGAATTATTTCCGAGTTCCCAATTGCTTTGAACGCGGCAAAAACACGGAACCTTACTGCGACAGAAATGACGAAGCAAGCTTTCAATTCGATACTAGGAGCCAGATAGGTGGAGTTGGTCCGAAATTGAAAAACGTTGTATTTGAAACGCAATAGAGCTCGCCAGCGTGTAGTCCTAAAACCCGGAAATCTTGTTCATTCATCCATCCCTATGGGATAAACTAATGTGGAACGAATAGGGATTTAAGGTAAACCGCAGAAAATAAGGTATGAGGTTAACAGGTTTAGGAAATCTTATACGTTTTGTTATATGAGATAATAGCAGTCAATTAACATGAACTTAATGAATTATGAAGCCTTTTTTTAATAACATACATTCCTCAAAAATCACAAAAAGTGATGTTATCTGATCATCTCATATTAAAAAAACGTGTAAAATCTAGTAAGCCTGGGTTTACCACATACTTTATTTTCAGCGTTTATTCAAAAACCCTACAAAAACGCCATTAATTTTCATCATAGACTTTGTCAAACGAACCATCTAAATGGGCATGGTTGATATACACAGTTGAAATCAGAAGTTTACATATACTTAGTTTGGAGTCATTAAAACTCGTTTTTCAACCACTCCACAAATTTCTTGTGAACAAACTATAGTTTTGGCAAGTCGGTTAGGACTACTTTGTGCATGACACAACTAATTTTTCCAACAATTGTTTACAGACACATTATTTCACTGTATCACAATTCCAGTGGGTCAGAAGTTTACATGCAATAAGTTGACTGTGCCTTGAAACAGCTTTGAAAATTCCAGAAAATGATGTCATGGCTTTAGAAGCTATTGATAGGCTAATTGACATCACTTGAGTCAATTGGGGGTGTACCTGTGGATGTATTTCAAAGTCTACCTTCAAACTCAGTCCCTCTTTGCTTGAAATCATGGGAAAATCTAAATAAATCAGCCAAGACCTCAGAATAAAATTTGTAGACCTCCACAAGTCTGGTTCATCCTTGGGAGCAATTTCCAAACGCCTGAAGGTACCACGTTCATCTGTACAAACAAAATGATGCAAGTATAAACACCATGGGATCACGCAACCATCATACCGCTCAGGAAGGAGAGGTAATCTGTCTCCTAGAGATGAACGTATTTTGGTGCAAAAAGTGCAAATCAATCCCAGAACAACAGCAAAGGACCTTGTGAAGATGCTGGAGGAAACAGGCACAAAGTAACTATGTCCACAGTAAAACGAGTCCTATATCGACATAACCTGAAAGGCCGCTCAGCAAGGGAGAAGCCACTGCTCCAACACCGCCATAAAAAAGCCAGACTACGGTTTGCAACTGCACATGGGGACAAAGATAGTACTTTTTGGAGAAATGTCCTCTTGTCTGATGAAACAAAAATAGAACTGTTTGGCCATAATGACCATCGTTATGTTTGGAGGAAAAAGGGGGAGGCTTGCAAGCCGAAGAACACCATCCCAGCTGTGAAGCACGGGGGTGGCAGCATCATGTTGTGGGTGCTTTGCTGCAGGAGGGACTGGTGCACTTCACAAAGTAGATGGCTTCATGAGGAGGGAAAATGATGTGGATATATTGAAGCAACATCTCAAGAAATCAGTCAGAAAGTTAAAGCTTGGTCACAAATGGGTCTTCCAAATGGACAATGACCTCAAGCATAATTCCAAAGTTGTGGCAAAATTGCTTAAGGACAACAAAGTCAAGGTATTGGAGTGGCCATCACAAAGCCCTGACCTCAATGCTATAGAACATTTGTGGGCAGAACTGAAAAAGCGTGTGCGAGCAAAAGGCCTACAAAGTTGACTCAGTTACACCAGCTCTGTCAGGAGGAATGGGCCAAAATTCACCCAATTTATTGTGGGAATCTTGTGGTAGACTATCCGAAACATTTGACCCAAGTTAAACTATTTAGAGGCAACGCTACCAAATACTAATTGAGTGTATGTAAACTTCTGACCCACTGGGAATGGGATAGATGAAATAAAAGCTGAAATAAATAATTCTCTCTACTATTACTCTAACATTTCACATTCTTAAAATAAAGTGGTGATCCTAACTGACCTAAGACCAGCAATTTTGACTCAATTAAATGTCAGAAATTGTGAAAAACTGAGTTTAAATGTATTTGGCTAAGGTGTATGTAAACTTCCGACTTCAACTGTACATGCTTTACAATATGATCAACCTATGTTCCACAATTTATTGGGCATGAGCAGATGTTTTTTATTACAATAATCATTGAAGTGGCCAGGTCAGGCCATTGAAAGATTGTGCCTTTAAGAATGCCCCCAAGCTGCTGGCTCTCACTCTCATCTCAGATTCTCTGCTAGCTGTGCAATATCAAGTGCACCTATAGGCTTAGTGTTGTTTCAAATTAATCAATAGCCTACAAAGTGCACCTATAGGCATAGTATTTCAAAACGATCAATACCCTACAAAGTGCATGCTTGGAGAAGCACAGAGCAAAATTATATTTCTAAGACCACTGCTAGGATGCAAATAAAACTAGGCTGCATTACACACTGCAATGGCTATTCCACCCCTGAGCCCGGGCCTGCTCTGCTCTTGCTGATCAAATTTTTTTTTTGTGCTGCCTAACCAATGGCTGTGCTGGGTAGGCCTACCGCGGCATTTCAGGAGAGTCAAAGGCTTCTTCTGAAAAAAATGTGGGATTAGGACTAGCCTAAATTCTGTTCGAGAAGGAGAGGGCGAAGATTAGACTGGAGGTCAACTTTGATAGCTTGCTACTACTATAATTGATTTTTATTAAAAACAATGTTTCTTGCTCATGATGTAGGTGTCACTGGTGTAGAGAGGAGTACGCAGTCGCAGGTTTAGAACTACTGAATTTATTTACGCACCATAGATCAAAGCAGGACGAAACCTTAATGCCGTTGTGCTCAAAATACATCTTCATAAACAAAAAGGCACAGGGCAAACCAAAAGTACAAAATACTCAGGAAATAGGAAAGATTCCTAACAGGAAAACAAGTAACATTTACAATGACAAATGGCAGGGTGAACACACACACGCACACACACGCACACACACGCACACACACACACACACACAGGGGATTGGAACCAGGTGTGTGTAATGATGAAGAGACAAGTCCAGAGTTGATGAGTGAAGGGCGTTTGCCAGTACTAGGTTCGGCAGCAGCTAGAAGGCCAGCGACGCCGAAAGTCTGAGCTGGACAGGAGGGGGAGCCAAAGCGAAGGCTGGTGAGACAGTACACCCCGGTACTGGAAAAGCCCCGACGATGCTGTGAGTCCAACAGGCTGGAAAATGCCCCCGACATCCAAGGGAGGGTGAAGGGACCAGTTTCCACCGGCCTGAGGAGAGATGCATGAAATGAGGGTGAGATACGGTAATTTACAGGGAGCTGGAATCTGTACGTCACCTCATTTACTCTCCTCAGGACTTTGAACGGCCCCACAAACAGCGGGCTCAGCTTCTGGCAGGGCAGTCGGAGGGGAAGGTCCTTTGTAGAAAGCAAGACCCTGTCACTGGGGTGAACGTCCGGGGCCACACTGTGGTAACGTTTGGCCTGCGCCTTCTGCCGGCGGACAACGCGGTGGAGACGGGTGTGCACGATGTTCCATACCTCCTCGGCACGCCGGAACCAATCGTCCACGGCAGGAGCCTCGATCTGACTCCGGTGCCAGTGCCTGCTGATAGCCTAGAACACACTGAAAGGGTGTGAGGTTAGTGGCAGTTGTGCGTATTCTTCCCAAGGCAGAAACGCAGCCCACTCCCCCAGCCAGTCCTGATATTAACTACGATGGTACCTACCCAGTTCCTGATTTACCCTTTCCACCTGCGCATTTGATCGGTGTTGGTACCCGGAGGTGAGGCTGACCGTGACCCCCTGTCGTTCCATGAAGGCCTTCCAGACACGGGAGGTGAGCTGAAGACCCCGGTCAGACACGATGTCCTCCAGGATCCCGTAGTGCCTGAAGATGTGAGAGCCTCCGTAGTCTGCAGGGCCATAGGGAGACCAGACAGAGGAATCAAATGTCAAGCTTTGGAAAACCAGTCCATAACAACCAGGATGGTGGTGTGCCCCTACGAGGGGTGAAGGTTTGTGACAAAGTCCAGAGAGATGGGACCAGGGTCGTTGTGGAACCAGCAGCGGGTGGAGTTGCCATAGGGGAGATGTCTAGGTGTCTTGCTCTGTGTGCAGGTGGAGCAGGAAGAGATGAAAACCTTGACGTCTCAGGCCAAGGTGGACCACCAGTACTTGGCGGAGAGACAGTCGATAGTACGGGCTATAACCGGGTGTCCCGACACAGGTGCGGTGTGTGCCCAGGCAAGGAGACGGTCCCGCACATCAGAGGGCACGTAGATACGCCCCTCGGGACAGTGGGCAGGTGAAGGTTCCTGTCGCAGGGCTCGATGGATGTCCGCGTGCACATGACAGGAGCCACAATGCGGGACAGGGGAATAATGAGTTTCACTTTCTCCCTCCGATCCTGTGTCATGCACCCAGGGCAACGCATTGACCTTAACATTCTTTAATCCCATCCGGCAGGAGGGTAAAGTCAAACCTTGCAAAGAATAGGGCCCACCTGGCCTGACGCAGGTTCAGCATCTTCGCTGCTCGAATGTACTCCAAGTTCCTGTGGTCCGTGCAGACAATGAATGGGTGTTTAGCACCCTCCAGCCAGTGCCGCCATGCTTTCAGTGCCTTCTTGACGGCCAACAACTTACGAACAACCACATCGTAATTCTGCTCCGCAGGAGACAGCTTCCGTGAGTAGAAGGCACATGGATGTAGTTTAGGTGGCGTTCCAGTGCTTTGGGAGTGAACAGCCCCTACTCCAACCTCAGAGGCTTCCACCTCTACGATGAAGGGCAGAGATGGGTCAGGTGGGGTCTGGGAAGGTGGTGGTGTAGCCTGCAGTTGGTGTATGACCCAGAGCACCTCGTCCATGGCAGTCCCGAGGTGCTCCAGGCACGAGTCGTGGTGGCGGAGCTTCACTCCTACAGCAGAGTGGTCTGGATGTCCTGCTGCTTCCTGTTTTCTTGGGTCAGTCATTCTGTCGCTGGTGTAGAGAGGAGTAGACAGGAGACGAAACCTAAACAATGTTGTGCTCAAAATATATCTTAAACAAAAAGGCACAGGGCGAACCCAAAGTGCAAAATATAAAGTACTCAGGAAATAGTAGGAGAGGTTCCTCTCAGGAAAATAAGCAACATCTACAATGACCGACAAAGACAAATGGCAGGGAGTAATTATACAGTGATAGAGTGGGGATTGGAACCAGATGTGTGTAATGAGGACGAGACGAGTCCGGAGTTGATGAGTGAAGGGCGTTTGCCAGCAGTATGTTCGGCAGCAGCTTGAAGGCCGGCAACTTCGAACGCCTGAGCTGGACAGGAGGGGGCGCCAAAGTGAAGGCTGGTGTGACAGTAGGTCTATTTAAAAGTGTATAAAAGCCCCTTAGATATTAATTTAGAATCCTCTAAATTTAATTGATCTGCCAGTGATTTCATTTAGAGATTCCGGTAAACTCTTTGTAGGTTCCTTTCATATGTCCTACCAATTATTATTGGATTATTTACCACGACAACCACTTGTTAGTATACAAACAAAAAGTAATTTCTCAGTGCGGTTGGCTTTCGTGGAGGGGATATTTGTGCGTTTCTTTACCAAATGGAAGTCAGAACAAATACTTTTATAGTATTCCTATTGTTATATGTAAATACACGAAATGTGTATGTTGAGGGGTAACTTTCTTCACCAGTTCTCATTCCATTTTGCACAATTGTGTAATTAGCCTACTATCACGAGAATTTTCAATCCCAATGATAATAACTGACAATCAATAACTCTGACCAATCCCCGAGATCTGTAAGACCATGGGTTTAATAATAATTAGTCAAAGACTCAGTTTATGCAAAAAGATAGTTCAGTTTATTCACAAGAACGTTCTGAAGTCCATTATACAATGTCAAAGACATACATTTTATAGCTGCGCACATACTTCCACACAAACAGTAGATATCCTACGCAAGTTCAAATCTTAAACTACGCCTTGCTCAGACAGTCTGTGTTTTTCCACTTATACAGATGCATTGTTTAATCTGCAACATGTTTCATAATTTTCTGAAAGCCTAACAGTTTCTCCCCTCCACGGGTGGAGACAGAATGTCCTGTAAGGAACACAGTAGTCCAGCTTGTCTGTTGATAGCTCCTCTTATCATTTGTTTCGCACTTGCACCCTGCTTACCTACTAAAAAGGAACAAAAGGTCCTTGTTCTAATTCTGACTAAAACTACACACATCATCAGATTATAGTTTTATGATTCTAAAAAATGTCATATAATTATATGGTTTCAGGGTGGAATATTCTAATCATGACCTTTAAGCATATAACTCCCTTATCACCTACGAGTTGGAGTAACTAACGTTAATTCTTGAGAGGAATTATGGTGTTAATTTTCTCTTATTGTAAATTGTGCATAGAGATTACTGACATTACTGTTTAATGTAATAGTGTTTATTGGATTTACATTGTATCAATTTTCAATTTATTTGATCCTGTTTCCCTTTGGACACAGACCACATGTATACCTGACTGCATGGTTACATGTCAAATCTCGGGCCAAGCGGAATGCCAGTCGAGCCTTCAAGTTGTACCAGAAAGAGGAAAAGAGCGCTAAAGAACAGTGCCCGCCTCCCCACAACAAGAACAAGTCTGCCACCGTCCTCTACAACACAGACCAGACTACTGAGCATTCAGAGTCCTCAGCTCCGCAGGAAAGGAAGGCATCCAAGGGCAAAGGGAAGCCTAAACCATACTGCCCTTTCTGCAAGAACCAAGAGCACTACCTCAGTTCTTGTGAGAAGTTTAAGAAGCTCTCCAAACACCAAATAGCTCAGTGGGTCAAGGATAAAGACCGGTGCTGGCGGTGTGGGCGAGGACACCTGCACCCTAAAGAAGCCGTGCAACATCAGCAAAGACACCTCCGACTACAGTCTACCTGGACCGACCAAATCACTCTGGCCGTGTGATGCTAAAGGTGGTCAAAGTCCAGCTCCACAATGGTAACAGGCACCTCGAAACTTATGCAGTCCTAGATGACAGCTCAGAGCGTACCATTGTCCTTCCCTCTGCTGTTCAGCAGCTGGCGTCCCTGATGCTTAGGACCGTACATCAAGAGGTGGTGCAGTTAAAAGGCCACTCAGTCACTTAAGTTTTCACCAGTGTGCAACCGGTCCAAGCAGTTCAGTATAACCAAAGCCTTCACTGCTGATGACCTAGACCTCGCAGAGTACTCCTACCCAGTGGAGGCTTTGCAGAAGCATTACCAACACCTCCGAGCTCTTCCCCTCAAGACCTTCACCAAGGCCAGTCCCCTGATCCTGATCGGTTCAGATCACCCCCACTCGCTGACACAAATGGAACCGGTGCACATGGGCCCTCAAGGTGGACCTGTTGCAGTCAACCACTCTAAGGGCCTTCCAACTCCCCGTCCAATTCCGGCAAGGAACATCAGTGCCCGTTCACTTCCACCATCTCCTATTCAGATGGCCCCTTTCTGCCATGAGGAGAAGCTGGGGCAGATTGATACCATGCCTTACCACAACAAGAAGATGGTGACCCGTTCCAAGCAAGATCATGAGGCTATCCGCACCCTTGAGACTGACACCGTACATGTGACTGCAGGAGATGTTGAACGTCACTCCTCTACTCCGAGTTAAGGACTCTCCACGCTTGAAAGTACCAAAGGAGGCAGTCTTGGCTCATCTGAGGAGCCCTGAGTGGCGTTTATCCAAGAACCCAGAGCAGGCGAAGCTCTACTGCCAAGAACATCAGAAGCTAGAAACTACAGGCTATGTGATCAAGTATCCCCAAGAAGAGGTTGACATGGAAGAGGAGTCCTGGTACATCCTGCACCACAATGAAAAGAACAGGCTAGTGTTCAACCGTTCCTTAGCGTACAAGGGACAAGTTCTTAGCAAACTCCTCCTACCAGGACCCACCTTGCATCCTTTACTTGCTTGGCATCCTCCTGAAATTCAGACGTCTACGAATGGCAGGTTCTTCCTTTTGGCATGACCTACAGCCCCTGCTGCGCCACATTCACCTTGCAGCAACATGTGATATCACAAGGATGATAACGAGGATGTGCTACAGATGGTGGAACATGCCTTCTACATCGACAATTGCCTGCATAACCTCCCTGCATCCCAGGAAAGACACGCCAGCTGGTGAACACAACAAAGACTCTGCCTGCCACGGGAGGATTCGAGATCTGTCAATGGGCGAGTAATGTCCCGGCCATTGTTCAGCATCTCCCTAAAGAAGCTAGATCTGTGAGCACAGAATAGTGGCTCTTCCAAGACTGTGTGGACCCTGAAGAGCCCACATTAGGACTCCGCTGGCACTGCCCTACAGATACATTGGGGTACAAGTACCACCCTGTGGTGGAGCCAACACCCACCATGAGGACCATCTACCGTACTCTTGCCAGCCACTACAAGCCCCTGGGATATATCATCCCTTACACGACGAGAGCAAAGATCCTGTTACAGGAGCTCTGGAAGAAGGATGGCAAGACACCATCTTACATGCACCCCTATTAGACCAGTGGAAGGAGTGGGAGAGTAAACTTCCGACACTGTCAGAGGTCGTCATCCCTAGGTGTTATGTCCCTCCAAATATAGACAATGCCATCGTGACCACCAACATCCACATCTTTTGCGATGCTCCAGATAGAGCCATCTCCGCACCAAGGACAAGTACATCTCATTCCTCGTGGCAAGATCTCGCGTGGCACCCAAGCGCCAACTCACAATACCCCGCCTGGAGCTCAGTGCTGCCCTGGCTGGAACACAACTAGCTCGTCTTCTGCAAACTGAGCTTACTTTGGACATCCGCAAGACTTCCCTGTGGTCAGATTCAATGACCGACTTACACCGGCTGCAATAAAAGTTTTGACGTTGCAAAGTGTTTGTCGGTTCCAGAGGTGCTGAGATATATTGTATCTCACGTTAGGGAGTGGAGATATGTCGACACTGCTAACAACCCAGCAGATGATATCACGAGGGGGACAAACTCTGGCTGAGCTAACCTGAGTGAACCACTGGACTCAAGGTCTACCCGTCCTACAACAGTCGCATGACACCTGGCCTGTGATGCCCAGAACAGCTAGAGAAGAGGACACCGCTGAATGCTCACAAATCTACTTTCTGTGGTCAGGTCAACCTTACTCCTGATCCTGTAAAGGTAGACTGGAGCACCTCACAGTTGGAAGGAGCTCTGTGAGTCCGTGTACCAAACTATGATTCCAACTGTTGGGGATCCCAAGCCCTCAAGGCAAGACATGGAGACTTTCCTGCTTAAAGATTCCCAGAGGGATAGTTTCACAGAGGAGATCAAGGCCCTTGAAGCTGACAAGCCAGTACTGAGGAAGAGCAGACTCAGTTCTGTGTCTCATTTTAATTAGAGTTATTGAACTCACAATAAGCCAGATTCGAGTAATTTATATTTTGGTGCTGAAACTTGAAGCAGCAGCTGCAGCACAATCAATTGGAAATGGACAGCTCATGGTGCTGAAAGTAGGCATAACTAATTTAAAACGTCTTAATTTTAATTACACTTTTACTAACAAGAGGGCTGTGTGTTGATGGCTATTTCTTCCTATATAAGAATTAAGAGGTAGGCCTACCTGTTTGACAGATTAAATTAGGTGATAGGCTGCTATATCCATAGATTTGTTGGTCAATTCCTCCACCCACCTTGCACTATTTAAATAGCCTACCTCCGTGTCAGTGAAGGGCTGTTAAAACGAAGATTCGAATTCAAGGGGGTATGAGGTCTACGTTCTATGAAAGTAAATGGCAAAAAGCACATCACTAACCCTTGTTAGGATCCGATTACATAAAGTGATCTATAACAGAGCTTTGGTCAGCGATTCTTTATGCTAGAAACAAGCTGTAAAATATCAAAATCAAATGTACTTATAAGGCCCTTTTTACATCAGCAGATGTCACAAAGTGCTTATACAGAAACCCAGCCTAAAACCCAAAACAGAAGCAGAAGGGGCAGAAGCATTTAGGGAAAGGTCCGACTCTGATGCATATGGGGATATCATTTCTTTTTTAGTCATTCAGAAGCTGAGCTACAACCTATAACCGAGGAGACAACATTTTTACTTTGCTTGGGAAGTAATCTACTTCTGTCACCATCAACTGAAACTGTTCTGTACAGTATTCTGTACAGTATTCTGTACAATAGAATATGTTTAAACCCAGACTGCTTTTAGGGAAACACTTGTGACCTTTCGTTAGATTAAGCCATGGAAGAAGAGTAGCCAAATCCAAACTGGTTTACCTTGACACTTTGTTTGGTGCATTCACGGTTGAGCTCGATTAACGCTGATTGGCTAATTATTTTATACTGTTTTTGTCAAGGGAGGTCAGATGCTCGCTGGCTTCCCTTGCCTTCAATGCTACGGACGGCAACAATGTCATACTTGTTTGGACCAGACAGCATCAGATAGATGGCCTACACGTAGAGAGACATAGGGGTACTGTGTCGCTCGCTTGGATGCTTTCTCCTGTAAGATACATTCAGTCTCTTGCGAATTAAAGGAAAATGATTCAACACAAAGAGAGGAAATATGTATTATTTTTTATTTGTAAAAAGAAATTGGGAAGCATGGCTACCCTTTGCATCCTTGAATACATGCCACTGGTGGAAAGGTAGGCCTAACTCTTGAAAGTACCATGCTCAGATTCCAAATGTCTCAGATTTAATTATTGCAAACAAGACAGACTGATTTGGCATAGGAAAAATGAGATGAAGATGAACACAGGCCTATCTACGTGTCCATTCTTAGCCTGTAATTTGTGTGGTATGAAAAAATACTTAGCTAGTATGTAAAATCACATAGCATTGCATGAAATATATAGAAAAGGCTATTTTTTTTTCTCTTCTCGGACCTGCAAATATGATGATAGTCATGCAATGATTTTACTATAAAGATCCTACTCTTGTCCATGGCGGTATGCGAACCATCAGCCTTCTGGCCCGCAGCCCTGCGCAACATCAAATTTCCTTCGTTGCCATGTAATGCATACAGCTTGAACAGTTTCTGAAACTGCATATACAGATCTGGTCTGTCCAAGAAGTGAGGGTAAAAAGGTAGACATGTTCTCCACATGTCTTAATTATTACTTTGGGTATAGGGGAGGGTCACTTGTTTTTTTCTCTCTCAAGCGTTCAGGGAGGGTTTAGGTAAAATATATTTTGCTGAAGGGAGGGTCAGCCATTTTAATTTATCCATGTAACCCATATTATAAATAGCGTTCTCTCCATAAGGGTAAAAGTTTGGAATAGGGTTAAACTGGTTCCGAATGGTTAAGGTAAGGGTTAATTTCTTGGTTGTGTGATGACGTGTCATGACTTCGAACCCCGTTCAAAGATGCCCGGCCATTCTGAGGGTGAACCAAAAGCTTGATGATGTAAAATTATCAATCTTTAACTACGAGAGACAGAAAGACAAATGCATTTCAAAAGACATGTTACTGGTCTAATATTTTGTTTCTTTTATGTAGTATCGTATTTCACGAATAAGGTGAGTTTTCGCTGGCTTTCCCACAGATACAGGCTCGTCAGGCAAACAGACCTACCAACATCAATGCTCTCAACAACGGTTGCTTGACTTATCAGTGATAAATTATTGATTTTAGCTGGTTGGCATGCAAGTATGTCGCTGTATCAAAGATAAAGAAAGCAACTATGTGTTGCTGTATTCTAACATTGTAACAAGACCTCAGCCTCTTCCGGGTTTTAAACCGCCGTTCAGCGCTGTACAGTTGAGGTAGTAATTCTTAATTCCATATAGATACATTTTGTCGTTTGTTTTACAGTATGTCCTGTCTGTCTTGAAATTTACATATCCAACCCTATTTCAGGGGTAAGTAACATTTGTATACACTAGTTAGTGTTAAATAACATCTGTGCAATATTCCGATTAAAACACTTTTGGGTAATTAGAGCGTTAGGCTACGGATGATTCTCTCAAATTATTAATGCTCAAAACATCTTCCTATATTCTGTACAGATGGCAGACTTTTATTGGGGGCCTGCTGCTTCTGCTCTCTGGGAAGCTTGGATTGGTGGATATAAGTGGCTTTCCCAGGTAACCTCTGCATTTGTCCTGTGTATTCCCAGCATTAGGGAATGCAAGGGGGTTATCCAAGGTGGCACTGTCTGACTGTGACCACCCTCTAGTGGTTTATGACAGGAATTAAAGCAAAACAAAATCCCAAGACTGAAATTTAAATTGATCTGAGATTGTAAAAAAAAAAAAAAAAAAATCCATGATGAAAATCCATGGCAGTGACAGAACTTTAATCCCTGGATGATGACCTTGAGTATTATTCCCCATTATCCTACAGGTCAGCAGCACTTTCCTGGCTTCCGGGATCCCTCCTGTTTGTTGGGAATATTTATGCAGGGTCCAGAGCTCTTTCACGCTTGGTGAGTCATTCACTCCTAATCATGCAAGCCTTTTCTGTTACAAACAACACTTTTAAGGTGGAACTGGGCAAACACTAGGATTTCACTCATCAAATGACCCCAAATGATGGGGGCATCTCTCACCATGGGATAAGGTCTCCACGTTGCTCTAGGTCTTGATTTTGTATACCTACTATCATGACAGACACTGATCTAAGATGTCCGCTTGTCATATTCCAGCCTATCCCTTTCTTCTTCACTCTTCACAATGCTTCTGAAGTGGTGAATTGCCTGATCCTGAAGTTAACCCAGATGGAGGTAAGTGTAAGCTTTTACCCACACTGAACTTTGGGCAAGGTTGATTAAACACACGCAATTACATATATATATATATTTTTTTTTTTTTACAGCAAATTCCATGGATGAAGCTATTAAGGTTTGTTCCAAGTCTTATCGTTAATATAATTTTTGGGGGATATTCAGTAGAGTCTAACAGAAAAAGTAGCTATTAAGTTTTCAAAACGGATTTGTTTTGGTTTTATTGACTTAAGGGGAAGTATACTTAAAATAAAAAAATTCCCTAAACGATTCAATACATTGAAACTAGTTAGGTGGAGTTTGCCTCTCTTTCCCTGCAGCCTAGAACTGGAAATCTGCAAAAATGGATCATATGGCTGGTTATGGCTGCAATGTAAGATGACACAATTACGGTCTATTATCTCCTCAACATATGCTAGTGAAGCGCCTAGGCTACGATAAGATCACCTCAACTGCAATTAGACTACATACCTCCGAACGCTCGCTTTCTCTTCTGAAAACTTACATCTGTGACTTAAAGCTCCAAATAAAGGGCATATATGTCAGTTGGCCACACAAGTGCGCAGTTGTTACCCATCTTCATTTCCACTGTTGTTGCTGTCAGCCACATAAAATCATCTCAATAGATTTTAGGTGGAGAAGTTCACATTTCCTGACTCAAAACCGATGGTACTTTTGATTTAAAAAATTGCTCATTCGGCCATACACTTTCAATAAAACAATTTGTCCACAATTTCCGGATTTCTCAATCACTGACTGACAACAGAGCAGAGCTAGCAATGCACAAAGGCACGTCACCAGTCTGACCCATTTTTGCCACTTTCCAGTTCTAGACTGCAGGGAAAGAAGGCAAACTCCACTTAACTAGTTTCAATGTAAGGAATCACTTGGGACATTTTGGATATTAGGTTAACTTCCCCTTGAAATACTATATTATACCCCATACAACTGCTGTTGGAAGCTAGCCTGATGGTCCTTGAAGACTATGGAATTGTAAGCTATTGGCTTTCTTTCTAGTGTGAGTCTGCTGTTGATGTCGGCCATCAACCTCCCCCTCTATGACCCTCAGTTTGACCCTGGTGGTTACATGTGGGCCCTGGCACATCTCTTCTGTGTTGGCAAGTCAGCTGTGGGATTGTGTCATATGTTTAAAGCGTATAGCATATACATATAAATCGCTGAATACACTTAGCAACACAATATTAATACAGAAATACATCAATTTCAGGTGCCTATAGAGTGTTCCATACACACTTCAAGTCCAGTCATTTGAGGTAAGCTATAATTTGTGCATCCCTTGTGTAAGAAAAATGATTGAAAAACTGGTTTCCTGTTGTGAATACTATGAAACATGTTTGTTTTCATGATCTATATTACAGTGACCTTGAACAACAATACATCAACTATTTGTTCAGGTAAGAGGGAAATACTTTGTTCCAAAAAACTGTTCATGGCCTAATCACTGCTTTATTGTCCAAAGCATTTTTAAATTGACTGTAAAATGTTAATCTATAGCTTCAGTAGACTACCAGGGGCAATCAAGTTATTGTCACTAATTGCTGTCACAGAGTAAGTTTGAGGGGGAATAACTTTTGGGGGCTTTGCAGATTTGTCCTTTCATATGTCACCTGAGATGTCTGTCTTTTTGTGTATGTGCAGTGCACTCTTCAATCCGTTTTGTCATTAATTAATGTAAGCTCTAATTGTCATTAATCCTGAAACTAGTGTGTTGCTGTTGGCCTTTGCTGCACACCCTACTGGTAAGACCTTTGGACTGTTTCTTCCCCACAATCGATCAAATAGTTCTGTAGCTACAGTGCATTTGGAAAATATTCAGACCCCTTGACTTTTTCCACATTTTGTTATGTCACAGCCTTATTCTAAAATGGATTCAATTGAAAATGTTCCTAAATCTACACACACTACCTCATAATGACAAAGTAAAACGTGTTTTTTAGAAAATAAAATGATCATTTACATAAGTATTCATACCCTTTACTCAGTACTTTGTTTTGGCAGTGACGACAACCTCATACCCAGGAAGACTTGACGCTACAGGCTTGGCACACCTGTATTTGAGGAGTTTCTCTCATTCTTCTCTGCAGATCCTCTCAAGCTGCCAGGTTGAATGGGGAGCGTTGCTGCACAGCTATTTTCAGGTCTCTCTAGAGATGTTCGAATAGGTTCATGTCCGAGCTCAGGCTGGGCCAATCAAGGACATTCAGAGATATGTCCCAAAGCCAATCCTGCATTGTCTTGGATGTCTGCTTAGGGTCATTGTCGTGTTGAAAGGTGAACCATTGCCCCAGTCTGAGGTCCTGAGCAGGTTTTCATCAAGGATCTCTCTGTACTTTGCGCCGTTCATCTTTCCCTCGATCCTGAAGTCTCCCAGTCCCTGCCTCTGAAAAACATCCCCACAGCATGATTCTGCCACTACCATGCTTCACCGTAGGGATGGTGCCAGGTTTCCCCCAGACGTGACACTTGACATTCAGGCCAAAGAGTTCAATCGTGGTTTCATCAAGCCACAGAATCGTGTTTCTCATGGTCTGCGAGTCCTTTAGGTGCCTTTTGGCAAACTCCAAACGGGCAGTCAAGTGCAGTTTACTGAGGAGTGGGTTATGTTTGGCCACTCTACCATAAAGGCCTGATTGGTGGAGTGCTACAGACATGGTTGTCCTTCTGGAAGGTTCTCCCATTTCCACCTCCCTGACCAAGGCACTTCTCCCCGATTGATCAATTTGGCTGGGCGGCCAGCTCTTGGAACAGTCTTTGTGGTTCTAAACTTCTTCCAATTAACAATAATGGAGGTTACCGTTCTTGGGGACCTTCAATGCTGCAGAAATGTTTTGGTACCCTTCCCCAGATCTGTGCTTCGACACAATCCTGTCTCGGAGGCCTACGGACAATTCCTTCGACCTCGTGGTTTGGTTTTTGCTCTGACATGGACTGTCAACTGTGGGACCTTATATAGACAGGTGTGCACCTTTCCAAATCATGTCCATGTTTATTTACCACAGGTGGACTCCAATAAAGTTGTTGAAACATCAAGGATGATCAATGGAAACAGGATGCACCTGAGCTTAATTTCGATTTTCATAGCAAAGGGTTTGAATATTTATGTAAATAAGATCTTTTTTTGTTTGTGCAAAAATGTCAACCTGTTTTTGCTTTGTCATTTTGGGGTATTGTGTGTAGATTAATGAGTAAAAAATAAATGTAATCAATTTTAGAATAAGTCTGTTACGTAACAAAATGTGGAAAAAGGGAAGGGGTCTAAATAATTTCCGAATTGACTGTATATGAACAGCTGTTTGCTATTTCAATGCCTTCTTCTTGGTCTTTTGCAATTATGTAACTGTGTATTGGGACAGTTATCCCAATGTTACACCGATTTAAATCTTGGTCAAGTGCTGATTTTACATCTCTCAAATCCCCCCTCCTTCCTGTTTGGTGAGAACTTAATCTGTTTTGATGGCTGGGCTTATCTTTGTTTGCTTATTCCATCTAGGTGACCTATTTGGTGCCTTGGAATTCCCTTTCCTCCTGTCCCCAAGATTTCATGGTGGCTGTTGTGCCAGGTAAAAAAATTGAACTCAGATGTCTAGTTGAGCATGTTAAAAGCAATCTCATAAAATCAACTTGCTAATAGGGTTTCCAAATCTTTAAAATATACACTGTAGTAACTTAAACACTTATCTTCCACAGTGCCTTGTTGGGTTTTTTCTTGCTGTTGGCATCAGTCAAACTAAAGAGTGGTTTACCTCTTGAGCACTGCGGGGTCTGGCTCTTTTTGTCCAAGGTAATGAAAGTCAGAACTCAACTTAATGATCAATGGTAAACATATCTTTATTTCCCACAAGATTATTTTCTTTATTTGTTACCTTCTACCACCATCTCCCCTCTACAGAAAAGGTATTAGTAATTGGCAGAAAACCTGCCGTAATAACCTAAGTAAACGATTGTCATAAAACCGACAGTTAAATAGTAAATTCATTCTGTTTTAGATTTCCTTCAAGGACAGTGGATGTGCCAGTTACATATCCATGTCTTGCTCTACCCTGTCTAGGTGTTTGCCACATGCCTATCCCCACTTGTTTTTAACATTGAAGTTAACACGCCATCTTTCTGCTGGTGAGTTCTCTCGACCTGTGTAAATAATGTCTATCTATCCAGTCACCAATTTTACATTCAAGACAAATAGCAGCTGATGATATTCCCTGGAGACTCAGTCATTTTATAGTCTGCTACTTTAAAGCCTATATCAAGTTTGGTGATCATGGTGTTTGTTGAAGTTACTATTTTTTAGGTATACTATTTACTTCAGTGATTTTGTGTTGGCTTGCTCCTTAGTGTTTTCTTCAGCCATGTTGGAGAAGCCCTGCTGGTGTACTCTGAAAGTACTTCCCAAGTGCGATGAGACCTTTGCGAAAGAAACTACTTCTACCTCACTAAATGTTTCAACGAGTTTACTTGCACTCAATTTCCCAGTGATACTTTTTTTGCTTTTGGAACAAATATCACAAGAATGTATGCTTCAATTGAGATTCTTTTTCATTTACTATGCCTTTTCTACAACTTGCTGTAAAGCAGAAATAAAGATTCTATATATTTCCATTAAAATATTTGCTTATTTGAACTTAAATACAATTTCCTAGGATGTGATATACTTGAAGGTGAGTAACAAAAAATGGCATTAAGGGGGTTTTATCTACAAATACACCATAATAAAAACAGACTGAAAAAAGGGTTCCTTGGCTGTCCCCATAGGCAGTGGTGTAAAGTACTTCTCCCCTATGGGGACAGCCGAAGAGTAGTGGTCAACGGTGCATATTAGTTTCACAAAGAATAATTAACTGAGCAGAGGTTCTTGCTGCATATTCTGTATTAATTTTGAGGAAATTGGGAGACCTGATGGTCCATTCAATTGTTTTGAACAATTATAAGAATCTGAAATGTCTGGGTGTATATACCACTAAAGGCACATATACCTTTGAGGCACTAGGATTATGATACTGGCAGATTGTTGCAGTGAAAATTAAATACAGTTTTACATTGTTTGATTGGGTATTTTCCCCTACTGGTTTAAGTCTTCTGCTCTTTGCTTTTGGGGGAGAGCATTGTAAGGTCTTCTCCTCCTTAAGCGTTGCTCTGGATCATTATCTTCTTTTACATAACCTGGTACGAGAAACAAGAAGCACAATGTTGTTAAACTCATTAAGTGGAGGTTGACATTGAAGGCAAGGGGGGGGAAACACCCCTTTGTGAAGGCTGAGACAACAGCAATGCACTCCTCAGAAGAAATCAGTAAATTCAGTGCTGACATCAGTCACAATACCAGGGCTTTGTAAACCTTTGGCCTACAACCCCATTTTGATAGAAAATTCTCACAACCCAACCGTGTGACAAATTATATAATCATCAGCCAGTGTTTACATGGGGCTATCTATTACAATTCAGTCTGACAGTATTTCAATCTGAAGGAAGAATGGTTTGACGTGACTGAAATACACCAGGGAGATTTTGGAAAGTTCAGGAAAACATCAGGGAAGATCATCAGGCAATTGTGTATGATCTTCTGTGTAGACAAAACTACAGTATTAAATACTATGGATTTGATGACCATTGCGTTCTGTTGAATGGATCCAATTGAATAGGGTAGCATACCTCTGTCCACACAGGTTTGTGTTGAAGGGAAGCCGACTTCCCAAAAGTGGTCTGGGGTTGATGGAGGAAGATAACGGAAGCGGTGCCGAGAACAGGCTGACAACTTCTTCACCCTCTCTGCCTCTGAAAGGTCGGCATAGTACTGAGGGAGATGGAATAGATATGTCACAAATCATGGGTTGTGTTCGATCTGGCAAAAAGTTCTGAAACGGGAAACACAAGTTGGCAGAGCATCGTGCTTGCAACGCCAGGGTTGTGGGTTTGATTCCCACGGAGGACCAGTACGAAAATGTATGCACTCACTACTTACTGTAAGTTGCTCTGGATAAGAATGTCTGCTAAATTACTAAAATGTAAATGTAATGAACATGACCATGGACAGGCACTTTCAGCTCCACACATCAAAACACAGTCGAGTCAACTCACGATTTCACACTCTTTACACGTGTGCCCCTTGAGTTTCCTCCTCTCAGCTTTCTTGCGGACCACCTCCACGTGTGCAAACGACAGGTTTTTACTACAGGACAACGAGACAAAGAAACCTTTTAGAAACCTAGCATGAAAGTGTTCTACGTTAGTCTGACGATTATGATCTCACCTGTCTTTGTGTTCTCCATTGGGTGTTCCACTTTGAGGCATGTGTGCTTTTAACAAGAGGACAATAAAATTACAGTTTAAAATATTGATATAAATATTTAACAATGAATGCGCAAATTCGTCTCAAGTGTTGTACTACTTGACCAGGTCATTTTGGTCATTCTCAACCAATTTGCCTGGTCAAATAAAATAAACAAGTATACCAGATTATAGAGAAAATACAGTGTAAAGTCCTTACCATCCTTATGCTCTTCCTTCTCCTCCATATCATCAAACTCTTCCTCCCCATGATGGGGTTCCTCTTTGTCCAAATATGAGCCGTTATGCTGAGGACACGACTCGTACTCCCCGTAGCCTGTTCGGTCAAATATCTCAGCCAAGCTGTCATTGGCCTTCTGACCAATCCCTAAAAGAAGGGTTTTGAGTTTGGTTACATGGTTGGTTGGTTTGTTTATATGGGTCCTGCTCGAATGTAACCGTCCTTCCTCCCATCACTGAAGTGAATACTGATCTAATGCAACTTGAAAGATAAAAGTAAGGATTTCATTGCTCTCTCCTCTTTACCGCATTTGATTAAATTAAAATCAGATTGGGAATGTATCAAAAATTTTGTGCGAAAATGTCGTAAGCTGTACCGGTAACAGAGCTGGTTCTTGGAGCTCCTCGGTGGAGCAGGCTGGGGCTGACGAAGGTGCAGTCCATATCGACAGACTCACCTTCACAGGGGGGCTACACACACACACACACACACACGTGTGAAGAACTGCAAGTATACACAGAGGGTATAGGAAAGTAGCAGATGAATTTGGTGAATGTCATACCTCTGCTAAAGTTGGGGTGTCTACATCATACTGGGAGAGGGCTGCCTCTGGGTCAAGGCTCCACATCTGCTCTGTTGGCATCAGCTTGGCTAAACAAAAGGTAGGAAATAAAACATGACATTTCTCTTCAAATTGCTTGCTTAGACTATGCTTAAAGGCCAGTCAATCGAGAAAAAAATATTTTCAGTATCAATGATTGACTATTATGCAGAGTTGCAACACAATACCTTTTCCCAGTGGAGTTTCAGGGGCATTGGAGGACAGTGTTGTTGATGCAGTACCATTGTTGTCCTGTGGAGGGCTCCTCTTCACACGAGCACAGGGGTTGGCTTGCAGGACAGAGGTCTGCTTCAGTTTTTCAGTATCCTCCCGACTCCGCTTTCTGATTGGCTCGTGGTGGACATTGTGGGTCTAAATGGACAAATAGGAAGGCTGGGGCTACTCGGGTACAGTAGTATGGTGATGCATAAGACGGGTGAACGTGTCCAAGAAAAAGAGCTCTTGATCTACCCATCTATAATATCTCAGACAGACAACGTAACAAATGGTATCGTCTGTCAAAAGACTGTGGGATGCAACGACTAACGAGAAACATAACCAAGTTGACCTGCCATTTTAGCATCAGTTTTTTTTTTTTCCTGCCACATATGCCTTCATGAGGATCACAATGAAAATAAGTTGTGTACTTTTCTGTGTAATGTGTACCTAGTTTTAAATTATCAAACAAACCCCCAAAAAATTCTGGTGCTTTGGTTTTATGTCACTGGTTATTTGGATTTATCAGGATTTTTGTTCTGGGTTTCCAAGATGAACCCATCTATATGTAACAAGGCTCAAATGTGACTAATGTACCTGTATAACATCTTCTATTTAAGAAAATTACATGAAAAATCATGGCTCTACCTGCTGACTCAGCAACACATTTTTGGATCGCTCATCACTTGGAGAGGTAGAGGGATGTTTAAATAGGATGTGCCGCTTTTGGCCTCTGTCTTGGTTCTCTGATGCAGGGACGCTGCTACCTCTCTGGGCATTGAGCGGAGGCACGAGGGCCTTCTGTGGAGAGTCGGAAAGGTCCAGAGGCTTGTCAACCACTTCCCCATCTTCCTCCTTCTCGCTACTTTTCCTCCTCTTTCCCCTCTCCAGCTCTTGGTGAGAGGCGCCACATGGGGTGGAAGTGGCTCTAAGAGGTGCGATGCGGGCTATCCCCTCCAGGTGGCGGCGTTGGGCGTTGGCAGGGATGAGCTTCAGGCGGGGGAGGAGGGACAGGGGGCCGTCCTCAGTGGTGCCGGGGCAGCCCAGGACGGGACCCTTTCTCTGGGGGATAGGCAGTGGATCATCAGGGAGATCCAGGCGACACGTCTCTGCCACTACAGCACCTTCATGGCCCTGGCTGCTGCCCTCTGAATCAACAAGAAGAATACTACATGATTTTTTTACAGTGCTTTTCAAGACACTCAAGACATTTAGAGGCAATAACATAAATACAAACGCATGTTATCAGTCATCAGTTAGTAAATGAAGGCCTTACGTTGGGTCTGGGTGGCGTCCATGTAACACGTTTCAGGCACCAGTATGCCGTTTCCTTGGCCCTGCGCGGTTCGGGAGGGCAATCCTTTCCTTGGTTCTACTATTATGAAAACAAAAAAAATGAACTTCAATGAAGTCTACAAAACTGATATCGTAAGAAACTAATATTGAGTGTGTTTGTGTGCGAGTGTGACTGAGTGTGCACGCACCTGCATGTGTGTTTGATTCTGAGGGTGACCCTTGAATGCTATACCTGTGTATGCATTTCTTTGTATGAATCAGACTGACCGTTGAGCGCCGAGCTCTGAGACTGAGACAGGGACTTCTCGGCGTAGCGGACATGGTGGGTCTCCTTCCTCCTCCTCATCTTGCTGACCACAGGCAGCGAGATCTTCTGCAGCGGAGAGTCTGGAATCACCGCCTCCTCTGGCTCAGGAGACACGGAGCTGGAAACCAAACAGACGCACCACAGAAATACAACGGCGTAACATACCATATTAATAATAAAAAGTATTAATAATACACAGATATAATAATATACCGTATGAAGCTCAAAGTGAGAACTCTAATTCAACCATGCTTTCTCAATGTGCAATAGGAATATTGTTTTGGAATCAACAATCCTGGTTACAAAAGTAGTGTAGTGCCGGATGGGGATGGTTATAACTCACAGAGCTCCATTCAGTCTATCCAACTCAAGACTCAGCTTTCTGTTCTCATCCTGCAGGCTGTTCCTCTCGGTCACTGGAAGTCACATTAAACCACATACCGTGCCTTCAGAAAATATTCATACCCCTTGACTTATTCCACTCAAAAGTGATTCAATATTTTTCTCACCCATATACACACACAATAATACCCCATAATGATGTAGTAAAAATGTGTTTAGACATCTTTGTAAATGTATTGAAAAGGAAATACAGAAATCTCTCATTTACATAAGTATTCACACCCGAGTCAAAACTTTGTAGAAGGACCTTTGGCGGCGATAACAGCTTTGAGTCGCCTTGGGTATGTCTGCATCAGCTTTGCACATCTGGATTTGGGCATTTTTTCCCCATTTTTCCATGCATATTTTCTCAACTTAGATAGGAAGTAGCAGTGAACAGCCTTTCCACAGAAAGTCTTTCCACAGATTTTCAATGGGATTTGGCTGGGCCACTCAGGGACCTTCACATTCTTGCTCTGAAGCCTGTCCAGCATTGCTTTGGCTGTATGCTTGCGGTCAATGTTCTGTTGGAACACAAATCTTCACCCCAGTCTAAGGTCATTTGCACTCTGAAGCAGGTTCTCATCAAGAATTTGCCGGCATTAGGCTCCATTAATTGTTCCCACTCAGTCTCCCAGTTCCTGCCGATGAAAAGCATCACGATAGCATGCTGCTGCCACTACCATGCTTCACGGTAGGGATGGTGTTAGATGGGTGATGAACTGTGCCTGGTTATCTCCAGGCAAAAAGGGTCAATGTGCATTCAGGCCAAAGAGTTCTATTTTTGTCTCATCAGATCACACAAACTTGACTTATGCGCCATCTTTCGCATGTCTTTTTGCAAACTCCAGGAGTGCCATCACTGAGATAGGAGAACCTGCCAAAAGGACAGCAATCTCTACAGCACTTCACCAATTTGGGCATTATGGGAGAGTGGCACTTGGTGAAGTGCTGAAGAGACAGTTGTCCTTTTGGAAGGTTCTGCCATCTCAGCTAAGGCATTCAGTAGTTCTGTCAGAGTGGTCATTGGTCACCTCCCTTACCAAGCTCCTTCTTGCCCGGTTTCTCAGTTTGGGCGGACAGCCAGCTCTCGGCAGAGTCTGGGTAGTTCCATATATTTTTTAAAATTTCCCAATGGATGGAGCTCTTGTAAACTTTTAACACTCTAGAAACTGTTTCATACCCTTCCCCAGATATGCCTCATCACAATTCTATCTTGGAGATCTACAGCCAGTTCCTTGGACTTCATGGTATAGTTTCTGCTCTGAAATACACAACCGGTCAAAGGTTTTAGAACACCTACTCATTCAAGGGTTTTTCTTTATTTTTTTTTTTTTTTTACAATTTTCTACATTGTAGAATAATAGTGAAGACATCAAAACTATAAAATAACACATATGGAATAATTTAGTTACCAAAAAGGTTTTATAAAATATATTTTGATTTGTTTATGTGAGTTTCTTCAAATAGCAGCCTTGACAGCTTGCACACTCTGGCATTCTCTCAACCAGCTTCATGAGGTAGTCACATGGAATGCATTTCAATGAATAGGTGTGCCTTAAAAGTGAATTGGTGGAATTTATTTCCTTCTTAATGCGTTTGAGCCAATCAGTGTTGTGACTAGGTAGGGGTGACAGCCCTATTTGGTAAAAGACCAAGTCCATATTACGGCAAGAACAGCTCAAATAGGCAACGAGAAATGACAGTCCATCATTACTTTAAGACATGAAGGCCAGTCAATATGGAAAATTTCAAAAACTTTGAACTTTTCTTCAAGTGCAGTAGCAAAAACCATCAAGTGCTATGATGAAACTGCCTCTCATGAGGACCGCTACAGGAATGGAAGACCTTGAGTTACCTCTGCTGCAGAGGATAAAGTTCATTAGAGTTAACTGCACCTCAGATTGCAGCCCAAATAAATGCTTCAAAGTTTAAGTAACAGACACATCTCAACACCAACTGTTCAGAGGAGACTATGTGAATCAGGCCTTGAATTGCTGCAAAGAAACCACTACTAAAGGACACCGATAAGAAGAAGAAACTTGCTTTGGCCAAGAAACACGAGCAATGGATATTAGACTGGTGGAAATTTGTCCTTTGGTCTGGAGTCCAAATTGGAGATTTTTCGTTCCAACCACCGTGTCTTTGTGAGACGCAGTGTGGGTGAACAGATGATCTCCGCATGTGCATTTTCCACCGTAAAGCATAGAGGAGGTGGTGGTGTTGTGGGGGTGCTTTGCTGGTGACAATGTCTGTGATGGAGTGCTGCATCAGATGACCTGGCCTCCACAATCCCCCGACCTCAACCAAATTGAGATGGTTTGGGATGGGTCGGACCACAAAGTGAAGGAAAAGCAGCCAACAAGTGCTCAGCATATGTGGGAACTCATTCAAGACTGTTGGAAAAGCATTCCATGTGAAGCTGGTTGTGAAAATGCCAAGAGTGTGCAAAGCTGTCATCAAGCCAAAGGGTGGCTACTGTGAAGAATCTCAAACGTAAAATATATTTTATATAACAATTGTTTGGTTACTACATGATTCCGTATGTGTTATTTCATAGTTTTGATGTCATCACTATTATTCTACAATGTAGAAAAAAGTAAAAAATGTATAAAAACCCTTGAATGATTAGGTGTTCTAAAACTTCTGACCGGTAGTATACATATAGACAGATGCATTTAGTTCTAAATCATAAATCATGTCCAAACAATTTCATTGGCCACAGGTGAATGATTAAAGGAAATTGGATACACTTGAGCTCAGTTTGGAGTGTCATTGCAAAGGGGTGGGAATACTTATGCAAATTACATTTTTAGTATCTCAGATTGTTCTTGCAATTTTCATATAAACTTAATTTGGGAGGAATTTAAGAAAATCATGATGAAAGTGGCCATTTTTAGAACTATACATGCCTCCTGTAAAACCGTATCATCTGTGAACATCTTGATGTCATTATACTCATTATAGTGTGCTCTAACAAATGGAGTAAGTCAAGATTCTGAAATAAAACTATATTAAATTATTTAACATGAAAAATATGAATATGGCAAAAGTACCCTTTTAGATTTTAAGACATTGTTTGGAACAATATACTCAAATTTCCATAGTGGGCTCTGTGCAAATTTTGAAGTTATGATACATTTTATGAGCATAAGCAACACAGTGAATGGTAAAATTGATTAAAAGGGAACTCCCTTCTGCTGGTGATTTGCTGAATGTGCAAACAATCCTGAAGTAGGGCTTTGATTGGTTAATGACCTATAATGTAAATGTATGAAATGGGTTAGATCTTCAAAAGTACAGAGAGCCCAATCTGGACACTTGACATGTTTGAAGAGTATAATTTTCCAAACAATGTCTAAAAACACACAGAATTAAAAAGGGTACTTTTGAAATATTCAAATTAATATTTTTTATATTGAATACATTAATGTGAAAAAGTGTATTTCAGAATGTAGACATAATCCATATTTGAGAACACAAATATAATGACACCAGGAGTATAATGACACCAAGATGTTGCCTGTATCATGTTATAGGTATAACGACACCAAGATGCACAGATCATAGGGTCTTACAGGAGGCAAGTATAGGCCTAAAATGGCCACTTTCATCATGATTTTGCTTAAACATTATTTATGATACAAATGTAAAAAGCTTGTCAAACATCCTTCCTCCCAATGGAATCGCCCTACTACAGCGATGATTGGGCTTAGTCAATTTATTTGCAGAGCACTAGTGGTATAGAGGAAGAACTGCATCCCTTTTGTGAGCACGGAGGAATGTTACATTTGGGAGATAACATAGGAAACAAAGAGATCATTCAGGTTTGCCTTTTCCATCAATGTAAAAAGAGACTACTTGTGTGTCCGCCCCCCCCACCCCCCCGCTACCCCCAGACTTAGTGAAAAAGAGAAAGGCTATATTGTGTGACGTGTAGATCTACGAGGGAACCTATTACAGAGAAAAAAAAGGAGTGCAGTGGACAAAGAGAGATGGGGGTGGTAGTGAGAGAGTTCCCTTGTGAATGACTCATGACCGCCCCCATCCTTTGTCATAATCATATCCTACTTTAGCCAAAAGCTTAGGACCTGTATGGCCTGTGTAAAAGAGGGGCCAGTGTGGAGGTAAATGAATCTCAGATACAGAATGTAGGGTATGTGCAAGTGAGAAGGGAATGATGTACAACTCACTGATCTCTGCGATGAGGCGCATGTTCTGCTGACGGCCTTTCTCAAACTCCACCTGCTTCTTCCTCATGTGTTCCTCTGTGACAGAACAGCGATCACACAGCCCTGCTCGCAGCCTGGGCAGAGGGAGAGAGACAGATGGGAAAGAAGAAAGACAGGAGAAAAGATGAACCAAAGGACTAACAAAAGGAGAGATCGAGAGAAATATAGGTAGATAGAGAAAAAGTCAGAGGGAGACAGACAAATAGGGACAGACAGACAGGTTGATGGGTTACCAACCTGTCCTCCAGAACTGTGACAGTGTCCCGCAGGGTTTTGTGCTGCTCCCTCAACTGCTGGTGTCTGCTGTAGAACTCCTCCAGTCTTTGGGCATCTCTACGGGGTGAGAGGGGGGACAAAAGGAAGGAACACTTTGGTTTAAATCCTTTGAATTAATAAACATGGGAGTGTTTGAGTATATAAGTAATGTATTTGAATGTGCATTATTGGAAGTACAAGAGGAATTATATTTTGGGATTCCCATCACAGAGCCCTGGTAAATGAGTAGGGCTCAGAATGCTGTCCTACTGAAGTAAGAGTGTGAAAGAGGCCTTTGTCAGACTGACTTGCTCAGTGACATTTGAAACCTCACAAACTGACGGGGAGTCAACGGAAAACGGTCTCATCTTAAGTGCGGCCGTAAAACAACAATCACACTCTTTAAAATGGCAAGAAAATATGAAGTTTCAGATTCTATTCATTGATCATCAACACAACGTTCAATTAAAATGACTGTACTTACAAACATCGCTCCTTCTTCAGCTTGTTAACTTTGGTTTGCAAACCTAAACACAGGATAAAAAAAAAGAGCTTGAAAAGGGGATTGTTGAATGATTTATTTTGACAAATACTCTTAACACTGATAGTTGTATTAAACATGTCCCACTGGCCTTAGTTGTTTTGGTGGAGGTTCCCTGGCATGTAGACAGTAGGCCTACCTTGCAGTGCACTATCGTGACAGTCTTTGAGTCGACCGCATAGGTCCCTGAAGAGGTCAGTGGATTCCGAGGCCCCACTGGAGCCGGGGCTGCTCCCACTTAGCAGAGGACTGCTCATCATCCAATCACTCACTGGTTGGTAGCTTTACTCAGCCAATACACAAATACATCTAGCACCAAACCGGAAATCTGCGAGAGGAAGGGAAAGCAAAAAAGTCAAAGAAAACAGAGGGTAAGATGAGTCAAGAGAGGACCCTATTTTACTCACGAGCGCCCCTAGAGGAAATGGCTGCACTGACAGGCCACTACAATACCTGTAATAAAATATGATACAATACCAGTAAATTATGATACCGGTAATACAACCAGTATTTTGCTTATGTAGACACTGAGAAGTGACTGCAATCCAGGGCATGCTCATATAGTCCTCTCTTTAATTCACATGACCATATCTGATCCTAAAGGGCAGTCAAATATGTAAATCGGGTTTTGAAGGCAATGTAGCCAGAGCACATAATGCACAAACACATTAGTGCAGGCCAGTGCGCACACACACAGTTCAAGCTTGCCTGGACATTTTGTTTCCTCTCACTTCTCAAGCTGGTACAGTAGGTTTGGCTTAATCACCATTGGATAAATAAGCAATAAGGCACAGGGGGTATGGTATATGGCCAATATACCACCACTTAGGGCTGTTCTTACGCACGACGCAATGCAGAATGCCTGGATACAGCCCTTAGCCGTGGTATATTTGCCATATACCACAAAACCCAGAGATTACTTATTGCTATTATAAACTGGTTACCAACGTAATTAGAATAGTAAAAAAAAATACATATATATATATATATGTTGGTCATAACCGTGGTATACGGTCCGACATATCACGGCTTTCATCCAATCAGCATTCAGGGCTCGAACCACCCAGTTTTCAAATAATCATTAAATCATCCAATAACTAAGGCCAAATAATATATTTCCCCCCATTATTGAGCATTGACATGATAAACTAGCCTATTTCACTTTGTAGCCTAATACTACCTACTAAATCTGCTAACAGTCATCACTGACATTCACCAGGCAAAATGTCCTCCTATATCAAACTGAATAAAAGAGCCTTGGTTCACTCACCCCACTAGAATGAACTGTCAGTCAAAGTATACTCAATGCCCACAAAAGCCACTCAACAGATCCAAACTTCATAGAGAGGAGGAAACCAGGGAACAACTGCTATACCAACTAAACTACCACCAGTGATAACCCAATATGCCTTTCATGGGATTGGCCGGGCGTTTTGAGCATTCCCAGGGACCTGGCTGGGATCATACCAGAATTTGTTGGCATGGACAACTGGAAGAGCCGGTTTTCCCGATCAAACACAAACTGGTCTTGCCAGTCGGCTCAAAAAGGAAAAGGGAGGGGAGAGGGGGGAGAGCTTGGGATGTGTAGCAGCTGGCTCAGAAGAATAGCAACACACTCTCCCTCTACCTGTACACACACACAGTTGGAGACAGACAGGAGCACACATGCACGTACACAACCCATACACGCAATCACACGCACAAACACACAAAAAAATGGCACATACATTAGCAAACACAAATGGCAGCTGCACAGACACTACTCCCTGCCTTTGCAGAGACAAGGCAAATGTTGTAGCCTGCAGCTATTAAGATCGTTAACTCCACTCCCATGCAATACCCAGAAGCCGAGGCGTATATACCAGTCTGGTCTTTACTGTCCAAAATAGCTTAATGTGAAGCAGCCTGTGTTATCCTTCCAGCCTGTGCTATCCTTCCTAAATTATTAAACTAGGCCTAATGTCTAGGGTGTACTAGTATAGGCTAATTGTTAGGCCCTAACTGTCAACTCACAACTATCCAGGGCCAATGGATGACGATAAACTCTAATGCAGCGGGGTAATTACAGATGACATTTCAGCCCCATTCTGAAAGATTGAACCCACAGTAGTAAACAAAAAAATATTCAATTTTAGGAAAATGCCCAATTTCATGGACATTTTAGTGTCACAGGTTAATTTGGATAATACATTTTTATTAACCATTGACAGCAATATATCGATATAACCAGTACCTTTGGTTGTCTGCAGATTAAAACAAAATCACACATTAGGCTAACTCATTAAAAGTATCTCTTAAAATAACTAACATGGAGGAAGAAAGAAAACAAAAGATCTAGTGTTGTGTCAGTGGGGATTTTGTTCTCTGACAAGCAAGGGCACGAAAGGGGTGGTGTTGTATGTGATGTCCCAGACATCCTGCAAGACAAGCCTGTGCCAGCCAGATGCATTCCAGCAGGACTACGTGGGGGCACTGCAATAAACGCTTTCATAAATATATAAAGCAATGCTGCGTTGATGCCTCCTCTGAACTAGGCCTATGTCAAATTAAAGATGCTGGTGACATGCAATCAGATTGTGAGCTGCATGACAGGCCTGGGTCAAAAGTCTGATGCACACAAATTAGCTTGAAGTTTGCACTTTTGGGTCTATTCCATTAGCTCCATTGTACCATGCTAAATAAATGTCCAGCTGAAGTATTAGAAAGAAGAGTATTTGACATAGGACTACCTCGTAATGGCCAGCTTCTCAGTCTTGGGTGCATAGCAGCCTACCACTATTAGCCATCAGCACCACCTACAGTAAATAGACTGACACACACCAAAGACCATTGCTAATAACAGTATTTCTCACTCTGCAAACCACTAGATATTATTGGTCACAGCACAGATGAATATTGGTTATGCTGCTGCAGGATATACTGTAAGTGGCTATACTGTAAAATACTAGGCTATACTAAGTGTAAGTCATACTGCATAAGAACATCTGCTAAAATTATATAGCTATGCCCCTTGTAATTGTACCAATATAAATCTAGCATCGGCACATGCGCGGCTAGGTAAGAGGAAGGGGGGCTATTATTTTCTGTTGTGGGAGGTTGGGGTGAGGGTTGCCGATTAAACTCAACTCCACGATTTTCGATGCAGCGACTAGTGTGGACGGACTGGAGCTCCGACTTTACATAAAATTAAGTTATCAAAAACTACTGATATAAGCACACAAAGAATAGTCCGCAAATACACACAATAATGTTCTGGTAAAATTTGGTGTACAGTGGCATATACCATCCCTAAGTATACCATATTTCCCTCTCCCTCCAATGTGTCTTAATGTAACGTTGATTGCGTTCTGACCCCAGTGCAGCTACAGTGCCTTGCGAAAGTATTCAGCCCCCTTGAACTTTGCGACCTTTTGCCACATTTCAGGCTTCAAACATAAAGATATAAAACTGTATTTTTTTGTGAAGAATCAACAAGTGGGACACAATCATGAAGTGGAACAACATTTATTGGATATTTCAAACTTTTTTAACAAATCAAAAACTGAAAAATTGGGCGTGCAAAATTATTCAGCCCCTTTACTTTCAGTGCAGCAAACTCTCTCCAGAAGTTCAGTGAGGATCTCTGAATGATCCAATGTTGACCTAAATGACTAATGATGATAAATACAATCCACCTGTGTGTAATCAAAAACTGAAAAATTGGGCGTGCAAAATTATTCAGCCCCCTTAAGCTAATACTTTGTAGTGCCACCTTTTGCTGCGATTACAGCTGTAAGTCGCTTGGGGTATGTCTATCAGTTTTGCACATCGAGAGACTGAATTTTTTTCCCCATTCCTCCTTGCAAAACAGCTCGAGCTCAGTGAGGTTGGATGGAGAGCATTTGTGAACAGCAGTTTTCAGTTCTTTCCACAGATTCTCGATTGGATTCAGGTCTGGACTTTGACTTGGCCATTCTAACACCTGGATATGTTTATTTTTGAACCATTCCATTGTAGATTTTGCTTTATGTTTTGGATCATTGTCTTGTTGGAAGACAAATCTCCATCCCAGTCTCAGGTCTTTTGCAGACTCCATCAGGTTCTTCCAGAATGGTCCTGTATTTGGCTCCATCCATCTTCCCATCAATTTTAACCATCTTCCCTGTCCCTGCTGAAGAAAAGCAGGCCCAAACCATGATGCTGCCACCACCATGTTTGACAGTGGGGATGGTGTGTTCAGAGTGATGTGCTGTGTTGCTTTTACGCCAAACATAACGTTTTGCATTGTTGCCAAAAAGTTCAATTTTGGTTTCATCTGACCAGAGCACCTTCTTCCACATGTTTGGTGTGTCTCCCAGGTGGCTTGTGGCAAACTTTAAACAACACTTTTTATGGATATCTTTAAGAAATGGCTTTCTTCTTGCCACTCTTCCATAAAGGCCAGATTTGTGCAATATACGACTGATTGTTGTCCTATGGACAGAGTCTCCCACCTCAGCTGTAGATCTCTGCAGTTCATCCAGAGTGATCATGGGCCTCTTGGCTGCATCTCTGATCAGTCTTCTCCTTGTATGAGCTGAAAGTTTAGAGGGACGGCCAGGTCTTGGTAGATTTGCAGTGGTCTGATACTCCTTCCATTTCAATATTATCGCTTGCACAGTGCTCCTTGGGATGTTTAAAGCTTGGGAAATCTTTTTGTATCCAAATCCGGCTTTAAACTTCTTCACAACAGTATCTCGGACCTGCCTGGTGTGTTCCTTGTTCTTCATGATGCTCTCTGCGCTTTTAACGGACCTCTGAGACTATCACAGTGCAGGTGCATTTATACGGAGACTTGATTACACACAGGTGGATTGTATTTATCATCATTAGTCATTTAGGTCAACATTGGATCATTCAGAGATCCTCACTGAACTTCTGGAGAGAGTTTGCTGCACTGAAAGTAAAGGGGCTGAATAATTTTGCACGCCCAATTTTTCAGTTTTTGATTTGTTAAAAAAGTTTGAAATATCCAATAAATGTCGTTCCACTTCATGATTGTGTCCCACTTGTTGTTGATTCTTCACAAAAAATAGTTTTATATCTTTATGTTTGAAGCCTGAAATGTGGCAAAAGGTCGCAAAGTTCAAGGGGGCCGAATACTTTCGCAAGGCACTGTAAGTGTAAACAAGCGTAACAATAGGGTCGGGATATCCTGGCAAGGGTGAGAGGTGAAGAGGGCTTTCTTTGAATGGAAAAATGTTGCTGGATATAGCTAGCTATGATATTTTCCTAGTTAGAGCTCTTTAGTTAACTCATACATTATTCCCTAACAATCCTATAATTTATTTTAGCCTATATATAGCAAGCAAAGTCAAGTTGGTAAAGACAGCCAGCTTGCCAACACTAGTTAGCTAACTACCTAGCCTAGCTAAACACAGTCAATTTCATCGTTACATTAGACAGACAGATAAAAATAAAGTATGGCATGACTCTATAGCCAACTGTAATTATATTATGTGTAAAAATGTACTAATTTCCCAACTTACCAAGCTAGCTAATCAATCTGGTACCTAGCTAGCTCGAGTTCACTCACGTCTTTTAGAATTCGTGCCTCGCATTGCATGCTGGGATGACAACCCTTCTTGTGTCACATGGTCGATGTTTTTGAAAGACAGATCAATGTTAAACAGCAAAAAGTGTCAGCAACAGCGCTTTATCTTCCACGTCCGATTTAGCTAAACATGAAAACGGAAAACTATTTAGATCAGAGCTAAAGAGACGAGCTTATTTGCCACGGATATTTCAATAGACACGGGCAGTGGAAGATGCCCCTGATGTAAACCAAACCACAGTATCAGCCTTATTCATTACTCCGATTCTGTTGCTAAAATCTTCTTATTTGAAAGCAAACTGAACGAAACGGAGTAGGGCCTACCTGAATTTGTCCAATAGAAACTCTCGTTTTCTTTGCAAAACGTTTTCCGTTTGGAGTAAACGGTTTCACGCTGCAAAACGTTTAGCAATAGACGAAACAGTTTGCAACATAATTGGCGTAATGAATACACCCCATATGTGGCATCTTGGGGTGTTCGCACTAATTTAGGTTTGTTGATACAAATGTTTATATCAATATGTAGCTGTTGTTATATGATAACACACACAGCCAGCTTTATATTTGTTTATGTGACTGATAGCAACCTTGCCATCCCCTAAGTGGAATAGTTATGCAAAGTTATTTTAATTTTGGAAGTCTGTTCCCAAGTATTCCCACACATAATAGAGAAACGTGATCATATACAAATGTAACAAGGTTGGAAATGATTCTGTTTTAGTCAAATATTGTATCGGTTTGGGCTTCTTGCTGTCAATTTGCAGTCTTCAATGTATTTTGAATTATGTTTCGGCCCTCGACCATCCGCTCAAGAAAGAATTGGCCCGCGGCTGAATCTAGTTGATGATCCCTGCAATGGGCTATTTGTTTGCAGGCAAGCTAATGTGTTGTTTCTCTACTTCCTGGTTTTAGTATGATGTAGGTGTGGACCAACGCAGTCGTAAAGCATTGATGCCTCGGTCATGTCTGGGGGCTGTGCAGAGACAGCCAGGATGACCTGTGAAAATCACTCCTGCACTGACGCCCAGCAGTTTCCTGCCTGTTCCAGCTGTAGGAAGACTGGGAGACCTTCAGGACTACCTCAGCTATATAGACTACTGGGGCTGGGTCCTCCCTCCACTTGTCATTGTCTTCATCGTGCCCTTCTTCATTGTGTTATTTCTCTACCTCTCCATCCTTTTCCTGCACGTCTACAAGCATAAGAACAAACGGCAGGACACCTACTCTAATAACCTGTGGAGTGGCGCCAGGAAGACCTTGGCCAAACTCTGGGAGAGCAAGCCACCATATGGCATTGTGAGTTTGCCTTGGCAAGGTTAGAATGCCTTGGCAAGGTTATAACTATGACTAAAAATATTCGTCAACATCCTATTTTTCATGACGAAAATGAATGAGATAAAAAAAACAATAACACGTACAAATTACATTTAATTTCAGTTGAGAAAAATGTTTCACTTACACATATCAAATCACTGTACACTGAGTGTACAAAACGTTAAGGACACCTGCTCTTTCCATGACATAGACTGACCAGGTGAATCCAGGTGAAAGCTATGATCCCTTATGGATGTCACTTGTTAAATTCACTTCAATCAGTGTAGATGAGGGGACAGGTTTAAGAAGGATTGTTAAGCCTTGAGACAATTGAGACATGGATTGTGTATGTGTGCCATTCAGAGGGTGAATGGGCAAGACAGAGACTTTGAACGGGCGTATGGTAGTAGGTGCACCAGTTTGAGCGTGTCAAGAACTGCAACGCTGCTAGGTTTTTCACGCTCAACAGTTTCCTGTGTGTATCAAGAATGGTCCACCGCCCAAAGGACATCCAGCCAAGTTGACACAACTGTGGAAAGCATTGGAGTCAACATGGGCCAGCATCCCTGTGGAAAGCTTTTGACACCTTGTAGAGTCCATGCCCGGATAAATTGAAGCTGTTCTCAGGGCAAAAGGGGGGTGCAACTCAATATTAGGAATATGATAATGAATGTATTAAAGTTGAATTTGATCATGAAGGTGGTAACGTAGAATTTATCTGCATATTATCTGAGAAAAAAGTTAACCCCTGGTAAAGGACCCTAATTTATATATTTTTTAACCATATTTGTTTTCTTTTATATGTAGGAAGCAAGTCTATTCTGTACCTCACTCTATGCCCATTGCCCTCTCTATCTCTGATGACTAGGTACCTCAGACTGACACAAGGGGTCATCAGTGTACTACTTTTAAAGCCCAAGCATGGCCACACAATTATGTTTTATGTCTTTCTCTGGTCTCTAATTTGGCTCAATCTATGCTCAAAATAAGCTATTTTGGTATTTGGTGTACCTAAAAATGTTTTAAGTGTAGCCTTTTAGCCCAGTAGCTCTTAGTAAAATAAAAAAGCACGTTTGTTCACTGGGGAAGATTGGGTTGAGCTGTGTGTGGTCACTGCAGACTGGTTGTTATTTCTTGTGCCCTTGACCAGCAGGTAGTAATCCAAAAATCTTGCTTATGTCTGCACGGTTCTCGGTTAACTATGGAAGGAAGGGGATAGTGGAGAATGACTGGCCACTGAGAGCAGTCACATGATGTTGGTCACTGCTGTGACTCAACTAGGGGTGTGTGTGTGTGCGTGCGTGTGTGTGTGTGTGTGTGTGTGGTGTGTGAGGGAGAGAAAGACAAGGATGTGTTACAAGGATATATGTTGGTATTGGTGAAAAAGTAATATACCTAGTTCTCACCACGTGTGTGATGCGTATCCCATTGCAGTACCAAATAGTTTCAAACTTTTTCCAGCAGGAGGCAATATCAGTCTACAAGACAGAGACATTCTGCATCTGCTGACAGATTAACACATTTGGGTTAAGCTTTCCTTTAACTCTGGTGGTATGACATTTCTGGGCATATGCACTTATGATTAGGTATTAAATATCCATACACAGAAAATGAATGGTTCATTCAAACTGTGCTGTTTTTCATTAGGGAGTGGGTTTTTTTAAGCAGGGAAGGTCATGCGACCAGGAAGTACGTAGCCAGGCCATCATCTGATTGTGTGTTAGTAAACATTTCCTTCCCCTGGTTATTCAAGTTAAGTCACTTAAAAGAGTGTGTGTGTGCATGCGTGCATGTGTAGCAGTGTGCACACGTGTGTGTGTGTGATGTTATTAGATTTGCCCTAATTAAAACCCAGCAGGGTATCCCATAGGAGAATACTTCTAATTTAAACTCCTTGTTTGGGGTTTCTTATCATGACTAAAGCATGGCTCCAGCATTGTTCCCCCCCACACACACACTTCCGCTTCCCTGATTAATACAAGCAACAAGCAGACAGAGAAGCGCGGGGAGGTGGTGGTGGTGGTGGTGGTGGGGGCATGTATACTGAACATCTATCTTGTATGATACTGTATCTTGACATTATGACCTCAATAGGGTGTCTGCCCGTATGCCATTCTCAAAATAGATGACTAATAGAACACAGAACCAAATCGTGTGCTGGCTAATAGAATTCAGATGTACCTGGATTGGAGACACTGGCCATATTGCATGTCATAACCATGCATTGTTATGTATTTCCTTGGTGACAGTCATCTATTTGTTTGTCCATGCTTGTGTTTATTTTTGATCCTCTGTCTGGATTACTGTGTTTAATATTGCAGACATGTCAATGGTCGCTAAAAGCATCAGCCATAACAGTTTACTTAGCCTATCACTGGCGCCTCCACAACTTCCTCGGAAGAGAAGAGGGACAACAGAGGAGCATCAGGATGTACTGTTCTGTCCCTCTAAGTAAACAATTACAACATACCATACCGAAAATGAGGACAAATAACTTGTACATATAAACATTACAGTGGAGAGCTATTATGAAAATATTTGTTCAGTAACAAAGGAAAAAAAGGCATTGTTCAGTCAGACCAATTTGGAGAGGTGTACTTGGAAATCTCAGAACAACTGGTCTTCAAGAGTTCAGGTCCAGACGGAGTCACATAAGGGACCTTGTGTTCTCCCTCTATAGTCCAGCCTGGGGATGGAAATAGCTATGATATAATTCTCCTTATGACCCTGTAGACCTCCGCAACCACTAAACAAACATGTTATCCCTCACCTCTAGGTGGCAATAGTGCCAAAAGGTAATTTGAAGGCAAGCACAGAGGCTTCATTCAAGTCATTCTGAGGGCATCTTTGATTTTCGCATGATATGAGATGTTATGCCCATATTTCTCCGACTTTCCCTTCTCTGGGATATGCTTCTAGTTTTAACCCACAAAAACTTGAATCTGGTTAAATAAAGTGTATTGTCATTGTTGCACACCATTTTGACCTATTGTAATATATTCTTGTAATTTTCTGTTATGTGATGTAAGACAAGCTGAAGAAGGTTGGAATAGCTGATTTGATTACACGGTAACACATTGTGACATTGTCTTGCCCTTTAACTTTGATCACTGGCAGAGCTGGCAGCGCCAGAAACCTAAATGTTTACATTATGACGCAGTGGTTTCAAGGTCACCATCCCCACTCCTTACAAGAAGCACCATGACACAGTTGAACAGTGCGGCTTGTACAGTACATTTACATGTACTGCATATCTGAGGCTTTTCATAGTGAAACATCTCTCCCTATCACCCCCTCCCTCTCCTCACTCTTATTCGTTCTCTCTCTCTGTCCCCAATTTCTTTCTTTCTCATTGCACCTCTGTTAGTTATTCTGTCCCTCACTCTCATTGTTTATGTCTCAATCTTTTTGTCTTTGACGCTCTCTCCCATGTCTCTCCCCCTTGGTCTTTCAACCTCTCTCACCCCTATTTCAAGTGATTATGTAACATATAAAACGGTCCCATTCAGTTTCTATGTCCATTACCTCTTACCGATCTTATCTCCAACCGTTAATGGCTTTTTCAACTGCTGCACTCTTTTTTCCAGATACCAGATCCCAATCTTTGCCATCTTTTTTTGGGTGCTGTTTTGGACAAGACGACAAGAGTGCTGATTCAGAGTGCAGAACTGTTGATTGAAGATTTATTTATGTTATACCCGTCCCCCCGTTAGAGATAGAGGGGCCTTTTTTCTCACCAACATTTGTTTTCTTGCACGGTAACATATACTGAGCTGATGGAGCACTGAGTCAACACAGCCTCGTCTGCAGGGTATCCAACCACTGCGTTCATGGCGGTGATGTATATCCGAGCCACAAAAAACACTAAGGTCGTACAGAGGTTGTCCTTCTGTTGTTGCAGCCCTGAGTTAATCATCAAGGGCCTGCATGAAAAATATCTCTTCCTATGGTCCCAGAGAAGCATATAGGAATCACATGCACTACACGACCAAAAGTATGTGGACACCTGCTAGTCGAACATCTCATTCCAAAATCATGGGCATTAATAAGGAGTTTGTCCCCCCTTAGCTGCTATTACAACCTCCACTCTTCTGGGAAGGCTTTCCAATAGATGTTGGAGCATTCCTGCAGGGACTTGCTTCCATTCAGCCACAAGAGCATAAGTGAGGTTGGGCACTGATGTTGGGCAATAAGGCCTGGCTCGCAGTCAGCATTCCAATTCATCCCAAAGATGTTCGATGGGGTTGAGGTCAGGGCTCTGTGCAGGCCAGTCAAGTTCTTTCACACCAATCTCGACAAACCATTTCTGTATGGACCTCGCGTTGTGCACGGGGAGCATTGTCATGCTGAAACAGGAATGGGGCTTCTCTAAACTGTTGGCACAAAGTTGGAAGCACAAAATTGTCACCACTCCAGCTGACACTTGGCATTGCGCATGGTGATCTTAGGCTTGTGTGCACTGGGCTGCTCGGCCATGGAAACCCCAATTCCGACGAACAGTTCTTAACTGATGTTGCTTCCAGAGGCAGTTTGGAACTCGGTAGTGAGTGTTGCAACCGAGGTCAGATGGTCCTGTTCTGTGACCTTCTGTGGCATATCACTTCACGGCTGAACCGTTATTGCTCCTATATGTTTCCACTTCACAAGAACAGCACTTGATCAGGGCAACTCTAGCAGGGCAGAAATGTAACGAACTGACAATATACTTTTATATATACAGCGCCTTCAGAAAGTTTACAGACTCCTTGACTTATTCCACAATTTGATACGTTACAGCCTTATTCTAAAATGTATTAAATTAAATAAAATCCTCAGCAATCTACACACAATACCCCATAAAGACAAAGCGAAAACATGTTTTTAGAAATTTTTGCAAAATAAAATTCTGAAATACGTACATACTATGTACATACTATAAGTACATAAGTGGACCCTTTACTATGAGACTCGAAATTGAGTTCAGGTTCATCCTTTGAGATGTTTCTACAACTTGATTGGAATCCACCTGTGGTAAATTAAATTGATTGAACATGACTGTCTATATAAGATCCCATATCAGAGCAAAAACCAAGCCATGAGGTCGAAGGAATTGCCCGTAGAGCTCCGAGACAGGATTGGGTTGAGGCACAGATCTGGGGAAGGGTACCAAAACATTTCTGCAGCATTGCAGGTCCCCAAGAACACACTGGCCTCCATCATTCTTAAATGGAAGAAGTTTGGAACCACCAAGACTCTTCCAAGAGCTGGCTGCCTGGACAAACTGAGCAATCAGGGGAGGAGGGTCTTGGTCAGGGAGGTGACCAAGAACCCGATGTTCACTCTGACAGAGCTTTAGAGTTCCTCTGTGGAGATGGGAAAACCTTCCACAAGGACAACCATCTCTGCAGCACTCCACCAATCAACCCTAGTAGAGTGGCCAGACGGACGCCACTACTCAGTAAAAGGCACCGAAAGACTCTCAGACCATGAGAAACAAGATTCTCTGGTCTGATGAAATGCTATTGAACTCTTTGGCTTGAATGCCAAGCGTCACGTCTGTAGGAAACCTGGCACCATCCCTACGGTGAAGCATGGTGGTGGCAGCATCATGCTGTGGGGATGTTTTTCACCTTTAGGGACTGGGAGTCTAGTCAGGATCGAGGCAAAGATAAACGGAGAAAAGTACAGAAAGATCCTTGATGAAAATCTGCTCCAGAGCTTTCAAGACCTCAGACTGGGGCAAAGGTTCACCTTCCAACAGGACAACGACCCTAAGCACACAGCCAAGACAATGCAGGAGTGGCTTCGGGACAAGTCTCTGAATGTCCTTGAGTGGCCCAGCCAGAACCTGGACTTAAACCTGATCGAACATTGCTGGAGACCCCTGAAAATAGCTGTGCAGCAACGCTCCCCATCCACCCTGACAGAGCTTGAAAGGATCTGCAGAGATGAATGGGTGAAATTCCTCAAATACAGGTGTGCCGAGCTTGTAGCGTCATACCCAAGAAGATTCTAGGCTGTAATCGCTGCCAAAGGTGCTTCAACAAAGTATTGCGAAAAGGGTCTGACTACTTACACTACCATTCAAAAGTTTTGGGTCATTTAGAAATCTCCTTGTTTTTCAAATAAAAGCAATATTTTGTCCATTAAATAACATGAAATTGATCAGAAATACAGTGTAGACATTGTTAATGTTGTGAATGACTATTGTAGCTAAAAACAGCAGTTTTTTCTGGAATATCTACATAGGTGTACAGAGGCCCATGATCAGCAACTGTCACTCCTGTGTTCCAATGGCACGTTGTGTTAGCTAATCCAAGTTTATCATTTTAAAAGGCTAATTGATCATTAGAAAACCCTTTTGGAATTATGCTAGCACAGCTGACAACTTTTGTGCCGATTAAAGAAGCAATAAAACTGGCCTTTAGACTAGTTAAGTATCTGGAGCATCAGCAAAATGGCCAGAAACAAATAACTATCTTCTGAAACTCGTCAGTCTATTCTTTTTTCTGCGAAATGAAGGCTATTTATGTATTTTTTTTATTATTTTTTTTATAAATGAGCAAAAAATTATAAAAAACGTTTTTTGCTCCGTCATTAATGGGTATTGTGTGTAGATTGATGAGGGGAAAAAAACGATTTAATCAATTTTAGAATAAGGCTGTAGTGTAACCTAAACATTTTGGGAAAAAGTCAAGCGGTCTGAATACTTTCCTGAAGGCACTTTATAGTGTATTTTGTGTGGGAAAAAAGGTCTGCATTATGTAATAACTAGTTCTCTCCCACATGTACAGTTTGGCGTAAATGTACAAGTTTTTTGTTGGCTGTATCTCTTCTTACTATGCGCCCCTGCCGTAACCTTTGCCCTCTCTCTTGTAAAGGCACTCCCGAGTGGTGCAGTGGTCTAAGGCACTGCATCTCAGTGCTGGAGGCGTCACTACAGACACCCTGGTTTGAATCCAGGCTGTATCACAACTGACTGTGATTGGGAGTCCCATAGGGCGGCGGCCAATTGGCAGAGGTTTGGCCTGTGTAGGTGGTCGTGGTAAATAAGAATTTGTTCTTAACTGACTTGCCTAGTTAAATAAAGGTTAAATTAAAAAGGCAATGTTTGCTAGAGGCGAATCCAAACTTCCACTTCAAATTTTCACTTAGTCATGCATTTATGTCAATATTAGACTAACTTGAGACTCGTTTCACCCCTTAGAGAGTGCAGTGTTGTAATTGTGAATCATTGAATCTGAGGAAATGTTATTGAATTTTGTTCACCCACATTTAGGCCCCACTCATACTGTGGGTAATAACTGATGCCTTTTCTACATGATCTACACAGAATGCAAATATTAATTTACCTTCCAGAGCAAAATGCATCAAAATCATTCCAGTGTACAATGACTCTTACTGGTCAGAAAGTGAGCTTCATATACCAGTAACATAATTGTGTAAGTGGGATTGTGTAACTCCATAAAATGAGCAGGAATGGGAAAAAATTACAAAATACTTTTACAAAATACCATAAAGATCAATGTATCAAAATAAACTACAAAATACTTATATTTAATTAAAACACATGTATTATGCATTTTAAACTACATTTGTAAGTAGCCAGCCAAACAGCACCAACATTCTCAGAAACAGTTTACATAAACTTTATATTTGCTCTGACTGTGATGTTGTTGTTAATCTATTTTAGTTGAATGTACTGACTGTACTCACTCTGCAAAAGACTGTCTGCTAAATGACCAAAATGGAAATGTATATGTGAAAATGAACATCTGCAAAGCACACTGGGTATTATTATTGTTCTTGTTTCAGGGCAGCTCTCAGAATAATACTCAGCATGCATTGCAATTGTTCATTTTGCAGATGCTCCTTTCACACCATAATGCCATCAGACTTCTGATACCAATGCAGTCTGAAAGGGAGCCCAAAAAAGTTAACTGCTACAAATAAATGGTATAGCAAAGTATTTTGTATTTCGAAAATACAAATTGCAGCTCTTGAAAGTATCTTTTTACAAAATACATGAACGTGTCCTTCAGCCCAATGTAATTAAAATGGCAGAATACTTAGAATTGAAATACATATTTAAAAAATGTAACAGAAAATTAGTAATCACCGTCTCTCCCTCAGAAATATTTTTTAGCTTCTCTTAATATGTACGTGCTCTACACTGTGCTCTACACTGTGCTCTACACTGTGCTCTACACTGTGGATTTAGAACTTCAAACACATTGTGTCCCCTCTCTGATGTATGTCAAAGTCCCAGATACGATCCCAGTTCTCCACCAAAGCGACATTACGCAACCGAGAAGCTGTACCCCCACCTCCCCAAACACAGATTAATTTTAATCAAATGTTTTGATCTCACCGATTTTATCTTTGAAGTCAACATCCTCCATTCAAACATCACCTCTGATAAAGAAAATTGGCACACAGGGAAATGGCTGCATAAAATAGGTCTGTTTCTGTACTGAAGCTGATTTATTGCGATCTGCCTCTGTCCATTATTAAGACGTACAGTAATTAGATTGAGAAGGATCTCAGGATAGCACTGAGGTGATGGTAGGCTCTGCTGCTTTGAAGTTGCAGAGGCAGTCATCAGGGCCTTGATGCACCACAAGCCTCAGGAAGCTGCCAGTCAGGGCTATATATAGAGTCTAATATTGTAGGTCAGGTCAGTGGCTAACAACTGCAGTCCTTCAGGGCCCAGCGCAGCCTGGTTTTATGGATGCTGTCTAGAGCCTGCAAGAGCTTTTTGAGTCATGGGGTCATATTTGAATGTCCAGCTGTGAATGTAAAATTTTGTTTGGCTTTTTTTTTGCTACTGTATCTGTTGGCCTCATTAGTTGGGCGTCAGCTGTGATTGTGCGTGTAGGAGCAAAGTAAATGTGCAAATGTTTAACATTTCACATAAAAAGTGTTATACTGTAAATTTTAGTGATTTGTTTGCTCACCGTCAAGCCATTTTATGACAAATTTTAAGGCAGTCTGCAGTCGACTGAGCTTCTACGAAAGATGTTATTGTTCAACACAATCTATTTGATGGGTATGGCTGAAATGGATCTTTAGCTTGCTTTTATGACATTTAGAGCAGGCAGGTGGATGTCTTCACTGGTATTGTTCCTGTTTATAGATCTAAATCATGCTGGTAATCTTTACACCTATCTTTCTGACACATTTATTTGTGGTAAACTTCAGCTCAGCGTCTCCACATAGGGTGTGGTTGTGGTCTATCCATCACACTATACTATATTACATCTAGTAAGTCGGACTGCATCACCACCCCGCCTGTCATTGGTTACAAAGAGTACCATATATCATCCACCGTGCCCCTCAGATGGATCCACCCAAACACGCTACGGGTACAGGGCCACTCTCTTCGCGTGCCCAGTCAGACAGATCAGGTGTAGATCATCTTGGAACTGATGACTATATCCAGCTCTGGTAAGACTAAAGGCAGCTGAAGAAACACTGAGGCTGTTGGACCATCAGTCAAACCACTCAGCAGGGGGCCAACGGCTGCATGAAACAGAACATGGTTGACAGTGTCAAGTGTCATAGTACTGCTTTGCATGTTACAACATATGGCAAGTCATCCTTAATTCACTGTTATATACAGTGCAAGTCGGACACACCTATTAATTCAAGTGTTTTTCTTTATTTTTTATTATTTTCTAAATGGTAGAATAATAGTGAAGACATAAAAACTATGAAATAACACATGGAATCATGTAGTAACCAAAAAAAGTGTTAAGCAAATCAAAATATGTTTGAGATTTGAGATTCTTCAAAGTAGCCACCCTTTGCCTTGATGACAGCTTTGCACACTCTTGGTATTCTCTTAACCGGTAGTCACCTGGAATGCATTTCAATTAACAAGTGTGCCTTGTTAAAAGTTAATTTGTGGAATTTCTTTCCTTCTTAATGCGTTTGAGCCAATTAGTTGTGTTTCATGAGGACCTCCACAGGAAAGGAAGACCCAGAATTACCTCTGCTGGAGATGAGTTCATTAGAGTTACCAGCCTCTGAAATTGCAGCCCAAATAAATGCTTCACAGAGTTCAAGTAACAGACACATCTCAACATCAACTGTTTAGAGGAGACTGCGTGAATCATGACGTCATGATCGAATTGCTACAAAGCAACCATTACTAAAGGCCACCAATAAGAAGAAGAGACTTGCTTGGGCCAAGAAACACAAGCAACAGACATTAGACCGGTGGAAATCTGTCCTTTGGTCTGATGAGTCCAAATTGGAGATTTTTGGTTCCAACCACTGTGTCTTTGTGAGATGCAGAGTAGGTGAACGGATGATTTCCGCTTGTGTGGCTCCCACCGTGAAGCATGGAGGAGGAGATGTGATGGTGTGGCGGTGCTTTGCTGGTGACACTGTCTGTGTTTTGTTTTTGTTAAAAGGCACACTTAACCAGCATGACTACCACAGCAGTCTGCAGCTATACGCCATCCTATCTGGTTTGTGCTTAATGGGACTATCATTTGTTTTTCAACAAGACAATGATCCAACACACCTCCAGGCTGTGTAAGGGCTATTTGACCAAGAAGGAGAGTGATGGAGTGCGATAACAGATGATTTGGCCTCCAAAATCACACGACCTCAACCCAATTGAGATGGTTTGGGATGAGTTGGACCGCAGAGTGAAAGAAAAGCAGCCAACAAGTGCTCAGCATATGTGGGGACTCCTTTAAGACGTTTGTAAAAGCATTCCAGGTGAAGCTGGTTGAGAGAATGCCAAGAGTATGTAACGCTGTCATCAAGGCAAAAGCTGGCTACTTTGAAGAATCTAAAATCTAAAATAGATTTTGATTTCTTTAACACTTTTGGTTACGTATTGTTTCATAGTTGTGATGTCTTCACTATTATTCTACAATGTAGAAAATAGTAAAAAAATAAAGAAAAACCCTTGAATGAGTAGGTGTTCTAAAACTTTTGACTGGTACTGTATGACATCAGTTGACTTCTTACTCCTAGTAATTGAGCTCAAACATACTGTATCAACCATAGGGCTTCCCTGACGACTACTGATGATGTAACAGCTTTAGATGAAGACATGATGGGTAGTTACAGGGTGGAAAGTAGGACATTAATTCACAAATAAGGCAGACAGAGAGCACAGAGAGACAGCCAGTTTGGACTGGGGGCACTGGAAGTTAGTCATGGACCAGTGGCCTGAAAAAAATGAAGGGAGCCATTTGGAGGGTAAATAATAAGACATTTCCCTGCTCCAATAGGAAAACACACATCTTTTCTGTGCTTTCTCTCCTCTCTGCCTGACAGGCTTTTGTACAGACGGGTTTCCAAAAAATACCCAAACTGAGCACAGACAATACATTTGGCAGTAATTGATTCATGACCTTTTTACATAATCAGAGTGGGATGGATTCATCCACCAAATTGATTTTGTAGCACACATCTCTTATATCAAACCATATTTGGTAAGAACATTTGTTATTATTCCAACCTTGGTTGTATCAGTTGATAGATTTACATTTACTCAGTGCTGGCTCATGATACAGGAGTTGTATTTTTATTTTGTTGATTTGAATAGACACAGCTACAGTACTTTTCATCTGCATATGACCCCTAATACTACAATATTCCAGCAAATAGAGGTCAAGTAAAGAACCTAGAGGACATATAGAGAATTTTACACATTTTCTGGAAAGCTGTTTAAAGCATGATGGTATGCAGATGTCCCTTCTGGCGTGAATTGAATGTTGTATAGGGTATTCAGCACAGTAAAGTACAGTACAGCACATCTCCTCCTGAGTTTCAACAGGAAATGGGCCACATAGGCAGATGATGTCCAATTGTTCTACAGCAGGGTGCAGCTTTGATATTGGCTTTACCCTCCTTTAGGTATTACATTATGTAAAGAGCCACATAATCCCATTTTGTATTCAATCTAGATTTCAGGTCTGATTAAATAATGGATTAGAATCTACTCAAAATAAAATAAAATAAAAACCAAGCCACCAGTATGTGGTTGCCAAAAGGTTTGGTCCATATTCAGACAATTTACGATGCACTTTGATGTACTTTGATGTGTTTACTCTTGAATATATTCATGTTATGTAAATGAATAGCTGGTAGATTACATTATTATTACCTTTTTCACCAAGCATATTTTTTGTCAAGTGCTAAAAGATCATTTAACATTGAGCAATAAAAGTTAGTACTGCAGGAAGTGGTGGACTGATGTCCTTGGTTATCCGCAGAGCTGAACAGGGGTGAAAAACCTTTATAAATATGGGAACTCTGCCATAGTTGTCCACAGCATTGGGACCAATAAAGCCAGACACCGATAAGGTCAAATGGTACAGTACATCTATGCGGTATGTAAAACACTGCACCACATTCCAAACTTGTACACAGCAGACGAGTAGAGAATGTACAATGAACTGATGCTCCAGCCTACTGTATTGCAAGCACACACACACACGCACACGCACACAAACACACACACACACACACACACACACACACACACACACACACACACACACACACACACACACACACACACACACACACACACACACACACACACACACACACACACACACACACACACACACACAGTAAAATGAGTTGACTTTCAGGTCACAGGTCAATAGAATCAACAATGTAATATCTGTTGCTGATGTAATAAACAGGCTCACTGCTTATTAGGGTTCTTCACACAAGCAACTACGACAAACCAAAATGTAATTCTCTGATACCGTCTCATTGCAATATCTACTGCGTGTTTTCCAGCAGTGAGATCAAAGTGATTTGAATCTATTCACACACATAACAAATGTCTCTAGTCTTGAAATTACTTTCAGCATCCCTTTGGACAAATCCTGCATCTATGGTTTTGTAACAGTCACTTGGAGATGAACTTCAGGAACTTTTTACTATTCATCCCACATTCTCAAGCAAAAGTTGAATGGACTGCAGAAAATTCAGAGTGAAAGTGGCTTTGTCAAAGAAAGACAGACTCTCAATAAGAGTCTGAGGGAGAGAGAGGCTGCAATTTCAAGCTTCATTGGCATCTGAATGAAAACCATTCCAACAGGTTTCGAGCTGTCCATAGAACTTTTGGGCCCACAGCGGAAAACTGTCCAACCGTAAACTATTGATATTCCATTCATGTCCTTGTGAGTTTGTCCCAAGGGTAACTTTGGTAACAATTGAATAACTAGAAAAGGCCCACAGTTGAGTAACTAGAAAATGCTACGACACTGCTGAGAATGTTTTCTTGTTACACTTGTTTCAAGCAAATATAACTGACGTTGTGCCACCACTTTTACAATCAAGGATGCACTCTCAATTGCATTTGACAGATGTACTAGGCTAGAAGTGATGAAAAATCAGTATGTTGATCCTATGCTCTCCCCTGATCCAGCCAGCTAAAAGGGGATGGACATGGGCTTTTGGAAAATATCCAATGTTCCCTGTCTATATTCTCCTGTTTTTCTATTGGCTGTAATGAAGTGAGCACACACTGAGTTTGGCCCCCAAGAAAAATAATTATGAAAATAATATTAAATACCAATGTACCACAGTCTGAATCTCCTGCCAACTTTCATTGAATGTTTGCGTACATCACATGTATTGCCATCAGGAAAACCACCCTTACCCTCAAACCCCAACCATTTCTGTTTACAGAACCAACACTGATCCTGGTTGGTTGGCTTATTTATTTATTTTTTGACACCAATCCACAATAAGAGATTAACACGTTGTCATGGCTACCAAAACCTATGAACCACAGAATGGAATGAGATTACAGTTGGCCATGGTTCCTATCTATGCACAAGGTCTCCTCTAAACTAAAGCACCATTGAATCGTGAAAAGACTAGTCTGAGACCGTTGAATATGTGGTACGAATGCTAAAATCTACCTTTTGTATTCTAGCCTTTGTCTGGCGGGTCCAATGTGATTCCAAAGGACGGCTTTTCACTCACCAAGCAAGTGATGCATTGTTGGCGAACCTGAACGACACTTGGGAGGATTGTCTGGCAACACTAGGGAGGATGGTCGGAACTCCGAATTTCTTAATAAAACGCACCCTGGCTGCGACTATTGTATAAAAACTGCTCTAGAAAACAGTAGCCATGTATTTGGGTGTAAACTGGAGGAAATGATGTATGTCACTGCAGGCATTCCTCTTGTTCCCATTCTGTCAGGATCGGGCACATACAAACAGTGAGTAGCTTTGCCTTGTTATTTCCATGCCCATGGCTTACCCTGATCTGCGTCCCACATACATTATACTTGGCACAGTGTCCCCCTCCGCCCACTCCCCTCCCCCTAAGGAGGAAGCAGAACCAAAGCCAGCTCCAGTGAGCCAGGGACCAGTAAGACAAGGGGGGGGGGATACCCATGGGGCTTTGAGAACATGCAGGATTGTGGGAGAATCTCACTGTAGATTTATTAGGGAAATTAGCAGCACCTGTTATCCTACAGGGGAAAAAGGTAAAATATGTCAAATACATGACAGATGGGTATGGAAATCATCAATCAAATATGGTAATGTATCAGAACATAAAAAAACATTAATAATTGAAGTAGGACATTTATGATCACATGCAATTACCATAGTAGTGTGGAATATCCTGACCTTAAACTTAACCAAAATTTGAGTTTAACCCAATCTCAAAATTGAAATTCAGGATAATCTACGTGTTTCACTGCAATGAAACCATAAGATCTTGTTTTGTCTCGATCACTGTTTTGACCAAGCATGTTTTGACAATAAACATCATACATCAAAGCATGGCAAGACTGGAGGATCTTGTTTGTCCAACACAAAGTGGACTTGGGGGTTATTTGAACGTTTGACCTTCGTATACCGTTTGCTCCATTATGGGACGTGACTTCCAGAGGGCCATGCATGCAGTTTATCTTATCATTTGCATGATCACTCTAATTGCATGAAGTTGGTCTCGCTGGATTGTAGACCCCAGTATACAGTTTATACAGGAAATACCTCGCAGTGGAGACTTCTACATAAGGAAATGCAATTAGACCTCATATTTACACAGGGGAAAGCACCCCCTTTTCAACAGACTTCACGGAGGTCTTTCATCACAGGATAAAATGGAGAATCAAATGCATGGTAAGAAGTTGTATCGACATTCTCTGAACAATTAGTGCATGTATAAGTCAAGTTCAGGAGTCAATAGGGTAGGAGGAAACAATGCTTGGGTGGACACTGATTCTCAAGAGATTCTGTGGTCTGCACTGGGGTCCACCTTACAGTATGTGAAATCTGAAATCCTAGTAACCCTGTCTAACAATGTCAACGAGTCTGTGACTAGGCAGATACACGGAATTGCCATAGTGAATGCTTGGGTGTGTGGTAATACTTTTGGATTTCACTAAGACGATTAAAGCGTTGTGTTCTATTTTTAAGATAATGAGATCTACTTTCTAACGACTGGCCCTGAGACCTGTAACCTTGACCCATTAATGTGATGGCAGAGGCCTTTATCAACTCAGCACTTCTCATAATGGTTTACATTGTTTCAGAATTACAATTAAAAAGACTGGCTGTTGGGGATTTATGCGACTTCCTCGTTCGAATGTTTGTGTCTCTGAAGCATAACTAAGCCTCAGGTGCAAAGTACTGGTGGATTAAAACAATTACACCAATCTTAAGCGGCAATAAATGCAGACCTTTGTTCCTGTGTAATCATTTTATGGAGATGGAAGTACATAAGTATGCTATTATAATCCAGCTCAGTTCTTGTTGAGACTTAAAATATTAGCCACAGAAGGTTGTTTTATTGGAACACTGCAAGAACACATTTTCCCATATTTATGCCTATTCAGCATAGAGACAAGTTGAGTAGTCATCTATTTTGGCTGTAGAACACTTCATTCACTGTGTAGTAGCATAGCTGTCGTCAAATCTCTGAAAACCCCTGACTGACTCAGTTTACTCAACAACAACATCTGGGGCGGCAGGTTGCCTAGTGGTCAGTGTTGGACTAGTAACCGCAAGGTTGCAAGATCAAATCCCCGAGCTGACAAGGTCAAAATCTGTCGTTCTGCCACTGAACAAGGCATGTTGTGACCCACTTTTCCTAGGCCGTCATTGAAAATAAGAATTTGCTCTTAACTGACTTGCCTAGTTAAATAAAGGTTTTTAAAAAATCTCTAAATCATGTCTACTCCTGTAATACTTTAGAATACAAATGTATTATTGGAGTGTGTAGTGTGATGGGATTTTATGTCCAGTAAACGCCCCCGCAGTGCCCAAAATAACATTTTAAACAGACGGAAAGACATTTAATCCAAAACTATTTTTGGAATACTGCAGTTTAAGCAGCTGTTTACTTTTGAATGTTTACCAGTCATTGACCTCTTTAATATTGAAAAAAATAAGCACTGCTACTTACAGGTTAAGGTTAAATGATCATGTGAATAAATGCAAAAGGTTGCATCAATCTGTAGTTTACAAATGAAGGCTTAATGTCAAATGTACATGTCAGTCCATCATCAGCTGATTGAGAGCAGATTGTCTCTGCTTGGGTGTGTCATGTAATCGAGTCAACTCTCACTTCAGATGCTTGCAAGCATGACTCGACGGTAAGATTCATTGTCAATGCACAACTAATTCGCGTGGCCGAGAATGAATAAACCTCCTGAACTCTTCTCACGATATACTGCACAATAAAGGAGTAAGCTTCTATATTACTGCATTCACGTGGCTTTTTTGTTCGTTTTGGTGTTCAGCAGCATTTAGCAAGGGGTTTTCGGCTTATTGAGCACACACAATTTTTCCTTGAGGCTTGTCGAAGTTCGGTAGCCAAAATCTACATCCCTTCGTCAGTGATTGGTCGACAGTATGGTTTCTTCAATTGAGTGTTTGTTGTCATTTAATGACAGACAACTCGTTTTCATGCACATTTCTTCACTTGAGAAATACTGCATCAAACATCTTAGATGTAAAATTGTGCGACTAAGATTACCCTGCAAAAACGTCTAAATTAATGACAGATTTCTTGAATTATCATAGATTAATACTGGCTATGTTGCTGATACGGTGTCTCAACAGGAAATATTAATTCTGACTATTTTGAGGAAGTGTACTGGCTATGTTGTTGATACGGTGTCTCAAAAGGAGCAAACATTGATATTGCCGTTTTTTTCAAGCTATTGTATTTTAAGGCACTATCACTTCGCGCAGACTAGCAAACCAAATGTATGTATGTGGACGCCCTCAGGGCCACTGAACCAGCAGTACATTTGAGACATTTGGATGTGTGATGCTTATCCTTGTAAAGGCTATATTATCTGGAAAACCAGTTCCTCGCTTCAAATATTTGTGTGTAAAGGACGTCACGCTGCTTGCTTAGCAAGTCCATTTCCTACTAATTCGGCTCAAATCCAGGACCTTCGCTTTGCTAATAGCACACATGACCGACCTCCTGAAGCAGAAAGGGGCAGTTTTTCTGTCACATATTTGAAATATTTATTTGAATTACTTCTATTTTGTATTTTGTCATTTGAATTACACGGTGTAAACTACACTCCAATGTATTTTGTATTGTGTATATTCTAAACACTGTAATTTGTATTTTCAAAATACTAAATACTTTTATATACCTTTTTCGTTATAGCGATTCACATTTTGTGATCCCCTTTCACCCTGTATTGGCATCTGAAGTTTGATAGCACTATGGTGAGATAAGTGTCTGCTAAATTAACTAAATGTACTTGAATATGTAAAAAGGTTGATAAATACTTAATTGAGGGAAAATGTACTTTATATGATTGTGATAAGTTGTTTCACCTAGCTATAGTATCTTAAGATGAATGCACTAATAGTAAGGCGCTCTGGATAAGAGCGTCTGCTAAATGACTAAAATGTAAATGTGAAAAATGAACAATTGCAAAGGATGCTGAGTATTATTCTAATGCACTCCACCCACAAACAAGGCCAATAATAATACCCAGTGTGATTTGCAGTTATACATTCACATTTGTCATTTAGCAGACGCTCTTACTGAGAGTGAATTGCTCAACTAAGGTATATAAACAATAACACATCACAGTCAGCAAGAAAAAAGTTTCTGTTACTGAGAATGTTGTTGCTGCTCAGACCGGCTACTTAGATTTTTTTGTGTATTTTAAAATACAAAATAAATGTATTTTAATTAAATACATTACAAAACGTAATTTTATATCTGTACTCTGTAGATCCAGGTCACGGCAGAACTGTGAAGGATATCACGCTGCTTGCTTAGCGAGTACTACTTCCTCCTGATTCAGATTTTTAGCACACGTGACGGCCCTCCTGAAGGGTCTTCCCATTCAGCGCCACGTGAAAAACTAGCTTTTCGTTGCCGCAAGTGGGGACACTTCAGGCTGAGGAGTATGTTTCACACATCCTCGTGTGCACCATGTGCTTATATGGGGGAATGGGGGCTAGACAGGCTATTGTCTGTACGCTCATCAGAAGCTGACTGGTTACATAACGTTGGCCTCAGGAGGCCCCTGTCGGCCTCTCATGCCCTACCATGCACCGCCCGCTCACTAGGGAGGAAGCCTGATGGCCATCTGAAAGGCTTATTATGAGCGTCTGTTTTGCCTTCATATGGAAAAGGTATTTGTGTTTGCTTTGCCAACAATGCTGAGATATGCTCTGAGATGTTCTCTCTCTGTGTGTGTGTGTGTGTGTGTGTGTGTGTGTGTGTGTGTGTGTGTGTGTGTGTGTGTGTGTGTGTGTGTGTGTGTGTGTGTGTGCGTGTGTTCAGAGGGAAACATTTGGCCACATTTTCAGGGTGAATTGGACCGATCTGGCGCCTGTTTCAGCAGTCCAGACATGCAACTAACTTAGGAAGGTCAGAGGTAGGTCATGAACAGTTCAAATGAGTTTTTGTCCTTAACTTCGCAGATATGATTTCATTTTCATCTCTCAAATGGTTTACATGTACAGTGTTGTGAAAAAGTATTTGCAACCTTTCTAATTTTCTGTCGTTCTTCATATTTTTGATACCGAAAGTTATCAGATCTTCATCCTAAAACCTAAGTACTCATTTGTCATACTTGACTAAAAGTAAAGATACCTTAATAGAAAATGACTCAAGTAAAAGTGAAAGTCACCCAGTAAAATAATACCTGAGTAAAAGTCTAAAAATATTTGGTTTTAAATATACTTAAGTATCAAAAGTAAATGGAATTGCTAAAATATACTTATGTATCAAAAGTAAAAGTATAAATCATTTCAAATTCCTTATATTAAGCAAACCAGATGGCACAATTTCTAGTTTTTTAAATGTATTTACAAATAGCCAGGGGCACACTAGACATAATTTACAAACAAAGCATTTGTGATTAGTGAGTCTGCCAGATCAGAGGTAGTAGGATGACCAGAGATGTTCTCTTGATAAGTGTGAATTGGACAATTTTCCTGTCCAAATGTAATGAGTACTTTTTGGTGTCAGGGGAAATGTATGGAGTAAAATTATTTTTCTTTAGGAATGTAGTGAAGTAAAAGTATAAGTTGGTAAAAATATGAATAGTAAAGTACAGGTAGCAGAGAAAACTACTTAATAAGTAGTACTTTAAAGTATTTTTACTTAAGTACTTTGTACAACTGCCTAGTATTAAACGAAGAGAACCTGAGTGAACAAATAACACAACAATGACATACTTGTTTAATTTATTTCATAAACAAAGTTATGCAACACCCAATGCCCCTGTGTAAAAAAGTAATTGTCCCCTTACACTGATTAACTGGTTGTGCCACCTTTAGCTGCAATGACTCTAATCAAATGCTTCCTGTAGTTGTTGATCAGTCTCTCACATCACTGTTGAGGAATTTTGGCCTATTCTTCCATGCAGAACTGCTTTAACTCAGCGACATTTGTAGGTTTTCAAGCATGAAGTGATTGTTTCAAATCCTGTCACAACATCTCAGTTGGGATTAGATCTGGACTTTGACAACACTATTCCAAAACTTCAAATTTGTTTATTTTTAGCCATTTTCATGTAGAGATGATTGTCTGTTTTGGATCATTATTTTGCTGAATGACCCAGCTGCGTTCAGCTTCATCTCAAAGACGAATGGCCTGACATTCACCTGTGAATTCTGTGATACAGAGCAGAATTCATGATTCCTTCTGTTAAGGCATGTCGTCGAGATCCTGAGGCAGCAAAGCATCCCCAAATCAACGTGAAAATGTCAGAAAAAAATGTTTTTGGAAGTTTTGGAATGGCCTAGTCAAAGTCCAGACCGAATCCCTGTGATGTTGTGGCTGGACAGTTCATGCTTGAAAATCCACACATTTTGCTGATTTGAAACAGTTCTGCATGAAAGAGTGGGCCAAAATTCCTCTACAGCGACGTGGCTGATCAACAACTACAGGAAGTGTTTGGTTGGCGTCATTGCAGCTAAAGGTGGTACAACCAGTTATTGAGTTTAAGGGTGAAATTACTTTTTCACAGAGGGGCATTGGGTGTTGCATAACTTTGTTTATTAAATAATTTTTATAAGTATGTAATTGTTGTTATTTGTTTACTCAGGTTCTCTTTATCTGATATTAGGTTTTGGTTGAAAATCTGATAACATTCGGTATCAAAAATAGAGAAAATTAGAAAGGGGGCAAACTTTTTCACAGCACCGTATGTGTGTTAAGTTTTTTAAGTTGGAAACTTGTTGGCTACCTGATTCAAACAAGCAAATTGAATGTTTTATATACACCACCATTATGCACTGCCTGCTGACGGTCTGTTTGTGAGCAAGTCATGCCATGTTTTACACAGATTTCCCTCATTTTCTGCACGGAATCACCATATGTCAAAACAGGAATTGAGGTCAGTTGCTTATGATGCGGTTTGGAGACTGTACAGTACAGTAGCTGTCTGGCTCTACAGACAACATAACAGAGACAGGAAAATCCAATCGGCTTTCTGATGCCTGATGGACTGTTGAATTAAAAATAGCTTCATAAATTTGATTGATTGATTATGGGAAAACAGGTATTAATACAAAATAAACTAGAAGAGCTGATCGATTTTGTAAAAGTTTTTATCCTCCCCAAATAGCACAAAACACACAATATAAATGTGTTCTTAATGTATTAATCCAATTAATATTTCAGTGAGGATTTAATGAGCAATCCCCCCAAAAATGTATTGTCTGTAACTTTGTTCATATTCACCAATAAGATACATACTATATTAAAATGTCTTTCTCTCGAGTGGTTTTCTATTTTGCAGCTGTCTGTGATCCCAGAGTTGAGTTCATCTTACTCATCCATCAAGTTATTATTATTATTATGAAACATCTCAAATGTGTCTCAAGTGTTTCTGAAGCACATCTTAGTAAGAGAGAAAGGATAGTATGATATATGTCCCTACCTGCTATAAATCGAATGATATTTTCTTATCTTTCTCTTTCCCTTCTCTTAACCTTTTCACATTGATGCAAAAGTGTGATAAGCAGAAGACATACTGTATGCACGCACACACTCTCACAAGCGTGCGAGCACTGCAACATCCTCCTGCTTAAGCCCTGAACCCCAGTGTTTTTCTCACGTCTGGCCATTTGTCATAATTACAGTGGAGCTGTCAGGCCTAATACCCGTACACAAGCTCTGGGCCTAGGGGAAAGTTACAGCAGAGCAGGATACAATTGGGGATTTTTAATGTCTGGTACACACCACAAAACATCCTGTCAGTTTTCGAGTGGGCACATTCAATAAATAGTTATGGAATTGAAATAATGCTTGTTTGCTTTGTCGATGTGACAAAATAATTGCTATCATTTTTTCATTTGATACAGTATACACATTTGTTTTCTCAGTTCACTTGTAATTTTCTCTTTGAATGGTCTCTTGCTTGTGTTAATTTATGAGTCCATATGCATACAGTACATGACACTGGGTCACTCCACCAAGTGGGTGCCTTTTGAGTAGTGTCATTTGGTACAAAAAACATTTTTTTTTTGTTTCACCTCGTTTTTACATTCTGCCATAAAGAGCACATGGTCAACTTAATAAAAAGCATGTTTTCCCATCTCAAGTAGTTAAATAAAAAAGTGATCATAGTAAGTACCAAGTAAAGTAACAGGGTTGACAATTTAATCTTAAATCAGCCATACATCCCCTTGTGACAGGGCGAATGGAAGCTTGTTGTGTGCAACAGGGAGCGGTAATTGAATGCAAGTTTCTATGGATAACAGGGGTTATGTGTTATGCTAGACCCACTCAGATTTCCACTACAAAACACCAGAAAATTGCCAAAAAGAGTAGAACCAGCTCACCTGCTTTTACACTAGGGTTTGACTATAAGATGTTCAATGTTTCTTTAAAATATATATTTTTATAGGAATAGTTTCACCATATTAAAACGAGAGTTCTGTTCATGTAACAGGGTTTTACCTTAAAATGAATCACTAATCATATTAAATAAATAATAATAGCCAGAAATGACTTTGTCAAGGCAACATAATAAATAGGGTTTTACAATGATTGTTACAACTTGGAGAAATGTTAGGGTTAAGTGGGTTAAAATCTTCCTAGAAGACACACAAGGTGCAAAAAGCGACCATTCAAAATGCACTTTAATAAAGTCTTCTTTATTCATATTAAAAATCAGATTTATTGAATTTTCCATTTGGTTTATATTAAAGGGCACTTCATTTAATATAACAGGGTTTTAAAATTCTATATTTTTTCACACAATTTCTACTTAAAATATCCAAGGGATGCTAAAGGCACTCATTTCGTGGAACGAACAAGCGGTATTACTTTGCAGAGTTGTAGAGTGAGATAAGAGAGACACTGCAGTTATCAGAAAGCCATACAGTGCCAGCTGTAAGGGTCAGACATAGATTGGAGAATGGGGGCAACCCAACCCAATCCCACCCTACTGCACAGCACAGTTTACTAACTCACTGACTATTTTGTTTGGGAGGGGGCTTAATGAGAAATAGCTACTTGCACGCAACTTGTGTTATGTTTCACTATATTGGATCACTACAATATATTGGTATCAATCCACGGCGGAGGGATACATCCGAGGTGAGGATTTACAGATTTACTCCTGTGTATACCTGTGTCACGACTGGGTCCACCCCTATATATAGACCCCATGGCCGCATGTTCTCTTTCATTTTCTCTGTGGACGTCCGTATGGTTTGAGGTACAAACTTTCTGAAGTTTGCTTGGTAAGTCACTGGTAAATGTAATATCTTGCGTGGAAGTATACTCACTGGCTGTTTGCAGCTGGCCACATGGCCAGCCCCTCCTCTTGAGTGTTCCACTTGCTGCACGTGGTTGATCTGTACCTTCTGCCTGTGGTTTGTCGTACTTGTATTTCATTAGCGTTACACTACGACTCCGTGTGCATCCATTAGTATGGCGGCTCTTGCTGCCACAAACTGTAATTTACCTTACCCAACTTGCCCACTAGCTTTGTCTATGTGTGTGTTGTGAATTGCTTTAACATACTGCTCCCTGCACCGTAGACGCGGGTTCTCTGATAATTACCCTGCAGGGTTTTTTCTTGTTCTTTCCCCTGCTGAGTGTAAGAGTATTGTGGTGGGCTTTCCACTACGTTGAGACATTAACTTTGGAGTTCCTTAATGGAGTTACTCCATCATATGGTGCTGTTTTTCCTGCTTGGATATTAAACCGGCTAGGTAATATTGCAGTTGGCGTGAAACAAAAACAAATAAACAAATCCATTACCTGGATGCTGTTTTTTTTGTCTGCCTGCTTTTCCCACACGGGTCTTCCCCATTTTTTGCAGAGATACTGGGTAATTTATCCCTCACTGGGTTCCTATTCCTCTAAGCGCGTCACGACATAAGCTCTCCCAGGGCGTTGGACCCCTGCTCCGTGGTCTTGTTGGCTTGGCTGAGCTTATGGCTTCCTTTTGTGACAGGTGTGATGGTGGCCTCCCCCCTGGGGATGTGCATACCTTGTGTACTGCCTGGGTTTGAGCCACGCAGAGAGGGAGGTGGAGCGCCCTACTGGATGCCTGTTTTGTGTGGTGTTCTCAGAACGCATGGCACGATTGGAGGCCAGGAGTCAGACCGCTGGGACCACCTTGAACGGAGGGCACATGCCCTGCGTCAGGAGGTTGATAGCTTCGATGGCGACGACTGCTGTTCCCTGTTGGCCAGTGATAGGCTGTTCCTGGGGGACGATGCTGGCAATGTTCACCACCGTGAGCAGGGCTACCAGGCTGACAGGCCATCAGAAGCCGCAGCAGGTCTTCATCGCCCTCAGGGGATCGAGAGGCTATGAGGACCCTACTCACTCGGGTAGCCAATGCACTGGATATCGTGCTGAGGGGCGACAGCGGGGAGGGTCACAGCTTGCGGGGGAGCAACTGTCACCACCATAGGTATGTGCCTGTGGGACCCAGGCGCTCAGGGTATCAGAAGAGAGGCGGGCCCCGGCAGGACCCCTGACACAACCTTCCCCCGGCCTCGGCCGCTTCTCTCGGTCTCAAAGGACAAAGTGGGAGGAGGGTGTGAAGTCCCCTGGGAGTTGTCCGCAATGCTCGAGGAGTACCGACTCCAATTCCAGTACCGGCCCCCGTACTTCAGGGGCCATCATGTCACCACGGTGGCTGACCCTCTAGAGAAGAAAACCCTGCGGTTGGAGATCTCCTCACTCCAAGACAAGGGTGCCATCTGCAGAATCGAGATATCAGAACGGCTAGGTGGGTTCTACTTATTTTGTGGTCTCAAAAAAGATGGAGGGTTTGACTGATTCTGGACCTCTGCAACCTCAATTGGTAATTCAAGGTACTGAGGTTCCACATGCTGTCCCCAGCCTGATTGTTGCAGGCCGTGTCCAGGGACCAGTGGTTTGTGACGCTGGACCTGAGGGAGGCGTGCTTCCATGTTACTGTTCACCCAGTACATTGGCAGTACCTCTGATTTGCATTCGAAGGGAGGGCTTACGAGTTCATGGTTCTTCCCTTTGGCCTCTCCTTGGCACCCCGCACTTTCACAAAGTGCATGGACGCTGTCCTGGCATCTCTCATATACTGAGGATTGTTGATCCTCAATTACCTGGACGATTGGCTGATTTGTGCCCCAACCAGGACCCAGGTCCTGTCAGAGAGGAGACATGCTCCTGACCCACATCGGCGGGCTGGGCATTACTGTAAATGACAAGAAGAGTCATCTGACGCCCACCCAGAGGGTGGCCTTCATTGTCATGGAACCGGACTCAGTCCTCATCAGAGCACGCCTGCCCCCCAGAAGGGTTCAGGTGATCTTATCTTGCCTCGACTTTCGGCAGGGGCGGGTGGTATCCGCCCTGACTTGCTGACGGCGGCCTTGTTGCTAATTCCCCTGGGCCTGCTGCATCTCCAGCCTCTTCAATGGTGGTTCAACTCCCACCGTCTGCACCCGAAGCACCACCTTTACCGCCAGCTGCAGGTGACCGCACAGTGCCTCAGTGCATTGTTGAGGTGGCGCTGTCGCTCCTTTCTCTCAGGTGGGCTGGAGATGCTGAGGATGTGTTGCCGGGAGCTAGTCAGCACAGACGCCTCCCAGATCAGCTGGGGGTTGTGACCAAGGGCAGGTCGGCCAGCGGCTGTTGGTTACCTCCTTGGAGCGACAGGCACATCAATACACTAGAGCTCCGAGCTGTACTGCTGGCCCTGCGGTCTATCCTTCCACATCTGATGTCCTGGTCCCAATGGAAACACCACAGTGGTGGCTTACATCGACCATCAGGGTGGACTGAGGTCCTACTGTCTCCATCTTATGGCACGGGAGCTCCTTCTCTGGGCTCAGGGACGTCTAGCGTCTCTATGCGCAGCGCACATATCTGGCATCCTGAATGTGGCAGTGGATACGCTCTTGAGGGAGGGCCCGCCACCTTGGGACTGGAGCCTACATCCCCAGGTGGTGCAGCACCTGTGGGACATGTTCGGGAGGGCGCAGGTGGACTTGTTTGCCTGGGCTTGCTCTTGCTCCTTTGCTAGGTACTATCGGGTAAATGTGGCACCTCCCTTGGCGGTTGGTTCAGAAGTCCTGGACATCGCCTCCCTTACCGGGGACTGTGACGGGACCACCCTTCCACATTGACGGCCCCTGCGTCTCCGTCCAGCGTTCGCCGCTGGCTGGCCAGGTCCCTCTAGCACCGACTAAATCTGGTACGGGTATACCAATATATTGGAGTGATCCAATATAGTGAAACATAACGAAGGTTATGTATGTAACCACGGTTATGTGAGCTATATGGATCACTCCAATCCTCTACGGTGCTAGAGGCGCCTCAAAAAATGATGTAGGGAACATTTGTCGTGGCCATGGGGTCTATATATAAGGGTGGACCATAGGTGTACCCAAGAGAAAATCTGTAAATCCTCACCTCGGATGTATCCCTCCGCCGCGGAGTGATACCAATATATTGGAGTGATCCATATAACTCACATAACTGTGGTAATTCCTGAAACAAAATGACCTCAAAGTGACCATAGCATGTGTCTCTTTAAAAAACAAAACATTTACCCTCTGGTGGAATTTCTCCTTTTAATGTATACACATCACATAGTAAGCAACCGGCTGGTGTGTGCAGAGTGTGTTATATATACGGTCACTAGAAAAGTTGGGTCTATGGGTGGAAGGTATAGTACATGTGAACGATTACATAAGAACATGTCTGTGAATTGTTGACAGAGTGGAATTTTAACACTGTGATACAATGTACAGAGGGACATCTTGCAGATCATGTGATGTGTGGCCACACACTTAGCGGCAGACACTGGTTACACAAATATAAAACTAAACTGTCTCTATGCATCATAAAAACGAAATAAATGTATATTACCATGTTATAGACATCAATTGTGTATATTTATTGGCTGTCAAATAGGAAGTCAACCCTTCCCATGTTTGCTGCCAAAGCTAAAGTTTGACAACATTTTGGATCGAGCCTCAGGTGCATTTCTAACTCAATAAAGTTGAATTGCAATCAAAACTCAACCAATAAATGCAGTAACGCATTTTCTTCCTTGAAACTCTCCCTCTTCCTTCTTCTTCACACGAGACCCTGAGTCTTCCCTGACTATGTGATCTGGAACAGCTCAGGGCCCTATACCCATGACGCATGACCGGTGACCGTGAGCTCTGAGTGAATTCAATGAACAGTTCAATATCGTCTGCACCCTTTTTCCTGTTTATAGTAACCGAGTACCATTTTAACTTGTACAGCAGGTCAATGTATTGTCCAGACGCGCAGGGCTGTCTCAAAGGAATAATGTCATCATCTATCACTTTATGCAGAATTTGTCACGTGAATGTATTGTATGTTCCATGTTTGTTCCAATATTTTGTACATCAGTTGGATTAAATGAATGTTATTATTATGTATTTGGAATATGTAAGAGTACAATAAGCCCCCACATGAAACATTTTCAGTTTCACCCAAGGGAAGCCTTTCTTGTTCCTCATACGATCTATATATAACGCATGGCTTCTGAAGTTATGATTGCCTGAACTTTTCACCTTCTGAACTTTTCACATTATGAGAAAGTAAAGGTCCTATCTGTACAGATGCTTTATTTAATCACATGCTTATGTTCCTGTGAAAAATATAAACCTACTTCCCCAAAGGTCTCCATAAGCAGACAGACAGACAAACCACAAAAGTGTGTAAGAGACTGCATCTACATGTGCGTGTGAGATAGATTTATATATATATAGAGAGAGAGGAGATAGAGAGTGAGAGGGCAATAAGTCATTTGCTTCTCACAAATAAAATCTTCTATCAATACGTCCTTGTCAAATGTTATACAGGCCATATCATCCGAAGTTGAATTATGACTTGAGATATGCCACGATCCCACGATCCTAGTCCTTTGGTGGCGCCACACACATTGGCAGCTGCGCGTGAGCTATGCACCTCACCTGATATTCTCATATCTCACGCCCCAACCTGCATCCAGGCACTATAGAGACACATTCCAATCTCCAATCTGTAAAAATGATTATGAGCATGAGGGCTGTCATACACTAGTGTCTCTGAAGAATGTCCCCATAGTCCCTTGCACACCGCAAAAAACTGTATGGCTTGTGTATAGGGCTATCAATGACTAGATCTCTTTGCATAGACTCTTGTTTACATTCAAACCAATTTTCTTGTACAAACATGGCGCCAAAGTGCAAAGGCCCATGTTCCCGTAAGGTGCAAGGGATGTTTTGTGATGCATGGAGTACTTTGCTCTTTGTCTCTCACAGTACCCCTTGACTATTGCACACACAACACATTGCATAAAATAGTGATTTTTTGCATTATTCCAAAGCATTTTAAGATGGCCATCTTGCAATTCTAAGTCTCTTTGTTTATAAAGGTCCCTGACAAGCACACCTGATTCTACTTGTCAGCTAATCATCAAGCCTTTGACAAGCTGAATCAGGAATTGGGAGTTCTTGAGGACCAGAGTTGGGAAACACTGTTATTGCAAAACCGAATGACCTGGATTGCAGTTGAGATTACATTTAAAAACCTCTTAAGGATCAGCGCCTTTTTTTCAAATTCCGCCTAAAATGACTCCCAAATCTAGCTGCCTGAAGCTCAGGACCTGAAGCAAGGATATGCATATTCTTGATACTATTTGAAAGGAAACACTTTGAAGTTTGTGGAAATGTGAAATTAATGTAGGGGAATATAACACATTACATTTGGTAAAAGATAATACAAACCAAGAAACATTTTTTTTTTATACAAACCAAAAAACATTTTTGTTTGTTGTTGCATCATCTTTGAAATGCAAGAGAAAGGCCAGACAGTGAAGTAGGATTCTAGGTGTAATTTAGATGTTGTTCACAAGATGGCAGCAGTGTATGCAAAGTTTCAGACTGATCCATTAAAGAATTACATCATCACATGATTGGTCAATTGATACATTTTCAAGTACATAACTATAGAGAACATACAAAAATGCTATGGTAATAAAACATTTTACACACTCCCAGGAATGTAACACATGTTGGATCAGTACCTTCCCTAAAGAAAAGACATTAACCTTCAAACATCTAGATGGCCAGGCGGGGTGGGTGTGGAGCCAGAGACAGCAGTGGGGTCAAACTGTAGACCTCAGTTCCTACATTTAAATATAAAAATGAATTTATCAAACAAAACTATGCTACATTTCTATCTCTGGTACCCTCAGGATGACAAATTAGAGCAAGATTACTGAATGCAAGTACATTATTTATCTTCAGAGGTGAATGTATCAAACCAGTTACCGTGATAACTGTTTTGTTGTTGTGTACTATCCTCCAACAATAGCAAGGTATTTTTTTTGCTGTAATAGCTACTGCAAATTGGACACTGCAGTTAGGTTAACAATAACTTTTTAAAATGTTTTATTTAACCTTTATTTAACCAGGTAGGCTAGTTGAGAACAAGTTCTCATTTGCAACTGCGACCTGGCCAAGATAAAGCATAGCAGTGTGAACAGACAACAACACAGAGTTACACATGCAGTAAACAATAAACAAGTCAATAACATAGTAGGAAAAAATCTATATACATTGTGTGCAAAAGGCATGAGGAGGTAGGCAATAAATAGGCCATAGGAGTGAATAATTACAATTTAGTAGATTAACACTGGAGTGATAAATGATCAGATGAACATGTGCAGGTAGAGATACTGGTGTGCAAAAGAGCAGAAAAGTAAATAAAATAAAAACAGTATGGGGATGGGGTAGTTAAATTGGGTGGGCTATATACCGATGGACTATGTAGAGCTGCAGCGATCGGTTAGCTGCTAAGATAGCAGATGTTTAAAGTTGGTGAGGGAGGTAAAAGTCTCCATCTTCAATGATTTTTGCAATTCATTCCAGTCGCAGGCAGCAGGGAACTGGAAGGAAAGGCGGCAAAATGAGGTTTTGGCTTTAGGGATGATCAGTGAGATACACTTGCTGGAGCGCGTGCTACGGGTGGGTGTTGCCATCGTGACCAGTGAACTGAGATAAGGTGGAGCTTTACCTAGCATAGACTTGTAGATGACCTGGAGCCAGTGGGTCTGGCGACGAATATGTAGCGAGGGCTAGCCGACTAGAGCATACAGGTCGCAGTGGTGGGTGGTATAAGGTGCTTTAGTAACAAAATGGATGGCACTGTGATAAACTGCATCCAGTTTGCTGAGTAGAGTATTGGAAGCTATTTTGTAGATGACATCGCCGAAGTCGAGGATCGGTAGGATAGTCAGTTTTACTAGGGTAAGTTTGGCGGCGTGAGTGAAGGAGGCTTTGTTGCAAAATAGAAAGCCAACTCTAGATTTGATTTTGGATTGGAGATGTTTGATATGAGTCTGGAAGGAGAGTTTGCAGTCGAGCCAGACACCTAGGTACTTATAGATGTCCACATATTCTAGGTCGGAACCATCCAGGCTGGTGATGCTAGTCGGGCATGCGGGTGCAGGCAGCGAATGGTTGAAAAGCATGCATTTGGTTTTACTAGCGTTTAAGAGCAGTTGGAGGCCACGGAAGGAGTGTTGTATGGCATTGAAGCTTGTTTGGAGGTTAGATAGCACAGTGTCCAAGGAAGGGCCAGAAGTATACAGAATGGTGTCATCTGTGTAGAGGTGGATCAGGGAATCGCCCGCAGCAAGAGCAACGTCATTGATATATACAGAGAAAAGAGTCGGCCCGAGAATTGAACCCTGTGGTATCCCCATAGAGACTGCCAGAGGACCGGACAACATGCCCTCCGATTTGACACACTGAACTCTGTCTGCAAAATAGTTGGTGAACAAAGGCAAGGCAGAACCAGGCAACTTAAGCTTTCTGCCCATATAAGACATGCCTATGTCCTGGGAAGTTGGCTGTTTACACCGTCATTCTCGTCACATTATCGCATATTGAGCAACATTTTTCCCGATTTCGGGGCACCGATCCAGTTAAAAATACATGGTGCAAGTGATTGATGCTGAGATTCTGCACAGATTACAACAATTGTACATTTCCACAAACCTGTGTTGACCTATGCATAATATTTTTAATATGCATGCTTTATGATTAGATAAGACAAAATGTATTGTTAAAGTCACATCAAAATGAGACCATGGATGCGATACTCATTTTAAGTTTCAATGTTACATTAGTTTGTAAGATGGCCGAAAGAGCCCAAAGTTAAGGCTTACTGTATTACAAAAGTAATATTGAATAGTTATTGTTGGCAATGCAACCAAATATCAATATTCAAAGGACATGTATCTCCTGCTTTAAATAGTTCCATCTGAGCCATTGCCTTAATCCCATTCTTTAACTGTTATTTTTGGCTGAGTTGGAGACGTGAATACAATATATAATTTGTTATCTTGTCGACAAGTTAATAGGCAAATTATTGTATGTCAAAAGTGATGCATTTTACTTGGTTGTCGATGCAACCAAATATTGTAATGATGTGAGCTGAGAGTCGGGACGCAAGTTCAGGGAGTGAGTGTTTTAAATAAAACGCAACATAATACAAAACAAGAAACACGAAAAACGCACAGACATGAAACAGAAACAATGACGCCTGGGGAAGGAACCAAAAGGCGTGACATATATAGGGAAAGTAATCAGGGAAGGGATGGAGTTCAGGTGAGTCTGTTGACGCGCAGGTGGGCATAACGATGGTGACAGGTGTGCGCCATAATGAGCAGCCTGGTGACCTAGAGGCCGGAGAGGGAGCACATGTGACAGTACTCCTTCCCCAACGCACTGCTGCAGCCGCAGGACACCGACCAAATTGACAATCCCGGGGATCAGGAGCGGACAACTCTGCAGAGGCGTGGGAAACCTGTCAATCCGGCTGAGACGCAAGAGCATGGTGACCTAGAGCGCCGGAGAGAGCGCATACCTGACGGTACCCCCGCCCAGATACGTTCGCCTCTAGCCTCAGGACTCCAACTCAAAGGATGGAAGCAAAGGGCGTGACATATATAGGGAAGGTAATCAGGGAAGTGATTGAGTCCAGGTGAGTCTGATGACGCGCAGGTGCGCGTAACGATGGTGACAGGTGTGCGCCATAATAAGCAGCCTCGTTATCTAGAGGCCGGAGAGGGAGCACATGTGACAAATATCAACTTTTGAAGGAGATTTATCATCAGTGCCACTGACTTAGTCTGGCTTAAATTTTTGTCTCCAAAAAAATAATTTCTACGTGGGTTCACATCTCAATCTCAACCAAAAAATGTAAGTTAAAGATAGGTTTGTCAAGGTTGAATGTGATTACCACGATGACACAATCCTGCGGTTGAAATACCACCCTCAATTACATTTTTTTTAATCCAATGTATTTTCCCACGTAGATTCCAAGTCACAATATATTAATAAATAACATTGATTCAACCAGTTTGTGTCCAGATAACTTTATGTTCAAAAAGTGTGTGTCTGTGTGAATTTCTGTTTGTATGTGAATGCTGTTACATGTCATGTGTCTTCACGTGAATGTGTTAGGGAGATATGGGTTGTTTTATGTGTGTGCGTGCAAGCTGATGTGTGTATCTGTAGTCAAGCATGCAGTAGACACTGATACAATCAACAGCTGAAACAAAATTGGGATCTTCTGGTTAGATGCCTGTTCAAAACAGATACCAGCACTGTTGCACACACCCTTACACCACATCCACAAGTGAAACTACTAAAAACTGTTCAGGGCACACCACTAAACAAGTTCAAAGTGAAAATAAATGGTGATATTCAATCACTTACAGTGCCTTGCGAAAGTATTCAGCCCCCTTGAACTTTGCGACCTTTTGCCACATTTCAGGCTTCAAACATAAAGATATAAAACTATTTTTTTGTGAAGAATCAACAACAAGTGGGACACAATCATGAAGTGGAACAACATTTATTGGATATTTCAAACTTTTTTAACAAATCAAAAACTGAAAAATTGGGCGTGCAAAATTATTCAGCCCCCTTAAGTTAATACTTTGTAGCGCCACCTTTTGCTGCGATTACAGCTGTAAGTCGCTTGGGGTATGTCTCTATCAGTTTTGCACATTGAGAGACTGAAATTTTTTCCCATTCCTCCTTGCAAAACATCTCGAGCTCAGTGAGGTTGGATGGAGAGCATTTGTGAACAGCAGTTTTCAGTTCTTTCCACAGATTCTCGATTGGATTCAGGTCTGGACTTTGACTTGGCCATTCTAACACCTGGATATGTTTATTTTTGAACCATTCCATTGTAGATTTTGCTTTATGTTTTGGATCATTGTCTTGTTGGAAGACAAATCTCCGTCCCAGTCCCAGGTCTTTTGCAGACTCCATCAGGTTTTCTTCCAGAATGGTCCTGTATTTGGCTCCATCCATCTTCCCATCAATTTTAACCATCTTCTCTGTCCCTGCTGAAGAAAAGCAGGCCCAAACCATGATGCTGCCACCACCATGTTTGACAGTGGGTTTGGTGTGTTCAGGGTGATGAGCTGTGTTGCTTTTACGCCAAACATAACATTTTGCATTGTTGCCAAAAAGTTCAATTTTGGTTTCATCTGACCAGAGCACCTTCTTCCACATGTTTGGTGTGTCTCCCAGGTGGCTTGTGGCAAACTTTAAACAACACTTTTTATGGATATCTTTAAGAAATGGCTTTCTTCTTGCCACTCTTCCATAAAGGCCAGATTTGTGCAATATACGACTGATTGTTGTCCTATGGACAGAGTCTCCCCCCTCAGCTGTAGATCTCTGCAGTTCATCCAGAGTGATCATGGGCCTCTTGGCTGCATCTCTGATCAGTCTTCTCCTTGTATGAGCTGAAAGTTTAGAGGGACGGCCAGGTCTTGGTAGATTTGCAGTGGTCTGATACTCCTTCCATTTCAATATTATTGCTTGCACAGTGCTCCTTGGGATGTTTAAAGCTTGGGAAATCTTTTTATATCCAAATCCGGCTTTAAACTTCTTCACAACAGTATCTCGGACCTGCCTGGTGTGTTCCTTGTTCTTCATGATGCTATCTGCGCTTTTAACGGACCTCTGAGACTATCACAGTGCAGGTGCATTTATACGGAGACTTGATTACACACAGGTGGATTGTATTTATCATCATTAGTCATTTAGGTCAACATTGGATCATTCAGAGATCCTCACTGAACTTCTGGAGAGAGTTTGCTGCACTGAAAGTAAAGGGGCTGAATAATTTTGCACGCCCAATTTTTCAGTTTTTGATTTGTTAAAAAAGTTTGAAATATCCAATAAATGTTGTTCCACTTCATGATTGTGTCCCACTTGTTGTTGATTCTTCACAAAAAAATACAGTTTTATATCTTTATGTTTGAAGCCTGAAATGTGGCAAAAGGTCGCAAAGTTCAAGGGGGCCGAATACTTTCGCAAGGCACTGTATATACATGCTCCAATACAATAATAGATTTTTGCTAAACAAGAGCTCTTTGTTGTGTAACAATATCCACATCCTTGATGGCAGAGATAATTAAATATTAGTCAGTAATAATAATACATTTGTTCATTGGCTTGTCTGATGAAATGGATGCTTCAGTGCCAAGTATAACACAATGCCAAGTGCAGTACATATTTTATCACCCAATCAGTTATGATGATATAATGGTCCTTCAAATAAAGCGGCTTGACTGGACCGTGGGTTCAATGTAATCAAATCAGCATTGCATAATAAATGCAATGGCGCCCCACCAAGAAAAAGCTTGAAATCACTTAGATTACTATGCTTACTGATTTGAAACCAATTGAATGAAACTAATGGAATTATTTATTGGACCGTGCATTCTCTTAATCTATAATATTTTTTCCCCGTAATACGAGTTTGATGGAATGGAGCCCTATTCACTTATGTCAAGCATACAAATACAGTATGCGGCCTGTCAGCTGAGAAGTTGCAGGGCAAGCAGTTGCCAACACGTGGTAACCTGAGAGACTTGACCTCCTGCCGCTCCTCGGGAAACTTTACTCTCCCTGGGTAATGCTAGCCCCTCTCCCAAGCATACCACAGGAAAGTAGGGGCATGGAGGTGAACCATAGACAGGAGAGCTAGTGGGCCGTGAACTAAGGGGTTGGCTGAATGAGCAGCAATAGAGGAGAGGAGGAGAGAATTCATGGGGAAAGTGGTGCCAGGGTTGTAGGTGGAGGGAGGAATGATGGGAGAGAGAAAAAGAGAGAGGCTTACTGACAAATGTTCATTCAATGTTAATTGGAAAGGTAACATACACTCAGTGTACAAAACATTAGGAACATCTTCCTAATATTGAGTTGCACCCCATTTTGTCATCAGAACAGCCTCAATTCGTCGGGACATGGACTCTACAAGGTGTCGACAGTGTTCCCCACGGGAATGCACACATTTACAATCCATGTCTCAATTGTCTCAAGGCTTACAAATCCTACATTGATTGAAGTGGATTTAACAAGTGACATCAATAAGGGATCACCTCGACCACCTGGCCGGTCTATGTCATGGAAGGAGTGCTACAACCAGCACTGTAGTTGTAATGTATGAGTAGAAAAGTGTATCAATAGGCTTGCATTTTTGTTATTAGAAGCCTGGGTCTTTTTTAATATCGAGGAATATTTCACTTTTTCTGGTCATAGGAGTAACATCATGAATTTGTGCATGAGGCAGAAATAATGCTGTGCGACTCCAAGTTTTGCCATCAGACGGTGTCCCTTTTTGGAGGAAAGCGAAAGCGGAGGGACGTTGAAAGGCAGACCCTCAGTCTGCTGCTCTTTCCCTCCACTGAGACTGACCATCAGATGCAGGCTATATCAGCCCAGTAAAATAAAATAAAAATAAATGTAAGTATATGCTCACTCAGCTGTGCCTCACAAATAATACAACAACTGATCTATTACCGGTGTGATCACATAGCCTACATCAAATATGTTGAAATGTACATGAAATGTACATCAGGGCAATTTAAGCAAAGCCAATATAATGTTTTGGGCCTATAGCCTACTGCGCAAACCTCATTACTACAGTACTGTTTTTAATACATTGGTGTTGCATAGGCTTATGTTTTTTAAGTCATGTTAAAAATATATATAACAGTAGATCTCGGCTTGCATTTTGACTCAGAAGGTGATTTCGACTTAAATAAGCTTTGTTTCCACTGCTCTAGTGTGATAACCTCCCTAGTGAAATGGTGTGGCCTTATCAGTATGGCTAGGAGAGGTAATGTTCTATGTAGGTGACCTAGTTAGGAATAGAATAGTGTGGAAAACCAAGGGCCTCCCAAGGTGACACACCCTCCCTATCGCCTCCCCTCCTGTATGTGTCATCAGAGGCTCAAAAGAAAATAGTCGTACCTCACTAGGACCTCATTCATGACTTCAGTCCAAATATTCAATTAAAAACAGAACGAGGTGTGGCTATGGAAAAACTGAACCAGTAAACACACAATTACTTAATCAAAAGGATGAAATATTTCCAATATATACTTCAGAGATGTTTGTCATTGTGTACAATAAGTGTAAAGTTTTAAAGCAGTTAGTATGTTACTTTACTTTACACCCCGGTGTCCTGGCTAAATTCCCAATCTGGCCCTCAAACCATCACGGTCACCTAATAATCCCCAGTTTACAATTGGCTCATTAATCCTCCTCCTCTCCCCTGTAACTATTCCCCAGGTCGTGGCTGCAAATGAGAACGTGTTCTCAGTCACAATTTACCTGGTAAAATAACAGATAAATAATAAATAAAAATGACCCATAATCTACTTGTTTTGAGAGAGTTCATAGTCATTTGGATTATTCTATGATCCCATTCATGTTAAAACTGGATTTTTTTATGAACGTCACAGTATTAGTAATATAACTATATAGAAGTCATATTTATTCTTAACTTGCTTTTCTGACCATCTGATTTATGCATGCTATTCAATCGATCACTGATCACTGCCTGCACCTGCTCGCCCGTCCAGCATCACTACCCTGGACGGCTCTGACTTAGAATACGTGGACAACTACAAATACCTAGGTGTCTCGTTAGACTGTAAACTCTCCTTCCAGACTCATTGGCTTCCTATATCGCAACAAAGCATCCTTCACTCATGCTGCCTAACATACCCTCGTAAAACTGACCATCCTACCGATCCTCGACTTCGGTGATGTCATCTATAAAATAGCCTCCAACACTCTACTCAACAAACTGGATGCAGTCTATCACAGTGCCATCCGTTTTGTCACCAAAGCCCCATACACTACCCACTATTGTGACCTGTACACTCTCTTTGGTTGGCCCTCACTTCATACTCGTCGCCAAACCCACTGGCTACAGGTTATCTACAAGTCTCTGCTAGGTAAAGCCCCACCTTATCTCAGCTCACTGGTCACCATAGTAGCACCCACTCGTAGCACACGCTCCAGCAGGTATATCTCACTGGTCACCCCCAAAGCCAATTCCTCCTTTGGTCGTCTTTCCTTCCAGTTCTCTGTTGCCCATGACTGGAACGAATTGCAAAAATCTCTGAAGCTGGAGACTCACATCTCCCTCACTAGCTTTAAGCACCTGCTTACAGATCACTGCACCTGTACATAGCCCATCTGTAAACAGCCCATTTATCTACCTACCTCATCCCCATACTGGCATTTATTTATTTATTTTGCTCCTTTGCACCCCAGTATCTCTACCTGCACATTCATCTTCTGCCGAACTACCATTCCAGTGTTTAATAGCTATATTGTAATTACTTCGCCACCATGGCCTATTTATTTCCTTAACTTACCTCATTTGCACTCACTGTATATAGAATTTTGTTTTCTTTTGTTCTACTGTATTATTGACTGTATGTTTTATTTATTCCATGTGTAACTCTGTGTTGTTGTATGTGTCGAATTGCTACGCTTTATCTTGGCCAGGTCGCAGTTGCAAATGAGAACTTGTTCTCAACTAGCCTACCTGGTTAAATAAAGGTGAAATAAAATTAAAATAAAAACACATGGTTCTCTTTTTTTTAATTTTTTTACTTTACTTCATATAATTCTATACACATACTATTTCATACTCCCATTTTGCTGTAGGAGTTATGGTGAGGCTATATAGCCTTCCTCTGTTTACTAGTGAATAGCTTAGTGCTGAAGCCCTCACAGCTGTGCATTGGACACATGGTTGGGAAAGATTAATTCTATCTGAGTTCAATCTGCCTCCCAGCACACAGTTTAATGAACAACAAACAAATATTCCCCGAGGTCAATCTTCTCTTTTAATAAATACAAGTTCAAATCTACTCAACAAATATTTGAATTTTTCTGTTCATTATTTAACATAGAGCATATCTTCTTGTCTAATACAACATTCCCGTGGATTATCATGTAATAACATTGCTGTTGATGTTTGAGGCAAATATCCTGTTTGAGTGACCACAAGTGCCTTGGTTATAGACTTTGCTGTTGATCAGATGAGAAATAGAGGTAAAAGTATAGAAATGCTGGGAAATGTGAATGTTAAATAATGATGATTAGGAAGGACTATACCATTGTATACACTTGGTTGGTATTTTATCACTTGGTATTATATCACTTGATCACTGGTGTACAGTGGCGGCAAGTGCCGTTGAAGATGAGGGAGGACAATTTTGTATTTTTTATAAGTATGGCCTTATTTCTTTCTTTCTTCTTCAGCATATAAGATGACTGTCTATTAGATTATATTACATTCATCCAGCTCAATGTAACATCGATAGGTTTAGGCTACTACACAATACAAACATTTTCCCTATACCCATCATGAGGTTGCTACAAACTGGCCTACAAATGACAACAGATACTTGACAACAGATACTTAAAACATTCATATTTTTGTCTCTAAAATAAAAATTCAACACAAACATTTGTAAAATATGAAAAACTATTAATCCCCAATAAAAACATAACCATTCTATCAGATGTTTCAACACTGTGACGGTTGACATTAGACAAAAACCTGACGGAGTTAATGTTTTACAAAAATATACTTTTTCTTCTTCATTCAAGTGGTATACACAGTAGCAATTTAGTATTCAGGCAGATGAACTTGACAGTTTATGGTTGTGACCATGGAGATTCCAATATTGTTTGTTTAAATCAAAAGTAGAGAACTTTACAGACCATGAGTGGTGTTGTAGCACTACATTTAATGAGGAGATGAATAAGGGGTCCTTATGGTATAGCTGACCCTGCTCATTCATGACTAATTTAGTATTTTAGACAAATATGACGGCGTTGATCAAGTCTCCAGACACATTTTTATTTTTATTTCACCTTTATTTAACCAGGTAGGCTAGTTGAGAACAAGTTCTCATTTACAACTGTGACCTGACCAAGATAAAGCATAGCAGTGTGAACAGACAACACAGAGTTACACATGGAGTAAACAATTAACAAGTCAATAACACAGTAGAAAAAAAGGGGAGTCTATATACAATGTGTGCAAAAGGCATGAGGAGGTAGGCAAATAATTACAATATTGCAGATTAACACTGGAATGATAAATGATCATGTACAGGTAGGGATATTGGTGTGCAAAAGAGCAGAAAAGTAAATAAATAAAAACTGTGGGGATGAGCTAGGTGAAAATGGGTGGGCTATTTACCAATAGATTATGTACAGCTGCAGCGTTCGGTTAGCTGCTCAGATAGCTGATGTTTGAAGTTGGTGAGGGAGATAAAGGTCTCCAACTTCAGCGATTTTTGCAATTCGTTCTAGTCACAGGCAGCAGAGTACTGGAAGGAAAGGCGGCCGAATGAGGTGTTGGCTTTAGGGATGATCAGTGAGATACACCTGCTGGAGCGCGTGCTACGGATGGGTGTTGCCATCGTGACCAGTGAACTGAGATAAGGCGGAGCTTTACCTAGCATGGCCTTGTAGACGACCTGGAGCCAGTGGGTCTTGCGACGAATATGTAGCGAGGGCCAGCCGACTAGAGCATACAAGTCGCAGTGGTGGGTAGTATAAGGTGCTTTAGTGACAAAACGGATGGCACTGTGATAAACTGCATCCAGTTTGCTGAGAAGAGTGTTGGAAGCAATTTTGTAGATGACATCGCCGAAGTCGAGGATCGGTAGGATAGTCAGTTTTACTAGGGTAAGCTTGGCAGCGTGAGTGAAGGAGGCTTTGTTACGGAATAGAAAGCCGACTCTTGATTTGATTTTCGATTGGAGATGTTTGATATGGGTCTGGAAGGAGAGTTTGCAGTCTAGACAGACACCTAGGTACTTATAGGTGTCCACATATTCAAGGTCGGAACCATCCAGTGTGGTGATGCTAGTCGGGCATGCGGGTGCAGGCAGCGATCGGTTGAAAAGCATGCATTTGGTTTTACTAGCGTTTAAGAGCAGTTGGAGGCCACGGAAGGAGTGTTGTATGGCATTGAAGCTCGTTTGGAGGTTAGATAGCACAGTGTCCAATGACGGGCCGAAAGTATATAGAATGGTGTCGTCTGCGTAGAGGTGGATCAGGGAATCGCCCGCAGCAAGAGCAACATCATTGATATATACAGAGAAAAGAGTTGGCCCGAGAATTGAACCCTGTGGCACCCTCATAGAGACTGCCAGAGGACCGGACAGCATGCCCTCCGATTTGACACACTGAACTCTGTCTGCAAAGTAATTGGTGAACCAGGCAAGGCAGTCATCCGAAAAACCGAGGCTACTGAGTCTGCCGATAAGAATATGGTGATTGACAGAGTCGAAAGCCTTGGCAAGGTCGATGAAGACGGCTGCACAGTACTGTCTTTTATCGATGGCGGTTATGATGTCGTTTAGTACCTTGAGTGTGGCTGAGGTGCACCCGTGACCGGCTCGGAAACCAGATTGCATAGCGGAGAAGGTACGGTGGGATTCGAGATGGTCAGTGACCTGTTTGTTGACTTGGCTTTCGAAGACCTTAGATAGGCAAGGCAGAATGGATATAGGTCTGTAACAGTTTGGGTCCAGGGTGTCTCCCCCTTTGAAGAGGGGGATGACTGCGGCAGCTTTCCAATCCTTGGGGATCTCAGACGATATGAAAGAGAGGTTGAACAGGCTGGTAATAGGGGTTGCGACAATGGCAGCGGATAGTTTCAGAAATAGAGGGTCCAGATTGTCAAGCCCAGCTGATTTATACGGGTCCAGGTTTTGCAGCTCTTTCAGAACATCTGCTATCTGGATTTGGGTAAAGGAGAACCTGGAGAGGCTTGGGCGAGGAGCTGCGGGGGGCCGGAGCTGTTGGCCGAGGTTGGAGTAGCCAGGCGGAAGGCATGGCCAGCCGTTGAGAAATGCTTGTTGAAGTTTTCAATAATCATGGATTTGTCGGTGGTAACCGTGTTCCCTAGCCTCAGTGCAGTGGGCAGCTGGGAGGAGGTGCTCTTGTTCTCCATGGACTTCACAGTGTCCCAGAACTTTTTGGAGTTGGAGCTACAGGATGCAAACTTCTGCCTGAAGCAGCTGGCCTTAGCTTTCCTGACTGACTGCGTGTATTGGTTCCTGACTTCCCTGAACAGTTGCATATCGCGGGGACTGTTCGATGCTATTGCAGTCCGCCACAGGATGTTTTTGTGCTGGTCGAGGGCAGTCAGGTCTGGAGTGAACCAAGGGCTGTATCTGTTCTTAGTTCTGCATTTTTTGAACGGAGCATGCTTATCTAAAATGGTGAGGAAGTTACTCTTAAAGAATGACCAGGCATCCTCAACTGACGGGATGAGGTCAATGTCCTTCCAGGGTACCCGGGCCAGGTCGATTAGAAAGGCCTGCTCACATAAGTGTTTTAGGGAGCGTTTGACAGTGATGAGGGGTGGTCGTTTGACTGCGGCACCGCAGCGGATACAGGCAATGAGGCAGTGGTCGCTGAGATCCTGATTGAAGACAGCGGAGGTGTATTTGGAGGGCCAGTTGGTCAGGATGACATCTATGAGGGTGCCCTTGCTTACAGAGTTAGGGTTGTTGAGCGACTTATTTCTGGAGAGAGTAATTTACAGAATTAGTAGTTCAAACTGTTTGGGTATGGACCTGGAAAGTATGCCATTACTTTGCAGGCTATCTCTGCAGTAGACTGCAACTCCTCCCCCTTTGGCAGTTCTATCTTGACGGAAGATGTTATAGTTGGGTATGGAAATCTCTGAATTTTTGGTGGCCTTCCTGAGCCAGGATTCAGACACGGCAAGGACATCAGGGTTAGCAGAGTGTGCTAAAGCAGTGAGTAAAACAAACTTAGGGAGAAGGCTTCTGATGTTGACATGCATGAAACCAAGGCTTTTTCGATCACAGAAGTCAACAAATGAGGGTGCCTGGGAACATGCAGGGCCTGGGTTTACCTCCACATCACCCGCGGAACAGAGAAGGAGTAGTATGAGGGTGCGGCTAAAGGCTATCAAAACTGGTCGCCTAGAGCGTTGGGGACAGAGAATAAGAGGAGCAGGTATCTGGGCATGGTAGAATATATTCAGGGCATAATGCGCAGACAGGGGTATGGTGGGGTGCGGGTACGGCGGAGGTAAGCCCAGGCACTGGGTGATGATGAGAGAGGTTTTATCTCTGGACATGCTGTTTGTAATGGGTGAGGTCACCGCATATGTGGGAGGTGGGACAAAGGAGGTATCAGAGGTATGAGGAGTGGGACAAGGGGCTCCATTGTGAACTAAAACAATGATAACTAACCTGAGCAACAGTATACATGGCATATTGACAATTGAGAGAGACATACAGCGAGGCATACAGTAATCACAGGTGTTGAACTGGGAAAGCTAGCTAAAACAGTGGGTGAGACAACAGCTAATCAGCTAGCATAACAACAGCAGGTAAAATGGCATTGACTAGGCAACGGGGCCGACAGATAAAACAAACAAGCAGAATGGAGTACCGTGATTAATGGACAGTCCAGCGTGCATCAGCTATGTAGCCAAGTGATCAGAGTCCATGGGGCAGGGGGGCTGGACTGGCAAGTGTTATCCAGGTTAAAAAACTAACAATGACTAAATAGCTTGTAGCTAGCTGGTTAGCTTCTGGAGGTTCTTGAGTGTGTTCTAAAAATTAAAAATAATAGCGATTCCGTATCACATTGGGTGAGGCAGGTTTCCGGAAGGTATAAAAAAAATAAAAAAATCGGGAAGAGATAGAAAGTACATATGGGCCACTGCGTGTTTGGGACGCGGCGATGCAGACGGTTAGCAGGCCTGTGCTAACAAGCTAACAGATTAGCAGGCCTGTGCTAACAAGCTTACAGATTAGCAGGCCGGGGTAAACAAGGTAGTAGTTAGCGGACCTGGGCTAAACAAGCTAGCAGTTAGCATGCCGAATTAGCAAGCAAGGAGATAGCGAGGGCTAGAGAGTTAGCCTTTGGAGGGCGTCGCGATGGGGTGAGTCTGTTTATTCCTCTTCATGCAGTGACATCGATAGACCGGTCGTGGGTCCGGGTATTGTAGCCCAGGAGTGTGCTATGAGCACAGGAGCTCTGGCCGGGCTAGCTTCAAGCTACGTGGGTGGAAACGCTGGCCAGGAGTAATCAACCAGGGTTGCGGTTTAGCTTGATAGCTAGTTATGAAGATCCAGCTGAAAGATGTTCCGTTTGCGGTGGGAATCCGGGGTTAAAAAAAAAAAATAGGTCCGTTATGCTCTTTTAGGAATCAAAGTTTTGAGAGAAATATTCTTAAAAGTCACAGAGGGTTATTGCAAGAAACAACATACAATAATTTTTTCAGTTGATATCCATTATTTGCTCCGGACAACGGCATTTCCAGGCATAGAGCTGACATGGAAATAAATCATATTGAAAGTATTAAAAAAATTCCCGGAAAATCTTTTCACTTATGAAATTGTTATCTTTAAGCTCAAATAAGGCAGCAATATCATTTTTTTTCAGCTATAAAAAATATAGTTTCCCTGCTGGACAAGGATTGTCCCGACTGTGGGCCCACAGTTCCATGCTGTTGGAGCTCATAGTTCACAAAATGTACTCATGCTTCTCTGAAAGGTTCTCTACATTCTCAGCAAACTGCTATCAGATTCGTATTGCTTGTCCACCGCTCAATTCCATCTGAGTCACATTTCCCACATTAACCCTGAGCAGCTTGCTACAGTGTGTAGTTCTATATTCATATCTCTGATTGAGTACAGATTCACAACTGTTGGATGGTGCTTAAAAGCTTCTATTAGATTGTTTTATTAGATCGTTTTTTTCCTGTGAGACCAGCAGCATATCTCATATAAACTCATACTGTAAGCATGAAAGCCCATTAAAAAAAATGTTTCAGGAGCCAGTACTCCCACATATGACTTTCTCAGCTACATTGTTTAGTGTGTTTAACCTCTGTGGGACGTTGTGTCCTTTGAGACTCAGAAACAAATAGGTGTAAAGGTAAAAACATGAAACCTATCTCCAGGAAAATATTATGCACTCATTCTGGCCAAATCTGATGTTTGACATCAACATCCACGGTAAGGCCTACTCTCATATTGTCAGTACTTGTCAATAATGTGTCGTCAATATTAACATCTTTCTCCACCAATTGACAGAATTGACACATATTTCCTAGAAACTAGCTATAGTCAATGACATGAAGGAAGGAGCCAATGTGAGTTCCGGGTGAACCCGTTTTGTAGTGCATTGTGGTTGGGATTGAGTGCTACTCTGTGCTAGGCTGGTCTGCCTCCCCAATGCCTGGGGAGATGGATGTCCCAGTTTTCCCTGTCCTTGACTCAGGATTGGGTGTCGCTCTGGTTGTTAGTCATAGCGAAGTGCACCGTCAGATTTATTTACCATCCACCATCCAACAAGCACTGCAGTGGAGCCATTTAAACCCTGGTCTCTGTGTGACTGTGTGCATTTATGATAATGCAAGTGTGAATGAGAGAAATTGTGGTAGGCTGTATGTGAGTGAGTGTGTGTAAACTGCCTACAAAATATGTAGCACCTGCCTTGCTACAGTGGTTCTTAATTTAAAGGTTTTGAGCTTATGCCGCAACCGTTTATGGTAGATGAGATGGTGGCAGTTTCTGATAAATTGCGTCATTCTTGCAACAATGGTTGACTTAAATAACGTGCCATAGAATTCTGTGGCACACCGCAAGCTGTGCTGCAGTACGCCACAATTTTCAAAGGATGAACCACTGTAGATTACCATAATGGGCAGCACTGAGACATGGTTGGAGGAATTAAAAGTGACTTAGTGAGAGTGGTGTGTGTTATATGGTTGTTGTATGCTGACCATAAATATTAGACTCCATGCATTCACTCTGTCTATATGTAAAGTTCTATTAAATCAATCTCTCTTTCGTACTTTATTTGTCACCCTGGTCTCGCTTGTAATGCGTTTGAGCGCCAGGCTTGTGTATAATATGTACACCAAACACAAATATATTAGGTCACAGAGGGTTTATGACCTAGAGAAGCACGAGACTGATTGAAAGACTAATGAGCAATATTCTGTACTGTACTGTTCTCATTGTGCCATGTGAAGGAGACAAAGAAAGACAAATAAGCATGGCTGTAGCTGTGCTAGCTACATGGTACCCAGCAGGATTTTTCCTCTCGTCCAGCTGTCATAACACCAGGAGAGATAACGAGACACAGTACAGAGCCCCCCCTTACAAAAAAACCCACATTATCTCACATGGAAAATCACAAAATTTCACATGCAAAGTTCTTCAAAAACACATTTTCACAGGATTTCACGCAACATTTCTAGTCACCTTTAGTCCACATAGACCTGGTGTTTCCGCAGGAAGGAAATTCAGTTACCTAACAACAAAAGGTTGTGAGTTCAAATCCAAGTGAGGTTAAATCCCAAATGATCCAGGGGACTATGACACAATGTTAAAAAAACTGATGGGGGGGGGTCCCTGGAACTAATGGGGAACTAGATAAAACCTGCAGGCAACTATGTCTGTTTAAATTCAAGTAATGTCAACTATGCATTTAAAGTAAAATATTCTGAATGACATTTGACACCTTGGTTTTCACATGTGCTCAAATGTTGTCACGTTTAGTTTCATGGTATCACATGTTGACATTTTAAATCCCCATGTTGTCACACTTATTTCATGAGATAATGTTTTGAAATTATCACATTAAATTCAAATAAAATCACGAGATCACACGTGATCACATCATAAGGAAAGTACAGTCAGAGATGGGCAGTATTTCTGTGACATGTATTTGAAATACGTATTTTAATTACGTCTGAGTATTTTGTATATTATATTACACTGGGCTGAACTGCTCTCCAATGTATTTTGTAACAAGATAACTTCGAAATACAAAATAGTTTTTTATTCCATTTCTTTATAGCGGTTAACAATTTTGTAGCCCCCTTTCACCCTACATTGGTATCTAAAGTTGTTAATTTTCACATATACATTTCCATTTAGTTAATTTTGAGTGTCTAAAATATCACTCATAAAAAAAAGTTAGAAATGCTCAAAATTTTAGAAAAGTACTTTTTTGCCAATGGCTAACTACCAAGAAGTTTGAAAAGAGGCTGAGTGGGCTTGGGAGCTTATATTTATGAGCTCCCCTTGACTGACAGCTCTTTGAAATGCCTAAGTCAAGAAACTTGGATGCAGTGAGCAGTGTTGCTGTAAAATCATCCATCTCAAGCTAATTTGGTGATACACAAAGCAACTCAAACATTGAAATTGCATTAATGATGTATCTTTACCATAGATTAAATGTGTAAACTTTTAATTCTATTTGCTGACACAGACAGTCAAATGTTGGCACCAGTAGAATAGCTATAGTATGTAGCTATTTATAAACTGGGTGGTTTGAGCCCTGAATTCTGATTGGCTTAAAGCCATGGTACATCAGACCATATACCATGGGTATGACAAAACATGTATACTTACTGCCTTAATTATGTTGGTAACCAGTTTATAATAGCAATAAGGCACCTCGGGGGTTTGTGATACATGGCCAATATACCACGGCTAAGGGCTGTGTCTAGGCACTCCGCATTGCATCGTGCCTAAGAACAGCCCTTGCGGTGGTATATTGGCCATATACAACACCCCCACTGGCCTTATTGCTTAAATAAACCACACCCCTCTGCCAACACACCTTCTCCGATGTTGGTTACAATGTGGTACTTATTTAAATTAGGTAGCAAAATAGCAATTATACTCTGGATTGGTCGATGTGCAGAAGATGAATGTGCAAGTAGAGATACTGGGGTGCAAAGGAGTAAGATAAATACATACAGTATGGGGATGAGGTAGTTGGTTGGGCTATTTACAGATGGGTTATGTGCAGTGATCTGTGAGCTGCTCTGACAGCTGGTGCTTAAAGCTAGTGAGTGAGATATGCGTCTCCAGCTTCAGCGATTTTTGCAGTTCGTTCCAGTCATTGGCAGCATAGAACTGGAAGGAAAGGGGTTAAAGGAGGAATTGGATCTGGGGGTGACCAGTGAGATATACCTGCTGGAGCGTGTGCTGCGGATGAGTGCTGCTATGGTGACCAGTGAGCTGAGATAAGGCTGGGCTTTATCTAGCAACAACTTATAGGTGAACTGGAACCAATGGGTTTGGCGACGGATATGAAGCGGGGGCCAGCCAACGAGAGCATACAGATTGCAGTGGTGAGTAGTACAGTCTACAGTCTAACCAGTTTACAGTCCAACCAGACACCTAGGTATTTGTAGTTGTCCACATATTGTAAGTCAGAACCGTCCCGAGGAGTGATGCTGGACGGGTGAGCAGGTGCGGGCAGCGAACGGTTGAAGAGCATGCATTTAGTTTTACTTGCATTTAAGAGCAGTTGGAGGCAGCGGAAGGAGAGTTGTATGGCATTGAAGCTCGTCTGGAGGTTAGTTAACACAGTGTCCAAAGAAGGGCCAGAAGTATGAACCCTGTGTCACCCCCATAGAGACTGCCAGAAGCCCGGACAACAGGCCCTCCGATTTGACACAGTGAACTCTATCAGAGAAGTAGTTGGTGAACCAGGCGAGGCAATCAATTGAGAAACCAAGGCTGTTGAGTCTGCCGATAAGAATGCGGTGATTGACAGAGTCGAAAGCCTTGGCCAGGTCAATGAATATGGCTGCACAGTACTGTCTTTTATCGATGGTGGTTATGGTATTGTTTAGGACCTTGAGCGTGGCTGAGGTGCACCCATGACCAGCTCTGAAACCAGATTGCATAGCGGAGAAGGTATGGTGGGATTCGAAATGGTCGGTAATCTGTTTGTTAACTTGGCTTTCGAAGACCTTAGAAATACAGGGTAGGATAGATATAGGTCGGTAGCAGTTTGGGTCTAGAGTGTCTCCCCCTTTGAAGAGGGGGGTGACCGCGGCTGCTTTCCAGTCTTTGGCAATCTCAGACGATACGAAAGAGAGGTTGAAAAGGCTAGTAATAGGGGTTGCAACAATTTCGACAGATCATTTTAGAAAGAGAGGGTCCAGATTGTCTAGCCCGGCTGATTTGTAGGGGTCTAGATTTTGCAGCTCTTTCAGAACATCAGCTATCTGGATTTGGGTGAAGCAGAAATGGGAGAGGCTTGGGCGAGTTGCTGTGTGTGTGTGTGTGTGGGGGGGGGGGGGGGCAGGGCTGTTGACCGGGGTTGGGGTAGCCAGGTGGAAAGCATGGCCAGTCATAGAAAAATGCTTATTGAAATGTTTAATTATAGCGGATTTATCGGTGGTGACAGTGTTTCCTAGCCTTAGTGCAGTGGGCAGCTGGGAGGAGGTGCTCTTATTCTCCATGGACTTTACAGTGTCCCAGAACATTTTTGAGTTTGCTACAGGATGCCAATATCTATTTGAAAAACCTAGCCTTAGGAAAGCTAACTGTCTGTGTATATTGGTTCCTAACTTCCCTGAAAAGTTGCATATCACGGGGACTGTTCGATGCTAATGCAGAATGCCACAGGATGTTTTTGTACTGGTCAAGGGCAGTCAGGTCTGGAGAGAACCAAGGTCTATATCTTTTCCTTGTTAAATTTTTTTTTGAATGGGGCATGCTTATTTAAGATGGTGAGTAAGGCACTTTTGAGGAATAACCAGGCATCCTCTACTAATGGGATGAGGTCAATATCCATCCAGGATACCCAGGTCAGGTCGATTAGAAAGGCCTTCTCGTTGAAGTGTTTTAGGGAGCGTTTGACAGTGATGTGGTCGTTTGACCGCAGACCCATTACGGATGCAGGCAATGAGGCAGAGATCGCTGAGATCTTGGTTGATAACATCAGAGGTGTATTTGGAGGGCAAGTTGGTTAGGATGATATCTATGAGGGTGCCTGCGTTTACGGATTTGGGGTTGTACCTGGTAGGTTCATTAATAATTTGCGTGAGATTGAGGGCATCAAGCTTAGATTGTAGGATGGCCGGGGTGTTAAGCATGTCCCAGTTTAGGTCACCTAGCAGCACGAGCTCTGAAGATAGATGGGTGGCAATTAGTTCACATATGGTGTCCAGAGCACAGCTGGGGGCAGAGGGTGGTCTATAGCAAGTGGCAACAGTGAGAGACTTGTTTCTGTAAAGGTGGATTTTTAAAAGTAGAAGCTCGAATTGTTTGGGTACAGACCTGGATAGTAAGAGAACTCTGCAGGTTATCTCTGCAGTAGATTGCAACACTGCCCCCTTTGGCAGTTCTATCTTGTCGGAAAATGTTATAGTTAGGGATGGGAATGTCAGGGTTTTTGGTGGTCTCCTAAGCCAGGATTCAGACACCAACATGGGTTGGCAGAGTGTGCTAAGTCAGTGAATAAAACAAAATTAGGGAGGAGGCTTCTAATGTTAACATGCATGAAACCAAGGTTTTTACAGTCACAGAAGTCAACAAATAAGAGCACCTGGGGAATAGGAGTGGAGCTAGGCACTGCAGAGCCTGGATTAACCTCTACATCACCAGAGGAACAGAGGAGGAGTAGGATAAGGGTACGGCTAAAGGCTATAAGAACTGGTCGTCTAGTACGTCCGGAACAGAGAGTAAAAGGGGCAGGTTTCTGGGCGCGATAGAATAGATTCAAGGCATAATGTACAGACAAAGGTATGGTAGGATGTGAATACAGTGGAGGTAGGACTAGGCATTGAGTTATGATGAGAGAGATATTGTCTCTAGAAACATCATTTAAGCCAGGTGATGTCATTGCATGTGTGGAAGGTGGAACTAAAGGGTTGGCTAAGGTATATTAAGCAGAGCTAGAGGCTCTACAGTGAAATAAGACAATAATCACTAACCAGAACAGCAATGGACAAGGAATATTGACATTAAGGAGGGGCATGCGTAGCCGAGTGATCATAAGGGTCCAGTGAGTAGTGAGGCTGGTTGGACATACAATGATTCAGACAGCTAGCAGGCCGGGATAGCAAGCTAGCAGAAGGGCCTCAGAGGGACGTCGCGACCGGGGAAGTCTGTTTATAGCCTCCTTGTGCGGAGCCTCCTCATGCGTTTATGTCGGTAGACCAGTCGTGATGGATTAGTAGGGTTCCGTGTGGTAAAGGGGACCAGTCCAATTGGCAGAATAGGGATAGAGGAAATTGTCCGATGGACCTATTCAGCTAACAGCCGATATGCTCTAGACAGCTAGTGGGCCGCGGCTAGCAGGCTAGCAGATGGGCATTCAGGGGATGTCACGATGGAGGGGCAAGTTGAATAACCCCCTCGGGCAGATTGTGTCGGTAGTCCAGTCGTGAAGGATCAGTGGGGCTCCGCACCAGCAGTAAAATGGGTCCAGGCCAATTGGCAAAATAGGGATAGTAGCCCAGGACTGGCTGATGGAACTCTTCAGCTAGCCAGGAGATGGGCCTAGCATGGGCTAGCTCCAAGCTAGTTGGAGCTTGCTTCGGGACAGAGATGTTAGCCAGAAGTAGACACTCGGATTGCTAGCTGCCATGATCCAGGTGAAACGGTTCAGAGCTTGCGGTGGGAATCCAGAAATATGGAGAGAAAATAGGTCCGTAATGCTCTGGTTAGAATCGCGTTGTGCAAACTGGCGAGAGCTTTCCGAGCTAAAGGTTAGCTGATGACCGCTAGCAGTGGTTAGCTGACTACTAGCTAGTAGCTAGGTCAGAGACGTTAGCCAGGAGTAGACACTTGGATTGCAGCTAGCCAGCTGCAATGATTCAGGTGAAAAAGTTCAGAGCCTGCGGTGGGAGTCCGAGGATATGGAGAGAAAATAGGTCCGGTATGCTTTGGTTTGAATCGCGTGCTTTGGCATGCTGACTGCAGGATTGTCCAACAGAGCTGTTTCCAGATAATCTAATGTTAATTTCTCTACCATAAGATGCCTCCAACGTTGTTTTAGAGAAATTGGCAGTACGTCCAACCGGCCTCACAACCACGTGTAACCACGCCAGCCGAGGACCTCCACATCCGTCTTTTTTACCTGCAGGATCATCAGAGACAGGGTGGGGACTGAGGCATATTTCTGTCTGTAATAAAGCCCTTTTGTGGGGAAAAACTCATTCATATTGGCTGTGTCTGTCTCCCCAGTGAGTGGGCTCCCAAGTGGGTGTGCCTATGCCCTCCCAGGCCCACCCGTGGCTGCGCCCGTGCTGAATCATGTGAAATACATAGATTAGGGCCTAATTAATTGATTTAAATTGACTGATTTCCTTATATGAACTGTAACTTAGCAAATTCTTTCAAATTCTTGCATGTTGCATTTATACAGTGGGGCAAAAAAGTATTTAGTCAGCCACCAATTGTGCAAGTTCTCCCACTTAAAAAGATGAGAGAGGCCTGTAATTTTCATCATAGGTACACTTCAACTATGACAGACAAAATGAGAAAAAAAATCCAGAAAATCACATTGTAGGATTTTTTATGAATTTATTTGCAAATTATGGTGGAAAATAAGTACTCTAATTTTGCTCCATTTTCTTCCGTTTGGTTCTTAAACGGTAAATGGTTTCCTTGAGGAATAGGCGATACCCCTGGTCGCAAAAACAACGATTGGCAGCTTACATTTCTTTAGTTTAACCATTATTGGGTTAAAATACACATATACATTTGTTAACAGCTATCCACAACAATCACAAATTGCTAAATGAATGCGCTATGTAGCCTATAATAGGTCTACGCGATATCTGTATCGCAGTTAGGCTACACCACTGCTGTCTTCCTTACCTCCAAGCGTTTATTAAAGTTGGACCATTGGAAGACATACTGTAGCGTGGACTGTAGCCTACAAAAGCATGTTCCTGGTCTTTCCCTGCGATCCATCAAACGTATTTGGTGTGTCATCATGGTGATCTCAGATTTCTATTCAGATTCACTCAGACGGAACCAAACTCAAGGTCATCGAGAAAACAGAAGAAAGGTGTTGAATATTTTTTTTTTGCAAACATCATTTCGGAATTTAAAAGTAATTTTAGAAAAAAAAAATTAAATTAACTAATCTGATAACAATATTTGGGCTGGTAATGTAATGGATTACAGTTACAGTTTCTTGTACTCCGTTACTCCCCAACCCTGCCTGTGAGACCAGCGGCCTATCTCACGTCAACTCCTAAACAAGATACAATTTTAAAAAACTGTTGCAGGAGCCAGTACGCCCACATTCTACCACTCATTTAATCAAAATGTTACATTTGGCATCTGATGAGTTTCTCAGCTATTATTTCGTGTTTTTTTTTACCCCCTGGGACTCTGTCCTTTGAGACTTTAAACAACTAAATTAAAGGTTAAAACATGGATCTCCAGCCAAATCTCACGTTTCACATCATCATCCACAGTAACTCCCACTGGGCTTGCTCTCACATTGTCAATACTTATCAATAATGTGTTATCAATTGATAGAATTTACACATATTTCATAAAAAAATATTTTTATTGTCGATGATGTCATAGATGGACAGTATTTCTGTTACAGGATTCAGACACCTGACATCAGACACCAGATATCACAAATTCAGACACATGTATTTGAAATATGTATTTTCATTACTTCTGATTATTTTGTGTGTTGTATTGCATTGGGCTGAACTACATTCCAATGTATAATGTAACAAGATACTTTCGAAAGTTGTCATTTGTATATTAAAATACAAAATAGTTTTCGATACCATTTCTTTATAGCAGTTTGACCTTCTGGGGCCCCTTTTCACCCTACATTGGTCTCAAAAGTCTTATGGCACTATGGTGAGATAAGAGTGCCTGCTAAATGAACTAAATGTAAATGTGTAAAAATGAACAATTGCAAAGCATGCTGAGTATCATTCTAATGCACTCCCCGCTCCGAAACAAGACCAATGGCAATACCCAGTGTGCTTTACAGCTGTTCATTTTCACTTATACATTTACATTTTGGTCATTTAGCAGACACTCTTGTCCAGAGTGACAGTGCATTCAACCAAGATAGACAACAACAACATATCAACAACAACATATCACAGTCATAGAAAGTAAGACGTTTCTGCAACCATTACTGAGAATGTTGTTGCTGTTTGGCCTGCCACAAAGCAAATGCACTTTTGTATATTAAAATACATGTATTTTAATGAAATACAATACTTTGCAAAAATCTATTATATTTTATTTTGATACGTGATTTTTGTAATTGTAATTTGTCATTAATGCCTGTGAAGGGAGTAGCCAGTGTGAGTTCCGGGTGAAACTGTTTTGTAGTGCAGTGTGGTTGGGACTGAGTGCTAGGCTGGGCTGCCTTCTAATGCCTGGGGAGATGGATGTTCCTGGTTCCCTGTCCTTGACTCAGTGTTGTGTTTCACTCTGGTTGTTAGTCACAGAGAAGTGCACCGTTGTCAGGTTTATTGGCCATCCACCATCCACCCAGCATTGCAGTAGATCCATTCAATCCAGCTATCTGTGTAACTGTGTGTATTTGTGATAATGCAAGTGTGAATTAGAGAAAATTTGTGACAAGCTGTGTGTGAATGAGTGTAAACTGCCCGTTTAATATTTGGCATGCTAGATTACTACAATGGGTAGCACTGAGACAAGGTTGGAGGGATTAAGAGTGATTTACTGACAGTGGTGTGTGTCATATGGTTGTTGTATGCTGAGCATAAACATTAAACTCCATGCATTCACTTGGTCTATATGTAAGGTTCTATTAAATCAATCTGTCTTTCGTACTTTTTCTGTCAAGCTGGTCTTGCCTGTAATGCATGTATCAAACTCATTGAGTTTGAACTGTTGAGTTGGTGAATGCAGTCTGTCAGTGCCAGGTGTATGAGACTCTTGATTGTAATTAAAGGTGTGGCCTTCAGCATTTAACCTGCCTGTTCCTGCCGTTCTAGAGCAGGGCTGGGCAACTGGCGGCCCCACTTGGTGCTGCTGACAAGCGGGGGGATCTGTGTGTATGCAGTGACTCAAGCCTCTGTTTAATTGAATTGTGGATTTGTACATGTTTTTATGTCCTGTAATAGGGACTTTGTGAGCTTCCGTGGGATCATATATGATAGTAAATTCGCTTTAAAACTGTAACATTTTCTCTCAGCCTCATGACAAAATGTGAACAAAAGGATAAGATAGAAAACAGGAAAAAAATCCCTGTCCCATGACAAAAAGTGAAGAATTGCAAGAAATGTGCTTTTTCTTGCTCCCGACGCCACTTGGGTACACTTTAGCATCCACCGAGAGGCTCTTGCTGCCAAGGGAATGCCCGACAGCTTGAAAGACGTTTTGGACACTACAGTGAAAATGGTTAACTTTGTTAAAGCAAGGCCCCTGAACTCTCGTGTATTTTCTGCATTATACAATTATATGGGAAGCGACCATGAAACGCTGGTTATCAAGGGGCAAAGTCTTGACACGATTTTTAAAATTGAGAGACGAGCTTAAAGTTCTCTTTACTGACCATAATTTTCACTTGTCTGATCACTTGCATGATGACGAGTTTCTCACACGACTGGTCTATCTGGGTGATGTTTTTCTCTCGCCTGAATGAGAAGAATATAAGATTACAGGGACTCTCCGCAACTATATTCAATCTGCGGGACAAAATTGAGGCTGTGTCACGGTCGTCCTCCTCTTCATCTGAAGAGGAGAGGCGAGAAGGATTGGAGGACCAAAATGCGGCGTGGTATGTGTTCATGATGAATATTTAATAAAAGAAAGTGCTGAACACTGAATACAAAAACAATAAACAAATAACGACCGTAAAGCTATAAATGAGACTTGTGCTGACAAGCAACTAACATAGACAATCACCCACAAACAAACAGTGAAACCCAGGCTACCTAAGTATGATTCTCAATCAGAGACAACTAATGACACCTGCCTCTGATTGAGAACCATACTAGGCCGAAACATAGAAATCCCAAAATCATAGAAAAACAAACATAGACTGCCCACCCCAACTCACGCCCTGACCATACTAAATAATGACAAAAACAACAGAAATAAAGGTCAGTACGTGACACTATGATGAAGAAGTTGGAGCTCTTTTTTGTCTGCATTAACAAGGACAACACACAGGTCTTTCCATCATTGTATGATTTTTTGGTGTGCAAATGAACTCAAGCTTACGGACAATGTCAAATGTGATATAGCGAAGCACCTGAGTGAGCTGGGTGCGCAATTACACAGGTATTTTCCCGAAACGGGCGACACAAACAACTGGATTCGTTATCCCTTTCATGCCCTGCCTCCAGTCCACTTACCAATATCTAAACAAGAGAGCCTCATCGAAATTGCAACAAGCGGAAAATTCTGTGAAAATTTAATTTAATCAGAAGCCACTGCCATATTTCTGGATAGGGCTGCACTCAGAGATTCTTGCCTTGGCAAATCGTGCTGTTAAGACACTGATGCCCTTTGCAACCACGTACCTATGTGAGAGTGGATTCCCGGCCCTCAATAGCATGAAAATGAAATACAGGCACAGACTGTGTGTGGAAAATTATTTAAGACAGACTCTCTCTAACAAAACCCAACATTGCAGAGTTATGTGCATCCTTTCAAGCACACCTGCCTCATTACCCTGTGGTGAGTTATTCACCATCTTTGATGAACAAATAAGGTTTTATATGTAAGATGGCTAAATAAAGAGCAAAATTATTGATTATTATTATGTTATTATTTGTGCCCTGGTCCTATAAGAGCTCTTTGTCACTTCCCACGAACCGGGTTGTGACAAAAATTCACACTCATTCTTATGTTTAATTAATGCATCATATAGTGTGTGTGGCAGGCTTACAGTGATGGCAGAAAACAACATTTGAGAGTGCGCTGACCCTGGTGCTAGAGGGGGTACGCAGCTGGAGGTTGAATGTTTGAAGGGGTACGGGACTATAAAATATTTGGGAACCACTTCTCTACACTATACTTGCTTGTTTTGTCAAATAAACTGAAATTAGGCTAACTATTTGAATTTTCACAACCAGGAAATGGCGGATTTCTGCATAGTAAATCTTTAAATCCCCCACGTTACATGTACACCATATCAAATCTATTATGTCACCGAGAGTTTGTGACCTAGAGAAGCACTAGACTGAATGAGTGACCAGGAAATCCTCTGTACTGTACTGTTCTCATATTGTCATATGAAGGAAACAAAGAAAGATAAATAAGCATGATTTCAGCTGCGCTAGCTACATTGGTACCCAGCAGGATCTTTCCTCTCGCCCAGCTGTCATAACACCAGGAGATATTAAGAGAGCCAGTACAGTGTTGAAAGAGGCTGAGGCAGAGGATATTTCAAAATGGAGATGACATATATATATTTTTAAACTCACTCTCCCGCTCTCGCTGTCTCTGTCTCTCTTTCTCTTTCTGTCCCTCTCTCTTTATTTGTGTGTCTCTCTCTCTCTCTCTCTCTCTCTCTCTCTCTCTCTCTCTCTCTCTCTCTCTCTGTCTCTCTCTCCCTGTCTCTGTCTCTCTCTCCCTCTCTTTTGGTCTCTCCCTCTCTTTCTCTGTCTCTCTCTCTTTGTCTGTCTGTCTCTCTCTTTGTCTGTCTGTCTGTCTCTCTCTCTCTCTCTCTCTCTGTCTCTCTCTATCTATGTCTCTCTCTCTAAGCCTCTTCTCTCTAAGCCTCTCTTCCCTCTAAGCTTCTCTGCTACCATCATTCCAGATCTCCTCCAATAACATGAACAAACCTCAATAAACCTCTATGCAGTCTGTCTAATGTATGTACTATATTTGAAAAAGGAGAACAAAACTGTAAAATGATATGTTGTAGTATCTCAAATTTGGAATGACTGAGCAACAAAAGACATATAGATCGGAGTCCAGACTGCTTACTGGAGTCTTGCTGGCAGACTGACTGGTTTACTGGCAGTAACTGGGGAAGCACTGGGGAACGGGCCAGACAAACTCTAAGCTCAGCATGGTTTGGACTGACCCCATGCAAGCTTAGCCTATCCCAATGGACCAGAAAGAGAACACATTCCTGGCCTGTACCTCAAGCGTGGAGGAGAAACCCACAAATATCTCTAACTTCAGTGAGAGAAGGTGAGACTGTTCCCTGACACCTCTTTGATAGTGTTTCATCTGAGTATGAAGGATTCATTATCAGAGAAGTCCCTCATGAAAAAGTACTACTGAATCACCACTCAGCCCTACTACACAAGATCTACACAAAACCTACTGGTTTTACTACTCGATTGCTATTGAGATGTGTAGGAAACCAGTAGTGATTTATGTAGTAATTTAAGTAGCAATGGGTGATAAATTGGGACGCTTCACATTTGCATACAGACACACAAACTTATTAGTTAGCAAAGTTAACAGAGGCTACATAGCGACATCTCAATGGGGCTAGCAAACAGCTAGGCTAAACACAAGACTTTTGGATATCAATATTTTTTATGTGGTACAAAGTTATATAAACGGCTATGCAATGACTTGAAAATATCCATAAAACATAAAGGAAAGTTAAACTTACAGATGGTGCCAGTAGAAGGGCTTTGAAATACAGGACGACGAAGGAAGGAAGATGACTTCATTCGGAATTGTCCAAAACAGTGGCTAGCTAACAACAACCAACTACTACTCCCTGTTTGTCTTCCTCTACGGTCGTGAAAAGCTGGTGTAGTCTGGCTTTAGTGTTGTTACCTGTTATTTACTACCCACATCAAATAGTAAAAACTCTAGCTGATTACTATTGTCAAGCCTGTGTTGTAAAGTGTTTTGAGTACTTACTGTATTTACTACCAACATCAGGAAGTAAAAATCTCCAACTGATTAATTCTGGAAACCCTACCATTTTCCTACTGAAAACTACAAAACTCTACTTGTGTATCTTGAGTAGTGCATAAACTGCACATTCACCATGCACTCCCTACAACTTTCTTCATAGTCACTACTGCACAAATAGGTTTTGTGTAGTAATTCAGTAGCACTTTTTCATGAGGGGTGTGGGGACATGATACAGTATGTCACATCTGATCTAAAGACATACTGTATTTGTTGTGTAGCTCCTAAATAGATGCACTTTCTCAATCAAGATAGCAAAAATCTCAGACAAATTTAGGAAAACAGTTAATGCACTGAGGCGTGGAAATTTCTCCTCCCCTGCCTAAGTAAGTTGTCAAACTCTGGCGTCGTTTTGAAGAAAAATGAGATAAGTGATGCTTTTTATCAGCAATTTATCTCGGCAGGCTTTTTATTAGAAAGATATGGTGGTTTAATTGACCCAGGTCAACCAGTCGACTGCCTTCCCCTCTCCCATCCTCAAGTTGGCTCAATGGAAGTTCCAACTTCTAGTGAATATTTGTATTTTATTTTTTACTTTCTACTTGTGATATGCTAGATGCCTTGTGCAAGATGTACGTAAGCTGATTTGCTTGATTCTTTGTTGCTGATGTTTTCTTCTCCTCTGATTACAAATTCTTTAACACATATTTTTAACCTTATAATTATTTCTGGTACCATCCCCAGGTTCTGGAAGGTGGCCCATATACTCCCCCTTCACAAAGGTGGTGACCCGTGTGACGTAAATAGTTATCACCCCATTTCCAATCTCTCTTGTCTAGCAAAAATGTCTAGAATCCTTTGTAAATACTCAATTTAGATCCTTTTTGACTACAAAATCTATTCAAAATGTACACCATTCAGGTTTCAGACCAGGTCATAGCACCATCTCTGCTACTTCTTAGGTTTGAAATTATGTTCTTAATTGTTTGGATAACAAGAAACACTTTGCAACCCTTTTTATTGACCTGTCTAAAGCATTTTACACTGTGGACACTCATTACTTATTCAGAGGCTTTCATCAATTGGTCTGGACCAGGCTGCTGTAGCTGGTTTGAAAACTGTTTAAAGGACAGAACACAGTGTGTGTTTATAGATGGTGTTAAATCAGGACATAACAAAGGGTGTCCCACAGGGATCGATTTTTGGTCAGGTTTGTTTCACCATATACATTAGCAATGTTGGTTTATTTGTACAAAAATGTACTTTCACCTGTATGCAGATGACACTGTGGTATATGCTATTAACCCCTCAGCGGACCAGGCTCTGTCAGAGCTTCAATCTGCAATATTCCCCTGCAGAAAGCCTTTGGTGAACTGAAAATGTAAATATGTTATTTTCCAAATCACGTAAATCATCCAAATCACTGATGATTTATGCATACGTACTTAAGATTTTGCCCTTATTGACCATTTCCCCGCTTATAAATATCTGGGCATCTAGATTGAAGATTTTTTTTTTCAAAAAGCATGTTTTTTTAAATCCCTTTTTCTCCCCAATTTCGTGGTATCCAATTGGTAGTTACAGTCTTGTCCCATCTTTGCAACTCTGTTACAGACCCGAGAGAGGGGAAGGTCAAGCGCATTGAGTCCTCCGAAACACGACCCAGCCAAGCCGCACTGCTTCTTGACACACATGCCCACCTTACCCCGGAAACCAACCCCACCAATGTGTCAGAGGAAACACCGTACACCTGGTGACCGTATCAGCGTGCATGTACCCGGCCCACCACAGGAGTCGTTAGAGCGCAAAGGGACAAGGACATCTTGGCCGGCCAAACCCTCCCCTAACCCGGACGACGCTGGGCCAATTGTGCGCCGCCCCCATGGGTCTCCCAGACACAGCCAGCTGCGACAGAGCCTGGACTCGAACCAGGATCACTAGTGGCACAGTTAGCACTGCGATGCAGTTATTGACTATGGCAATATTGCCTATATGAATGCAGCTGCCACTGTATTGAAGCCATTGGGCACATTTTATCATAGCACATTGCGCTTTATTATGGGCAATAGGTTCAGTACACATAGATGCATTTTGTATCAGAAAGTAGGCTGGCCCTCTTTGAAGTCTCATAGATCAATGCATTGCACTCTTTTTGTCCATAAAGTCCTCTTGCATAAACTTCCGCCATACCTTTCCTTATTGTTCACTTTCAGACATATGAGTTGCCAGGCCCGGAATCAGGGACGGTTAACCCTGGAGATCCCTTCAATCTCCATCGTGTTAGGTCAATCTGCTTTTAGCTTTTTTTGCGCATCTCATGTGGAATTACCTCTAAAACTCCTTAGAGTTGGTGGAATTGGTGCATCTAGTGCCATTAGAGAACCTTTTACTGAAGAAGGTGCTGTTTCATATGATTGTGTTTTGCTTTTCAGGGTTTGTGTTCGCTTTTCATGTATTGTGTAATTGATGTGTGTCCAGTGCATTCGGAAATTATTCAGACTCCTTGACTTTTTCCACATTTTGTTACAGCCTTATTCTAAAACTGATTCAATTGTTTTTTTCCCTCATCAATCTACACACAATACCGATAATGACAAAGCAAAAACTGTTTTTTAGAATTCTTTTTGCACATTTATGTAAAATAATGTGTATTTAGACCCTTTGCTATGAGATTCGAAATTGAGCTCAGGTGCATCCTGTTTCCATTCTTGAGCTGCTTCTATAACTTTATTGGAGTACACCTGTGGTAAATTCAATTGATTGGACATGATTTGGAAAGGCACACACACACCTGTCTATATAAGGTCCCACAGTTGACAATGCAAAACTGTCCGTAGGGCTCAGAGACAGGATTGTGTCGAGGCACAGATCTGGAGAAGGGTACCAAAAAATGCTTGCAGCGTTAAAGGTTGCCAAGAACACTGTGGCTTCCATCATTCTTAAGTGGAAGAAATTTGGAACCACCAAAAATCTTCCTAGAGCTGGCAGCCCAGCCAAACTGAGCAATCGAGGAGAAGGGGCTTGGTCAGGGAGGTGACCAAGAACCCTATAGTCACTCTGCCAGAGCTCCTCTGTGTGGATGGGAGAACCTTCCAGAAGGACAACCATCTCTGTGGCACTCCAACAAATCAGGCCTTTATGGTAGAGTGGCCAATTCTTTAGTAAAAGGCACATGACAGCCCGCTTGGCACATAAAGGACTCTCAGACCATGAGAAACAAGATTCTTTGGTCTGATAAAACCAAGATTGAACTCTTTGGCCTGAATGCCAAGCATCACGTCTAGAGGAAACCTGGCACCATCCCAACATGGTGGTGGCAACATCATGCTGTGTGCATGGTTTTCAGCAGCAGGGACTGGGAGACTAGTCAGGATCAAAGGAAAGATGACAGTAGCAAAGTACAGAGAGATTCTTGATGAAAACCTGATCCAGAGCACTCAGGACCTCAGACTGGGGTGAACATTTACTTTCCAACAAGACAAAGACCCTAAGCTCAACAGCCAAGACAACGCGGGAGTGGCTTTGGGACAAGTCTCCGAATGTCCTTGAGTGGCCTACCTAAGCCATTATTGATGTCACTTGTTAAATCCACTTCAATCAGTGTAGATAAAGGGAAGACAGGTTAAAGAAGGATTTTTAAGCTTTGAGACAATTTAGACATGGATTGAGTACATGTCCCTACACATGAGGATGAATGGGCAAGAAAAAGATTTTAGTGCCTTTGAACAGGGTATGGTAGTAGGTGCAACGGTTTGTGTCAAGAACTGCAATGCTGCTGGGTTTTTCACACTCAACAGTTTCCCGTGTGTATCAAGAACGGTCCACCATCCAAAGGACAGCAAGCCAACATGACAACTGTGGAAATCATTGGAGTCAACATGAGCCAGCGGGGGGGTCAATGTTAGTAAGGTGTTGATATGTATAGTGTAATTATTGTTAATTGATTTGTTTATGCAGGGCTCATCTGCAAAATGAAGCTGGCTAAATGAAGGTACAAAATTGTAGCTCCAATTCTAATGGTTCTAGTTCTATCAAGGCACAAGGCGAGACCCAAATGCAGACACAGGAGGCAGATGGTTGGAGTCTAACAATGTTTATTAATCCAAAAGGGGTAGGCAAGAGAATGGTTGTGGACAGGCAAAAGGTAAAAACCAGTTCAGAGTCCAGGAGGTATAGAGTGACAGACAGGCTCGTGGTCAAGGCTGGCAGAATGGTCAGGCAGGCGGGTACAATGTCCAGAAAAGGGAAGGAGTCAAAACTGGGAGGACTAAACAAAGGAGAATGCAAAAAGCAAGAGAATGGGAAAAATCCTGGTTGACTTGGAAACATACAAGACAAACTGGCACAGAGAGACAGGAAACACAGGGATGAATACACTGGGCTGAGGGGACGCTGGCCTGCTCTTGTTCAGGGAAGAGTGGAGGCTGACACCCCATGGAGCACTCGAAAGGGGAGAGTCGCGTGGCAGAACTGGGAAGAGTGTTCCGGGCATACTCCACCCAGACCAGTTGACGGCTCCAGGTAGTGTGGTTAGTTGAGACCAGGCACCTTACGGTGGTCTCCAGGTCTTGGTTGGCTTGCTCCGACTGATCGCTAGTTTGGGGATGTAATCCGGATGACAGGCTGGCCGACAATCCAATAAGGGTGCAGAATGCCTTCCAGAACTGAAACGAGAACCCCAATTGGAGAACATGTCTACCGGGAGTCCATAGATCCGGAAGACATGCTGCAACATAAGCTGGGCCGTCTCCTTGGCAGAAGGTAATTTGGGGAGATGGATGAAATGGGTGGCCTTGGAGAACCGGTCGACTACCTTCAGAATGACAGTGTTGCCATCAGACGGAGGGAACCCGGTGACAAAGTCCAGATATATGAGACCAGGAACGATGAGGAACCGGTAGAGGCCAGAAGGAGCTTGCCGTGGAGTCTTTTTTTGAGCACACACAGTGCATGCGGTGACGAAGGCAGAGACGTCAGGGACCATTGTGGGCCACCAGAAATGTTGTCAAAGGCAGGCTAGTTTACGACGGGACCCTGGATGACAGGTCAGCCTGGAGGAATGAGCCCATTCCAGGACCCGGGACCAGACTGGGTTAGGGCCAAACAGCCGGTTAGCCGGGCCCCTTCAGGTCCAGGTTGGGAGCGTTGCACCTCGCTAACCAGATTCTCAATACTCCAATCCACAGTGGCAGCAAGGTATGAGGTAGGGAGAATGTTTCGGAGGGTGTGGCAGAGGAACTGTATAGGTGGAAAGAGAGCATCAGGCTTCACATTTTTAGACCCAGGACGGTAGGAAATGGTAAAGTTGAATCTTGTAAACTGGAGGGCCCACCGGTCCTACCTTGAGTTGAGGCGCATGGCTGAACGAAGATATTCCAAGTTATGGTCGGTCCAGACCAAGAACGGCTGTTCTGCTCCTTCCAGCCAGTTCCTCCACTCCTCCAATACCATCTTCACCACCTGGAATTCTCGGTTGCCAACATCGTAGTTCCTCTCAGCAGGATTGAGACGATGGAACAGGAAGGCACAGGGATGAAGCTTCTGGTCAGATCGCTGGGACATGATGGCCCCCACTCCAACATCCGAAGCATGCACTTCCACCACAAATTGACGCAAGGGGTCCGGATGGATGAGGATGGGTGCTGAGGTGAACCGATGCTTCAGATCCACAAAAGCTTTGTCGACAGCTAGAGATCATTTGAACGGTACCTTGGGGGAGGTGAGTGCTGAGAGGGGGGCCGCAAGGGTGCTGTAATACCAAATGAAACGGTGGTAGAAGTTTGCAAACCCAAGAAACTGTTGCAACTAAACCTTGGATGTTGGATGAGGCCAATCCACCACTGCTTTCACCTTTCCATGATCCTTCTAAACATTGCCCTCAATAACATATCCCAGAATGGTGATAGAAGCGCAGTGGAGCTCACACTTCTCAGCTTTCACAAACAATTGGTTCTCAAGGAGGCGCTGAAGGACCTGTCTGACATGGAGTACATGTTCTTGGGCAGATCGGGAAAATAACTGGATGTTGTCCAGGTAGATGCACACAAACCGGTTAGCATGTCCTGAAGCACATCATTGGCCAAAGCCTGGAAGACAGCGTTGGTGGCCAGTTCGTACTATCAAGGCACAAGGCGAGACCCAAATGCAGACACAGGAGGCAGATGGTTGGAGTTTTACAATGTTTATTAATCCAAAAGGGGTAGGCAAGAGAATGGTTGTGGACAGGAAAAAGGTCAAAACCAGATCAGAGTCCAGGGGGTACAGAGTAGCAGACTGGCTCGTGGTCAAGGAAGACAGGCTCGTGGTCAAGGCAGACAGGCTCGTGGTCAAGGCAGACAGGCTCGTGGTCAAGGCAGACAGGCTCGTGGTCAAGGCAGACAGGCTCGTGGTCAAGGCAGGCAGAATGGTCAGGCAGGCGGGTACAAAAAAAAGCAAAAAGCAGGAGAATGTGGAAACCGCTGCTTGACTTGGAAACATACAAGACAATTTGCACAGAGACAGGAAGCACAGGGATAAATATGCTGGGGGAAATAAGCGACACCTGGAGATGGTGGAGACAATCACAAGGACAGGTGAAACAGATCAGGGCGTGACAAGATCAGTTAACATTTAGTATCCTGTTTCACTGATTCAAGTATAGATTTGTTACCGTGCCTTGCAAAAGTATTCATCCCCCTTGCCGTTTTTCCTATTTTTTTTGCATTACAATCTGTAATTTAAATGGATTTTATTTGGATTTCATGTAATGGACATACACAAAATAGTCCAAATTGGTGAAGTAAAATTTTTCAAATTAGTTTCAAAAATGCAAAATAATAAAAAACGGAAAAGTGGTGCGTGCATATGTATTCACCCCCTTTGCTATAAAGCCCCTAAATAAGATCTGGTGCAACCAATTACCTTCAGAAGTCACATAATTAGTTAAATAAAGTCCACCTGTGTGCAATCTAAGTGTCACATGATCTGTCACATGATCTCATTATACATACACCTGTTCTGAAAGGCCCCAGAGTCTGCAACACCACTAAGCAAGGGGCACCACCAATCTGTGGTATGACTTAAAGATTGCTGTACACCAGCGGAACCCATAGAACTTAAAGGAGCTGGAGCAGTTTTGCCTTGAAGAAGGGCAAAAATCCCAGTGGCTTGATGTGTCAAGCTTATAGAGACATACCCAAAGAGAACTGCAGCTGCAATTGCTGAAAAAGGTGGCTCTACAAAGTATTGACTTTGGAGGGGTGAATAGGTATGTTTTTTTGGAGGGGTGAATAGTTATGTTTTTTTGTCTTATTTGTTTGTTTCACAAAAAATAATTTCCATCTTCAAAGTGGTAGGCATGTTGTGTAAATCAAATGATACAAATCCCCCCAAAAATCTATTTTAATTCTAGGTTGTAAGGCAACAAAATAGTAAAAATGCCAAGGCGGGTGAATACTTTCGCAACCACTTATCCAAGATCAATTAAGAGGTAGTTAGTAACCCAAGCTCATCCGTGTTTGGATCTCTTCCTGCTTGGTGCTCCCATAGTTGAGTTGGATCATATGACATCGTTGGCCAGTCCCTCTGATCAGGACCTAGCTGTGATCTGTGATGATATAGGTCAAAGGTAATCTGTTAGTCATGTGAAGTTCTGGACAGCTCTCATGTCAGTAGTTAACAGGTCGTGGAGTGTCCTGTAGATTCTGGAGTCATAATATGCAGTCCTATCAACTAGTGAACAGCTGGCATGAGAACATATGATGGAAGTATACACTGTTTACTAGTTGACATGAGCGTGAGAGCAATCTGAGCCTGCGTCTAACTTAGTCTTAAGCTTACCATATGCTTCCCAGTCAAAACAGTTCATGCTGAACACTTCTGAACACGTCATTTTGTGACGTTCTAGTTCGTTTTGCTGTTCGGAAGCGTTCAGAAGGTTCTTTTTAGGCAGTTCGAGCACGCAATATTTTTTTTTGAGGTAAGCCAAACTTTGGTAGCCAAAGTTTTCGCCCTTTCGTCTGTGATTGGTCAATAGTAGGGATTCTTCAATTTAGTATTTGTTGTCATTCAACAACATACAAGTTTTCATTCACTTGAGAAATTCTGCACCAAACATCTTAGATGTAAAATTTGCAACGAAGACCTCCTCTACAAAAACTTCTAAATTAATGACAGATTTCTTGATTTATCTTAGATTGATAGACTATTTTAAGGAAGTGTTACTGTGTTATTGCTATGGCATCTCAAGAGCGACAAAGAGTAATAAGAGTAATTGCTGCTTTTTTCTTGTTTTTCAAGCAAATGTATTTAAGGGAGAATGCCGGTTTCCTCTCGTTACACAGCCCTTTTTGGTCTTAATTTAAGGTTAGGGTTAGGCATAAGGTTAGCAGTGCAGTTAATGCTAGCATTAAGGTTCCGTTTAAAATCACATTTTAAGAAGAGAAATTGTAAAAATGGGCGGGGTTTGACTTTGACTGTAGTAACTAGTGACAACTGAGTACACGAGGCACAGACATTCAAATCAAAAGTTTTGTTATATGCACCGAATACAACTGGTGTAGACTTTACCGTGAAATGTTTGCTTACAAGCCCTTTCCAACGATGCAGAGTTAAAAAAGAATAAGACAATTAAAAATTAAACAGTAACGAGGAATAAAATAAAATACATAAGAGAAGAAGATATATATAGGGAGTACCAGATCAATGTGCAGAGGTTTGAGGTATTTGAGGTAGATATGTACCAGAAGGAAAGGTAAAGTGACTAAGCATCATAATAGATAAGAGTAAAATAAAGAACAGAGTAGCAGTAGCAAATGATGAGTGTAAAAGTGTGTGTGTGTGTGTGTGTGTGTGTGCATATGTAGTGTATGTGAATGTGTGTGTGTGTTTTGTATGGGAGTGTCAATGTAGTGTGTGTGAGTAAGTGTGTATTTGTATATACTGTAGAAAATATGATATCTAAAACCTAAAAGGGTTCTTCAGCTGTACCCATAGGAGAACCCTTTGAACAACCAATTTTGGTCCCTTTCCACAGAGTGTTCTACATGGCCACCCAAAATGGTTTTACCTGGAACCAAAAAAAAAAAAAAAAAAAAAGTGTTCAGCCTGGAGTCAAAAAGGGTTCCCTGATCGGGACAGCTGAAGAACTCTATTGGAACCCTTTTTTCTAAGAGTGTAGTCTAGAGACTGCTCTAGGGTTCGGTGCAAGATAGAGTGTGCAGATAATTCTGCTAAGAGCAAACAAACCTAGGATGTGGATGTCTTTAGGAGTTTGGGCAAGCTAACTGAATGGCCCCTAACATTTTAAAAGCTCCATTTAGATTAAGAGCTTTTGCCCAGGAAGTAAATAAATTGAAACCGTCTGGTAAACTCAATTTCCAACCTTCATCATGTAAGTGATGAATGAGAGTTGGAAGGATGGCTTCAAAAGAGACGAAGGGCTAGATTCAATCAGATCAAGCGTTAACCGGCGATAGCCGACACCCGCATTGCTAATGTTTTACTGCGTTGGCGCTGTCAAATTAGTGAGTAGCTCCTCTTGACCATTGTCACGAAGACACACTCTTGATCGTTGTCACAAAGCCAACTTGAGTTAGAAGCTCAGAACAAGAAAGTGTAGGCTACATAAAAATAATGATAGAAATTATCATTTCATTTAATGATTTTCAATCAGCCAAATGGAGGTGTAGATTACTTCTCACATTCCAGTGTTCAAAGGCTGCCTGGGAATTATTTTAATGCAACTCTGAGCAGCCAATGAAAATGTCCGCTTTAGGTATAAGAGACGCTTGTGGATTTGACAGCTCTAACTCAGTTCCACCTCTGACACCACCAAAACAACCACTATGCAGAGGTCGGATAAAGTGGATCTGATTGACTAAAGCCGTAACTGTCAGGTTGTGAAGAAGACAAAGTACAACGGAGACAAAAAAATAGTCATAAAATATATTTATTCAACTGATAAAACTTCCACTTCCTGGGAGTAAGTCTTGCTGTTTTTGGGTGGCCCTTTAATTGTGCTTGGCATAAGGCTTTTAAACTCAATTTCATTATCAAATACAGTCATCCGTTTTTGACAGACATGATTCATAATTTCACTTGCGTTCAACATTTTTTTTTTTTTTTTTTTTAAATTAGCATGATTCTGTGGTCCCAAAGTTAAAGGTGACCCTTCGCCATTAGTAATCTGGCCTAAAAAGGACCTGACACCCCACTAACACTACAAAGCTTATCAGTTGGCGGGTTGATTCCTACTTGGCTGTAGTGCCCTATGGCATCGCACAAGGCGACTGTGCGTTTGAAACGTTACAACACAATACATAGGGGCTTGCAAAACAATGCTTAGACGGATATTCCATTACACAATTCATAATGTCTGAAAAGGGTCATAACCTAACCCTCCTGTTGTCATGTCATCAAGACAATACTACAAGTATAGAGGAGCTTTCAGTGGCAAAACACAATTCAGGAATCACTTAAATATTGAAAAAAATAAATCCATTAATTTTGCTAATAACACCAAGAGGAACAAACAAATAAAACAAATGATTGAAGATGAGGCTTTGCTATAAAAACACAGGAATGCAAAGTCATTGTCATGACAGAGCACAATAGCTAACAGTTTGTAGCTGTAACCTCCAATTATGTGTGTGTGCTTGTATGTATGTCAATGTGTGTCTGTATATTGTGTATGCACGCTAAGTATGAAAATCAATGAGCAGGTCAATGACTGTAGGCCTGTGTGTGTGTGTGTGTGTGTGTTCCAGAGGAGGATGTTCTGGTTCAATTGGGTGTGATGGAAGTGACCTCTGTGTTTCATTAAGCTGCCGTGATCCTGAGGCAGGCAGTCAATCAGAGATTAAAGACAGACTGGCAGTGTGTGTGTGTGGCCCTACTCACAGATGGTGAAGCAGTTTCATCCACCCCAGGCCTGCCACTGACTGCTCATCAGGTCTGCTTGTCTTTCTCCAACTGAATCATCCATTACATGATCCCAGCTACATTTCTATAGTCTTAGCCTCTTCGCAAGCTTTGTTTGTTTGTTGACACATCCTCTCTATCTATGAAAAACTACAGAGCCCAGTAGCTGTCTACAACATTGGCACCGCAGGCGAAATCCCGGTAAATCTGTCACATTATAGCCACCACTGTGGAGTGCTTCTCTTGTTAAGTACATCAGGGCTTCTCTGGCTTGTTATCACTCAAGAGAGGAGAGGGGATACAAAAAAGGTCAATGCCTCAACTGTTTCCTCTTCCCCCGTCACATCACAGCAGGGCAACCCTGCACTGGTAGGAATGGGTAGACAGGAAAGGAGGGATTTCGTTCTTCTAAAAAAATGTAAGGGCAGACATACAGTACATGTGCTCTGAGTCTTACTGCAGGGGAGGCACGCCTGGGTGTCTCACTAAGCAGGGGAGGGGATTGGGGGGCAGGGGGATTTATTTGAAGGATGCGCGCACAGCGCGGCCCTTGAGGGGCTGAGGGGGGCGGTAGTTGTCCACCATGCAGCAGGCGGCCTCGCCCTCTCCAGAGAAAAGCAGGCTCCGGAATTTGCCCATCTGTCAGAGGAGAAAGTAGAGAGAGGAGATAGAGTTATACTCCTTACCTCCTGTCCCTGTCACTCACCCCAATACATCTCCAGTCATACAGTTGGTAGCCTTCATTAAGTAAAGCAAAGGTTGTGTGGGACTTCTCTATTTAAATGATTTTCCTAAACAGTGATTCATGGAATTAAGCTTAGTGTCTTTCTGTTGATGCTTAAGTCTGACAAAGAGATTGAGGTCACAAATGAGAAGTACAGTCAAATGACCCATCTAAGAGATTTGCCATTCATTTTGGCCAATAAATTAGTAAGAGGTCACAAGTTCGTGGCTACAGCCATTGGACATACTGTACAGTACATAGTGCAACCCCTGAAACAAGTCTCTTATTTTTCACCCTCAGGGATTGGATAACATTTGATCACGGGAGACAAGTTCTTATTAAACTAATATCCACCCAAATATTCTAATCTTCAAGTAGCTTCTAATAGTGCGTCATTAGCTACTGATAAACACTTAATACAATGTTCATTCTTCTGAAGTGTTTCTGTTACCATTCATGACATTTACTGTATGAATAATTTCTTTGATATTTTATCTTATGTCTCTGCCTAGTACGGCACCCCCTCTAAAGCCTATGTGTACATTTCCCTGTTCACCCTTGAGACGCCCAGGCAAAGGTATAAAATAAACATTTGACTGGGCAGTGTTACATGGTCACAAGTGAGTCAAGCCACAAGGGCAGGGTTTAGAGAAGACGTGGGCTGCCATTTTACAGCAACTCTCAACATGACTATGCTTGTATGAAAATGTGTGGGTTGAGGTTGATGTAGGAGCATTTTCAAGTCCACTAGAAATAAACAGACCTCCCACATACTACTTTATTTTTTTGGCCAACAGAACGTCCAGCTGGACAGGCACATAGGAATCTTTTCAGTTTTGGTGGAGAACCGGGAACGTCCTCAATGACCTGGAATGACGTGTCCCATTACTCTAAAATAGGAGAAAAGACTGCAGAAATAGCAGCCATATGCTTCTCAACTATCAAATCTTCTTATCTACAACACATTATAGTTGTCAAGCAGACTCTTTAATCAAGGAAGAGATTAAGAAAGGAGGCTATTCCAGACTATTGGAACAAAGCCAGTATACTGTAGCTGCAGAGTGTAAATTCAATCCCTTACTACTCAATGAGGTCGTGACCTATCATACCTGGGCAGGGCTGACGCTGATTGACTCCTTGCAGACGATCCAGGTGACACTCTCCAGCAGAGGAGGTGTGGTCAGGGAGCCGTCGTAAGTCCAGTAGTCTAGGGACTTGGGGAGCAGGATGGTGGGGTCAAAATTCTCGAAAGAGGTCTGTTTGCCCTGTAAACAAGGAGGGAGGCAAACGACAAGTTTACATCAGCAGGTCAAGGATTGGCTCAGAGAATGACAGGTTCCATGCTAGCAGTAGCACCACTTACAATGCTTGCTCCAGATAGACTTACCTTGGCTTTAATGGCATCAAAAGCATCAAGGACCTTCTGAAGATTGGCATTTTCATTTCCAACCTAATGAGACAAATTCAACACACATAAATGGCAAATAATAATGATAATTTGACAAAAATATTGCGCTTGAAAACATATTTATATTATCTTTAACTAATAATCTAAGTCAAAACAATTGAAGGTATACAGCAAAATGGCTGAGTCCATTGCTACACACCCGGAGGAAGACTCCTACAACAGCAAGGCCATCAGACTTGCTAGCAGCATCACCAAAGCTGGGGTACTTGGTGTTCCAGTGTACCAGGTGGAGCTAAAATAAAGAAATAGGACACAAGCAGTGAGCAACCCTAGGGAGTATTTTCTTACAACTAGGGCTTGGGTCTTTTGTACAGTGGGGTTTAGGGGTTTAGACCAATTTGGAAGTTGCATGGCTGAGGCTTTTGTTGAATTACACAATAGTTATTGAAAAGCAGGGTTTAAGTCAATTCCCTTTCAGCAACGTCAATTCATGAAATAAATTGAAATTCAATTCACGAATTGGCAGAAATTCCTCATTGAATGTCAAGCGAACATTTTCACTCCATGAACTGAAAGTTCACTGACCCTTAAGGCATTTATGAAAAAAAACTAAAATAAACATATTGATGGCTTGCCAAATACTGTGGGTTGCACTACTAATGCATACCATTCAAACTTGTGTTGAAACTAAGGGATTCAAATCAAGTGTGTGACCAGTGTCAGTACCTCGGCAGCATACTTGGTCCCGGCCACGGTATGCTCAGAACCCCTGTCGTCGCTGGCGCCCCAGTGGAAGTGGAACTGCTTTAGCCTGTACGTCCCTGTAATGGGCCCCCCTGTCAGAGCTGCCAACCGAACACAGAAAACAAAGACATAAACACGTATAAGTGCAATGGGTCAACCTGTTATGTGGCCCGAGTTAGTACTACCTAACACCAGTTTAAATCCACTTTGTATAATAGCACTACAAGACTTGCATGTACAAAACACATGAGATGTTCCCATTTTTGAACAGGATCATTATGATTTCATAATAAGATTTCAAAATACACCATGTTCCTTTTTTTACTGAGATAACATTGCTTTTAATCTTTGGTCCATGATGAAAATGTGTCACAAGACACAATGCGATGAGTTGTCTTGACGGGTATAATGTGGACAGACATACTGACAGACGTCATGCCAGAACGATATTAAGAGAGCAATGCAAAAGCCGCTCGTGTCACTGCCATCCCCACCTCTCCCCCACACTAGCACACAGACACAGACTTCCTGGAAGAAGCAGACTCAGTTCCTGTTGTGTAATCCAGACCCGAAAATCAGCAAGCTCAAGGTCAGCTTAAAATACTTTCCAGGTATTGTTCCTTTGACATAGTCATCTATTTATACCAATTTAGTGGCAGCAGGTAATCCTTGACTAATTAGTCTATTCCCATCTCACGTGATGTCACAGTTGATGCTGACCGAATAGGCTATAGCCTATAGGTTCTCTTTGAAAATTATTTTGAGGACACAATTTACAATAGTTGGTTCTGCTTAATAAGAAGGTGGAGACTTTTCTGACAAGTAGCAGAGGGTGTGAGTGTATACAGGTTTCTGATACAGGATTACATTATGAGACTGACATTGACTACACCCTGTGGGTAGATTTAGACTATAGCTATGATGGCGTAATTTCCAATGTAGGTCTACACACAGACAGGTATGACTAACAGTCATTCGTTCTTTCAGGCATAAGCTTATATTTGTGTTTGAATATGAACTTGGCATTCAATTTAAATGAGCTTCCATTACGTTAACACAATAAACATGAAACATTTACCCTGTAAGCACTAAGGCGATCATAAATAGAGGATTACCAATTCAATATCAATAAACCCCCCTGACATATAGGCCTAATGCTGCATATAGTAAAATGCTAGGATCACATGCCATCAGGGATTACAGAGACAATAGAATCTCTTGTGTAACAAATCACAGGAATATAAAAATGCAACACCATACATTAAGATTCAGATGAAGTAGTTTCTACATTTCTCACAGCAATATTTTATAAATATGAATGTGAAACCCCCCCAAAATAATGTTTTTCTATTTTTTTCTTCTGGATTTTGTCATTACATTTTTGCACTGTATTAGGCAATAGCCTATTTTTTTAATCGAATTATAATGACAGCAGAACTAGTAAAATATCATCATGTTGTACTTAGTTACTAAAAACATTACCATTCACTCCTGACACATTAATGGTTAACCAGACTCAGTCAATTTGCATAAACTGACCTTCGCCTTTTTTTGCGCTAATGACCGCTCTTCCAGTCTAAAGGTCTATCGTGCAGGGGAAGGTTTGTGAGGGGTTGCGTTACCAATTCCATTACATACTATTGTTTTCATGCCATAGTGTGGGTGGTGAACGAATATAGTCTCATCCAGCCATATTCCATGCCCATAATATTTGCTACTTTGTAAATGTATGAATTATTAATATTAAAGAAGTGCACAAAGTATCCACAACTCTAAGGTACCATTTCGAGACACCTGTCATGACGCATGCTTAAAGATTGACACTAACTTGAGTTGTCGTTGTCGTCGGTGTAGGTCACTTGAAAGGAATGTCCGTTGTTGAGAATGTCAATGGAGGTGGAAGGGTCGTACTTCAAAGTGAGCGCCTTCAAGGCTGCGTCGAAGGCAGCCTCCCCAGGTACGATGTCAATGGGAGACTGGCGGGGTCCGTTGGCAATTGGGAAGCCTTCACACCATTTGTCGGGTCCTAGAATGACAGTGGGGACATTTCAGTTGAAGACAATATTTCAATATCTGTCAAAAATGTAGCCTACGTAAATTATTGCTTTCCATTGACATTGAAAATATTTTTGATAAACTTGCAGCTTGCTGTAACCGGGTGAGATTGTTATGACGCACTGTAGTCTAATAGCAATGTCAAAGAGGGATACATTAAAATACATGTAGACAATGATTCATCAATGCATGGCCGTTGTCTTTTCATTCATTCATTCATCCATTCATCCGAGAGTATATGCTGTACTACAGGTCCCTTTTAATGACATTATAAGAACAGAGCACAAGCGCCTCACCATTGTCCGGTGCGTATCCCCATGCATGAGACATTGTTACTATTTGGGTATTTCTGGGTATCTATTGCTGTAAATCTCCCAAAATTGCGTCGCTCCCGAGTGCAAACAGCCAGTGTTCTCCACTTGACAACTGTCAGAGTTTATATAGGCTCCCTGTGGATTGCGTGTAGGAGAGGAGGAGTTAGATGCACAATCGATCAGCCCAGATTCTCTCTCTCTCTGTGTGTGTGTGTATGCGCGTGCGTGCGCGTGTGCGCGCGGCACCACAGATCCTGTGAGTCGTCGCCAAGCTCGACGTCCAGCGCTCCTTCATCCAAATAATTTGCCACTGGAAGGCGCAACACAAACTGTATGGATATTCCTGAGCAGTACCATGTGCAATAACTCTTTGATGTTGCGCCTTCCACTTCCTAAACTCGAACGCTACAATTGCATTTTGAGTACATAAACTCAGGGGGAGAGGGGAGAACTCAAGAGTCCCTTTCTCCCCTTCCCTTTTAATAATGAACATGACAAAAATGGTAAAAATAATAAATATAAAACAATATTGAGCGTTTAGGATATGTGGTATTCACGGACTTTAGGACGAATTATTTATTGCATAGAGCAGATGGAATCATTGTGTATTATTGTCTTAGGTAGATGTTTTTAATTTACACCTAGCCCCAGTGCTACGGTAGTATATAATTCATTGTATTAGACTATTGATACCGTTTAGGCCTAGGTTATGACATTTTGCCTAGACTGAGAACAGTTAAGTGTCTGTCTGTCTGTCTGTCTGTCTGTCTGTCTGTCTGTCTGTCTGTCTGTCTGTCTGTCTGTCTCCTAGTTTTTCTTTAATATTATAAACAGACTAACATATTTTCTAATATGCTGATAATGCAAAAACCCACCCCCATAATGGCGTTGCTTAAAACCCCTTAATAAAAGTGAAAGGCTTCACACTGGGCACACATAGGTTGAATCAATGTTGTTTCCATGACATTTCGTTGACCAATGTGGAATAAACTTTGAATTGACTTCTGTGCCTGGTGGGTTAACTCCGCCACTGAGGATACAAAACATTAAGGCCACCTGCTCTTTCCATTACATAGACTGACCAGGTGAATGCAGGTGAAAGCTACGATCCCTTATTGATGTCACTTGTTAAATCCATTCATTCTGTGTAGATGAAGGGGAGGAGACAGGTTAAATGTGTTGCTAATGTTTGGTATTCTCAGCGTACGCTCACCGACTCTTATGAAAGTGTATCAGAGGCAATACGTTGCTGCCATCTGGCGGTCATAACGAGAAAGCAACTATTTTTTTTGTCGCTGCTGCCAGTAAACTGTCTGTCTTGTTAGCCGACAATTGAAACCTCATCTGCATCAAAGGGAATGTGAACGGTAAAATAATTATTTGATAATGTCCTCAGATAAAATACATGTATTGCATAGAGGCTGTAGAATAACAGCATGAGGCAAAGCAAATGGAGCATGACATTTCTGCATAACACCGATCAGAGTACATCACTGGGGCCAAGCTTCCTTGCCTGCAGACATTACTAGTGCCTCCTGTTCAGCAGTTTTATGGGAGTCAATGTAAATAGTCCGGGTGGCCATTTTATTAATTGTTCAGCAGTTTTATGGCTTAGGGGTAGCTGTTAAGGAGCCCTTTGGTCCTAGACTCCTGTACCGCTTGCCGTGCAGTAGCAGAGAGAACAGTCGATGACTTGGGACGGACACAAATAAAACATGTTTTCTGCTACTAAGATCAGTGAAATGGAGGCTAAACTGACAACGGAGTGAAAGAGCAGAAATCTCAACTAGCAAGCAAGTCGCAGCAATGAAGAATTGAGTGTGTGCGCGTTCACGCAAAGGGGTGGGAGGGGTGATTCTGGCAGGGGGAGTCCTGTTCCCCCTGTATATAGCCTCGTTGTTATTTTATTGTGTTCGGTTTTATTATTTTACTTTAGTTTATTTGGTAAATATTTTCTTACATCTTTCTTGAACTGCATTCTTGGTTAAGGGCTTGTAAGTAAGCATTTCACGCTAAGGTTACACCTGTTGTATTCAGACATGTGACAAATAAAGTTATATTTTAATACATTTGATTTTGTACTCCTTTAACCCAGCGCTGATTCAGCATGGAATAGCGTTGAAATCGAGCGCATCATGGGGGCGTCTGTTGTCCTCCTCGGGAGCACTGATTGGTTCAGATTTTAGTCGCATCTAAATTGCGTCAAGCTCCGTTGCTTCAACACGTTTTACATTTGCCGATAGTCGTCCACTTCTTGAGGTTTGTATATTTTGTTATTATTCTTCGAGTTTATATAGTTATGTGGATTCACATATTGAACGCACGTGATGTTACTGTAGTTTCTTGTATATTGTGTCAACATAAACTAATAAACGGTATGATCACAACGGGTCGGTCTGAGCAAGCTTAGCCACCTCTACTTAGCTACCTTGCTAACAGCATACATTTGTTCTCATAGGTAATCATGGCGAAGAATAAACAAAAAGGCAAAAAGCAGCAGAATGTTTTCCGAGTGACCAACAAACAGACAAAACAAAAGAATAAGGCAAAACCTGTCACTTCAACTCTCAAACACGTAAGTGGAAAATGATAGCTAACTACCATCTTAGTTAGCCAACTATTTAGCTAATAGGATTCACACAGAAGGGTGTCCAATCAAAAACGCATCTTTTGAACAATGAGTAAACCAATGAAAACCAATGGTCCAAACCTCATGTCTCTTGTATGATGGTCAAAAGTAGGGTGACTAAATCAATGGAGGCCAGAGGAAAAAAAGTGGTCAGCAGGAAAGTTGCATCATGTCAACGAGGCTGGATTCTGTGCAAGAATTAGAGCTGCAATATTCATATTTTTGTCTGACCAGACCACGTTCACATTGACAGATCTATAACTCGCATGTATTTCTAATTGAAGTCAAGTGTGAAGCGGTAGATCTGTTGTATGTTACCATTTCTATGCTTCCCATGCTTAAATTTAATTTTTGCGTTTTTTACTTTCAGTGTTGTAAGCGTTTCAAACAGGTGAAAATACAATATTTTTGGTTATGGAAAATATTTCAGTGGTTTAGATGGTACAATGACTCTTGTTTTGTCACGAACAGAAATTAGGCGAACTATTTAGAATTTTAGCCACCAGGAAATGGCGGAGCGATTTCTGCATAGTGCATCTTTAAGGTTACTGGCGACCTAACGCTTACAGGCTCACTTTGCATTTGGACTTTTTATCGTTCTTCTCGAATCCGCAGGACATAAAACAATAAACGTAAGATGGATATCGATTTTGAGACATGACATGTAGTATTTTAGTGTGCTTTTCATATTATTTTCAAAAGTTGTTTTTCCTAGATCTCACAAAACAAGTTATGTCTGTGAAATGTGCTTATTATCGGATATATTACCGTAAAATTTAAATTAATTGCGGACTCTCAAATAGCCACTGGTCCCTTTTTAATACCTGGTGAACGGCACGCATTGCACAACATCGGGTCAAAATGAATAGTTTACGAGGTCACCATGAATTGTTTATGACAGGGCAGTCACTCATTTTATGGAGGGCCTAGTGTTTGCGTCTTATTTGTTCAATTAAGACCTAGACAACCAGGTGAGGGAGTTCTTTACTAATTATTGACCTTAATTCATCAATCAAGTACAAGTGAGGACCAAAATGTTGTTTACGAGGTTTAATGCTTGATTTGTTACATTAAATAATTCAGTAATGAATCCCAAAAATATGGCGTTTTTATCGCCAGTAAGAAGCTTTTGGCTACTGACAGCTGAGAACTACTAGCTAACTGGTAAGCGGGAAAACGGTCAACAACCAAAAAACAGATACCAATAACCGATATTACACGTTTTTTGCCGCCTTTTAAGCATTCTAGTACAGTTAAATAGTTGAAACACACACTGACCAAAAAGTTACTTTGTTGGCATTTACGCATTCCCCATTACTAGTAAAACATAATCAAAACCTATTTCTTTCACTTACTTGCAGTGCTGTTTCGTTGTTCATTTATTGACTCATTTCATTCTCAACCAAGATTTCACCATTTTATTTAATTTAATTTTTTATTTAACCAGGTAGGCTAGTTGAGAACAAGTTCTCATTTACAACTGCGACCTGGCCAAGATAAAGCATAGCAGTGTGAACAGACAGCAACACCGAGTTACACATGGAGTAAATAATAAACAAGTCAATAACGTGGTAGAAAAAAAATTAACATAAAAAAATGGTCTCTATACATTGTGTGCAAAAGGCATGAGGAGGTCGGCGAATAATGACAATTTAGCAGATTAATAACACTGGAGTGATAAATGATCAGATGGTCATGTACAGGTAGAGATACTGGTGTGCAAAAGAGCAGAAAAGTAAATAAATAACTGTATGGGGATGAGGTAGGTAAATTGGGCGGGCTATATACCGATGGACTATGTACAGCTGCAGCGATCGGTTCGCTGCTCAGATAGCAGATGTTTAAAGTTGGTGAGGGAGATAAGTCTACAACTTCAATGATTTTTGCAATTCGTTCCAGTCACAGGCAGCAGAGAACTGGAAGGAAAGTCGGCCAATTGAGGTGTTGGCTTTAGGGATGATCAGTGAGGATACACCTGCTGGAGCGCGTGCTACGGGTGGGTGTTGCCATCGTGACCAGTGAACTGAGATAAGGCGAAGCTTTACCTAGCATGGACTTGTAGATGACCTGGAGCCAGTGGGTCTGGCGACGAATATGTAGCGAGGGCCAGCTGACTAGAGCATACAGGTCGCAGTGGTGGGTGGTATAAGGTGCTTTAGTAACAAAACGGATGGCACTGTGATAAACTGCATCCAGTTTGCTGAGTAGGGTATTGGAGGCCATTTTGTAGATGACATCGCCAACGTCGAGGATCGGTAGGATAGTCAGTTTTACTAGGGTACGTTTGGCGGCGTGAGTGAAGGAGGCTTTGTTGCGAAATAGAAAGCCGATTCTAGATTTGATTTTGGATTGGAGAGGTTTGATATGATTCTGCAACTACCATGCTTCACTGTAGGGATGGTGCCAGGTTTTCCCCAGATGTGACGCTTGGCATTCAGGCCAATGAGTTCAATCTTGGTTTCATAAGACCAGAGAATCTTGTTTCTCATGGTCTGAGAGTCCTTTAGGCACCTTTTGGCAAGCACCAAGCAGGCTGTTGTGTCTTTTTACTAAATAATTGGCTTCTGTCTTGCCACTCTACCATAAAGACCTTTTTTGTTGGAGTGCTGCATAGATGGTTGTCCTTCTGGAAGGTTCTCCCATCTCCACAGAGGAACTCTAAAGCTCTGTCAGAGTGACCATCGGGTTCTTGGTCACCTCCCTGACCAATGCCCTTCTCCCCCGTTTGGCCAGGCGGCCAGCTCTAGGAAGAGTCTTGGTGGTTCCAAACTTCTTCCGTTTAAGAATGATGGAGGCCACTTTGTTCTTGGGGACCTTCAATGCTGCAGGCATTTTTTGGTACCCTTCCCCAGAGCTGTGCCTCGACACAATCATGTCTCGTAGCTTTACAGACCATCCCTTCGACTTCATGGCATGGTTTTTGCTCTGACATGCACTGTCAACTGTGGAACCTTTATATAGACAGTTGTGTGTGCCTTTCCAAATCATGTCTAATCAATTGAATTTACCACAGGTGGAATCCAATCAAGTTGTAGAAATATCTCAAGGATGATCAATGGAAACAATGCAACTGATCTCAATTTCGAGTCTCATAGCAAGGGGTCTGAATACTTATGTAAATAAGGTATTTTTAAAATAAGTTTGCAAACATGTCTACATCTGTTTTTGTTTGTCATTATGGGGTATTATGTGTTTTTATTTAATCCATTTAGAATAAGGTTGCAAAGTGGAAAATTAGAAGGGGTCTGAACACTTTCCCAATGCACTGTAAGGCAAAAAAACGAAAGGTGGGTGGTTGGTATATAACGCAAACGTCTAGCAATCCAAAAGTTGCGTGTTCAGTCATCACGGACAACTTTTAGAATTGTTGCTAATTAGCAACTTTGCAACTACTTAGCCTGTTAGCTTACCCTTTCCCTTAACCCTAACATTAACCCTTTACCCTTAACTCCTAACCTTAACCCCTAACCTTAGTATTAGTATTAGTTAGTGTTAGCCACCTAGCTAAAGTTGGCTGCAACAGATTGGTATTTGCAACAGATTGGTATTTGTAACATATCACACATTTTACTCATTTGTAACATATTGTACAAATTGCAATTCTTAACATATGATAGACATCCACAAATTAATACATATGAAACATAACATATCATACTAAATGTAGTGTCTCAGATTTACCTACAAAATACTCTAGTTGGGGGATGAACTAGCTACGACAATGCTGTTTTTCAGGTTCCCTGACATTAGGTATAAGCATTTGTTGATGGTGTTTCTCTAATTAATCCCATTGGAGTCATAGCCTAGTTAGATTTTGACTGAATGCATTGAAAGTATTCACCCACAATGCCATAAAGTGTTCTTCCCTTGTAAGTATTCAGCCTGCCACTGTCTCAAAATGCCAACTTTTCACGTGGCAAACTTTACTTGGTGATACTTTACTCAATATGGAATGCTCTGGTGTCGTATCTCCTGTGGCTAGTTGCCTGTTAAACCCTGACACTCAGCAAATTATCTGTAAAAAAAATGACATCAACAAGTCGGTGTCATCTCACCATTGTCCCTGAAGGTTAACTTAACCGTCTTGTATGTGTATTGTGCAAGGGTAGTATTTGACACAGTTGCTGACAACTGTTTTTTCCTCCCTTTGTGCACAGATCAATAAAGTGAAGAATGAGAAGGTGGAGAACCTGAATAAAATATTTACAGAGGTCCAACAAGATGTCAGAAGTGCATCGAAATGCACTGCTCCGGTGCCCAGAAAGCCAACTCCGGTAAGGTTAAACTGAGAATCAATGGATTAACTGGCAGTTGTGTGCAGAGTATCCTCCATCTGATGGTTGTTTTGATTGTCTTCCTTTATCTCTTCTCAAGTCTTTTTTATTGTTTTTTTTAATGTCAGGTTGTCCGTGAAGCACCGAAAGAGTCTGCGAATGTGGACGACGCTGCCCAGCTGTTCTCTCAGCTATAGTGCGGATTGGCTGCATGAAATGAAATCTAGTTACAATTCGAACAGTCCACACTGCCCCAATAACTTGTGTAGAATGTAATATGGCTATCATGATGACGATATGTAAATATGGTGATATATAAAAAAAAAAATAAAATTTTTTTAAAGTGTGCAGATATTCGAAGAATGTAAAGGATGAATTTGTTGAGAGGTTGACACATGCTGTAAAATGATAGATTCCCTGTTGGATACATCTGCCAAATGTAATGATCAACAACCTTAAGGTGTCTGTTGCATGTATGTATGCTGATATTGATCTCTTCACAAGACTATACTGCCAATGCTCAATGTCAGGGTCTTAGTGGCACACAATATTTAATTTTTGAAGGTAGTTTTTATTGGATTTTCACTCTTGATGAGATATTGTACTAATTATTAAGTTGTTTTTGGATAATCTACTGAATGATGCGTGGGTCTATTAGTAAATCACTCGTTCTCCTCCTTTTTAAATAACTTTGGGAGAACTACATCTCAGCACAGCTTGCTGGCAGTGGCTGGTTTTATGTATGCTGGGCACATTCAGCAGTAGCCAGTTGGTGGTGCTTTACTGATGTGCTCCTGATTGCCTCGTCTCTGTGGACAGCCACCTGTGTGGAGGCTGTATTTATTCAGTCAGTAAGCATGGGGCTGTCACAAGACATACGTGTGCCTGGGAAATGCTGCAACCGAGATTACATTCGCATTTTACAGCTTGAAACATTTTCTGTAAGCTGTTTTTCTGGAGGTGGTTATTGGTGAAATGATATGTAATGGCAGATGTTCAATATCATATTTTAAATCCTGCGTTTCCAATCTCATTAGTCTTTTCAAGGCTTTAGTTGTAAACGTGTCACCGCTTAGAATTCAGGTGCGAAGTAGAATATTCCTGAAATACACCCCCCCCAAAAAAAAACTGCCTGTTCTGAGGTAAGTGGAACAGTGAGACATGTTCAGAGCTTAGCTTAAACACTTTTCTGAACATTTAAATGAAGCTAAGGTGCCAGGACATTACATTTTCAGTGTAGGCCTATATACATGCATTTGTGAGAGTAGCTGTTGTATTTAATACGGCAGAGGAAATGGTTCTCTTGGTTCTGAATGATTGGACACAGTGGGGTTTGTGTGACAGCTGCTACAGTGTAGAGGTTTCAGACTGGCCTTGGAGCCAGGTACATCCCATTGAGATTCCAGATGGAACAGCTAGACAGCGGGGTGGCACCATAATACCCTGGGGGAAGAGAATACATATCACACATGCATTTATATAGGACTGAAAAACACGATCGCACACACTATTACGTTGACTTATGCAGTAGAAACCCTCCATCCAGCCACACTACAAAGCACAGTGTGAGTTTTATCTACACCCCACTAGGGTGAGAGAATCTCATGGGCGAAAGGGTTGTGCGGTAGCACAGGACATTGTACCTGGCCTGTCAATTCCGTTTCCACAGTAGGTGGCATCATTTCAAGCATGACTTGCTCTTCAAAAGGGGTCCTCGTGACAGGACCATAAAGTGGCAGAGAATTTTCTAAGAAAAAAGATTGTCTGAGTAAGATGGTCGCTGTCCACTGCCTGTTAGTGCTGAACCTCGAAATGGCGCTATAGATGCTATCAGTGGATCTAAAATAGCATGATTATTATATCGCTCATTCTACACATATCAATGTCACCATGACAGATGCAGTTTTTGACAACATGCCAGTATTCTATCTTGACTGCTTCCTTGATTCTGCTGTGGTACATTGTTCAAATTAACTTCTAAATTTGTGAAGTACAACAGATTTAGTTTGGCCTAGGATGTTATTTAGAGACTCATCAATTCTGCCCGCTCAAACAAGTTATATAAAGGCTATTACCTTTTTTCCGGCTTATTGCTGAAATGGCTGACAATTCAAACTGCACAGTGCATTTTTAGATGCAGATACAGTATATCACCATTAAAGTTAGCAGCTCAAAGCTTGAGATAATAAAAGTTACATTGAAAAGTATTGACTTAATTAACTATAAAGACAATTGCTTACATTCTCCTTGCCATTCTTTCTACATTTACTTATTACTGACCACTGCATGTCATTCAAAAATGCAACTGCATTGGAAGAGTTATAATTAAAACAAAAAACTATTATTTAATCATCTGAATTTAGCCAGAGGACAAAATGAAAATATTTATCTACATATTGAAGTTAACAAGACATAACCCATCTGATTAATTAGGTGTGTCAGGAAGAAGATTGCTTTTGGCCTAAGTGATTTAATCTAATTGTTTTTTCGAAAATACGAACCCAATGAGGAGCTCGGTATTCTTATGTCCACAAGGTGGTGCTATTAGAAGATTTAAGGGTTGTCCAACAACTGTGTCATGGTTGGGCTCAATTCCATAATTGATTTGAGAATGCCACATAAATTCCAATACAACCTTTGAATTTCAAATGAAATAGTAAATGGATACGGAATTGCAATTTGAATTAAAGGAAATATAATACAATTCATATAATACAATTCTATTCTATATTAGGTGTAGTTTATACAAATATATACTGAACAAAAATATAAACGCAACATGTAAAGTGTTGGTCTCATGTTTTATGAGCTGAAATAAAGATCCCAGAAAATGTCCTAAATCTCTCACATTTTGTGCACAAATTTGTTTACATCCCTGTTAGTGACCATTTCTCCTTTGCCAAGATAATCTATCCACCTGACAGTTGTGGCATATCAAGAAGCTGATTAAACAGCATGATCATTACACATGTGCACCTTGTGCTGGGGACAATAAAAGGCCACTGAAAATGTGCAGGTTTGTCACACAACACAATGCCACAGATGTCTCAAGTTTTGAGGGTGTGCAATGGGCATGCTGACTGAAGGTTGTCCACTAGAGCTGGTGCCAGGCAATTTAATGTTCAGTTCTCTACCATAAGCCACCTCCAATGTCATTTTAGAGAATTTGGAAGTACATCCAACCTCACACAAGCAGACTGTGTGTAACCACACCAGCCCAGGACATCCACATCCGGCTTCTTCACCTGCAGGAACGTCTGAGACCAGACACCCAGACAGCTGATGAAACTGAGGAGTGTCTCTGTCTAAAGCCCTTTTGTGGGTAAAACTCATTTTGATTGGCTGGGCCTGGCTCCACAGTGGCCTCCATCATTCTTAAATGGAAGAATTGTGGAACCACCAAGACTCTTCTTAGAACTTGCCACCAGGTCAAACTGAGCAATCAGGGGGAGGAGGGGCTTGGTCAGGGAGGTGACCAAGAACCCGATGGTCACTTTGACAGAGCTTCAGAGTTCCTCTGTGGAGATGGGAGGACCTTCCAGAAGAACAACCATCTCTGCAACTCTCCTCCAATCAGGCCTTTATGGTAGAGTGGCCAGACTGAAGCCACTCCTCAGTAAAAGGCACATGACAGAGCCCGCTTAGAGTTTGCCAAAGGGCACCTAAAGTACTCCTAGACCATGAGAACAAGATTCTCTGGTCTTATGAAACCAATATTGAACTCCTTGGCCTGAATGCCAAGCGTCACGGCTGGAGGAAACCTGGCACATTCCTTATAGTGATGCATGGTAGTGGAAGCATCAGGCTGTGGGGATGTTTTTTAGTGTCAGGGACTGGGAGACAAGTCCGGATCGAGGGAAAGGTGAACAGAGAAAAGTACAGAGAGATCCTTGATGAAAACCTGATCCAGAGCGCTCAGGACAACAACCCTAACCACACAGCCAAGACAACTCAGTAGCGGCTTTGGGACAAGTCTCGGAATGTCCTTGAGCCAGACCCCTGACTTGAACCCATTCAAACATCTCTGGAGGGACATGAAAATAGGTGTGCAGCGACGCTCCCCATCCAACCTGACAGAGCTTGAGAGGATCTGCAGAAAAGAATGGGAGAAACTCCCCAAATACAAGTGTGCCAAGCTTGTAGAGTCATACCCAAGAAGACGGAGGTTGAAATCGATGCCAAAGGTCCTTCAAAAGAGTACTGAGTAAGGTTCTAAATACTTATGTAAATGTGATATTTCAGATGTTTATTTTTAATACATTTGCAAAAAAATAAACAAAAAAAATTCACTTTGTCAATCTGAGGTATTGTGTGCAAATTGATGAGGGGGAAAAATTGCTTAATACATTTTAGAACAAGGTTGTAACGTAGCAATGTGGAAAGTATAAAAATGTATGCACTCATTACTGTAAGTAGCTCTGAATAAAAGCATCTGCTAAATGATGTGAAATGAAAATGTCAAGGTGTCTGAATACTTTTCGAATGCACTGTATATTATACACTGCTCAAAAAAATAAAGGGAACACTTAAACAACACAATGTAACTCCAATTCAATCACACTTCTGTGAAATTAAACTGTCCACTTAGGAAGCAACACTGATTGACAATAAATTTCACATGCTGTTGTGCAAATGGAATAGACAACAGGTGGAAATTATAGGCAATTAGCAAGACACCCCCAATAAAGGAGTGGCTCTGCAGGTGGGGACCACAGACCACTTCTCAGTTCCTATGCTTCCTGGCTGATGTTTTGGTCACTTTTGAATGCTGGCGGTGCTTTCACTCTAGTGGTAGCATGAGACGGAGTCTACAACCCACACAAGTGGCTCAGGTAGTGCACCTCATCCAGGATGGCACATCAATGCGAGCTGTGGCAAGAAGGTTTGCTGTGTCTGTCAGCGTAGTGTCCAGAGCATGGAGGCGCTACCAGGAGACAGGCCAGTACATCAGGAGACGTGGAGGAGGCCGTAGGAGGGCAACAACCCAGCAGCAGGACTGCTACCTCCGCCTTTGTGCAAGGAGGATCAGGAGGAGCACTGCCAGAGCCCTGCAAAATGACCTCGAGCAGGCCACAAATGTGCATGTGTCTGCTCAAATGGTCAGAAACAGACTCCATGAGGGTGGTATGAGGGCCCGACGTCCACAGGTGGGGGTTGTGCTTACAGCCCAACACTGTGCAGGGCTTTTTCATTTGCCAGAGAACACCAAGATTGGCAAATTCGCCACTGGCGCCCTGTGCTTTTCACAGATGAAAGCAGGTTCACACTGAGCACATGTAACAGACGTGACAGTCTGGAGACACAGTGGAGAACGTTCTGCTGCCTGCAACATCCTCCAGCATAACCGGTTTGGCGGTGGGTCAGTCATGGTGTGGGGTGGCATTTCCTTGGGCGGCCGAACAGCCCTCCATGTGCTCGCCAGAGGTAGCCTGACTGCCATTGAGACCATATGCTGGTGCGGTTGACCATGGGTTCCTCCTAATGCAAGACAATGCTAGACCTCATGTGGCTGGAGTGCTTCAGCAGTTCCTGCAAGAGGAAGGCATTGATGCTATGGACTGGCCCGCCCATTCCCCAGACCTGTATCCAAGTGAGCACATCTGGGACATCATGTCTTGCTCCATCCACCAACTCCACGTTGCACCACAGACTGTCCAGGAGTTGGCGGATGCTTTAGTCCAGGTCTGGGAGGAGATCCCTCAGACCATCCGCCTCCGCATCAGGAGCATGCCCAGTCGTTGTAGGGAGGTCATACAGGCACGTGGAGGCCACACACACTACTGAGCCTCATTTTGACTTGTTTTAAGGACATTACATCAAAGTTGGATCAGCCTGTAGTGTGGTTTTCCAATTTAATTTTGAGTGTGACTCCAAATCCAGACCTCCATGGGTTGATACATTGGATTTAAATTGATCATTTTTTGGTGATTTTGTTGTCAGCACATTCAACTATGTAAAGAAAAAAGTATTTCATTCATTCAGATCTAGGATGTGTTATTTTAGTGTTCCCTTTATTTTTTTGAGCAGTGTATATATTCTTTGGCATTTGGAACTGTGACCTCTCAGATTCAATTCAACTTATGACTGAGTGGAATTTATTGGAATCGGGTTGGAACTTGGAACCAACATCATTATTTTCCATTCGTTTAATTTTTTTTTGTCCCGTTCCACTGTTCCGACCAGCAAAATACATTTTTCAACCGGTTCTAACACCAAAAAATAACTGTTTATATTATTCCTTCCTGTTCCTTCTTAAACCTTTGAATTATACATTTTTAAATGATTTTTTTTACATTTAGCTCGATATAAATTCCTTCACCAATCAGTGCTGGTAGAACAGCTTGCTATGGAGCGGGAAAGCTATTTACATACATTGGACAGTGTAGAGCGCGAGATGCGATGGACATGTTGAAGGTGCGAGAGAGGGTGGAGGAGGAGGCTTGGCTTGAACCATTGGACATCTTGTTGTTATGAACTGACAGGCCCACATAATTATACCTACGGAGGAGCGGCTTCTGTGAAGGAGCGTTGAATGTCTTTGAACTTGGACCAGAGCTAGCTAATAAGCTTGTGTGTGTAGAGCGGCACCAGAATGACCTTTTTGTAGTCAATAAATCCACTGTGAAACGTCGTAACTATAGTATCCTTTAACTAGCATTGAAAAAGTGAATTCATTCTTCTTTAATTTTCAGCTGGCAAGCTGGAATATGTTTCTGAGGGACAGAGTGAGGGCTTTGCATAGGCGCTTTGTTGCATTTTTTGTGGGACTGGAAAAAAATACCTAGAACATAAAACAACGTTATTAACCGGTTCCCATGCTTTTAAAAGAACGGTTCTGTTTGTGTGTGTGTGTGTGTGTGTGTACGTGCGTGCGTGTGTGCATTTCAGGCAGAGACTGCGGCTGTGTGTGGGACGTGTGTGAGGCACACTGAATGTCAATGAGGAGCTGAAGGCACATTTGCGGTGCGTCACTCTTATTGCACAGCTGGGTTTTTCACTTTGACAGTCTAACACCAAGAGGTCACAGTGCCTGCTCTCCACCACTCTGACAGAAATGAGAACGTGTGTGTGTGTGTGTGTGTGTGTGTGTGTGTGTGTGTGTGTGTGTGTGTGTGTGTGTGTGTGTGTGTGTGTGTGTGTGTGTGTGTGTGTGTGTGTGTGTGTGTGAGAGAGAGAGAGATTTGCTCTGCTTTTAAGTCAATCTCCGGTCACTGTTGCTGGGACAAGGTATTTAATCTCTGACCAGTGGTCATTCTTTCCCTGCATGTGGCTGTCACAATGACTTCTGGGTAATACCCCGTCGTTTTCTATGTTTTTGACATATCCAGGAATGGGAAAGGGTTGATTGCTTGAAACAGTAGTGAAGTAAAAGAATGACACACTCAACAATGAAGAACAAATGAATGTTTTTTTCCCCCTCAAAGATGAGCCTATAGAGATTGTGTGGTTAAACAGGTTGCATTACATCACCAAGGTACTGTATTGCTACACATGACCAGCAAAGGCCTATTTAAGGCTTATTTTGGAGCCCCACCATTAAAACCATCAACCCTGTGCTGCAGAACTGGATCCTCACCAAACAATCAAACCGACAGTACGCTGTGCTGCTCTCCACAAACCCATCAGAGCATTGGGCCACTGCAAGCTGTTTAGCTCATTGGGAAAGAAATCGGTTTTACACTTGAGAGGACACAGAGAACACAACCGTGGCTTTTCTAAATAGAATCAACAGAAACTGTGCGCATGCTCTCGGGAGTCCCACCCGACGCTGATTGTTTGGTGTGAGAGGGGAGGTGGGGGGGAGAGAGAGGTCTATGGCACGAGGGGAGTTTGGAGAGGTGTGTATGCAATTCAGGGAAGTGGAAAGGATAGTGCTTGTTTGGTAAACCTGTCAGATGTGTGTACCAGGTGCATCTGTTCTCCCCATCTTCTCTACTTAGATGTCAGTCCTCGAGCAAGAAGTATCCTAAACACACATGCGGGCACACACACATCAGACATGGCTTCAAATACATGTGTATTTTATTATTTGTTATTTAAATACTTATTTTTTTGTGTATTTTCAAATCATGTGGGCTGAGTCACCTACTTCTATTGGCATTATCTAATATTTTCCTATAAATAGCCTACCGCTTGAAACTATTTTCAAATACTTATTTCCAAGTACAACATTTCAAATACCAAACAAGTCTGGGTTCAAATGCATGAGCGTATTTTAAATAATTGTAATTGAAAATACACTTGTCTGTGTATTTGAGTATTTTCAAATGTATGCCAATACCTTCCAAATGTATTTCCAAATACATTCCAATTATTAACTTTAAATACCCTAAATTAGTATTTGAACCCGGGTCTGCTCACACACACATACACACACACTGACAACCCAATGTCACACAAGCTGTCTGGTGTTCACTGGCTCAACAACTCGTTCCTCCCTCCCTCGTACTTACCTGCCTGCTTCCCTTCAAAATGCGTGCAGTGGACTGCTTCTGCCCAGGTCTCTTGCAATGCAGTTTGGCATTGATGTCTCAATATCAAAACTCACAGCACTTTCTACTCCCACTGAGAAAGTGCAGGCCTCTCCTTTTTTAGATCCATCTATTTATTTTCCTCTAGTGCAAGGAATAAGGATTGTTTTTGTCCTACCGTGATGGTGTGTGTGTCATTGTGTATGTGTTAATGCATCCTACAGGTTGTTTTTGTGAAGACACAATGCTTACTTATGTAGTAATGGGGGGAAAATCGATACAGTTTCATATTGCAATATAATTTTTGGATGATATTACATTGATATTTGACTCCAAGTATCAATTTGTGAAAGAAAAAGGTAGGTGTCATTAGCTCGTGCTAGTCGTATGTACCTGCTCCAAAATGGCGGTATTTTTCATCCTATAGCTTGTTCTCCATCTTCTTTTTAAATAGTGAGCCAACATGTTTTCAGAACTTTTATTTCCATGACTGATCAAATTTATATTTTTAAATGCTCTCTCTTGTCTTTCTGCAGGATACATATCGTGAGATATATGCTTGGATCATTAAATCACAATGAAGTGCACAACCCACTGGGTACGAACTGGTTGAATCAACATCGTTTCAACGTAATTTGTCAAAATATTGTGACGTGGAAAATACATTGGATTTGCAAAAAGTTATCAATGTAAAGTGTTATGTGCGTCATGATAAGCGTTTTTCAACATAGACAAATCTTGTATAAAATATGTTGACTTTGTGCCTTTGAAACAATGTCAGATCTTCAACGTTATATCCACTATCAGAAAAAAACTATAGGCTGGGCAGCGTCTCCTACTGGATAATGTATCTACAGCTATCCATTTGGTTTCCCATCAAGGGTTTTAACTTAGCCCAGCCATGATATTTTTCACTGACTGCTACCAATGTGCTATTGTGAGAATGATTATTAAGAGATCTCTCAATACTTACATAGATTCACTGTTGCTATCGAAGTCAGTCTGAAGGGTAGGTTTAACAGAGCAAATGAAATGTAACCATACTTTGTCATATAGTGCATTCGGAAACTATTCACATCCCTCGACTTTTTACACATATTGTTACTTGACAGCCTTATTCTAAAATGGATTAAATTACTTTTTTTCTCAATCTACACACAGTATCCCATAATGACAAAGTGAAACATGTTTTTAGACATTTTTGAAAACAGAAATAGCTTATTTACATAATTATTCAGACCTTATGAGACTTGAAATTGAGCTCAGCTGCATCCTGTTTCCATTGATCATCTTTGAGATGTTTCTACAACTTGATTGAAGTCCACCTGTGGTAAATTCAATTGATTGGACATGATTTGGAAAGGCACACACCTGTCTATATAAGGTCCCACAGTTGACAGTGAATTTCAGAGAGAAAACCATGCCATGAAGTCGAAGGAATGGTCCGTAAAGCAACGAGACAAGATTGTGTCGAGGCACAGCTCTGGGGAAGGGTACAAAAAATGTCTACAGCATTGTAGGTCAAAGTGGCCTCCATCATTCTTAAATCGAAGAAGTTTGGAACCACCAAGACTCTTCTTAGAGCTGGCTGCCTGGCCAAACTGAGCAATCAGGGGAGAAGGGCCTTGGTCATCAAGGCAAAGCGTGGCTACTTTGAAGAATCTAAAATATATTTTGATTTGTTAAACACTTTTTTGCTTACTACATGATTCCGTACTTGTTAGTTCATAGTTTTGATCTATTCACTATCATTCTACAATGTAGAAAATAATAAAAATAAAGAAAAACCCTTGAATGAGTAGGTGTGTCCAAACATTTGACTGGTACTGTATGTAAATGTGATATTTAATTTTTATTTTATTTTTGTTAACCTTAAAATGAGTAACACATACATGGCCACATGTTTAGTTTACTGTAACTATAAAATGTTTTTCTTATGAAATCATAGAAGATTGCATGCAAAGGTTGCAGCTCAGTGGAGATCTTCGCAATTGCTATAATAAACAGCATTGATCTGTGTACTTTTAATGTCATCTCTGTTGCAATCCAAGTCATTTGGTTGTGCTATTAGATGAAGTACAGTAATAAAACATGTTGTATAAATGCAAAATATCTGACATTGCATTCCCATTGGTCATGCTTTTAAATGGTTGAAAGCAGAATGGATAACACATTGTTGAATTCCAAAACTTCTGGCTGTCTTTTTGAATGGATGACTAAAGGTTGATATCCTATTGATCAACATCTCAACCAAATATTAACCAAAGTGCCGTGGTTAAATAACATGGTGTTCCCAGTGGGAAGTTTGATGTTGTGAGATCCGTGGCAATTCCCAGCCCTAATGTTCAGAATATTTGTATATTACCATTTATTATGCATAACTGTGTTTTCAACACCTTTATATGTAGATCGGTTGATTAGCATTCTATCCATGGTGAGACTTTTTGAGAAGTCAGACTTTGTGTGAAAACTCTTCACGAGTCTTGAGGCTCTGTTGGATGAAGGCTGGCCCTGCAGCAAGTCTTAACAAAGCCTTTTTCAGTGAGTCTCTGTGGGCTGGGCCGTCCTGGGCCCTGCATACAAAGTGGGCACCTTTGTAACCCCAGGGCGAAAGGGCAGGAGATGATGAGAGGCAGAGCCCAACTTAAAAATGTGAAAAGAAAAGAATACCAAAAAATAAGGTGGCAGGATTAAAGTGCAATTATCAAACTCAGTCTGCTTACTTAGAAGCTCAACAAGGTATCACAGTTTGAAATCGAAATTTGACTTTGTCTATGTTTTTCCAAATGTCTATGGGTGAAGTCAAGGATCGGATGTTTAAGTTGATTCACTGTTACTTAACTCCGCAAAAGTGAAACCAAAAACATTAACCTCGGGCTGCGTATTTTATATCTCGGTAGGTTAAGGGTTACGTTTTGGGATAGGGTTAAAATAGGGTTAAGTTAAGGAATTCATTCTGAGTGGTTAAGGGTTAAAGTTTGGTAAAGGCAATCCTTGGCGCTGGAGCGCAGCTTTTATGTCAAGGTAAAAGTGCTCACCGCTGCCCATAATTGCCGGTTTTGAAGGCAGATCTAGACGTTCTTGGGACTAATGTCTAACTTTAAATTTAAACTAGAGCGATCTTCCTGAGAAGCTACCATTGAAGGGGGAGTAAATACAATTCCACCCAATGGTAACTCAGCAACATTCAATACCTTGGTTTCTCTATTATGATGCTCTGCACTATACATTCAAAGTTACAACCGAGTCCAGGTACCAAAATCAACCCTATAGATTTCCTCCACCCATCAGAGCTCATGGATCACACATAATTTTGAACACAAATTTCCTCGTGACCTGGCCGGTAGAAAAAGAAGGGATGTTCTCAAACCAAACAGGTGTGAACACCCATGGACATTAAGCCAGGGCCGTTATCAGTCTGGGCCAGATAGCACACTGGAGACTCAGGACAACTCAATAACAACATAATCCATGGGAGAGCGCCAATACTCTGCATGACACTGTGTGAGCTTCCTGTGAGGTGACAGATGGGTGGATGCTTATGTAATATTTAAACCAAAAACGACATTATAGTGCAGGGCTCTCCAACCCTGTGTCCTGGAGAGCTAGCTACCCTCATGTAGGCTTTTGCTCCAACTTCAGTTGCTCGAACCCGAATCAGCATATCAACCAGCTAATTACATATTATAATCAAGAGCGCATGATTAGGATTGGTGGGAAAACCTACAGGACACTAGCTCTCCAGGAACAGGGTTGGAGAGCCCTGTGTTAGTGTATTGGAGGCAATGGTTGCAAATGTGTATACATGTATTTACAATCGTGTTATAGGGGCTAAGGATTTTGAATGCAGAAAGACACATACCTAAATCAAACACACACTCAGCAACTTTGTTCTCAGTTTTCTATGAGTGTTTCTAGGTAGCTGTACTAGGTGGCACCTTGCATGTATTCCGGGAGGTATTAATAAATTAATCATATAGCTCTGTAAGGATACCACCCATCTCAGAAATATGTTGAGTAAGATTCAACACCTTTATGAAATGTATTGAGTTTCCTTTGAGAGTGAGAGACAAATTGTTCTGATAATTCACCTTTTAGACACTTTCCAGAGGAAGCTACATTCAATTCTCTCACAGTTCTTTGGTAGTCACCATGGTAACAAAATGTGTCCTATTTCTTCCAGCCTTTTCACCTTTCCTGTCGGTCTTTGTACTCTTTGGAAACTTCCATTAGTTCTATTCTGTCAGTCGGGCCACTGAATGACAAGTAACGATCTTGGTGTGCCTTGTTCAAACAGTCAACTTGAGACGGTCCCTGGCAGACAACTCAAAGTAAACCCCAGTGACAGGTGTCTGAAAAATCGATTTAGTGCATGTCAAGGCAAAGTGTGTGCCATGGGACTCCACAAAGTGACATCAGTGGTCTGTTTTGACAGTCAAAACCATTTTGTTTGAATATTCCAAGTGGAATAACAGAAGAACGGAGACTCCACATTGGTATACACTGTAAACAGTATGCTATGTAACCTACATTTATCAGATGAGAATCACACTTCAATCTACAAATCTGCACTGTTTTTTTCCAAATGAGGAAAACTAGAAGATCCTCCATAACATTACAGTTACTACATTATTATTTTCTCTAGCAAGACATTGGAATGCAGCCAAGCGTTTCACCTTCAGCACCTGCAATTACAACCAAGACACTGCTTAACCCTATCCCATTTCACAACATGCACTATTCCCACCAAGTCAACTGCAGTCATTCCAGAGGTAGATGGGCCGGCCCCAAATCGATTGTGCCACCTCCCTTAATTAAAATTTTAATTCAGAGAGACCACAAATGCTGACATTCACATCGAGCTGTATCTAAGCACCCCCACACATACATTCCTTGTTTTCCTCGCCAATTGCTCCCTCACCTTCCAATGAAGCCCACCACACTGCCCTGCATGCGCTCACAGCTGTTTAGTAAATCAATTAATGCAAATTCAGCAGCCCCCTCGCATAATTTATATATGACCGCACTGCAAGAGCCATTCATATCACCATTAGGATTCTTATAACTCAATTTGAGATCGATGCCATTACATCTTGGGGTATCTTCATCATCTTGATGACAGTTGGCTGGGAGACTAATCATGGATACATACACAGACATGCTTGGTAGTTTTTGCAGTGGGGGCATTTCCTATTATACCTAACCTTTTGAAAGGTTACAGCCTTTCATTTGACATTTTAGAAATGGACTGTTTGCTTCTGCAGGCACGTCATCAATGTGTGGCATAACTCATATATTTCCTCAACAAGCGCCCGAGACCTAGAGGGTGAGAAATAAATGTGCCATGAATTCTTGTAATGCAGCCATTGGATGCGTTGCCCTCTTCGAGGTATAGTCAGAGAGGCACTTGTCTATGTTATCACACCCAGAATATTCTATATTATAAACTGGGTGGTTCGAGCTCTGAATGCTGATTGGCTGTCAGCTGTGGTATATCAGACCGTATACCATGGGTATGACAAAATATGAATTTGTACTGCTCTAATTACGTTGGTAACCAGTTCATAATAGCAACAAGGCACCTCGGGGGTTTGCGGTATATGGCCAATATACCACGGCTAAGGGCTGTATCCAGGCACTCCGCGTTGTGTCGTGAATAAGAACAGCCCTTAACCGTGGTATATTGGCCATAAACCACACCTCCTTGAGCCTTATTGCTTAAATAGAACATGCCAGTGTGAGGACTCCTTTCATTTTTCATTTAAATTGCCTTACGCGTGCTCCAGGCTGGTCTTTGACATAGTTAATCAAGTGTTAACAGTATTACATGCATAATTTCATCTGAAGGCTATGTGAGTTTCTCATGTCAAATGAGCCTTCAGCTCTAAACTAGAGTGATTAGGGAGTTGACAATCCTAGGAACATTATTACGTTGGCAACATAATATTCACAGGAGAGGAAGTTTCAACTCATGTTTTTTTAGCAGTTGTGCATGGCACTATCTTCTAACTGAATCTGGTCTGCTGTATATTGATTCTTCAATAATATTTCCTTCTTCATGCATGTCTGTACAGATCGGTATACATGACACATCCTCATGCCTATAGACAGTATTGTTGAGTCTTGTAGATTCCACCATAGACACTGAGTGTGCAATGAAATGGAAATTTCACTGCCTCCAATTGAGTTGTCTTGTACAATCTAAAGCTACTGGGCTCGATAAGCTAATGAGGCAATATGTGGATATTGAGAGAATACTGTACATTGAATACTATTTCCTTTATTGCTCTCAGCACAACTGAGAAATTAACAAAATATCAGTGCAATCTCCAAAGAAGAAAGCCATAACTGGCCATTCATTTTGTACCTTTATTTAACCAGGCAAGTCAGTTAAGAACAAATTCTTATTTTCAATGACAGCCTGGGAACAGTGGGTTAACTGACAGTTCTGGGGCAGAACGACAGATTTGTACCTTGTCAGCTCGGGGGTTTGAACTCGCAACCTTCCGGTTACAAGTCCAACGCTCTAACCACTAGGCTACTAGGAGTCTTTAACAATGTTTAGTGCCTTTGACCGCCTGGTATAGAGGTCCTGGATGGCAGGAAGCTTGGCCCCAGTGATGTACTGGGCCATACACACTACCCTTTGAAGCACCTTGCGGTAGGATACCGAGCAGTTACCATATCAAGCAGTGATGCAACCAGGCAGGATGCTTTCGATAGTGCACCTGTCAAACTTTTTGAAGATCTGAGGGCCCATGCCAAAACTTTTCATTCTCCTGAGGGAGAATAGGCATTGTTGTGCCCTCTTCACGACTGTCTTGGTGTGTTTGGACCATGATAGTTTGTTAGCAATGTGGGTGTCAAGGAACTTGTAGCTCTCAACCCGCTCCACTACAGCCCCGTCGATGTGAATGGGGACGTGCTCGGCTCCCCTTTTTCTGTAGTCCACGATCAGCTCTTTTGTGTTGTTTAAGTTGAGGTAGAGGTTGTTGTCCTGGCACCACACTGCAAGGTCACGGACCTCCTCCCTGTAGGCTGTCTCATCGTTGTCGATAATCAGGCCGACCAACGTTGTGATGTCAGCAAACTTAACTTAAAGGGCTTTGTACACGTTTCTGTGTGTGGAGTAAAGGTGGTCTAGAGTTTTGTTCCTTCTGGTTGCACATGCTGGTAGAAATTAGGTAAATTGGATTTAAGTTTTCCTGCATTAAAGTCCCCGGCCACTAGGAGTTCTGCTCCTCGGTGAGCATTCTCTTGTTTGCTTATGGCCTTATATAGCTTGTTGAGTGTGGTCTTAGTGCCTGCATCGGTTTGTGGTGGTAAATAGACAGCTACGAAAAATATAGATGAAAACTCTCTTGATAAATAGTGTGATCCTCAGCTTATCATGAGGTACTCTACCTCAGGCGAGCAAAACCTTAAGATTTAATATTAGAGATCGCGCACCAGCTTTTGTTGACAAATAGACACAGAGACCACCATCCCTCATCTTACCAGAGGTTGCTGTTCTGTCTTGCCGATGCATGGAAAACCCAGCCATGACTCGGTGAACCATAAGATATTACCGTTTTTAATGTCCTGTTGGTAGGATAGTCTCGAACGGAGCTCATCCAGTTTATTCTCAAGTTACTGCACATTCGCCAGTAGGATGGATGGCGGATTATCCACTTGTTGACGAATTCTCACCTAGCACCTGTATATGCGCCCCTTGTATCGGCATCTCCTCTTCATGCGATTGACTGGGATTTGGGCCTGGTCTGGGAGGAGCCATACATTTTTCACCTCTGATTCGTTAAAGAAAACTCTTTGTTCAGTCCGAGGTGAGTAATTTCTGTTCTGATGTCCAGAATCTCTTTCCAGAAACATTATGCACAAAAAAGTTACTAACAAAACAAAAAAACACACAGAATAGCACAATTGGATAGGAGCCTGTAAAACGGCAGCCATCCCCTCTGGTGCCCATTACTCTCCATTCCACAGGATCACCTCTCCAATGCCCTTTTATAACTCAAAGAAGTTTTTTTTTTTATTTAGCTCTCCTGTTCTTGTGGAACGAGAGCAGGGGTCGGTAACAGACAGTCTGCAGGCCAAAACTGTTCTGCAAGAGTAATTTTTTTTGGCCCCCATTTTATTTATTGGTGAAATTTCAGGAATTCAGCTAGAAATTTGTTTTATTTAGAAAATCTGTTCACCAAGTATTCCCACTAATTAAAAAAAGAGAGATCGCGTCTCAATATAATCAAGGTATGAAATTATATACAATCTCTGTTTTGGGGGTTAGTTGTGGTCAATTTGCACTGTACAAATTACTATAATTATGGCATGTGGGGCAGTCTGTGGTGCCTTCTGTAGATTATGGATTGTGTTGCCATTTTAATTACGGCATATCTGAGGCCAAATGGGAGTCAAATTGCTCCCAGTCTAAACCCTCAATTTCGACAATCAAATTTGGAAACGGATCAAAATGTGATTGGTTCATTTATTTTTTGACAGCCATGCCAAAAGGCAATGAATTTTTGTATGAAAATCAATGGTCAGTGAATTACTAATCCTACGAAAGCCACAAGGCTCCATCGAGAAGCCGAGAATGCATAGAAAAGTGTCATCAGAAAGACCTGCCCCCTACTGAGTCGCAGTCCTGCCACTCTCCTACATAATATCCGAGAACTCTCTGCCCCAGCCTCGTCCACAGCCCTCAGTCACTTTCAGTCTGACAGCACTGATTACACAAAGCCCCTTCACAAGAGTTGAATGGAATGACCTTCATTTCAGTATCCCCTTTCTACCTTCAGATATAGCCACAAAAAGAGAATAAAGAGGGTAAAAACCCTGAAAAACAGAGCTCATAATGTCCAATACTATCAAAGCATAGAAACTTCATGAAAGTCTATCAGACTAGTTGGACAGTGAATTTGCTGTATCTGATTATGTGTATCGACCTCGCGGCTCTCTGCAACCCCTGAAACCCATCTCACATCACTGGTGGTTTGGCCGAGCCAGTCACGACGTGCAGGAAATCAATCAACAGTGAGATATAAGCCGCTATCACCGCGGTGATGGTCGATATGCAATTTTCGTCCTCAAAAGTGGAACTGGATCAGAGGGGAATTTTGTTTTATTCTCTTCCTCTGTCTTCCAAATAACTCGGAGAGCTAGAAGAAAGTATGATGAATATGTATGACCATATGTGTGCAACAAAGTAAAGTAAAGAACGTACTCCACAGCTTCAAACGTCGCCGATGGAGCTATCAAATTGGATCCTTTTGTACAGCTCAATCGGTTCATACGTTGGCAAGTGGGCACTCGTGTGTGTTGGCGACAGGACCGTGGTTCAAGCCAAGTCGGAAGCTATATGCTATATGCTAAGATAGTACACAGATGTCGGTTATATCTGTAAAGAAGTGCATCATTCGCGCTGTTCGTTCAATGGCTCTGTCATCTTACAGTATATGGGCTAGACAGATCCAGTCTGATAGGGCTACTTTTCTTTCTACTACAATGTCTTGAATTCCTTTGGCAATAAAATATCTTTGCAGACATGTTCCAGGAGGACAACTTAAATGCATGCACACAGCAGTGCTTCTTTTGTCGACTATATTCTTGGATAATAGTTAGAATATTTCCATAATTTCTGTCATCCATAACCTTTTTTAAGTCACATTTTGGCTAATACACTGAGTGTACAAAACATTAAGAACACCTTCTTAATATTTTGCACTCAGAACAGCCTCAATTTGTCGGGTCACTCTACAAGGTGTTGAAAGAGTTTCATATAGGGGTGCTGGCCCATGTTGACTCCAATGCTTCCCACAGTTGTGTCAAGTTGGCTGAATGTCCTTTGGGTGGTAGACCATTCTTGATACACATGGGAAATTGTTGAGGGTGAAAAACCCATCAGCGCTACAGTTCTTGACACAAACAGGTGCACATGGCACCTACTACCATACCTCGTTGAAAGCAGTGGAGGCTTGTGGGAGGAGCTATAGGAGGATCGGATCATTGAAATGGCTGGAATGGAGTCAAACGTGACTTCCATATGTTTGATACTGATCCATTTATTACATTCCAACCATTACAATGAGCTCGTCCTCCTATAGCTCTTCCCACCAGCCTCCACTGGTTCAAAGGCATTTCCATCATTTGTCTTGCCCATTCACCATATTGATTGGCACACATACACAATCCATGTCTCAACTGTCTCAAGGCTTAAAAATCTTTCTTAAACCTGTCTCCTCCCCTTCATCTACACTGATTGAAGTGAATTTAACAAGTGACATCAATAAGGGATCATAGCTTTCACCTGGATTCAACTGGTCAGTCTATGTCATGGATGTTTTGTACACTCACTGAATATTAGTGTTTTGATGTGGTTGTTTTCTTATTATTTCAAATGGGATATTGCCATTCCAGCCTGTTGATTTTCAGCTGAAAGTTCTGTCATGCCGTGAACGATAATAAAGACAGGTAGTGTTATTAAATTGGAAATCTCATTTGCAGTTGTGTGTGAATGGACTCTGTCCTGTTGAAAATGTAATTGGTGTCGCTGTGGGTGTATCTGCACAACTCTTAGGGGGCTTTTTTCCCTTTCCACCCAGTGTTCATAATTATAATATGACAATTCTGTCTCCCAAACGCTATCATTTCTCCATTCAGATGCACAATAGGCTGGTGGCATAATGAGTCTGTCCACAGGCAGTCATCAGGCTGCCGATAGTGTGTTATCTATGGGAGCCTGTCACCTCGGCCCCCAGGGGCCCCTGACCGTGAAGCCAAGGTGGAAGGATTCAATTACACACACCCACCTAAAGGTATGTAGGGAGCTGGGCTTTTTTTAGAAGAGAGATAACTTTCTTAGGCAAATTCTTGTTCCATTGTAACCTACTACTCTCTCGCTCGCTCGCTCTCTTCCTCTTCCTCTCGCTCTCTTTCCCTTTCCCCTCGCTCTCTTGGTTGTTAATTTCTCTCCCCGGTAGAATAGATCTGTCAGTGTCACTGTCAAGAAGCAAAGACGCCCCCAAGGTCAAGCTGTAGAAAAAACTTTTATTAGAATGGATTATATAGTCATATTAATTTAGCACAGAGAACAGACTACATAGATGCATTGCACATTGGGGATTGTATCATTGTACCGTCTGTCTAATGTTATCAGAGTTGAATGTAGTTGATCGATGAATCATCCCCAGTATTGACTAATGGTCATCAATTCTCATTAACTGTCAATGTCAAAGTTAAATAGTCAGTGTTGGTATACTAATGTCAGTATACAGTTTGAGATTTTTCAAAATATTTACCATCGAGAATCATCACATGAGTGTCATGCACTCTGTAGCCTATAATACTGTTTTACAACCTCTTACAACCACTTGTTTCCCAAAATACTTTAAATATATATTTTTTTGTCTCAAAGTGAGAAGCCTCACCCAGATACCCATATGGCTGCCCATTAACTACTCAAAATTGACCTTTGCATACTACCTCTCTCACATTATACTCCTGTCATTCATCACAGTGGCATATTTTCCACGTTAAATTATCCATTGATGGATACATAAGGGCCAGTACGGATGACTTTCACAATGACTCTTTCAGGAAAAAATAATTGTTTCACCTCAGCTTTAAATCCTTTATGTTATCCATCAATAGCCAGGAAATTATTCTCTTAATAGTGCTGTTTTTCAAAGTTTAAGTGGTATTACATCTCAAGTGCTGTTAAAAAATATACTCGCAGTAAATGACTCGTTCGATGACTTGAATGACTCATTCAATGCTCTGTGATGTGGCTGAAAAAACAACATTCCAAAATGAATGCCCAGTTGGATGCAATTGACCGGTTTTCTCAATTCAACCTTCAGTCTTTGTCAGTGGCATTTGTCATTCTAATTTTGTCATATTTCATGAATCCGTTGAGAGATACGAGAAATCAGGTCACTTTATTCTGATTTACTCTCGAGCCTGAAACTAAGATTATTGGCAACATACACACACAGACACACACACACACATGCATGCACGCACACACAACACTACACACTCATTTAAATATTTTTCAAATCAGACCCTGCAAATATGCACATCATCCACCCCTGAGCTAATATAATATAAATGTTAATGATGATTTGTGCAGTGAGCTGGGGAGATGAACATTTGCAATATGGCAAATCCTCTATAACTTTTTGGATATGAAATTGGATACTGTATTAGGTTTTTTCTTCCAAATTTGGAACGTCCAGGAATGTAAATAAATGGTAGGTGGGGAATAGATGAATAATGAGACCAATAGGAAAATGTTGGAGTGTGAAAAGAAAAGTTGTTATCAGCATAATGCCTGCTCCATTTCGATGCCAATATGTTAATTTACTTTGGCATTCCTCCAAATGAAGTTTATTCCCCCCCCCCAATAATTCATATTTGCAATAAGCATAATTGGAATATGATGAACATGTGCAGATTGCCAAATCTGTCAGCAAACAGGCACATTAATGTTAAGATAGGATTTTGTGACTGAGCTGATAAGCTTATAAGACAACGGTATGTCAATTTGTTTTCCAAATGTAGACAAACAAATCAATATTGAAGGATTAAAAAAGCCACCTGATTATTATGCATTTAGGTGGAATTGTATGAATGAGAACACAGAGTAGGCTACAGATTAACAAATGAATACCTATAGAAAGTCGAAACCTACACTATATCAGAACTTAGTTTAATGAAATGACGTCTGTAACTATTTTATACCTTTATATCCCTTATTACTTTCATATTTAACAGGATTATTTATTTTTTAAATCTCCATTTGGCTTCCATCCTAAAGTCTGTAATTCAATTGCCCAAAGGAGCAGACCACATTACCAACACATTATTTGGGGTGAATGGTTTCATAAATACGGGTTAAATGAAACAGCTGTGGGCCATCAGACCAGGTATTGTGGAACCATTTAATACAGTGGGCTAATTACCTGTGACATCACAGTTGGCCCTCGTTAACGGTGGGACATTACCTTTTACTGTTGATTAATTGACTGGTGTAAATTAGCCATCTGTTGCTGCTTTGCTACCTTTAAAAGGTACCCCGTGGAAGGCATAGGACGTACTACACACCTTTCAAGGACATTGTCATACTTTAATAAGTCAGCATTATGTGAAAGAGCGATTTCATTAAAATCCTTAAGCAATGAACCGCCCTTGTTGTCTCTGCCTGGCCATTTCCCCTCTCTCCACTGGGATTCTCTGCCTCTAACCCTATTACAGGGGCTGAGTCACTGGCTTACTGGTGCTCTTCCATACAGTCCCTATGAGGGGTGCGTCACTTTAGTGGGTTGAGTTACTGACGTGATCTTCCTGTCTGGGTTGGTGCCCCCCCTTGGGTTGTGCCGTAGTGGCCCCCCCTTGGGTTGTGGGCTATACTCAGCCTTTACTCAGGATGGTAAGTTGGTGGTTGAAGGTATCCCTCTAGTGGTGTGGGGGCTGTGCTTTGGCAAAGTGGGTGTGGTTATATCCTGCCTGTTTGGCTCTGTCCTGGGGTATCGTCGGACGGGGCCAAAGTGTCTCCCGACCCCTCCTGTCTTAGCCTCCAGTATTTATGTTGCAGTAGTTTATGTGTCAGGAGGCTAGGGTCAGTCTGTTATATCTGGAGTATTTCTCCTGTCTTATCTGGTGTCCTGTGTGAATTTAAGTATGCTCTCTCTAATTATCTCTTTCTCTGTTTCTTTCTTTCTCTCTCTCTCTCGGAGGACCTGAGCCCCAGGACCATGCCTCAGGACTACCTGGCCTGATGACTCCTTGCTGTCCCCAGTCCACCTGGTTGTGCTGCTGCTCCAGTTTCAACTGTCCTGCTTGCGGCTATGGAACCCTGACCTGTTCACCAAACGTGCTACCTGCTGTTTTAAACTATCTAGAGACAGCAGGAGTGGTAGACATACTCTGAATGATCAGCTATGAAAAGTCAACTGACATTTACTCTTGAGGTGCTGACCTGTTGAAACCTCGACAACCACTGTGATTGTTATTGTTTGACCCTGCTGGTCATCTATGAGCATTTGAACATCTTGGCCATGTTCTGTTATAATCTCCACCTGGCACAGCCAGAAGAAGACTGGCCACCCCTCATAGCCTGGTTCCTCTCTAGGTTTCTTCCTAGGTTTTGGCCTTTCTAGGGAGTTTTTCCTAGCCACGTTGCTTCTACACCTGCATTGCTTGCTGTTTGGGGTTTTAGGCTGTGTTTCTGCACATCACTTTGAGATATCAGCTGATGAAAGAAGGGATTTATAAATACATTTGATGTGATCTAAGAGTCCATTGACGCACCGGTGCATCAATCTAATTAACATCATAAAAAAATCCCTCAGTTTACGCTAGAGATATCTGTTTTTTTGCATGGGCTGTGTCTCAATCCGCCACATCCGCCTGTCGGCCCTCCGCATTTGCGGTGCAAAATGGCAGAGCTACAGCGATATTTGTCAGACCAGGAGACAACCCGAAAATCAGTCTTCCCACGAAAACGTCTGTAGCGTCCCAACGGTTTGGCCTACAAACTCATATAAGATGAGACTCGATGGTATTCTCCGTGTTGATCTACGACCCCTACAAGTATCACGGGATTCGTGTGAAGGTAACCCATAGAAATGAATGGAAGTTTGGAGGTAGTTTGGGGAGGAAAAAAAGCTGTTAAATGTGTCCAAAACCCAAACTATTTCCTGAGCTTTCTTATATCTCCTTGATATAGGACAGACATTTCAAAAATATATATATTACTGTCTTTTTTTCTATTTATGAATTAGTTATTCAATGAGTTTCTATGGGCTATATTAGTATTTTTTTAAATATTGTTTTTTATACATACAGGGGTCCTAAAATTCAAAATCAAATAGCATAGACATGACATCAGTCAAAACACCTCAAAACAAGACATGGTATCAAGAACTAGATAAAAACTAGCTGAAACGAGCTACATGGCAGCCTCTTGCCATTGTTGCTAGCCACAGTATCTAGCCATCCAGAATCACAACACCACACTAATTTCTGCACCATTGAGGGTGAGCATAATTTTCGTGATGTTGTCAGCTAACCCATCTATTTGGAGTTGTTCTAGGAATTACCTTATTTGGGCATGGAATGTGAATTCATATAGTGACCCCTGTCTGGAATCTAGATAACACTTTCGGAGGAGGTAGAATGAAAGGACAGCACTAAGCACACACTTCATGGTCTGCCCATTTAATAATAGGTTTGCCTTAACATTACCAAGAGATTTTAGAACATCTAAAATGTGTGATGAAATTTAACACAAGGATAATGTATTGTAAATAGCTATCAATAACTGCATTATTATTGACAATATATTATCATTTCAGTTGTCTTTCAGTTTATATTTATTTTCAAAGTAAAATAAAATGTGTGTCATTCAAATTACATGACATAAATCAGAAACATTTTATCGACAAGAGAAAACAAATAAAACACTTTATTTTCAATGAAACGCCATCGTATTATGTTCTATGCAATGGACCCTATAGCCATACAACAGTTGCAACCATATACATTCAAATGAAAAACACAGATTAAACATGCCATTCATAAAAATATCTTTACAAAAATGTACATTTCTATGCAACAATATATTTTAATTGCACATCTCTAAAATACCCTTTTCCACTCCCAACCCAAGTACATTATTCTTTTAAACACAGGGGGTAATTTGCAACAAGGTCACGATATCATCATTTTTTTCCGGGCTTTAAGATCATATCCAACTCTGTGATGTTTCCATGGTTTTTGATTAATCCTCTCCACTGGCACCAAATTACACTCGATGCTTTTGATAGCAAGGTTTGCTTTGATTTGCAAGGTGCAGAGTAGCATAAACCGCAGACAAAATGATGGAGTTAGATTTGAGTTAAAGATGACCTTGTATGCAAAACATGACATACTACTAATTGCATTACCCGTCAGTAAACAAACAAACAAACCCAGATAATTGGTCTATGGAGACTCTTTATTCCACTCAATGGTGTCAGCTAAGGATTCAATCAAAGCCTGCAATTTAAAAAATCCACACTGCTGAACCAGAGGCTAAAAACCCTATCAACAGTATTAAAATGAGCATTTCTCTTGATCCACCTAGTAGGCCTACATAATTATCTAATGTATTACTTTATCTACTTAAAATATGCTTTGAGTGGTATGGTGACAATGTGTTTGAGCAGTGTGGATGTACTGCAGTGACGACCTGATTGAATTTCAAACTATGTTTTTGACAGTAATGAATGGGATATATCATTGTGAAATCAAAACAGGTAGTGAGTGGTATGACCATTTTCTTAAAGACATTCCACAATACAAAAGTAGTGATAATATTAATAAACAGAAATCAAATTTGAGTGGATTGTACGAAAATCAAATATTGTGTAGAGGCAGTTTCTGAACCTTTTGAATTCTACTCCAAATACAAAGACGTCTTTTAGAGGAGAAATCTCAACATACAAAGTGTACAAGAATGTGTATCGATATAATCCTCTGCTCTTTCTATTTAGGTTATCTGAAACCTTGAATCTGTTTCACCTATCAGGTGACTCAATAACAATGAAAAATCTGCAAAATCAACAACATAAAAATATTTCAACATCCAATCCCAATAATGAGTTAAAAGTAGTCTAATTAGTTAATTGGGAGCAATTCTATTAATTATTCAATTTGGCTGATTTTCTAAATTGGATGAGATAAGTGACAGTATAGCACTATAAGTCTCCCTCTTTTAATTTCTGCTAGGTTTTTAAGCCTCTGCGCATGTGGTGCTGCGGTGGCGGTGCAGTGAGCTCAAAGAAGGCAAAAGAACACAAGTTTCTCTCCTTGTCTCCTCTCCCGAGTACAGGTCAGATCCGTGTGGAGAGAGAGGGCACAGCTTCCTACAGAGTGATGCATGCTGGGTAGTACAAACTGTGCAGGGCTGGCTACAGCGAGACACTGTTCTCTGGTAGGAAGCCAAAGCAGACGTTGGCTGGCTATCACAGGAAGCCCGTTTTCCCCTTTGAAATTTGGTAGGAGGTCAGAATAAAGAATGGATCATCCCCCCCCAGGACATGCATGTGTTAAATGGATAATCTGGAAAAATCTGGAAAAGTTACGGTAAAGTGATCGCTTATGCATGGGCAAGACTGATGGTCCTCTGTACCTTTCCAAATCCTTAAAAAAAAAACATTTGTGATCTCGATGTGCATAATTTATCATAATTTATTACTTTCGGGCCAAATGGGGAAAAAAACAGAGATCAAATAGACAGGACAAAAATGTAAACGCTTATGCAAAAATGGTCCTCTTTGACTGTGTTCAGCACTGAAAATAAAAGCCATACACAAACGAATATGAACATAACTCAAGGGAATGACAGTTATCATCAGCAAATATCCCACTCCCCTACAATTTTAATGAGTATTTTCTTCTCTCTCTAGCATCAATATGATTGAATCAGTCTCTTGAAAACAATTGCAAATTGAATATCTAGGAGTGAATTCGGGCAGATGCAGTAAAATTATATATTTTTTCTGACAGCAGCAGGCCATATTCATATAGTTACTGCTGCACAGTGGGGCATCTGAATGTTGTTCAACGTCTCCGCTACACAGAGAGAGAGATGGAAAAGAAGGAGACTACCATCTTGTTTTTACACCACACAATGGTTCCTTCCCCCAGAGATCCTTTGGTTTCTCTAGGAGGTGATGAGGATGTCTCTTGATGCTGTAGAGAAGACGGAGAGATGTCCGCTCCCTCGTCCTGAAGACATAAACAAATGACAATGACAAAAATGCAGATGAGAAAACAGGAAATAGCCGCAGGCTTTCCTTTGTATTAATGTGACTATTTATAATACCGCAAATCGGACGATTACACGGTGCTTAATGCTCGCATAGTTAGAATTTGGGGAAGTTTGTTGATCCTTTTGGGAGTAGGGACTAGAACTTCCATAATCCTTCCAGACATTCTATCTAGAGCTCTTCACTGTGATGTTCAATCCAATCCTTGCTACCAGCAAATAAAATATAATGTATTTGTCAAATGCCCCGAATACAACACTTTACAGTGATCTGCTTACTTACAAGCCATATCCCAACAATGCAGAGTTAAAAAGTAAGAAAATTAACAAATAAAACACAGTAAAATAACAATAACGAGGCTATATACAAGGCATACTGGTACCGAGTCAACGTGCAGGGGTACAAGTTAATTGAGGTAATCCTGTATGTACTAGGCAATCAGGATAGGTAATAAACAGAGTACCAGCAGTGAATGAGTAGAGTATGGAAGTGTGTTTTTGTGTGTGTGACTATGTCTATGTTGGAGTGTCAGTGTGTGGGTGGAGTCCAGTGAGTGTACATGGGGCCAGTGCAAGAATGTCAGTGCAAAAACAAGGGGGTTAATGCAAACAGTCCGGGTAGCCATTTGATTAACTGTTCAGCACTTTTATGGCATGGTGGTAGAAGCTGTTTAGGAGCCTTTTGGTCCCAGACTTGGTACCGGTACCACTTGCCGTGTGGTAGCAGAGAGAACAGTCTGACTTGGATGGCTGGAGTCTGACCAGTTTTAGTGCCTTCTCCTCTGACACCGCCTCTGACACCGCCTGGTACAGAGGTCCTGGATGGCAGGAAGCTCGGCCCCATTGATGTACTGGGCAGTAGGCACTAACCTTTGTAGAGCCTTGTGGTCAGAAGCCAAGCAGTTGCCATTCAAAGCATTGATGCAGCCAGTCAAGATGCTCTCAATGGTGCAGCTGTAGAATGTTTTAAGAATCTGAGCGCCCATGCCAAATTTTTCAGCCTCCCAAAGGGCAAGAGTCATTGTTGTGCCCTCTTCATGACTGTGATGGTGTATTTGGACCATGATAGGTCCTTAGTGGTGTGGATACCGAGGAAGTTGAGGCTCTCAACCCGCTCCACTACAGCCCTGTTGATGTAAATGGGGGCGTGCTCGGCCCTCCGTTTCCTTTGTCTTATTCATGTTGAGGGAGAGGTTGTTGTCCTGGCACTACAGTTCCTGATCTCTGATCTCTGTTGCAGAGGGAGGTGTTTAATCCCAGGGTCCTTAGCTTAGTGATGAGCTTGGAGGGCACTATGGTGTTGAACGCTGAGCTGTAGTTAGTCATTTAGACAGGTTACTTTGGCATTCTTGGGCAAAGGCAGAGTATTACAGACTGGGTCAGGGAGAGGTTGAAAATGTCAGTGAAGACACTTGTCAGCGCATGGTAATCCGTCTGGCCCTGAGGCCTTGTAAGGTTAACCTGTTTAAAGGTCTTACCTATATCGGCTACGGGATTGTGATCAAACAGTCATCCGGAACAGATGGTGCTCTCATGCGTGGTTCAGTGTTGCTTGCCTAAAAGCGAGCATAGAAGGTATTTAGCTCATCTGGTAAGCTCCAGTCACTGGACAGCTCGTTGCTGGATTTCCCTTTGTGATCCGTGATAGTTTGTAAGCTCTGCCACTACCAACGAGCATCAGAGCCGGTGTAGTAGGATTCGGTCCTGTATTGACGCTTTGACTGTTTGATGGTTCATTGGAGGGCATAGCAGGAGTTTCTTATAAGCGTCCAGATCAGTGTCCCGCTCCTTGAATGCGGCAGCTCCAGCCTTTAGCTCAGTGCAGATGTTGACTGTAATACATAGCTTCTGGTTGGGATATGTACGTACGGGCACTGTGGGGATGACATCATAGATGCACTTATTATTAAAGCCGGTGACGTGGTAAACTCCTCAATGCCATCGGATGAATCCCAGAACAGTCTGTGCTCGTGAAATGGTCCTGTCGCTTAGCATCCACTTCAATGGACCACTACCTGCTTGAGTTTTTGCTTGTAATCAGGAAACAGGAGGATAGTGTTATGGTCAGATTTGCCAAATGGAGGGCGAGGGACAGCTTTGCATGCGTCTCTGTGTGTGGAGTAAAGGTGATCTAGAGTTGTACAGGTGACATGCTGATACACATTTTGTAAAATGCATTTCAGTTTTCCTGCATTAAAATCACCGGTCACAAGGAGCGCTGCCTCTGGTGAGCATTTTCTTGTTTGCTTATGGCCCTATGCAGCTTGTTGAGTGTGGTCTTAGTGTCAGCATTGGTTTGTGTTGGTAAATAGACAGCTAGGAAAAATATAGATGAAAACGCACTTGGAAAATAGTGAGGTATTCTAACTCAGGCGAGCAGGACCTCGAGACTTCCTTGATATTGAAGATTGCGCACCAGCAGTGGTTAACAAATGAACTGAGCTCACCTGAAGCTGCCGTTCTGTCCTGCCGATGTATAGAAATAACAGCTTGATTTATATTTTCCATGTCCTTGTTCATCCAGGACTCGGTAAAACATATAATATTACAGTTCTTCAGATCCCGTTGATAGGATAGTCTCAAACAGAGCTTGTCCAGTTTATTCTCCAGTGATAGCGCCGCCTCCTCCGAGTGTTGGGGATTTGGTCTTGGTCCGGGATGATCAATAGGTCCTTTGACTCCTATTTATTGAAGTATAAGTCATCCAAATTGACGTTAGTGATAGCTGTTCTGATATGCAGAAGCTCTTTTTGGTCGTAGGAAATTATGCTGGAAACATTATGCACAAAAAAAGATAAGATATGCGCAAAACAATACACAAAATAGCATAATTGGTCAGGAGTCAGTCAAATGGCTGCTATTCCCTCCATTGTAATTGGTCTTATGTGTTTTAGAGAACAGTCTTATGTCTTAGCAGTTTGTGTTTTAAGTGTTTTAGGTATTTTTTAAAGATTGCCCTCTGAGGTTGCGCTGCATATGGTTGGGGCCACCGATTGAATTTGAAAGTGGCAAACATATGAAAAGGAAATGGGAAATGGCAGTGTGACATATGGCTGGCTGTTTTATATGTGGATGAGCAAGGGAATTGGCTCTCCAGATGAACGGATAGGCAGGGAAAGGCAGAGAGTGAGAGAGACAAAGGGAAAGATAACTTGGCATTGTCCATTACAGCCATATGCTATGACTTTTAACACCATATGTGGCCAACATAGTACTTTACATATGATCTCGCATGTAACATTTCCTCCATCAACCTTAAACCAAAAAAAGACAACACATTCAATGATAATAAAACCTCATGAATACTGTAACAACCATGAATAGAACATTTTCTCTAGTCTACATCAAGGCTAGTGGTCTCATCTATCAGTCAGTCTTTAAGAGAACTTCGGATTAATGTAGCATCATTTGGACAGAAGTCATAAATACTACTAAATAGCCCTGCTAGGATAACTCTGCATGCTGGGCCTAGTGATGATGTGGCTTCCTTGGTAATTACCCTGAGCCTGAGAGGACGACAGGCGAGAAGAAACAATTTTCCTCGGGCCCTGCCATTCATTCAGTCTCTCCACTTCCACACTATTAAATGAGATGAATGTTGTTTGTGGCCGGTTCTGGCCCATTGCAACTCCATTACAACGCTCTCTGTCAGCGTCTGCATTAGCTGCCCTTCACTGAAGCTACTCGGCCCTATGTCTGTCACAGTGCTTTTACTTTAGGACATGATTGAAGAGTCGATGCTTGGTGATGGTTAAGATTAAGGGCTAGATTCTATCAGATCCGCGATAGCTGACCTCCGCATAGTGGTTGTTTTGGTGGTGTCGGAGGTGGAACTGCATTAGAGCTGTCCAATCCACAAGCGGCTCCTGGCATTAAACCTAAAGCGGACATTGCCATTGGCTGCACGGAGTCACATTTAGAGAAATCACATGCAGCCTTGTTTACAAGTTTGAACACTGGAATGTGAGATGTAATCTACACCTCGATTAGACTGATAGAAATCCTCGTAATTTCGTTGAATGTTTTTCAATTTGAGTGTCATTATTTCTAAGTAGCCTGCACTTTCTCATTCTGAACTTGTAATGCGAGTGGGACGGGTGTGGCTTTGTGACAATGACCGGAAAACACAGCCGCTCACCGATTTGACAGCTCTAACACTGTTACACCTCCGACACTGCCAAAATACCAGCTATGCGTGTGTCTGCTACCGCAGGTTAATGCTTGATCTGATTGAATCTAGGCCTAATGAAAAACTTCAATAATTGTGATTTGTGATTTACTAAGGTTCATGAAACTAAAGGAAAACGTTAGAGAACCTAACATGGCTGACTAAACAAGCTTAGATTATATCATTTTCAAAGGTTTATTGGTTCCAAATTCTTACCTGTTCTCAGTTGTCAATGTCAGAAACATGGTTCTCTATCTGAAAAGATAAGGACGAAATGCATCAGTATTTAAAATCCAATTTGTGCAGTTATAATGTAATCAGCTATAAAACAAACCCTGCTTCAATCAGAACTTAATTCAGGGTTTTTCAAGTTGTTGGAGAGCTCTGTAAACTTGAAAAAAAAATGTCCTGGCTCATTGTACATGACCACTATATCTGATCAATATGACCTTGAATGAAGAAACAAATAAATATCCCACACACTCGCTGGGAAAAATAATCTCTTCTATTAGCGAGAAGACAAGGCTTCAGCTCTTGGACTGCGTGCACCCGCTCCATTTTATAATGGGTCATAAATATCGCATAATAGGGAAAGCATGGTGGCATTGAACCACAGATGAACCACAGATAATTCCTTCCATCTTCCTGCTTGAACTTGAAATAATGTGTATTCTATGAGGAGCAAGACTGATATAATTATTTAGGAAAATGACATGCTCAAATAGCATCCTATTTGTGATAACTGTGAGAAATATTAATAAGATGAGTTGTTGACTGAAGTGATCAATAATTGTAGCTGTCATCTCAGCTGTTCCAGAAATTGTCAAAAATACTTTAGCTTTTTCCCTCAGTCTAGTTCTTTGTAGAGTATAAAATGGTGACTTTAAAGAACACTTTCAGTTCCCTCAGTAGCAACTCCATCTTCATTTTCATATTTGGATCGGTTAAGACAGGCCTCCAAGTCCCGCTGGTATGTCTGCAGCGCCCTGTTTTAATTACAACCCATGACAGTGTGTGTGGTGTGGGGTGTGTGTGTGCACGCACGTGCGTTGGTGTGTGTATGAACAGGGACCTGCCACTGCCTTCATTTGAGTTGGGCTGTCAGGGAGAAACTGTCTGTGGTGGCACACTCATCATTTACTCATGAGCAAACTCACACTGCTTTTCAGATCTTGAGCCATGAATAATTTGGCAGAATTAACTTTCTTAAGGGCAAGACTGGTGTGCCCAATTTAAATTTCCTATCCCAAACCACTGTCTCCCCTGCCCTCCTTCCAGGCCCCCTTTCATCACCCATTTCTCTTACCAGATGATGGCTGCCCTCTTCGTCGTAGTCATCCTCGCCCCCGTCGGTCATCTCTCCGGCCTCGACATCCAGTGCCCTGTTGCCCGCCTCCTCCCCGGAGTTCTCAGCTGTCTCCGACACAGACTCCTCATGGAGAGAGTCACAGTTGTCCTCATACTTTCTTTGAGCCTCTGGAGAAAACGTGAAAGAAAGAGTGAAAGGAGGACAAAGAATTGAGACCAAAGTAACAACTGGTGACAAAAAGTAACAAGATGCTGACTAGCTACTCTGAGGGGATAAGGAGAGACTTGCAATTGAGAATCATAACATCATACTAATCAGTCTTGGTGAAACTGTGTTTAACATTTGAACAAGCTTTAAATGTTCTTCTACTTCACCTCCCCTGCTGTGAGACTGTCCTCTCTCTCTCTATCTCTCTCTCCCTCTCTCTGACATGTTTTCTCTCTCTATCTCTCTCCCTCCGTTGCCCTCTCTTTCTGACACCCTTACCCTCTGTCTTTGCCCCCACCCACCTCCCCCTCACCTGACTCGGCTCTCTGCTGTTTCTCGATCTTCTCCAGGCGACCCAGCAGAGAGTCGATCTTTATCTTGATCTGAGTTAGCTCTCGTTTAATGGTCTGGAGCTGGTCCGTCTTCACTGCTGAGACATAATCAAAAACACAAACAGACAATACATTGATTTACAGTTTTTCTCAATTGCTAAAACACAATTTCTGAAACCTTGCTCCATTTCCTGAAAACATTAAACACAAAACCTCATCTTCAAGCACTATTTACATAACCTCTGGCTCCTCTTGCAAAATGAAACATTCGCCTCAAAACAGTTTAACCAGTGTTCAAAATCAAACACTGCTCTCAAATCATAAACAAAGTGATCAAAATGATATACACTCTCAAGCAGTCAGTAAACAATACACCGAAAAATAGAAAACACATTGTTCAAAACATACAATTCTCAGGGAGAAGTACATTTTGATGAACGAAAACATGTTATATCATAGTAGCTCAAAATTTATCAGAAATTACTACTCTCCTTTGCTCTTTGCAATTTTGTTTTTTGTTCTTCCTCCTCCTTGTACCCCTATTTTTACAGTACTGTACCCTGCATCTCACAAACTTGTCCTTTGTCTCTGTGATACTGTAATTCTTGTTCTTTGTTGATATGAACCTGCAACCAGTCAAAATCTATTGAGAAGTCAGTACTGTTAATAAATGGAAATCACAATGTTCAGGGCCATACAATTCATCCATTGTACAGTATGCAGCCTACAATGCACTGTACTACAGTATCCATTCTCAGACTTTCTCCTTCTCACCTTCAACAACCTGTTTGCTCTCTGAACTAGCGTATATTGGTTGTGTCGTATCATTTGAAACAGGTTAAATCAATTTTGAGTGGTTGTGTTCAATCAATGACATATGTTCTCTATTTGTATTTGATTGTTGCCACGTGTGTTTACCAGTATGGAGGACATGTGCATTTGAGTGCAGAATGTGTTTTGAGAATGAGAATGTGTTTGGAGTTTTGCTGAAAAGTCTAAGTGAGATCTGCAAATTGTGTTTTATCATGTGAAATGGTTTAAGGTATTGACAACAGACTGTGTTTTACCATGTGAAATGGTTTAAGGTATTGACAACAGACTGCATAATTAGCTAAATGAGTCCAGGCAACTGAGAACCTTGTTCAGCCAATGGGGTTTAGTGTTTTAGCAATTGAGAAAAACTGTATTATACCATAGTGTGGGTTTATTTTACAAGATTATTTTTCTTTTAAACACCACTCAACGATTCATTTTCATAAACTGCGTATCACAGAACTGATGTTATCATCTGGTTGTACCCCAGGACCCCCTATCATTCTATCTTTTCATCAAGCCAAGTTACATTTTCTCCAGGCGTGAACATATCAATTTATCCGACCGTGTACAGTTCTCCTATTCCAAATATGAAACCACTGCTTTCAATTAGGAGATTAGTTCATGGCTTACATCCACCATGATGATGATTCCTGCTCATTACCTGCGTTAACGGCTGTAGCCAACATCTCTCCTTATAATTTCGGATTACTTTTTGGGAACATAATAAGACAACACAAAGGGGATGATGCCATTTTGACATTATGTAACAACAGACTTGGGTTCAAATACATGTGAATGTCATTATTTGTTATTTAAATAATACAATTTCTGTGTATTTGAATATTTAAAAATAATGTGGCAGAATCAACTACTTCTATTGGAAGTATTTGAAAGTATTTTCAAATAATTTAATTGAAATATACTTATATTTGAAAGTGTTTTCAAATACTTATTTCAAATACTATTTTCAAATACCTGGGTTAAATGCATGGGAGTGTATCTGAGTCAGTGCTTGAGTATTTTCAAATACATGCCAATACTTTCCAAGTATATTTCCAAATACATTCCAATACTCAACTTGTCTTTTCAAATAAAAAATATCCAGATAGTTACTTCCAAATATATTTTTTAATAATTGAAATACTGTTAAAGGAATTATATTGCTATTTGTTCATCAACCAATTCAATTAAAACACTCTGCCCATTTCTAAGAATTTGTAAGATACTTATTTGCATAAAATGGACAGAGGCTAGTCTCAAAATCAATCAATAGTGTTTATTCTCGAGAGTACTGATCATAATACAATGTACATTGGTTTATATCACATTTCGTCATAGCGTTTTGAGTGCGGCTCCTCCTTCTCTCCGATATAATGGCAATATAGTTCACAAGCCTTCCCACATTGTCTGCCACCTGTTAAACAATCTACTAAGCCCAAGGTCTCTCCCCTCCCTGGGTAGAGACAGGATGTCCTGTAAGGAACACAGCATTCCAGCCAGTCTGACGATAGCTCCATTCGCTTCTAACAAGGAAGAGACAGTACTTCTAATTCTGGATGAAAACTACACACATTACATTCAGTATTATGATTATAATAAGATTCATACATTCAAGATTCATTTCCACCATAATTTGCAACTAAATTCATTAGAAATCCTACAATGTGATTTTCTGGATTTTTTTCTTCTTATTTTGTCTGTCATAGTTGAAGTGTACCTATGATGACAACTACAGGCCTCTCTCATCTTTTTAAGTGGGAGAACTTGCACAATTGGTGGCTGACTAAATACTTTTTTTGCCCCACTGTATATGTATACACACCTACTCCTTCAAGGATGTTTTTTTTTTTTTACTATTTTCTCCATTGTAGAATAATAGTGAAGACATCAACACTATGAAATAACACATATGGAATCATGTAGGAACCAAAAAAGTGTTAAACAAATCAAAATATATTTTATATTCTTCAAAGTAGCCACCCTTTACCTTGATGACAGCTTTGCACACTCTTGGCATTCACTCAACCAGATTCACCTGGAATGCTTTTCCAACAGTCTTGAAGGAGTTCCCACATATGCTGAGAACTTGTTGGCTGCTTTTCCTTCACTCTGCAGTCCAACTCATCTCAAACCATTTCAATTGGGTTGATGCTGGTTAAGTGTGCCTTGAATTCTAAATAAATCACAGACAGTGTCACCAGCAAAGAACTCTCACACCCCCTCCTCCATGCTTCATGGTGGGAACCACACATGCAGAGATCATCCGTTCACCTATTCGGCGTCTCACAAAAACACGGTGGTTGGAACCAAAAATCTCAAATTTGGGCTCAGACCAAAGGACAGATTTTCTCCGGTCGAATGTCAATTGCTCGTGTTTCTTGGCCCAAGCAAGTCTCTTCTTCTTATTACTGTCCTTTAGTAGTGATTTCTTGGCAGCAATTCGACCATGAAGGCCTGATACATGCAGTCTCCTCTGAACAGTTGATGTTGAGATGTGCCTGTTACTTGAAATCGGTGAAGCATTCATTTGGGCTGCAATTTCTGAAGCTGGTAACTCTAATGCCCTTATCCTCTGCAGCAGAGGTAACTCTGGGTCTTCCTTTTCTGTGGCGGACCTCATGAGAGCCAGTTTAATCATTGCGCTTGATGGTTTTTGCGACTGTACTTGTTTTTGATATTTTCCGTATTGACTGCTCTCATGTCTTAAAGTAATGATGGACTGTCATTTCTCTTTGCTTATTTGAGCTGTTCTTGCCATAATATGGATTTGGTGTTTCACATCTTCTGTATACCACCCCTACCATGTCACAACACAACTGATTGTCTCAAACGCATTAAGAAGGAATGAAATTCTACAAATACATTTTTAACAAGGCACACCTGTTAATTAAAATGCATTCCAGGTGACTGGTTGAGAGAATGCTGGTTGAGAGAATGCCAAGCATGTGCAAAGCTGTCTTCAAGGCAAAGGGTGGCTACTTTGAAGAATCTCAAATATATTTTGACTTGTTTAACACTTTTTTGGTTACTACATGATTTTGTGTTATTTAATAGTTTTGTTTTCTTCACTATTATTCTACAATGTAGAAAATAGTAAAAATAAAGAAAATCCCTGGAATGAGTAGGTGTGTCCAATTTTTGACTGCTATTGTATATATATTTTTTAAATATCTTCCTTTATTATTTTCCCCTAACCCTACCACCCCTCCCCTAATTGGTGTTAACTCAGGGACAACAACACTTAGGCTTCTACTTCCAGCTAATACATACTATATACATTTTACAGACACAGTATATTTTCCAATAGTTATGTTTTGTTTATTTTTAGTCCTATCCTTCAGCTTCCCTCCAGTTTTGATTTCTATTTTTCACATATTTTCCAACTGTGCTGTTTCACAAAAGTTCTGAACCTATATTAATTTTACAGACACTGTATATTTAAGCAATACGGCCTGAGGAGTTGTGGTATATGGCCAATATACTACGGCTAAGGGCTGTTCTTAGGCACAATGCAATGCAGACTGCCTGGATACAGCCCTTAGCCGTGGTATATTGGCCATATATCACAAACCCCCGAGGTGCCTTATTGCTATTATAAACTGGTTACCAACGTAACATATCAAAATATGTTTTTGTCATACCCATGGTATATGGTCTGACATACCACAGCAGTCAGCGAATCAGCGTTCAGGGCTTGAAACACCCAGTTTATAATTTACATTAGTTATCTTGTTATTTTTAGTCTCACCCTTCAGCTCCACTCAACCCCTTCCATCTATCTCCGAACACCATCCAGTTTTGATTCTATTAGGCATATATTTTTTAACTGTGCTGTGAAGTTTAACAAAAGCTTGGAACCCTTCTATTCTCATAGTATCTAATGATTGTAATTTAAAGATAACATTTTTGCTAAGAGTATATATATATTATTGATCGATTTGCTGTGACTTTTCAAATCACCCAGCAGTGGTATTTGCAGAGTTAGCTCCAGGTGAGTGTTGAAATTTTTCCACCATTCCTGAACCAGAGACCAAAAACAAGCTACTGTACATAGACAGTACCAAAACAAAAATATAAATAGCATTCTATTGGTTGAAAGAATTTTGTAGAATCATTTACATTGAAAAACTCTTAAGTTATGTATCAGTTCATAAACCATGTACCATGTAACCAAGTATCAGTTCATTTGCCATGGAATCTGTATATTGAAAATATCTTCCCAAATATTTTACAATCTATATGGTACAGTTGTCAATTTTTTTATGGTTGAAAATTTGACAACCGTCAAAATAGGGAAAAACAGACAGCACAAGTCTGAAATAAGAAAACGGACTTTGACACCGATCAAAGCTGGTCAATGTCAGAACGAGGACGGATGAGTGGCTGTGTGAAGCATTCCCATCACTTATTTCTGGGGCTTTAGATGCCGAATCAGAAGCCTCTGAAAAATGTTGTAGAAATGTTCATTATGTGAAATCTCATGGCTGCTTTGTAGCCACTATTTATTGTTAAAACATTGATTCATTACACAAAAACACATCATTAAGCTCCCCGCTGTTGTTCTCTCTGCTACTTTTTCACCAAGGACATTTCCTACACTCTTAGAAAAAAAGGTGCTATCTAGAACCTAAAAAGGTTCTTTGTCAGTCCACATAGGAGAACCCTTTAAAGTACCCTTTTTGGTTCCAGGTAGAATCCTACTGGGTTCCATGTAGAACCCTTTCCACAGAGAGTTCTACATGAAACCCAAAAGAGTTCTACCTGGAACCAAAAAGGGTTCTCCTACGGGGACAGTAGAAGAACCCTTTTTGGAACCCTTTTTTCTAAGAGTATACAGTGTTGCTATTAGATCTGGAGAAAGAGCCTTATCTCTAGGGAAAGGAGATAGGGCTGGTGGAACTTATTTCTATTGCCCCTTTCCTAGCTGATCAGTTGAACTTATTTAACTTTATTTACAATGACAACCTGGACACAGTTGAAGCCATAGAGGTCTTTGTCTCTCTTGCCCAGTCCAACATCAAACCACAAGCACCTGACCCTAGCGGTGACATGGCCCCTTGTTGACCTTGAAAGTATTGGTCGGTAAGGACATACGTGTGGACAGAACATGTGTTTGCATTCTGTGGTGTTTGTAAATGCATTCGCTACATTCAAAGCAGCATTGTGTTTGGTATGCAATCCTACTTCAGATGCAATGCAGAGTCAATGTGTGTATTGGAATCACAAGCCAGCCAACTGTTGTTCCCTAAAGTGGCCATGGACTCTGTTGTTTGAGCGTTGAGAGCTCTGGATCAACCATTCCACAGACAGAGAAAATAGAAAGTATAGAGGATCTAGTGGAGATGGAGAATGGTGCCAAGGAGGTGTGATATATGATACATTGAAGTCTCCCTCCTTCAATGCTGTCCCCTCAATGCTTTTGGCAGGCGAGCGCACAGGCACAGACGCACACGCAAGCATGTATGCACACACACACAGCAATTTGTTATTTCAACAGTCAACAACAACTGCGTATGCTTTGGGCAACTTTGTCCTTTGATGATAAGAAAGTGTGGAGCCATTTCTAATTTATCAGTGACTTCAGGCCCTGTTCCTTTGTGCTATAAGCCACACGAGCCACAGATAGAGAGAGACTCCAGACATACCCAGCCTAATCCAACATAATTTCATCAACAGCACCCTCTGTTAGCTCAGCATTACAGAGAAAAACAACATAGTCTCTTCTATTTCTATGGGGTGGATGGATGGATCTTATTCTGGGACTTAACGATGACCCATAGAGAGGAATGTGTTCTTGGAGATAGCGACGGTCTCTTTGAAGCACTGCAAGATGAAGATTGCAGCAGACTAGGAGAGTTCAGATTGTTCTTACCGAAGTCATTTGAGACCCTAGATAGCTTTAAGTCAAATAGAGCGCTAGGGAAATCTCCAGCATGCTCTGAGCAATATGGTCTGTTGCCACTGGCATTACTTTTGTTGTCGTATGCAGAGCTTATCTCTATTCAATTGTAGAGGACGAAGAGGTCAATACTGAGAATATTAGTCCATTTGTCTGCTAGGCCTTGTCTTTGACAGCTATGGCTTACATAGGATCTGAATGGCTGTTATGCACCACAGCCCCTACAAACTATATAGATCCACACCGCCCAAATCTTTGGACTATCTAACCATAGCTTGCTCCCAATCCATCTACGTCAATAGAAACAGCAATTTCTCACGGTTCTGACGGTTCTACCAGATATAGAACCGTGATGCCCGGCTTGGAGAAAAATCAATATCGTCTATCCAAAAAAGGAGGAAAACATGTTTTTCCGCTCCCTCCATAAGTCCACCGCATCAGAGCCCCTTGACTGACGTTAGCAAGCTGTGGGTACTGATAACACTGCACTGAATAAGAGAGAAGCAGAAACCATACAGACCACACACTGAGTCCAATTATACAGTCCGTTCCTTATAGACTGCCGTTCAGGAACACAGAACTCTGATCAGCACGTTAAATGTAAAACATGGTCTTATTGTTAATTTGCTAATCAAATTTGAGACTGGAAGGATACAGCGTTCTGTTTGGCTCAACATTGCTGTTGCTCGTTCCTGTTGTCTCTGGAAACGGCATTGCTTTTTATAGTGGCAGAGAAAGTGCTAGTTGTGCTGAGGTAGGTTGGGACATGACAGCTCCTTTTGTTAAGGGAGAGTAAAATCATCAGTCTTTAAAAAAAAATCAGATGGTTTACCAATGTGAAATAGTTGTATATTAAGCAACTTATTCTGTCTGTATATATTTTCCTGCTTCATTATATTATTTATCCCCCTCACATTCAACGATACAATATCTATTATGTTTAGCTGAATATTAGCAATATGTGTTAATCATTTTCCAATCCTAGTATTGCCACATTGGAATCAGCCACATATACAGTATAACAGTTGGTGAACCTACACTTGAGTCCGGAAGAGGTAGAGGAGGAGGAGGAGGTGGGTGGTCTGGAGGAAGAGGAGGAAGAGGAGGTGGTCTTGATGGGGAAGGATGTTTTCCCACGTCGTGTGGATGGAGCCAGGACCCGGGAGCGCTTTAAGGGGATCACCGCCCTGGGGGGTGGGGCCACCCGGCCATGGTAGTCAAACAGCCTGAGGACAGGAGGGAATTACACCCATAGAGATCAAACAGCCTGAGGACAGGAGGAAATGACACCCATAGAGATCAAACAGACTAATTCCTACTATTAGAGGAGGTGCTCCCACAATAATGTGATTTGTATCGCATACAAGTTAAAGTATTGGAATCCACTAATCCCATTCCAATACCTTTTCAAGCTTTTTTATGATATGAAAGCAAGCTTTGCTTTTATACTTACAGGGCCATCATACTTGACTGAGCAAGCTGTTTTGTACTGTAGTCATGTGGTGCCTGCCTGTATGTTCTTAAACATTTATTTTAGCAATACATGTCATTGAGGAAAAATATATATTTCATAATATATTTCTTAAACATACTTGTTCAGTCAGTAGGTGCCCAACATAACAACAGGGTGGTGTGCTGGACACAGTCACTCATATAGAGGTCTATAGAGCATGTCTCCATTCCTAAATTCTGTAACCGTTAGCTTACCTGTGTAACATTGACATACAGTAAACTCAGAAACACTTGTTTAGTCGAGCATGGCTGGTGTAGGCATTGTGGTGCTCATGTGAATTTCCTTGCTTTTTCGGCTTCGGACCCCTGCCTACTTCTCACTTAAAACGTTGTTTTTTGTTTTTAATTTCAAATGTTTTTTTTTACACTGGAAGGTGATTATACAAAATTCTAAAAAATATTTCCACAAGCAAAACATGACTTTCAAAAATGTAATTTGCGCTTCAAATGATGTGTTTTGCCTCACATAATTTATTGTCAAAGGCCCGGTTTCCTAAAAGCATCTTAAGGCTAAGTTCATCGTTAAAACATTTGTAGGCACACGGTTACATCTCAGAGCTGTTTCCCAAAACCATCATTACTAAAGTTGAAAACACTCGTTATTTATCGACTGCCTCAGACCACCCGCAGAACAGATAACTGGGTCATTAGATGCTTTTTTTTGCCCACTTCATACATTGAAGATCTCTGCTAAACCTAGAATAAAGATGTGTATCTGTCCCTCTGTGACCGTCGATAACTTCACAACGAAGTTTACTACAATAGAAAGTTGCCAATGTCTTTGCAATTGTTATAAACAAGAAAGGGGTAAAAAACTAAATGGCCTCAAATGAAAACCGAGATGACTGCATTAAAATATAAACACAGTAAGCTACATACAGTAGACCTATGTCTTGTGTTACAAAGTGGGATAAAATTGATTGGATTTACAGTTCCTTCAGAATGTATTCATACCCGTTGACTTATTCCACATTTTGTTGTGTTACATTTCGCTGTGTCAATACATGTCAGAATCCCTTTGGCAGCGATTACAGCTGTGAGTCTTTCTGGGTTAGTCTCTAAGATGTTTGCACATCTTGATTGTACAATATTTTCAAATTTTGGGTGGAAAATTCTTCAAGCTCTGTCAAGTTGGTTGTTGATCATTACTAGACAACAATGTTCAGGTATTGCCAATCACTTTAAGTCAAAAGTGTAACTTGGCCACTCAGGAACATTCACTGTCTTCTTGGAAAGCAACTCCAGTGTAGATTTGGCCTTGTGTTTTAGGTTATTGTCCTGATGAAAGGTGAATTCATCTCTCAGTGTCTAGTGGAAAGCAGGTTGTTCTCTAGGATTTTGCCTGTACTTTGCTCCATTCCGTTTCATATCCATATGACGATGCAGCCACCACTTTGCTTGAAAATATGAAGAGTGGTACTCAATAATTGGATATTCCCCAAATATAATTTGTTTTCGGGACCAAAAGTTAATTGTTTTGCCACAGTTTTTGAAGTATTTAGTGCCTTGTTGCAAACAAGATTTATGTTTTGGAATATTTGTATTCTGTACAGGCGTCCTTTTCATTCTGTCAATTAGGTTAGTATTGTGGAGTAACTACAACGTTGTTGATCCGTCCTCAGCTTTCTCCTATCATAGCCATTAAACTGTGTAACTGTTTTAAAGTCACCATTAGCCTCATGGTGAAATCCATGATCAGTTTCCTTCTTCTCCGGCAACTGAGTAAGGAAGGATGCCTGTATCTTTGTAGTGACTGGGTGTATTGATACGCAATCCAAAGTGTAATGAATAATTTCACTATGCTCATAGGGATATTCAATGTCTGCTTATGTTTACCCATCTAGCAATAGGTGCGCTTCTTTGCGAGGCATTGGAAAACCTCTTGGGTCTTTGTGGTCGAATCTGTGTTTGAAATTCATTGCCCGACTGATGGACCTTACAGATAATGTGTGTGGGGTACATAGATGAGGTAGTCATTCAAAAATAATGTTAAACAATATTATTGCACACAGAGTGAGTCCATGCAACTTATTATGTGACTTGTTAAGCACATTTGCTCTTGAACTTAGGTTTGTAATAACAAAGGGGTTGAATAACAAAGGGGTTGAATTTTAATTTTTTATTAATTTGTAAACATTTGAAAAAACATAATTCCACTTTGGCATTATGGGGTATTGTGTGTAGGCCAGTGACCAAAACATCTCCATTGAATCATTTTTAGGCTCTAACACAATAAAATGTGGAAAAAGTCAAGGAGTTTTAATACTTTTTGAAGGCACTGTATTTCAATCATATTGAATCAATTTCAAGTTCAATCAATTGAGTTTTATTTTTCTAATTGTAGGCTACTGTCTGTAATTCTTACCTCAATTTCATGATGTCTACGCCTAACAACATGTGCGCAATGATATGCCAAATATTCCATTTAGTGCATAGCCTAAGCATTAGAATGAACCACCTCAATATTTGCTGCCATAGGTGATAATTTCTTTCTAGGAGTTGATCCGTCGTCAGTATCTAATGTTAGGGTTTGAATGGAGAACGCTGATCGGAGATCAGATCTGCCTTTCTTTTGATTCTGTCAGTGGTGGGCCGTCAGGGCCAGCAAGGCCTTCTCTGCTGGCCTAAACATCATCAGAATATAATTTAAAAAATATATATATTTTCCCACAAATATGTATTAAATTATTCCCCAGAGTAAGAGTTACACTCTTCATTTCATAGCGTTCCTCTTGGTTGCACTGCTTCCAGCCCCAGGTTGAGATTTGGAGGGCTGGTCTTTTTGTTAGATATTTTATCCAATCATATTCAGCCATCATGTGTTGCCAGGGGTCTAAAATCTGCCCTCGGGCCTTCAGAATCAACAGTGCGGGCGCTTGTAGCTTAAAGTGAATGGAAATTAAAATTTAGTGTCAACCAATCAGCTTTAGAGTTGGCTATTGTACGCCTGCTGGCTGGCTCCAGTGTTACACAGGAGCCAGCTAGCAGGCATAGTGCCTGCACGTCTTTTGATTGGATTACCAACTAGGAAACTAGGAAACTGAAATTGATCAACGATTGATCAACAAATTAATTTGCGTACTACTAAACTGTTTTTTCAACCCACAATGGCAGAAGGAGAAGATATCGATTTGGTCGAGGATATAATTATAACGGCATTCTCAAGACAAACTTTTCAAGAAAAGTTAGACATTGTCAGGAGAGGTAGACGCCGACGCTACAAAACCGACGCTACAAAGACAGGCTCCGAGAAGCACTGCAAACTGTACTGCTGGGAATTACTATTATTTGCAAGTGATCGATTTGGTGTTTGGAGCCACACTGGCTTTGCAAACCTGAGTTGTCTAACCAAGGCAGCAACGAGACACCAAAGTACGGCTGGACACCCGAAGCTACACAATGAAAAGGTATTGTATTCTTCCCCTGCAATTCTCTGAATAAAAATGTCAATTTCAAGGTGACGTAACGCCTGGTTATACTGCATTTCTGTCTAAATGTATAGTGTCTAGAGCCATGGCATCATAATGATGGCAATAAGAGGTGGATTAATTCGGGTGGGACTGTGTAGGACTTCACTGACGCACTTATTGACAGTTCTTCATACCTTCAATAAGTTCCCTACGAGGTGTTTTGGATTAGGCATGTTAGTTCTTCGGCCGTTATAGAAACAATGCATCATTAAAACCCTTGTAAGCTTAAGTTCCGTAGCTAAAGTTCCATCGCTATCGGGAAAACGGGCCCTGGCTATTACTTCATAGACATGTCTATTTGTATTTATACAAAACATATGGATTCTTCCTTTAAAGAAGGGAGTGGGGTGAATATCAACAGCACACAGAGAAGCATACAAAGCTCTCCCTCGCCCTCCATTTGGCAAATCTGACCATAATATCCTCCTGATTCACCCTTAGAAGCAAAAATAAAAGCAGGAAGCACCAGTGACAAGATCAATAAAAAAAGTGGTCAGATGAAGCAGATGCTAAGCTACAGGATTGCTTTTCTAGCACAGACTGGAATATGTTCAGGAATTCCTCCTATGACATTGAGGAGTACACCACATCAGTCATTGGCTTCGTCCCCACAGTGACCGTACGTACATACCCCAACCAGAAGCCATGGATCACAGGCAACATCCGCACTGAGCTAGAGGCTAGAGCTGCCGCTTTCAAGGAGCAGGACTCTAACCCGCAAGCCTATAAGAAATCCCGCTATGCCCTCCAACAAATCATCAAACAGGCAAAGCGTCAATACAGCACGAAGATCGACTCATACTACACCGGGCTCTGATGCTCGTCGGATGTGGCAGGGCTTGCAAACCATTACAGACTACAAAGGGAAGCACAGCTGAGAGGTGCCAAGTGACACGAGCCTACCAGATGAGCTAAACTACATCAATGCTCGAGTCAAGTAACACTGAAACATGCATGAGAGCCCCAGCTGTTCCGGATGACTGTGTGATCACGCTCTCCGAAGCGAGTAAGACCTTTAAAAACAGGTCAACATTCACAAGGCTGCAGGGCCAGAAGGATTACCAGGACGTGTACTGCGAGCATGCGCTGACCAATTGGCAAGTGTCTTCACTGATATTTTTTACCTTTCCCTGTCCGAGTCTGTAATACAAACATGTTTTAAGCAGACCACCATAGTGCCTGTGCCCAAGAACATAAAGGCAACCAGCCTAAATGACTACCGACCCGTAGCACTCATGTCTGTAGCCATGAAGTGCTTTGAAAGGCAGATCATGGCTCACATCAACACCATCATCCCAGTAACCCTATATCCACTCCAATTTGCATAACACCCCAGCAGATCCACAGATGATGCAATCTCTATTGCACTCCACACACTGCCCTTTCACACCTGGACAAAAGGAACACCAATGTGAGAATGCTATTGATTGACCACAGTTCAACACCATAGTTCCCTCAAAGCTCATCAATAAGCTAAGGACCCTGGGACTAAACACCTCCCTCTCCAACTGGATCCTGGACTTCCTGATGGGCCGCCCCCAGGTGGTAAGGGTGGGTAACATCATACCTGTCACGCTGATCCTCAACACAGGGGCCCCGCAGGGGTGCATGCTCAGTCCCCTCCTGTACTCCCTGTTCACTCATGACTGGCACAGCCAGGCATGACTCCAACACCATCATTAAGTTTGCAGATGACACAACAGTGGTAGGCCTGATCACCGACAACGACGAGACAGCCTATAGGGAGGAGGTCAAAGACCTGGCCGTGTGGTGCTAGGACAACAACCTCTCCCTCAACGTGATCAAGACAAAGGAGATGATTGTGGACTACAGGAAAAAGAGGACCAAGCACGCCCCCATTCTCATCGACGGGTTTACAGTGGTATAGGTTGAGTGCTTTCAGTTCCTTGGTGTCCACATCCCCAACAAACTAACATGGTCCAAGCACACCAAGACAGGCACGACAAAACCTTTTCCCCCTCAGGAGACTGAAAAGATTTGGCATGGGTCCTCAAAAGATCCTCAAAAGTTTCAACAGCTGCACCATCGAGAGCATACTGACTGGTTGCATCACTGCCTGGTATGGCAACTGCTCGGCCTCCGCCCGCAAGGCACTACAGAGGGTATTGCAAATGGCCCAGTACATCACTGGTGCCAAGTTTCCTGCCACCCAGGACCTCTATACCAGGCGGTGTCAGAGGAAGGCACTAAAGATTGTCAAAGACTCCAGCATGGCAAGCGGTACCCGGAGCGCCAAGTCTAGGTCCAAGAGACTTCTAAACAGCTTCTAACCCAAGCCATAAACTCCTGAACACCTAATAAAATGCCTACCCAGACTATTTGCATGTTAAACTGCATTATTGGTTAGGGGCTCGTAAGTAAGCATTTCACTGTAAGGTCTAAACCAGTTTTATTCGGCGCATGTGACTAGAGCGATAAATTATACATTTAATAAAAACTGCTGCATCGACAAATGTGTTGAGCCCAAATGTATCCAAGTGTAATTGTCACCTTGTGGACGTCGCAGCCTCGTTTTAATCCGACGTCTAGAATTGTTTCTAGGTTTGGGCCCCAAGAATTCTATACGACCCTAATGATAACGACCCTACGGTATAAGTGTTCTCTGTAATGGCCGGAAGGAATCATGATGCGAGGCGGGGAGTGAGTCGTGTACCTCCAATCAAATCGCGAATTTGCGAATTTTCATCGACATTGGTGTCATATTGGCTTAGATATGAATTTAACATTGAGCTTCAATCAATCCATACTACTGTATATTTGCACCAACTGGCGTATTTTGTCATCAATGACTTATGAAGTATATCCCCCAACAATCTATCTATTACATATAAGGTTGATGGTAGCTGTATAATGGCTATCTACTGTAGGTCTATCTGACGTGGATTTGCTTATCAAATTGTCCTATTTTCAAATGCAATTATTCATAGCCTATGCCTCTGTCTTGCAATATATTTCTATACAGTATACTGTATCTCATTCTATGACCTCTTCAATTGTTCCTTATCAATGACGTACAAATCTGTGCTCCGCCATTTTGAAAAATTCCAATTCAAGTGTGTCCTTTTGGATGCAAATAAATGTCAAATCTCTCACAAACCTGACTTTTCATTATTTTTCACACTGATCAAATTACTATTACACTCTAATGTATTATCAATTATCTTCCCATCCATCTTTAAAAGAAGGGGGGGATAAATAAAACAAGATGTAAATGTCAAAGTGAGGTGTCTTCCTTGACTAATTTCACAGCGCCAGTTGATTTTTAATCGCAGCTCTGTCCGAGTTGACATTTAGTAAATGTCTTAGCAGATTAAAGCACTGAACACCAAAACAAATTAGAGGAAGAAAACACGGGTTCATAAAAGTACAAGGACGTGCTCTACTCAGTCTTTTCAAATGGATGAAACGACTGAAAAGGTATCTTATTCATATTTGGAGAGAAGGTTGCTTAGCAAAAACAACTTGAAGCAGAAGGTACTTTGCTGGGAAACATTTCCATATTTCCGGGAATTTTTCATTTGACCGATTTTGCACTTGGCATAATGGAATTTACAGTTTTTTCAAATGTCATAAAAGTAAGTGAATTATTCAATACATACCGACTGTAGAAATCATCCCTGTAGTAGTCATAGTCAAATTCATAACCACTGGGGATGAGAGAGAGAGAGAGAGAGAGAGAGAGAAAAAAGAGAGAGTGTGTTTAGCATTTAATGTCTACTATAAGCTCTGTCAAATGCTAACATATCAAAACAGAAACTGTTTGATCCAAACAGACATGTGGGTCAAGTCTTAAGGCCACCGCAGATGGAGAAAACCTTAGCTAATCTGACATGCGGAGGCCAAAGACTGACTGACAGGAATAAGAGTGGTTTCAGAGTGGTTCTACATTCAAGGCCGGAACCTGCGGATAAACCTAGGAAGGTCACAAGAACTAAGGTTTCCTCCATCAACAACACATTCCACAATCTCACGTCAATTGCGAGCTCAGAGGAATCATGAAAATGTCACTACTAATAAAAAAAATGTAACTTATAAAGTACATTTCAGAGAAGGAAAGAAAATGTATACCTATTCAGAACAGGAGAGAAGTTCACATTTCTTTTTCACAGGGATCATTTTTAATTAAGATTCATGCAAATGTCATTTCCATTTAGAGCAGCCCAGTGTTGGTTTTGGCTCTCTAATTACCATGTTACATCACGGCTGTTTTGAGCTGTGGTATTAAAATGCAAATGAATGTTTAATGAATTTGTAACATAAAAAACAATGTGCAAATGAATAAATAAGAAAACAATGAGGCCTAATGGAACAAGCCAATGAATGGGACAACTGTGGGTTGACAGGGTGTCAAGGGACCACTATACAACAGTCTGTTAACCATTAGTCATAGTAAATTGACCAATATGGCTGCACATCAGTTATACACTCAGTGGTCAGTTTATTAGGTACACCCATCTAGTACCGGGTCGGAACCCTATTTGCCTCCAGAACATTCTGAATTCTTCGCCACCACCAGCCTGAACTGTTGACACCAGGCAGGATGGGGCTATGGACTCATGCTGCTTACATAAAGTTAAGTTCAATTCTGACTTCCTCCATCAGCATGACGCAACAGGGAACGAGGATTCATCGCACCAGGCAATGTTTTTCCACTCCTCAATTGCCCAGTGTTAGTGACCGCTGGAGCCTCTTCTTCAGGTTTTTAGCTGATAGGAGTGGAATCCAGTGTGGTCGTCTGCTGCAATAGCACATCTGTGACAAGGATCGACAAGTTGTGTGCTCCGAGATGGTGTTCTGCACACCACTGTTGTACAGCGCCATTATTTGCCTGTTTGTGACCCGCTTGTTAACATGGCACGATTCTTGCCATTCTCCTTCGACCTCTCATCAATGGGCTATTTTCACCCACAGGACTGGCGCTGACTGGATGTTTTTGTTTTTCGCTCCATTCTCGGTAAACCCCAGACACTGGAATGCGTGAAAAGCCCAGGAGACCGGACGTTTCTGAGATACTGGAACCGGCGCGCCTGGGACCAACGATCATACCACACTCAAAGTTGCTTAGGTCACTTCTTTTGCCCATTCTAATGTTCAATCGAACCATAACTGATTGCCTCAATGCTGTCTGCATGCTTTACGTAGCATGCCACGGCCACGTGACTCACTGTCTGTAGGAGCGAACCATTTTCATGAATGTGGAGGTGTAACTAACAAACTGACCACTGAGTGTATTATACATTGACAAAAAAAATAAAGCTTTAATGATCATAAGAAGTGTATGGGAGAACAATTAGGCCCATGTGTAATAAAGCCTTCATATTCCATTTCTTTTGCATGGAATGCCTCTTATTTTGGATCTGTTATACTTGATGATTTTAAGGACATGTCAAGAGTCGAATAACTAGTACCTTGGGAGTAAACTCAATTGGGAATTGAAAATTTACATGTTTACCAGAAGTTTTCATGGTAAGTTTTCTATAGGTTCTTGCTGATTCGCCAACTCATAGACATAATCTGAATTTGCATCACTCCTTAGCCTTCACCTGACACCACACACTAATCCAACTCCTTTACAAGTTGTTACAGTAGGAGAAAGTCTCAGACACACACTTTAGACAGGTTCCTCATCTCCCCATAGCCGAGAGGGAGAGATGAGAGAGGGACAGAGAGGGACAGAAAGTGAGAGAGATCTTTACGGGTTTACCTGTAAACAGCCGACAGCGGCCGTTTGGAGCCTGGCTTGGGCCGGTACGGTTTGGGCTCCCCTGCCATGTTTATGTCTGTAAAAAACATACAAATAAAAAGCAGTTCTTTACTCAGCTTTTCTTTTTTTCATCCACTCTTTCCTTCCCTCCCTAAAACAGTCAAATACCTAAAGTACCGGCAACTCATGTCAGTACCAATCCTGTCACTGAAAAACCGTTCCGGCATCTAATCCAATTTAACACTTCAGTGCAGCGTAAATTACTAGAAAAAGTCCGGTTTTTGAAGAACCCTTTTCAGTAAGGGGATGCAAAAATAGCATCAGATATCATTATTTAGTGTGTAAATTAAATGTTTAACATGTGGTGTACAATGAGGACTGATTTGATGCAATACAGTGCAAGGTTTCTCATCTTCAGTCCTGGGGAGATTCAAATACCTTTAATTGAACAATTCCAGGTAACTTACCATTTCAAATAATATAGTAGTCTATATGCGAATATGTCCGACATCCTCCTTGAAACTTTCCTGTGTGAAGCTCTTTTCTAAAGTGCTCCGAAGATAGCCATAACAACCTTGGTACCAATACGAACCCAGGTGTAAGGGGGAGGGAGAGAATACAGAGTGTCCTTCATTACTCATTTACAGAATGGGCTTCCTTGGGAGAGAAGAGAACCCAACAAGGTAAGGATGCTGTAGAGCGAATGCTCTTTAATTTACAACCATCCATTGTTCGGGTAGAAAATAGATAGTTGAAGGAAAGGACATCAGCTTTTTTCCTATTTCTCGTTATCCACAAGTATGTATGACATCAACTATTTCCCTCCCTATGGTATCCTATTGTCTATGTACTTGCTCATGTGCGTATGAAACCGGCACCCTTGAAGGTTTCAACTGATCTGACTCGCTTTATCAGATGTACTGTGATCACAAACACCGAGTGTATAGGCTATTCAAATCGTTATCTCTACATCAGCAAGGCTTTTACAAGGTCCCCTTCACAACTTCTACCTTCTGCACGATTCATCCTTTTTTACTGCATGTCAAAGATGCTCAAGACCTGTTTGAGCCGCAAGGTCATTCTGAAATGGCAACACAAGAGAGACAGGAACAGGAAAGTACATCCCTCCTCACAAAACAAGACACCTCGATGAGAGCGACAGTACAGGATGTTCACCAAAGCCTTTTGTGCCCAACAGAATACCGTGTATATGCACATCTCACTGTTTAAGATGCACTCCCAGTCAGTCCTATCTAAGCAGATGTTAGTCTAAATTATGCATGTGGACCCGGCTGAGCTCACTCGGGAGCAGCTGAACCTCACTGGTGAGATCATAGCAGGGAGAGGCAGAATAAACGGCGGGAGGATTTTGCAGCCTAGCTTCCCGCCCCTCCACTCTCCACAGAAATGTGATTATGCCCACGGCTGTTTGTACACTACCCTGTCAGACATCCTAAAACACCGCCTTGTTTATTTAGAATGTGGGAGAGATAGCGTGGGTGTGTGTGTGTGTGTGTGGTGGTGATTATCAGTGAGGATAACTTTAATATAATCCTATTACCTAAGTGTGTGTGTGACAAAAATAATCATTTTATCTGGGTTGATTTCTTCCACAATAACGACACAAAAAGTTATCATGCATTTTCTGAAAATTTGCTGTTACAGGCAGAGAGGTTTGGAAACCTCTTTCTTAAATGGTCTTTTAACTAATTTACCGCATGGTGATGTCACCATGGAAGGCCAAAACTCCATCCCACCAAAACAGGCTGAAATATCAGGTGGCCTGTTCAAACAGCTCTTACACTAGAAAGGCAGTATCATAATTTTCACAATTTCACAGTATTATTCCAACCTCATAGTGTGGAAATATATATATAAAAAACTTTAGGAACACATGCTCCTTCCATGACATAGACTGACCAGGTGAATCCAGGTGAAAGCTATGATCCCTTATTGATGTCACCTGTTAAATCCACCTTAATAATTGTAGATGAAGGGGAGGAGACAGGTTAAAGAAGGATTTTTAAGCCTAGAGACAACTGAGACATGGATTGTGTACGTGTGCCATTCAGAGGGTGAACGGGCAAGACAAAGTGCCTTTGAAAGGGGTATGGTAGTAGGTGCCAGGCGCACAGTTTTGTGTGGGTCAAGAACTGCAACTTTGCTGTTTGTCAAGCTCAAATGTTTCCCATGTGTATCACCAATGGTCCACCACCCAAAGGACATCCAGCCAACTTGGCACAACTGTGGGAAGCATTGGAGTCAACATGGGCCAGAATCCCTGTGGAATGCTTTTGACACCATGCCCAATGAATTGAGGCTGTTCTGAGGGCAAAGATGTTCTTAATGTTTTGTACACTCATTGTATAAAACAAAGCAAAATCACATTTTTGACTGCAATGGGCCTTTAAGATCGATTTGAAGTCATGTATGCCCCAGGTGATAACAGGTATAAAGATCAGGTACTGTAGTACTTTAGGATAACACAGAGCAATCTCTGCATGGGTTAAACCCCGCACACACAACTTGACAATGTGCCATACAGCACTTCATCCAGCAACCTGACAGACTGTCTTTCGGCATTGGCTCCACTTGGCACTTGCCAGAGGGTTTAGAACAGTTTGACTGGGCTGTCAGGATAAACCTGACTCAGGTGCTAACTCCACTGGAGGAAGGAGATCCATCAATGCTACAGCAACACCATTTGAGAAGCAACAAGGAAAGCCAAGCCTGATCCTAGACCAGCCCTTAGGGCTCTCTCGCTGGAATATCAGCACAGTGCGAGACAGAGACAATGACTTATAATGAATGCAATTAATCAGATTCATAGGGTCAAGAAGATGGGAGTTGTCCATGGTGCTGATAAAGTGCAATACAGAGAATATTGTCGCTGTCCGTGGTGCTGATATCAAGCACCACTACTACGGAGAATATGGAGCATTGTCCATGGACTTAAAGCAGACATCCACTCCACTCGGCCAAATCCTAACTTGACATACACGCATGCACATTTAATTTGATTTCCCCATTGATTTCAAGGCATGACTATACAAATGTTCAAGTTCTGCTCGCTGGTGTCAAGTTAAGTCTTGACACGTAGAGAGGAAGGGCGCTGTCCATGGTCCTAAATCAGAGCTCCGTGGAGGAGTGGGAAAGAACTTGGTGACTTTTGGCTGCAGGAGAAATGAAAGCTTCCCATTCAGACCGGCTTTCACACCGAATCATTTGCAGCATCCACACCGATAACTATTTCTTCATCTCAATGGCTACATTCAATACTCTGTAATCACTGAACTTGCTGACCACAGTAATATTATACACCTTATACCGGAACACGAACACACACACACACACACACACACACACACACACACACACACACACACACACACACACACACACACACACACACACACACACACACACACACACACACACACACACACACACACACACACACACACACCTGTTCAAAAGTTTGGGATCATTTAGAAATGTCCTTGTTTTTTAAATAAAAGCACATTTTTTGTCCATTAAAATGACACAAAATTGATCAGTGTGGACATTGTTATTGTTGTAAATGACTATTGTAGCTGGAAACGGCTTATTTTTAATGGAATATCTACATAGGCGTACAGAGGCCCATTATCAGCAACCATCACCCCTGTGTTCCAATGCAAATGGGTTTTCTAATGATCAATCAGCCTTTTAAAATGATACACTTGGATTATCTAACATAACGTGCGATTGGAACACAGGAGTGATGGTTGCTGATAATGGGCTGTACTCCTATGTAGATATTCCATAAAGAATCTACCATTTCCAGCTACAATAGTAATTTACAACATTAACAATGTCTACACTGTATTTCTGATAATTTTTGTTATTTTAATGGACAAAAAATGTGCTTTTCTTTAAAAAACAAGGACATTTTTAAGTGACCACAAACTTTTGAACGGTAGTGTGTGTATGTATTCTGTACAACGCACACACCACACACAAAAATATATATTGTCATTGCACTTGTAGTACATTCACTTCCGTAATCTTATGCAGGCCCTACAACATATATGACCCAGGTGGATGAATAAGTGAAAGCTATACTGTATCTTCTCTGAAAGGATGATTAAGTGAAATACATACTGTATCTTCTCTGAAAGGATGATTAAGTGAAATACATACTGTATCTTCTCTGAAAGGATGAATAAATTAAAGAAGTGGGTACAAGGTGAAATCTATTCGAGAGACACAGAGGCAGGGAAAGAGCGCGAGGGAGGAATCATTTCAGCTTCAGCTGTGTTTTTCTGACAAGTGAACATGCATCCGTGACTCCCTGGGGTACGGAGGCCTGCTTTTTTTTATTGGACTTATTTGTGCCCCTCACATCTCCCCATAGGAGCGAGAGCTTCACTTAATGCTGAGCCTTACCCGCGTGTCCTTCATATCTGACCTCTGCTGCCAAAGAGAGACTTGCATGTCACGCCTCACTCTCTCCCTTTTCATATTATCCCTAGAAGCGAGGAATGAATAATACCGTATCAATATTTGGAGGCCTTGACTACAAGCCATGACTGCAACATTTAGTCATACCACCTCACCAACGTAGCCTTTGCACAGATATATACAACTGTGGTAATAGCACTTAGAGTGCTATTAGAGTAAGTATTACTACAAAGTGAGGGATGAAACGAGCTGCCGCAATGCCCATAGCTGCAGTAGCAAATTTTCAAAATAAAATTAGGGCTACGACCACAATTTAGAAAAGGATGGAGGTGCAGCACAGAGGAAATGAGAGAGCGAGAGAAAAAAAACATACTCATATCGATGGGAGGGATTCCACCTAAGGTACTGAAGCAGATCTAGAACAAACCCAGTCCAGGCAGTAAGGTCAGACATTTTTCTCTCCTAACTACCCCCCCCAACACACGCACACACAGTCAGACAGCTAGAAAGGGCACTTCTTCAGTGCTCTGAGAGGTCAGACCTTCTCTTCACACAGGCACTCTCACACCCACTCGGTAAGACAGTACACACACACACACACACACACACACACACACACACACACACACACACACACACACACACACACACACACACACACACACACACACACACACAGAGAGAGAGCCTGGGGCTTGAGAAAGGAGCTGGCAGATCACCTCAAGGTCAGAGAGAGAGGGGGCAGAAACCACACCCACTTACAGAGTGGGAGTGGGAGATGCAGAATTACTTCAGAGAGGGAGGGTTAATGGAAAAGACAGTGGGTGAGTGGAGGGAGGGAGAAAAGGAGTGAGTAAGGAGGGAAGAGACCAAGATAGAATGTTTTTATTAAAATTTGATTTGACTAGTCAGTTAAGAGCAAATTCTTATTTAAAATGACACCCTACCCTGGCCAAACCCCAACAACGCTGGGCCAACTGTGCGCCGCCCTATGGGACTCCCAATCACGGCCGGATGTGATACAGCCTGGAATCAAACCAGGGACTGTAGTGATGCCTCTTGCATTGAGATGCAGTTCCTTAGACCGCTGCGCCACTCGGGAGCAAAAGTGTAGGAGTGAGAGACATGGAGTCTGGAAGCGAAAAGTGGGAGCGTTTTACTATTTAATCCATTTTCTGGTCATATGAAGATTAAAATATTAGCAAAATATGGCCTCTTTTCCATAGGTATACTCTTTTATTTTCATAACTGTATTTCTAGTTGTCTTACACTGTGCCACCCATGTACAATCACCAGCTAAACCAAGTACTCCATCTTTGAACAGCCTCACCTTTAAGAAATATGCTTCAGTATTGGCTTGACATTGGGCAGTGACTCAATGGAATGAGCTCCGTTGAATGCGGTCTCGCTATATATTACAGTCACATCTCATCTCCGACAGTTGTCCCGGCCAGACATTAGACTGAGTCATCCTAGGCTACCATCTGTTTCACAGCTCCACGTTAAACACATAGATAAAATCAGACCTACAGTGCATCAGACTCTTACAACAGCATCTCTTGATTAATCACAGTGTTGATGCTTCTGCCTGGTCTGAAAGCATCCCAGGCGCTTTTTGATCCGGTGTGACTGCTGTTCTCTCTCTCTCTCTGCCTGCAGCTGTGGATCCCTGACCTGATTAACCGGTCGTGCTACTTTATCCCGGACCTGCTGTTTTGACTCTCTCTCTGTCTTTCTCTCTCTCTCTCTCTCTCTCATTGAAAAACACATCCCTTACATCTCCCTCAAACAGACGCAGACTCTGTATCCCCGAATACTGGCGTTTCCTAATACATCTTTGTCAAATTGACCATGCACCCTCCCTCCTCCCCCCCTCCTAGGCCCGCTGTCTCTTTGACAAGATAAACCTTAAAGGGAGCGAGGGAGAAAAAGAGTTGTCTGCTGCCGCCAATCTTGCTTCCGTCTTAATTAATTGAACGAAGTAACTAATTATGGAAAGCGAGAAGCGGCGGGAGGGAAGGGGAAAAGAACAGAGGAGCAGAGGAGGAGAGGAGGAGACGTGCTTGTGATGGACGTGAGGCGAGGCGGGAGAGCTGGCAGCGTTTAGTAGAATAGATTGTTGTCAGACCACCCAGTGGCCAACCCACACAGCTCATCAGAAGTTTGTTTTTAAGATGGGTTGAAATAGCTTTCTAACCGAGACTGTGCTGCGTAGACGTGAGAGTCGGTAAGGAGAAAGATGAGGAGGAGGGAGGTTATGGTGAAGTTGTTCAGTGCAATGCTCAGTGAAAAGACGGCACATTTGTCTTCAGTATAAATAAGTGTGGGAAGAACATTGTCTGACTTAAACTGCCTTTGATTCTTGCTGGTGTTCACGTTGACATTTTCGCTGCCTTTAAAAAAAATATATATATTTTCCATCTATAGAAAATAAATCTCTAGCTGAACACTGGAATTACCTAATGTACTAGGTTTTATTATGTCATACGTGGGTGAGGTACAAAGAATGTGAATTGTTGACGCAGAGAAATAAGATGCATGGTCCACCTAGCCCTTAGAGCAAAGGCCTGAGAACACTTATTATGCTCAAGATCCGACAGAATAGCTACCGCAAAGGTATTACCTGAAACAGCTGTCTAGTTGGCTAATATCCTTCTCATTCCCTCTGGCCAAATCAAGCTGACACACGAAGGTGAAATTGGTGGCAGATTCGGTTAATTGTTTGCGGCAAATATTTCAATATAGCAGGCAGGAGTGAGTACACAATCGTTTTTTTTGTTTTTGTATTGGATGTGCTGTATCTACCGACGGCCTGTATTTGTCCCGGAAAGATAAATCCATTGTTTTGTTCATTTTTGTTTTACTCTGCCTACAAATACGATGGATGATTCAGAATCCAATGAATCATCCAGCGGTTGATTGACGAGAGATACTTACGAGCTCAAAGAAACATGTCGCAGGTTTCAGAGGATTCAAGCACTGTTAAGGACAACAAACCCAATCAACAAAATAAACCAAAGCCAAGTTGGCCAAGCGTAGGTATCAAGGTATCAACGATGGCATTAAACCATCCCCAAGCTAGAGGGCGCGCGTGGAGAGTGAGGAGGTTTATTGATATGGACGTTGACTTGTTAAAATCCATCAATGAAAGGCTTGCAAAACTTGATATCTTGGATATACTACATTATGCCAATGTCAGATTGATGATCTAAGGAAAGAGAACACGGTGCTGAAAGGCACTGTAGACTCTATTCATGGCAAGGTGGAGGTGGTGCAAAGGGAGAACAAACAACTTAAAGAAACATTGCTTGATGTATAGTGTCGATCAATGCGGGACAATCTCATATTTTCAGGGGGACCGGAGAATGACAACAGCAGAGTCTGTGAGGACACTGTCCGACACTGTTAACTCAACTGAAACTGCTCACAGATGTTGTGTGTAATGCCACATTCTACAGAGTCCATAGAATGGGTAAGGCCTCTGGGAATAGGCCTCGGGCTATCATTGCATGTTTTGAACATTTTAAGCAAAAGGTAATGACGAAGAGCAGGGGCAGTGAACTCAGATACACTGATTTTGGAATTAATGATTTTTCCGCCCCGGAGATCAATGAAAGGAGAAAAAAATGTATCCCATCATGAAAGAAAACCGTTGTCTGAACCAACGAGTCTCCTTGGTGATGGACAAACTTTACATCAACGGCTAATTGTATTGGGAAACGAGAGTAACTCCCTGGATATTGTAATCCAATGTTCAAATCTGAGTTGGTGTGTTGTAGAGTATCAAGACAACTTCATCTATAACAAATCTTCACTTGACAAGAAAGGGGCCGCATATAGCTCAGGTTAATGTATGTAGCCTCCCTAACAAAATACATGAGGTTTTCAACTTGGTAAACATAAATAATATTCATATTTTGGCTTTGACCGAATCGCAGTTGGATACATCTGTAAATGATGGGCAAATGAACATTCATGGATATAGTCTACTTAGAAGGGGACAGGAATAGTGGGGGTGTAGCACTGTCCATTCAGAATCATATACCTTTTAAGTGGAGGGATGACCTTAATGTATGTCAAATAGGGGCAATATAGGCTCAAGTACATCTGCCTTACCAGGTATCCATATTGGTAGGATGTGTGTATTGATCTCCAAGCTCTAGTCTAAGGTGTCCTATCTGGATGACTTATACGCTGGGTTTGATCAGGCCAAAGATAGTAACAGAGATGTACTTATCTTGGGTGATTTTAATATAAATTGGAAGGATCATAATAATTAAAACGTAACTAAATTAATGAGGCATGCAGAGAGTGGTGGTTTGAAACAAATAGTAGATCATCAACTAAGTTAGGTCACCGTTCGGACACTGATCTGATCTGTAATATACCATTGCAATGCTTAAAAGCCAGATCAATGCCAGTGGGCTGGACAGACCATAATATTGTGACCATAACCATAAACACCAAGGTTCCACAGAAATCTCAGAGGGTTGTGGTCAGGAGAAATGTTAAAACATTTAATCATGAGCTACTTCAAAAGGATTTGGCTGCTGTACCCTGGGAGCTGATTTATCTAGAGGATGATTTAAATCACGCTACAGAATGTTTTATTGATTTGCTCACTGAGGTAATGGACCATCATGCCCCAGTAAGAAAGAGTACAGTTGGGGCTCGTTTATCTCCATGGATTGATGATGAACTGGGTGAGGCATTTTCGCAAAGAAATATGGCAAAAGTCTTCGCAGCTAAATCTAAACTAAAAGTTGATTAACAGAATTGTAGAACACTACGTAATTATGCAGTTAAATTAAATCGTAAGAAAAAAACGCCATTTTACAAAAATGCTTTTATTGATTGTAAAAACTATTCTAAAAAAGGTATGGAATACAGTAAAGGGCTATCTCATCATGCCCATCTAGAGTAGAGATTGACGGGAGAACAATATCAAAACAAGCTGATAATGCCAATCATTTTGCTGACACCCATTCTTCCAAACAAGCTATTGTCCAATTGATTGATGATCATATTATGAGCAAAAAAACATATATTATATTCTACAAATGGTGTCAGTAAAGGAGGTGTGAAACCTATTGTAGTCATTACCCAATGGTAAATCTACAGGTAATGATCTTATGGACAATTCTTTATTTCGCTATGCTGCTCCACAGATTGCAGCTCCACATATATATATTTAATTAGTCACTGGAAAAGAGGACATTTCCAAATGTATGGAAGCATGTTAAACTGTGTCCAATCCTGAAAGACAGCAAAGAACCCATTACGCCTGCCAATAGTCGACCAATTAGTCTACTCCCATCACTCAGTAAGATATCGGAGGGTATTGTGAGTAGACAAACCATTCCACTAGCACTGCATTGGTTGACATGACTGTCCAGTGGCTCAATGCTATAGATAATGGCAGATTTTTTGGTGTACTATTTTTTGATTTTAGTGCAGAATTTGATTCAGTGGATCATGAAATAATTTTGACAAAAATGATTACATTCTGGTTTAAGGAGGCAGCACTGAATCGGGTAAAGTCATATCTAACTGACAGGAAACAGTCCACCTATATCAATGGGTCATTTTCTTCCCCTCATGCTTTAAACTGTGGAATACCGCAGGACAGCTGCCTTGGACCACTTCTTTACTTACTATATACCAAAGACCTTCCTTATGTCTTATCTGAAACTCAAGCTACTATATTTGCAGATGATACTACAAATTATACAGCAAGACAATCGATACAACAGGTACAGCAAACTCTACAAGTAGATCTGGGAAATATCAGGGAGTGGGTTTCCCGGAACAAACGTGTTTTGAACACCAAGAAGGTTATGTTGGTCTGTTTCCCCAGGAACAATTAAGTATGGGGGGGGAGTACAAACTGAGGAATAGGCAAAAACCAAACTATTAGGGACGCAGCTAGACAACTGCTTATCATGGTCATCTCAAATAACTAATGTATGTAAAAAATATATATATTAAAACTGCATGCATGATCAGGATAGCTAAATATTTACCAGGAAAGATTCTTAAGCAAATAACCCAAGTATTAATTGGGAGTCAGGTGAGCTACTGTTCTGTGGTCTGGGGAAATGCATCAGCAAGTGAAATTAGGAGGCTGCCAATTGCACAGAACAAAGCAGCAAGGATTGTTTTAAGGTGGATATATGGTTCTTCTGTTGTAGCCATGCAAAATGCGCTTGGTTGGTCATCAATCAACAAGATAATTGAAAAAAAAACATGCTTATTTTATTTCACAATGTATACAATTTATAACGGCCCAACTCCATTCACAACAATATTCAGTTAGTAAGAGACATACATTCAATAAATACTAAGAATAGGTTGTCCACCATCTATGTGCTTTCCAGACAGAAAAGAGAAACAGGCAAAATAACATTTAGATTCAGAGCAATAAAGAAATTAATAATTTATCTCAGTAAACCAGAAGTCTTTCAACATATAAATTCAAACAATACTTTAGAACCATTTAAATATAATAAATTGGAAGGAGGTGCAGGACTATGGTAGATGAAGGAATCAAACGAGTATTTATCTGGTCAAAATGCTATTGTATTATGTCTGCTTGTAACAGTGTGTTTTATGTGAAAATGTGATTGTATTATAAATTGTACTTTAATGTTTAAGGACTCTTGGAAGATTAGTCCAAATGAGGACTAAAAGAGATCCTAATATAATCGAATCGAATCAAATAAAAATGTCTGCCTTTAATGTCACCGCCTGTTCTTCAGACGAATAAAGACTTCATGTACCCTGGTTTGGTTGCAATACAGACATCACTTTTCCTCTCCTCCGGTCGGAGACACTATTATTATCCCTTTCCTTTCCTAGAGCAGTGCGGCCTTCAACCGAGGTCACATATAGAAAGCGTCGCCCATCCTGCCAAAACCATTTACACTGTCCTTTGTCACTTGAACACTTCCGTCTCTTTTCTCCTCTGTGTTGGCTCAATGCCAGACCTTTCAACAGAGAGCCTACCTGTTTACTAATCAGGGCTGGCTACTAAAGAGGGTAACAGTGGGGAAAGGCTACATGCAGCCCGAGGTTACACTGTGATTTCATTACACAGTAAACACTTGGCTGCCATTGAGGCTTGAGCACTCTGCATGTCAAGGTGTTTTCTTGTAGACCTCCGCAAATCAAACAGAACAAGGCAATTCATTCAAATCCAGTAAGTAAAACTGTGAGTCTGTCTGTCTCTCTTTTAACTAAGCAGGGTTATGCAAACAGTATGTCTCTGGATAATTAATAGTGTGCACAGTATGTTTGTGTGGTCCTGTGTGCATTATGGTATGCAGGTTGCTCATCCACAGTTTATTTTCTGTGTAACTTCTACAATGCTGTTCTTTGCATGATCGAGAAAATATTGCTAAACGGTATTGGCCTAGAATTTCATTATCAGTGCATTGAGTGTATCCTTAGCCATATTCAATCAAAATTACACTGAACAAAAATATGAACGCAACATTCTACAATTTCAAATATTTTACTGAGCTACAGTTTATAGAAGGAAATCAGTATGTTTAAATAAATTCATTAGGCCCTAATCTATGGATTCCGCTTGACTGGGAATACAGATACAGTTGAAGTCGGATGTTTACATACACCTTAGCCAAACATATTTAAACTTAGTTTTTCACAAATCCTGACATTTAATCTAAGTAAAACAAATCTGTTTTAGGTCAGTTAGGATCACCACTTTATTTTAAGAATGTGAAATGTCAGAAAAAAAAGTATAGAGAATGATTTATTTCAGCTTTTATTTCTTTCATCACATTCCCAGTGGGTCAGAAGTTTACATACACTCAATTAGCATTTGGTAGCATTGCCTTTAAATTGTTTTACTTGGGTCAAATGTTTCAGGTAGCCTTACACAAGCTTCCCACAATAAGTTGGGTGAATTTTGGCCAGTTCCTTTTGACAGAGCTGGTGTAACTGAGTCAGGTTTGTAGGCCTCCTTGCTCGCACATTCTTTTTCAGTTCTGCCCACAAATTTTCTATAGAATTGAGGTCAGGGCTTTGTGATGGCCCCTCCAATACCTTGACTCTGTTGTCCTTAAGCCATTTTGCCACACCTTTAGAAGTATGCTTTCGGTCATTGTCCATTTGGAAGACCCATTTGCGACCAAGCTTTAACTTCCTGACTGATGTCTTGAGATGTTGCTTCAATATATCCACATACCTCACGATGTCATCTATTTTTGTGAAGTGAACAAGTCCCTCCTACAGAAAAGCACCCCCACAACATGATGCTGCCACCCCCGTGCTTCACAGTTGGGATGTGTTCTTCAGCTTGCAAGTCTCCCCCTTTTTACTCCAAACATAACGATGGTCATTATGGCCAAAAAGTTATATTTTTGTTTCTTCAGACTAGTGGACATTTCTCCAAAAAGTACAATCTTTGTCCCCATGTGCAGTTGCAAAACGTAGTCTAGCTTTTTTATGGCGGTTTTGGAGCAGTGGCCTCTTCCTTGCTGAGCAGCCTTTCAGGTTATGTTGATATAGGACTCGTTTTACTGTGGATAGAGATACCTCTGTACCTGTTTCCTCCAGCATCTTCACAAGGTCCTTTCCTGATGTTCTGGGATTGATTTGCACTTTTCACACCAAAGTACGTTCATCTCTATGAGACAGAACACGTCTCCTACCTGAGCGGTATGACGGCTGTGTGATCCCATGGTGTCTATACTTGCATACTATTGTTTGTACAGATGAACATGGTACCTTCAGGCGTATGGAAATTGCTCCCAAGGATGAAGCAGACTTGTGGAGGACTACAATTTTTTTTCTGAGTTCTTGGCTGATTTCTTTAGATTTTCCCATGATGTCAAGCAAAGAGGTACTGAGTTTGAAGGGAGGTCTTGAAATACATCCACAGGTACACCTCCAATTGACTCAAACGATGTCAATTAGCCTATCGAATGCTTCTAAAGCCATGACATCATTTTCTGGAATTTTCCAAGCTGTTTAAAGGCACAGTCAACTTAGTGTATGTAAACCTCTGACCCACTGGAAATGTGATACAGGGAATTTTAGGTTAAACAATCTGTCTGTAAACAACTGTAAACAATTGTAGGAAAAATTACTTGTGTCATGCACAAAGTAGATGTCCTCACCGCCAACAAGAAATTTGTGGAGTGGTTGAAAAATGAGTTTTAATGACTCCAACCTAAGTGTATGTAAACTTCCGACTTCAACAGTATGTATATGTTGGTCACAGATACCTTAAAAAAGATAGGAGAGTAGATCAGAAAACCAGTGACCCCCATTTGCCTCATTTATCTCCTTTGCATAGAGTTGCTCAGGCTGTTGATTGTGGGCTGTGGAATGTCCCACTGTGGAATGTCCCACTCCTTTTCATTGGCTGTGCGAAGTTTCTGGAAATTGGGGGGAACTGGAACACGCTGTCGTACACGTCAATCCAGAGCATCCCAAACATGCTCAATGGGTGACATGTCTGGTGAATATGCAGGCCATGGAAGAACTGGGACATTTTCAGCTTCCACAAATTTTGTACATACTATTGCAACATGGGGCTGTGCATTATCATGCTGAATCATGAGGTGATGGCGGTGGATGAATGGCATAACAATGGGCCTCAGGATCTCGTCACAGAATCTCTGTATTCAAATTGCCATCGATAAAATGCAATTGTGTCCGCTTTCCGTAGCTTATGCCTGCCCATAGCATAACCCCACCACTACCATGGGGTATTCTGTTCAGAACGTTGACATCAGCAAACCGGCCATCTGCCCGGTACAGTTGAAGCCGGAATTCATCTGCGAAGAGCACACTTCTCTAGCGTGCCAGTGGCCATCGATGGTGAGCATTTGCCCACTGAGTTACGACCCCGAACTGCAGTCAGGTCAAGACCCTGGGTGAGGACGACGAGCACACAGATGAGCTTACCTGAGACGGTTTCTGACAGTTTGTGCAAAAATTATTTGGTTGTGCAAACCCACAGTTTCATCAGCTGTCTGAGTGGCTGGTCTCAGACAATCTCGCAGGTGAAGAAGCCAGATGTGAAGGTACTGGGCTGGTGTGGTTACACGTGGTCTGCGGTTGAGAGCCAAATTCTCTAAAACGACATTGCTTATGGTAGAGAAATTAACATTACATTCTCAGGCAACATTCCTGCAGTCAGCATGCCAATTGCATGCTACCTCAAACCTTGAGATATCTGAGGCATTGTGTTGTGTGACAAAACTGCTAATTTTAGAGTGGCCATTTTTGGGGGCCCCAGCACAAGGTACACCTGTGTAATGATCATGCTGCTAAATCAGCTTCTTGATATGCCACACCTGTCAAGTGTATGAATTATCTTGGCGAAGGAGAAATGCTCACTAACAGGGATGTAAACAAATTTGTGCACAACATCTGAGAGAAATAAGCTTTTTTGTGTGTATGGAACATTTCTGGGATGTTTTATTTCAGCTCATGAAACATGGTTCAACACTTTACATTAGGGCTGCCCAACCCTCTTCCTGGAGATCTACCATCCTGTGGGTTTTCAGTCCAATCCTAATTCAACACACCTTCTTCTACTAATTAGCTGCTCAACAAGACCTTAATGAGCTGAATCAAACTGCTAAATTAGGGTTGGACTGAAAATTTACAGGACAGTAGATCTCCAGGAAGCAGCCCTGCTTTACATGTTGTGTTTATATTTTTGTTTAGTATTGTAACCTGGTTTTCTTGGCTATAAACCATAAATAGTTTTAACATGGAACAGATGTTAAATGCTTGGCAGAGTTTCTTATCTCTTCTGCATAAGTGACTTGTCCATTCAGTGGAAAATGCATGGACTTTATATGACACCTTTTTGCCATTACAGTGAACAGAACACAGAGGACTTAGTCTCATTCCCCTGTCCCAGTTAGTCTCTGAAGCTCTACACTATGAGTACCACATAGTCTAAATGGATCAACTCCAAATCCATGGCCCTCAGGGACTGGAATAACAGATAAGGGAAAAGGTATCCCGGTGAGATAGCACTTTGATATGAACTGTGAAATCAAGCGAGCTGGCTACCTTCCATTCCGTAAACAATGATGCACTTTGTTAAAAAGCCGAGAAATCAGGCTTGAACCATATTCCCCTTCAGAGACTGATAAATATTGCAGTGTGCAAGGCCCTGGAGGGATATGAACCTAATTAGCTTAAAGGCTTGTGATAATTTGATTGTGAGCAATGAGGCATGTAGGAGAAAACAAACATGAACACGTTTTAGAATGCGTTTTCCCTTTGATATTCTGTGGTTTGAAATACATGCAATCATGATAGGCCATGATAACCAGGTTACCACTACAAATGTATATCTCTCTACCGCAACTCTCTGACTGCCTAGTATGAACTCTAAAAATAGGCCGCCACTATCTAACTCTCTGGTGTCAAACGTATGACAAAGATCTCTTTGAACAGGGCTGACATCACAACACCTTGCACTTCTCTGTACAACATGTATATTTCATTTCGAGACGGGAATAAAGAGCATATCTAATAATAACACAGATATACAGTGTCAGTTAATAAAAGTACGGTAGGAACATGACATCTAAGTACTGACAAGCTACGGGAGAACCTCAAACCAAAAAGGTTGCTGGTTTGTCTGTTGTCAATATCAAGTTATTCCTTGTTGCCCTAAAAAATCTGAAAGTGCTCTTGCTACCAAGTAAGTACAACATCTGACATATATTATACAGTATGAGCCATTTACTTCAGTGCTGAACATATTGTTGTGGCAACCCCGAGTCGTTTACATATCCATTAACTTCTCACATTAGACCTAATACAAGAAAATGTCAGTCACACAAGCCTGTTGCTCTATATAGCTGGTGGATTTCCTATGGGGTTTCACACAAATCAGACCTCATTATAAAGTTTAAAATATGTGAACTAGAAGCTGGCAGTCATTCTTGCACCAGAATGTGTGTGTACATTTTTGCCAGTCATTCCTGAACACGATGTGTGTGTGTGTGTGTGTGTGACTAATTATTGGTGTTTGCCCTGGCAACTGTCCACCCACACACACACAATAGTCAGGCAATAGTCAGTGTGTATATGGAGACTGGAGAGGTGCTGGGGGAGAAAAGTAGTTTCATATGTCAGCCAACTTCATCAGACAGGGGACCTCATTAGACCCATGCTGACAGACACCTAACATGTCCAGGACAAGCGCGATCTCTGTTTCACTAGTGACACTTTTCAGGCTTATATCCTTGAGTTGAGTGTTTCTAGGGAGATAGTGATAGTCCCCAAATCCAGAACAAAATCAAGAAAGCATACAGTATTATAGAGGGCCCTTATTGCATGGAACTTCCTTCCATCTCATACTGCTCAAATAAACAGCAAACCTGGTTTCAAAAAACATATAAATCAACACCTCACTGTACAACGCCTCTCCCCTATTTGACCTAGATAGTTTGTGTATGCATTGACATGTAGTCTACTCGTGCCTTTAAAACAAAAATGATATAGTTCTGTCCTTGAGCTGTTCTTGTCTATTGATGTTCTGCATTTTGTAATGTTTCATGTTTTGTGTTGGACCCCAGGAAGAGTAGCTGCTGCTTTCGCAACAGCTAATGGGGATCCTAATAAAATACCAAGGTCTAAGCACTAAGACTGGGAGCACTTGGAAGTTATAGGCCCTGCCTTAAAGGGATAGTTCACCCAGATGACAAAATAGCACATTGGTTTCCTTACCTTGAAAGCAGTCTATGGACAAGGTATGACAGCAATCCATGCTTTGGTTTTATTTCCCTGGCTCTTTTTCCAAATTTAAATGTTTAAGCATTTGTGGAACAAATCACATTTAAATCATGGGACTGATATTACAATGTTTCATGTCCAAATCATCCAAAAGTCTCTAAAATACTAAATAAAATAAAAAAGGTAATCAGAGTCACTTATAGATGATGTGAATATGATGCGCAAAAAAATCTGATTTATTTTATTTTATTTGAATGATTTCCCATGACTTAAACTGGATTTGTGCCACAAATGCATTTTGGAAACTGTGCCAGGGAAACTAAACCAAAGCATGGATTGTTGTCATATCTAGCTATTACACTTTGAACAGAATCTATTGCAGCAAACATAAAAAAATACACTTCCCCCAATACATTTCTTTCCAGGCTAAGGAAACCAAAATGTCATTTTGTAATTTGGGCGAACTATCCCTTTAACCATCAAATCAAAGAAGGATCTGCTATGGTGGCAGATGTAAACGAAGATACAGTAACATGCTGCTGTTGTATGCTATAAGGTTTGTTTAGACGATATTACACAGAACTAATTTGGGCCCTTGACTTGACACAGGGTGCTATTAAGGATCTTAGTGCTGCCACTCATTGCCATGTTTCTATCGTTCCATCCCGCTTCCTCTCTGTCAGGGCAAAACAGACAGAACACAGATAACATCTGCAGAGGTTTAGCAGGAGACGGCGGGCTTCCATTAATTTGCCCTGCACTGCAGACTGCAACTAGGACTCTTGGGGGGAAATGCCTACTTGAAACAAAAGACAGCTGCAGACGTCTGGAGGGTCAAAACTCGTGACGCACAGAGGATGTCTAAAAAGGGTAGCTATCACACTTTGAACAGAATCTATTGCAGCAAATATTCAAAAATACACTTCTCTCAAACACTATAACGTTAGAGCCAGTTGTGAACATTGTAAATTGTTTCTATCGAGTTGCAAGGGTGTGGGCCTGGCCACAAACACATGCATGTGCTGATCTCAGAATATTCCTTAAATGCAAAGTCTTAGATATTTACGATTTAAGACTCAAAATCCCAGCTATAACCGAGACATGGAAAAGACACAGAAAGCATTTTGTTCAGAGGCACAGACCAATGCTATCCTGTCTGTGTTCCTAATCCCAAATATGCAATCTCATTATGCACACAAAATTGTACTTATAATGACACATTTCACTGACATTTGACTAAAATACCCATTACCTAAGAATACAGGATTATTATCATAGACTTTAATATTTGGCTTAGATAAATTGCTTTACTAAAATTAAAATATTTTTCTAACTATTTTTACAAACTAAATTAAGTATTTCACACTTAAAGTAACACTAATACCACATACCCTACCTATACCTGTATTTCATAATAGCCTAATACAGGTTTCATAACCTAAAGCTACAGGCTATAATATAACTTTTTTTTTAAATATAATTTTGATTTCACAATCAAATTGTTAACACCTCTGAAAACATTATCTGCGTCTTAATTTGAAATTATTCAATTGCTCAGCCTTAACCCATACTGAAACGTGAATTAAAAAATGTACAGTTCTTGTCGAATCGCACCAAACCCAGACGAATTTGGTTGATCCACCCCCTAAATCTATAGTTTTGTGGAATTATCAAAATAAATACAACTGTAAAAAAAACAACAGCAAATACAACAGAGTTCATATCGTTAACTTCAGAATATCTATAAATGCACGCGCTACACAAAAACAGATGTTTTTTTTCTAATCAAGTAGACATACATGATGGAGGGCGACTTACATCGTTGATTACGACGCTTTCCTTTATACATAGTCATTCTGTACGGGTCCAGTTTTGCGAGATGAAAACCCCTTTGAAACAACGTCGATGGCACAAGAATGTCAGCCTCATCCAACCTGGTATATGCCTTGAAATAAATCTGCCTTTTCAGAGGAGAATTGAAACCACTTCTCGAGTAAGGGCCATACCAATCGCAGCATTCAGAGAGGGGGGTTTCTTCGTTTTAGAATCATGCCAGTAGCCTATGGCTGGCCCATCATCAATTTTGGGATGCTCTCTCGAATGAATTATTTGAGGACGGATATCCAGTTAGCCTAGCAGGCAGCACACACGACGATTTACTCAAGCCACGATAAGCCTTGGGGTTTATTATTCAAACCCCCTTCATTCTTCTGCAACAGCAGTTACTTGATTCGTGGATTTTCAATACTGAAAGAAGTCCTCATATAATTCTGCATAGATGTACAGTGCCTAAAGAAAGTATTCATACCCCTTGACTTATTCCATATTTTGTTGTGTTACAGCCTGAATTCAAAATGGGATTAAATTGCTTTTTTTCTCTCACATATCTACATACAATACCCCACAATGACAAAGTGAAAACATGTTTTTAGAAATGTTTGCACATTTATTGAAAATTAAATACAGAAATATCTCATTTACATAAGTATTCACACCCCTGAGTCAATACATATTAGAATCACCCTTGGTAGCGATTACATCTGAGAGTCTTTCTGGGTAAGTCTCTAAGAGCTTCATACACCTGGATTGTACAATATTTGGACATTATTGTTTTCAAAATTCTTCAAGTTCTATCAAGTTGCTTGTTGATCATTGCTAAACAGCCATTTTCAACTCTTGCCATAGTTTAGATTTTCAAGCTGATTCAAGTCAAAACTGTATTTAGGCCACTCAGGAACATTCATGTCGTATTGCAATCAGGATGCATGTTTTGGAATATTACTCTGTAACTGATTTAAAATCACCATTGACCTCATGGTGAAATCCCTAAGCGGTTTCCTTCCTCTCCAGCAACTGAGTAAAGAAGGACGCCTGTATTCGTGTAGTGACTGGGTGTGTTGATCACTATACTCATAGGGATATTCAATATCGGCTTTTTTATTTGTGCTCATCTACCAATAGGCACCCTTCTTTGAAAGGCATTGGGCTCCCGAGGGGGGGGGTCTAAAGCACTGCATCTCAGTGCTAGAGGTGTCACTACATACACCCTGGTTTGAATCCAGGCTGTATCACAACTGACCATGATTGGGAGTCCCATAGGGCAGTACCCAATTGGCCCAGCGTTGTCCGAGTTTGGCCAGTGTAGGCTGTCATTGTAAATATTAATTTGTTCTCAACTGACTTTCCTAGTTAAATAAAGGTTACATAACCTCCCTGGTTATTGTGGTTGAATCTGTGTTTGAAATTCACGGAGGGACCTTACATATAATTGTATGTGTGGGGTACAGAGATGAGGTAGTCCTTTAAAAATCATGATGAACACTATTATTGCACACAGAGTCCATGCAACCTATGCAAATTGTTAAGCACATTTCTACTCCTGAGTATATTTACGCTTGCCATAACAAAGGGGTTGAATACTTATTGACTCAAGACATGTCAGGTTTACATTTTTAATGAATCTGTAAACATTTCATAAATCATAAATCCACTTTAACATTATGGGGTATTGTATGTAGGCCAGTGACCAAAGAAATCTAAATTGAATTCATTTTAAATTCAGGCTGCAACACAAGAAAATGTTTTTAAAAAAATTAAGGAATGTGAATACTTTCTGAAGGCACTGGAATTAAATGTGGACATATTATGAACCATTACTGTCGTGATTACTAATGATAAATAGTAATTCATCCAGTCTACTACTTTATTCTCCCATTGGAGACCAAAAGCATCTGTCTACAAGGCATGCTCCTTGGCTATTAGGGGTAACCCACTGCAGTAGGCTGATTGTGTTTATTTCACACCCAGATGCATAACCAATTGCCCAACTGCAGCCCAATCCCACTTCTGACACCAACGTAGTAAATTCCTAAGGGCGAGGTACATCAACTCAGACGAATGCGCTTGTGAGGGGCATCCACAATGTGTTATTGTGCCAATACAATTAACTCACTCAACAAAAACTGTATTTTATTTACCAATAACAAGGTTTCCATCCAACATTTTTATGCGAGTAAAGTACATGTCGGATTAAAAAAAGAGCCACTACAGCCCTGATGGAAACAGAATATGTTTTGGTATACAGTCAGGTCCATAAGTATCTGGACAGTGGCACAATTTGCATCATTTTGGCTCTGTACGCCACCACAATGGATTTGAAAGGAAACAAACAAGATGTGCTTTAATTGTAGACTTTCATCTTTAATGTAAGGGTTTTGTCAAAGTTATTGTATGAACCGTGTAGGAATTTCAACCATTTTTATACATGGCCCCTCAATTTTAGGGGCTCAAAAGTAATTGGGCAAACTATCATAATCATAAATTAAATTGAGAGTTTTAATTCTTGGTTGCAAATCCTTTGCAGTCAATGACTGCCTGAAGTCTGGAACCCACAGTCATCACCAGATGCTGGGTTTCTTCCCTAGTGATGCTCTGCCAGGCCTTTACTGCAGCTGTCTTCAGTACCTGCTTGTTTTGGGGCATTTTACCTTCAGTTTTGCCTTCAGCAAGTGAAATGCATGCTCAATTGGATTCAGGTCAGCTGATTGACTTGGCCTTTGCAGAACATTCCACTTCTTTGCCTTAAAAAGTATTGCATTGCTTTAGAAGTATGCTTCGGGCCATTGTCCATCTGCACTGTGAAGCACAGTCCAATGAGTTTTGAAGCATTTGGCTGAATCTGAGCAGATAATATAGCCCTAAACACTTCAGAATTAATCCTGCTGCTTTTGTCAGCAGTCCCATCATCAATATATACAAGGGAAGTAGTTCCATTAGCAGCCATACACTCCCAAGCCATAACGCTACCTCCACCATGCTTCACAGAGGAGGTGGTATGCTTCGGATGAAGTCTGGTGAAGTCTTCTCTTGATTGTTGACTTCTGTCATCCACCACAGTCTTCCGTGCCTTTTGGTGTTCCTGAGCTCACCTGTGCGTTATTTCTTTTTAAGAATGTACCAATAGTTGATTTAGCCACACTTAATGTTTTTGCTACCTCTCTCATAGGTTTGTTTAGATTTTTCAGCCTAATGATGGCTTGCTTCACTGGCAGTGACAGCTCTTTGGACTTTATATTGAGGGTTAACAGTAACAGAATCCAAGCACAAATGCCACACCTGAAATCAACTCTAGACCTTTTATCTGCCTACTTGTAAATGAACTAATGAGGGAATAACATACACCTGGCCATGGAACAGCTGAGCAGCAATTGTCCAAGGACTTTTGGTCTGTAATTAAAAAGCAGGGGACCAAATATAAAAAGTGCTGTAATTCCTACACCGTTCACCCGATTTGGATGTAAATACCCTGAAATTACAGCTGAAAATCTGCACTTTCTGCTCATATTCATTATTTAATGTCAGCTCCAATATGATGTGGTTGACAGCTAAAACAATAATAACTTTGTCAATGTCCAAATATTTATGGCCATGACTGTACTTTCCAAATGTTGACAAAACAAAATACACTCGACAATGTGTGTTCTTTTTGTGGCAGTAAAATGAAAACGCTTTCAGTGGAAACGCTTTCATGCACAAATGTTGATTTAATAATCATCAAGTCGAAGTAAACGTGGAGACACGGGATGACATGTTGTGTTGTCTGCCGACAACGACTCGTCGGTAAAGCGTGCAGTTGAATAGGCTACAGATGAAATACGTTATTACGAAAATCACAGGGTGGTGAAAGGTGGTGAGCTTTATGCTCGTTTCCAATAAATATTTTGGTAACATGATCGATGCTTGGCTGCCGTTTGACAAATAAAAATAATCTCGCTCTTTTGTCCGTAATAATCTCATCATGTAAACTATATGTGCGTCTAGTCAACGGTGCCAACAGTGAAAACTGTTGGCTAGAGCGCACGAGGCAATGCCAGTTTGCACCCCTGCTATATATAACGCAACATTTTTGATGAGAAAACGATCAGTAGAGTTGAAAATACAATGGAAACCCTTTTACTTGTGTTTTTATTCGGTGCATGTGCACTACCTCATCACGCACATCCCTTTATCTGCAATAAATCAAATTGATTGAAACATGTTTTGTGGGAAAATGCCCATATTGTTTTTTCGCGGATTTTAGACTACTCGCATGAAAATCTGTCGCCAAATGGATGGAAACCTAGCTATAGACAGGGTCGCTACAATATTCAATCATGCACCACCTCTGGGTAGGGATATACTTGAGGACATTTTTATCAGGCTATAAAGGGGATTGGGTTGCTAAGGAGACAAAGCAGAAGGGGATCAGTATGTTGATCTTGTGCTATTTATTCAGCTATTGTGCAGTGTCTCTATGCGGGTGGAATTACAATTTTGGGGGGGCCTGTAAAGAATTATGCAGTGAAGATGAACAATATAAAATCCAATTGCATTGTATGGAAATAGCTAGAAGCCCATCAATATTCCACAGCTCTGTGTCTACAGCTCTCCTCTAAAATGATAAATCACACCTGTTTATTTTTTTCTCCTCAAATGGAAGGAGGATGAATTCCCACGAAATGGATTCAATGTAAATTCTGCACATAATGGATATTCAGAATTTCTATTTGCCATTTTTTCACATACCACCATGCATTTAGCCTACCTACAGCCTACAAATCTACACAGTCAATCAGTGTTCCCCTCTGTATAAAAAACCATCAACAAACTGACGAACGCTTTAATCAGTGTGCCTTCCTTGAGGCAAGGGTTAAAAACATAATGGAACGTTTCACTGGCAAGCCATCATTCATTCCTTTCCTCTGGGGCCCTCTACTGGTCTTAAGGGATTGATGCAAGGTATCATATTATTGAGATCATCATGATAATCAATGCAATGTATTTTTTATATCTTATATTTTCCTGTTGAAAAGAGTCTCTTGGAGTAAAATGTGTGTGTTAGAATACAAACGCTAGTCTTTCAATGTACCCACCAAGATTTTTCCTCAACTGAAAATCAAAAGGAATAGAATATATACGCTTTTGATTATAGTTCTGAGATTAATATATTCAGGAATCTTCTTGATGTAGACCTACCTTTGATCTAGAACTTCACTATCTCAAGCCACAAACTTGATCTGGAGGAAAAGTTATTTTTAGATTACCAACTGTGCCATCTTTTGCCATTTGCAAAATTTTATAAAAATGTATACCATTCAGAGTTCATGTGCACCATGTGTGTTATTCTCCACTATGATTAACTGACGTTACAGACAAGGCTTGCTATTGTCAAATGACACTCATTGGAACAGAGATACAGCAATTTGTCCACAGGATAGAATATCTACATGGTGGTTTTTCCAGCTGGTAATACCATCCAATATCATTAACCTTTGGCGCATAACTTCTAATAGCTCATTAGAGGAACTTACTGTACTGCACGATGTGTTGCGCAATATTTTCAGACACAAACACACACACGCACTCTGCTTTATAACTCAGTTTTGATGACAAGCACAAACTAAATTCCTGCATTGAAACCTCATTTGGAGGAACATTTTGATCGTCAATCAAATTTGCATTAGAAGCACTACACTGCTACAGTTTGCAATAGAACAGGTGCTCTCGTCTAGGCTAAGCATCTGTTACATTTAATGCAATGAAAAATACAAATTGAAAGAACTCAACTCATGCATGAAAACCAGGTCTGAACAAAAGCATGGGCAATTTGGGGACAGAATCCTGCAAATTATCGAGAACAGTATAAACCATTACTTTTTCTATAGGATAGTGTTAGGCCTATTTGTATTAATGCAAGGCCTCCGATCCTTAGTCTATTTGAATTTTACGTGAAGATTGACAGTGCTTCCGGAGCCTGAGATGGGAGTGAGCATCCCCTAGTGGCGAGCTGAGCAACAGCAGTAGCGGCTGCAGCTCACATTCTCTTGAGTGTATATTGTCCTAATTTTGAGTTGCACTCCCCTTTGCCCTCAGAATAGCGTCAATTTGTCAGCACATGGACACTACAAGGTGTCGAAAGCGTTCCACAGGGATGCTGGCCAATTTTGACTCCGATGCGTCCCACAGTTGTGTCAAGTTGGCTGTATGTCATTTGGCTGGTGGACCATTCTTGATACACATGGGTAAGTGTTGAGCGTCAAAAACCCAGTAGTGTTACAGTTCTTGACACACTCAAACCTGTGCACCTGGCACCTGCTACCATACCCCATTTAAAGGCATTTAAATATTTTGTCTTGCCCGTTCACCCTCTGAATGGCACACATACACAATCCATGTCTCAATTGTCTCAAGGCTTAAATTTCTTTTATTTTTTAAACTGGCTCCTCCCCTTCATCTACACTGAGTACATGTACAAACCATTAGGAACACCTACTCTTTCCATGACATAGACTGACCAGGTAAATCCAGGTGAAAGCTATAATCCATTATTGATGTCACATGTTAATTCCACCTCCTTAATATTTAGTTGCACCCCCTTTCGCCCTCAGAACATCCTCAATTCGTCGGGGCATGGCCTCCACAAAGGGTCGAAAGGGTTCCACAGGAATGCTGGCCCATGTTAACTCCAATGCTTTCCACATTGGTGTCAATTTGGCTGGTAGTGGTAGTGGATTTCTACTCCGAATAGCTCGTTCCATCTCATCTCACATCTCATCTCACTTGGATTGAGATCTGGGGACTGGGCAGGCCACCGCAGTAAGCTGAATTCACTGTCATGTTCATGGAACCATTCAGGGACAATCCTAGCCTTGTGGCATGGGGCATTATCCTGCTGAAAAAAATCTATTCGCAGATGGATACACTGCTGCCCTGAAGGGATTCACCTGATTGGCAATGATGTTCAGCTATCCTGTGGCATTTAAACTTTGCTCGACTTTTATCAAGGGGCTCAATTGTTGATGTGGGGCCTACCTTTGATCTTCATTATCTCAGGCTACAAACTTGATCTGGATAAAAAGTAATTTTTATATGACCAACTGTGCCATCTTTTGTATTTTGCCAAATTTGGTGAAAATGTATACCATTCAGAGTTCATGTGCACCATGTGATGTCTGCTATTCTCCACTATGATTCACTGACGTTACAGACAAGGCTTGCTGTTGTCAAATGACACTCACTGGAACAGAGATACTGCAATCCATTTGTCCACAGGATAGAATGTCTACAAGGTGGTTTTTCCAGCTGGTAAAACCATCCAATATCATTAACCTTTGGCGCATAACTTCTAATAGCTCATTAGAGGAACTTACTGTACTGCACGATGTGTTGCGCAATAGTTTCAGACACAAACACACACATGCACACACTCGGCTTTGTAACTCAACTTTGATGACAAGTACAAACTAATTTCCTGCATTTGCAACCCCGATTAGAGGAAAGTTTTGATTGTCACTCAAATTTGCATTAGAAGCACCACACTGCTACAGTTTGCAATAGAACAGGTGCTCTCGTCTAGGCTAAGCATCTGTTACATTTAATGCAATGAAAAAGGCAAATTGAGAGAACTCAACTCAGTCATGAAAACCAGGTCTGAACAAAAACATGGGCAATTTGGGGACAGAATCCTGCAAATGATTGAGAATAGTATAAACCATTACTTTTTCTATGGGATAGTGTTAGGCCTATTTGTATTAATGCAACACCTCCGATTCTTGGTCTATTTTAATTTGGCACGAAGAGTCATAGTGCTTCCAGAGCCTGAGATGGGAATGAGCATCCTCTAGTGGCGAGATGAGAAACAGCAGCAGTGGTAGCAGCTCACATACTGTTGAGTGTACAAATATATTGCATTAATATTGAGTTGCACCCCTTTTTGCCATCAGAACAGTGTCAATTTGTCAGCACATGGACACTACAAGGTGTTGAAAGCATTCCACAGGAATGCTGGCCCATGTTGACTCCGATGCTTCCCACAGTCAAGTTAGCTGTATGTCTGTACTTTGGGTGGTGGACCATTCTTGATACACATGGGAAAGTGTTGAGTGTGACAAACCCAGCAGCGTTGCAGTTCTTGACACATTCAAACCTGTGCACCTGGCACCTACTACCATACCCCGTTTAAAGGCACTTAAATATTTTATCTTGCCCATTCATCCTCTGAATGGCACACATACACAATCCACATCTCAATTGTCTCAAGGCTTAAAATCAAATCAAATCCAATTTTATTTGTCACATAAACATGGTTAGCAGATGTTAATGTGAGTGTTTCGAAATGCTTGTGCTTCTAGTTCCGACAATGCATAATAACCAACGAGTAATCTAACTTTAACAATTCCACAACTACTACCTTATACACACAAGTGTAAAGGGATAAAGAATATGTACGTAAAGATCTATGAATGAGTGATGGTACAGAACGGCATAGGCAAGATGCAGTAGATGGTATCGAGTACAGTATATACATATGAGATGAATAATGTAGGGTATGTAAAATAAAAGTGGCATAGTTTAAAGTGGCTAGTGATACATGTATTACATTAAGATGGCAAGATGCAGTAGATAATAGAGTACAGTATATACATATACATATGAGATGAGTAATGTATGGTATGGAAACATTATATTAAGTGGCATTGTTTAAAGTGGCTAGTGATACATGTATTACATTCATTAAGATGGCAAGATGCAGTAGATAATAGAGTACAGTATATACATATACATATGAGATGAGTAATGTATGGTATGTAAACATTATTTTAAGTGGCATTGTTTAAAGTGGCTAGTGATACATTTTTACATCAATTTCCGTCCATTTCCATTATTAAAGTGAGCTGGAGTTGAGGCAGTATGTTGGCAGCAGCCACTCAATGAGATAGAAGTTGAGATAGAAGTTGTTTTTCAGTCTCTCGGGCCGTGCTTTGATGCACCTGTACTGACCTCGCCTTCTGGATGATAGCGGGGTGAACAGGCAGTGGCTCGGGTGGTTGTTGTCCTTGATGATCTTTATGGCCTTCCTGTGACATCGGGTGGTGTAGGTGTCCTGGAGGGCAGGTAGTTTGCCCCCGGTGATGCGTTGTGCAGACCTCACTACCCTCTGGAGAACCTTACGGTTGTGGCCGGAGCAGTTGCCGTACCAGGCGGTGATACAGCCCGACAGGATGCTCTCGATTGTGCAGCTGTAGAAGTTTGTGAGTGCTTTTGTTGACAAGTCAAATTTCTTCAGCCTCCTGAGGTTGAAGAGGCGCTGCTAAGCCTTCTTCACTTAATGATGACGGAAATGAGTGCTACGGGGCGATAGTGCTACGGGGCGATAGTCATTTAGCTCAGTTACCTTAGCTTTCTTGGGAACAGGAACAATGGTGGCCCTCTTGAAGCATGTGGTAACAGCAGACTGGGATAAGGATTGATTGAATATGTTCTTAAACACACCAGCCAGCTGGTCTGTGCATGCTCTGAGGACACGGCTGGGGATGCTGACTGGGCCTGCAGCCTTGCAAGGGTTAACACGTTTAAATGTTTTTCTCACGTTGGCTGCAGTGAAGGAGAGTCTGCGGGTTTTGGTAGCGGGCCGTGTCAGTGGCACTGTATTGTCCTCAAAGCGAGCAAAGAAGTTATTTAATCTGTCTGGGAGCAAGACATCCTGGTCCGTGACGGGGCTGGTTTTCTCTTTGTAATCCGTGATTGACTGTAGACCCTGCCACATACCTCTTGAGTCTGAGCCGTTGAATTGCAACTCTACTTTGTCTCTATACTGACGCTTAGTCACTGGCTTACTGCGGCTCTCTCATGCCGTCCCTGGAAGGGGTGCGTCACCTGAGTGGGTTGATTCACTGATGTGGTCATCCTGTCTGGGTTGCCCCCCCCCCTGGGTTGTGCCGTGGCGGAGATCTTTGTGGGCTATACTCAGCCTTGTCTCAGGATGGTAAGTTGGTGGTTGAAGATATCCCTCTAGTGGGGTGGGGGCTGTGCCTTGGTAAAGTGGGTGGGGATATATCCTTCCTGTTTGGCCCTGTCTGGGGGTGTCCTCGGATGGGGCCACAGTGTCTCCTGACCCCTCCTGTCTCAGCCTCCAGTATTTATGCTGTAGTAGTTTATGTGTCGGGGGGCTAGGGTCAGTTTGTTATATCTGGAGTTCTTCTCCTGTCCTATTCGGTGTCCTGTGTGAATCTAAGTGTGCGTTCTCTAATTCTCTCCTTCTCTCTTTCTTTCTCTCTCTCGGAGGACCTGAGCCCTAGGACCATGCCCCAGGACTACCTGACATGATGACTCCTTGCTGTCCCCAGTCCCCCTGGCCGAGTTGCTGCTCCAGTTTCAACTGTTCTGCCTTATTATTATTCGACCATGCTGGTCATTTATGAACATTTGAACATCTTGGCCATGTTCTGTTATAATCTCCACCCGGCACAGCCAGAAGAGGACTGGCCACCCCACATATACTCTCTCTAATTCTCTCTTTCTATCTCTCTCTCGGAGGACCTGAGCCCTAGGACCATGCCCCAGGACTACCTGACATGATGACTCCTTGCTGTCTCCAGTCCACCTGACCGTGCTGCTGCTCCAGTTTCAACTGTTCTGCCTGTTTTTCCTAGCCACCGTGCTTCTACACCTGCATTGCTTGCTGTTTGGGGTTTTAGGCTGGGTTTCTGTACAGCACTTTGAGATATCAGCTGATGTACAAGGGCTATATAAATACATGTGATTTGATTTGATTTGCTTAGCTTGTTTGATTGCCTTCCGGAGGGAAAAGCTACACTGTTTGTATTCGGTCATGTTTCCGGTCACCTTGCCCTGGTTAAAAGCAGTGGTTCGTGCTTTCAGTTTCGCACGAATGCTGCCATAAATCCACGGTTTCTTGTTTGGGAATGTTTTAATAGTTGCAGTGGGTATGACATCGCCGATGCACTTTCTAAATACTCGCTCACCGAATCAGCGTATTCGTCAATGTTGTTGTTGGACGCAATGCGGAACATATCCCAATCCACGTGATCGAAGCAGTCTTGCAAAATCCTTATTTAACCTGTTTCCTCCCCTTCATCTACGCTGATTGAAGTGGATTGCCATCAATAAGGGATCTTGGCTTTCCCCAGGATTCCCCTGGTCAGTCTATGTCATGGAAAGAGCAGGTTTTCCTAATGTTTTGAACAGTCAGTGTACAGTACATGACTGGATTTAATCACATCCTCCATTGTCTTGTCTCCCCAGTTAACATATCCCAAATTATTTAAATGTTTTGATGACAGCCTACACAGTACCATGTCACCCTACCATAACCTTCAACTCAAGTTCTTAATCAACCATGCATCCATAAATATAGTAATATTGGTATTGTCTATTTCTAGTTTTATACTGTATCGAGAATAGTATAAACCATGACCATGAGTTTTCTACAGCAAAACACTTCAAACATTGAACTCGATAGAAACTGTCTTGAAAAAGAGAACAATAATTTCCTATTCTTGTCACGAAGATCTGTAAGCAAACATTTCCTTCAATTTTCTTCTTCTCTCTCACTCTTTCCTCTCCTCCATTTCTCTCTTTCCGTCTGTCAGGGGCAGCAGAGTGCAAAGCATTACATTAAGAAATATTCAAGCAATATTCAAATGTTGCCGATTGCTATTCAGACAGGCATTAGAAACTGACTAATCTAATATGCCTCAGACTCTATCACTCTCACAGTCACTCATCCAGCCAGCAGAGATAATACAAACCACACAGGCCAGCGGGGTTAGAGAAACCTGCCCCACGCAACATAACGTCTCCTCAAAATAATGGAGCTTCTAATGGCAGACGCAGCACCCGTCAAATGATATTTGGAGAGACAGCGGGAGAGAGAGTGCGAGAGAGAGAAAGAAAGAGAAAAATGTAGGAAAAAAAGAAAATTGTGGGCACATTACATGTTTTCTTCCTCTCTTTCCTTCCTCTCTTTTAATTGTCTTCATGCTTCCCACCCTCCCTCATTCCATCCACCCCACTAAGCTTTGCATTCATCATGTAATATAGTTAATGATGAAAAGGCTATCATCTCCTGATGTTCCATTGTGGAGAGCTGCTTCTCAGCGTAATGGCAGCCAGTTTGAAATTAATACAGCATGGATGATGGATGTTGTTGGATAGAGCTTCTCTCAGATTGGCAGCTTAATATTTCCTAATGAGGGATTGGAGTGAGTGAAATGGTTTTCAAATAAGGGTCACAACCAGGTATGACGGGGCGAATGAAGCAGAGGTATTGGTTGGTTGTGATTTTGAATCCCATTATCATCTTTGTGACATGGACTTGTTTGACCCAATTGTCAATAGTTTTATGGACCCTGAAAAGACTTAGATATGGAGCTACCACATATTTAGCCCCTGGGAGTCATGGCATCTTACACAATGGTCACTGTTGGTAATACAGTATTACAGTTCTGAGGGCTTTTTTTTTAGATAGGCCTAAACACACCAAATGTGGCACAGAGGTAGATTCATGTAGTTTTTAGTTTGCAGACAACACAACAGTAGTAGACCTGATTACCAACAATGATGAGACAGCCTACAGGGAGGAGGTGAGGGCCTTGGGAGTGTTTTGCCAGGAAAACAACCTCTCACTCAACGTCAACAAAACAAAGGTGCTGATCGAGCACCCCCCTATCCACATCGACTGGACCGCAGTGGAGAAGGTGGAAAGATTCAAGTTCCTCGGCATACACATCACTGACAAACGGAAATGGTCCACCCACACAGACAGTGTGGTGAAGAAGGCGCAAGAGTGCCTCTTCAACCTCGGGAGGAAAATTTGGTTTGGCACCTTAAACCCTCACAAACTTTTACAGATGCATAATTGAGAGCATTCTGTCCGGCTGTATCACGCCTGGTATGGCAACTGCACCGCCCGCAACCGCAGAGCTCTCCAGAGGGTGTTGTGGTCTGCCAACGCATCACCGGGAGCAAACTACCTGCCCTCCAGGACACCAACAGCACCCGATGCCACAGGAAGGCAAACAAGATCATCAAGGACAACAACCACCCAAGTCACTGCCTGTTCACCCCGCTATCATCCAGAGGGCGATGTCAGTACAAGTGCATCAAAGCTTGGACCGATAGACTGAAAAATAGCTTCTATCTCAAGGTCATCAGACTGTTAAATAGTCATCACTAGCACCTTAGAGGCTGCTGTCCTATATACATAGACTTGACATCACTGGACACCTTAATTAATAATAGAACACTAGTCACTTTAATAATATTTACATATTTTGCATTACTCATATCATATGTCTATACTGTATTCTATTCTACTGTATTTTAGTCTATGCTGCTCCAAGATTGCTCGTCTAAATATTTATATCTTCCTAATCCCATTCTTTTACTTTAGATGTGTGTTTATTGTTGTGAAATTGTTAGATATTACTTGTTAGATATTACTGCACAGTTGGAGCTAGAAACATACGCATTTCGATACACCCACAATAACATCTGCGAAACATGTGTTTGTGACCAATAACATTTGATTTGATTTGATGTACCCCGAAAAGATTTAGAAATGGAGGTACCACTGCTTTGGCCCATGGGGGGCTGTGGCAGCTGTCTTACAAAATGCCTTTGACCCCTAATTAGGCTAGATGGAATTCTGTATGTTATAGTTTAGAGACCGTTCTGTACCTCTTTATGTCGTATATCAACCAATGTCTGCCATTGGATGATATATGGCATAAAATACATGGTGTCAGGTCAGGTCCAAGGCTATGAGTTCCTTTAGCTTATTAGCCACTAGTAAAGTAGCTGGTTAGTTCAATAGCTTTTGATCCTGTACTCATCTCTTTTGGAGGGTGTATATTTTGCCTGTGCTTGGCTCCACAGACCCAATAATTATTATTTTAAATTATGATTTTGGAGGAACCTTAGGGCAGGCTTCTCCAACCTTTTCTAGCATGAGAGATATTTTAAGAAAAAAATGACATTTTTTTATATAGCATTCAAATAGGCACATTCTGCCTTTCCCCACATCCTTGGTGAACAAGAGATATGTTTTCTGTCAATATACCTGGTAAAATAATGGCTTATAAACAACTCTAATTCTATTTCCCTGAATTCTGTTAAATTTTTCCTGGTTTGGGATTTGTTTCTGTTTTGTATTGTCAATATTACAATTATTCAGAAAGAAACAATGAAAATGGATGTTCTGAGTCCATGTCAAGGATTAAATCACACGAGAAGAAACACAGTAAAATGTTTGAGTGTAATTCCTGTATAATTGCGCATCTGGCAAGAGAGGAATGTACCACGGAGGGAAAAAGAGAGGAAGAAGAGGTTGAAGAGAATGTGGGAATCTGAATCTTTTGAAGATGGAGGAAAGAGGAGGAGATGTGTCAAAGAAGATAGGTGTCAAGTGAAAACATAGTGAACCGTACGCCAGACCGATTACTGGAGGTGAAGTGGAAGTGAATGAGGGCGAGTTAAGTGAGGTGGAAGGTGTTGTGAAGAGTTCGGAGCCCGAGTCTGGCATTGTTGGACCTGATAAAGAAGAATCTGGTCCAGTAGGAGTGAAATGTTTGGAAAAAAGTAGATCCTCGCCTTTGGGTGGATCCATTTGTGGTTTCAAGGTGGGTGGGAAAGGAGTTGGGTGGAGTTGAATCAGTGAAGGTAACCTGTTGTGGACCCCAGAGGAAGGGGAGGCCCATCCTTCTCAGTGAATGTCAAACAAATCTAAATAGTGAAACATTTAAAAAAGTTATCCTTTGTAGACTAAATATATTCACGTCACCAAATTTTGCAATGTAGGTCTTTAGTAGCCTCAGCAGCACTCTGTATGGTGTAGCCGGAGGACAGCTAGATCTATCCTCTTCTAGGCACACAGACTTCATTACAAAACCTAGGTGGCTCAAGGTTCTCAACCCCTTCCATAGACTTATAAAAGCTCTTGCTGCATGAACTGACATGTCCACCCAATCAAAGGATCAGAGAATGAATCTAGTACGGAAAGCATAAGTTACCGCTAGCGAGTCCTGCAGTGCATAAAATGTGTTAGCCTAGCCTATTCAAACAACCAGCTCAAACAGAGAGGGATGCTTTGTTAGCTACCTGGCTATGGTTATCCAACACTGGAAATCTTCCAAATCAAGGTAAGCTTTTGATTTTATTAATTTACTGCCACTGGGGCCCACCGGCGTAACTGCTAAATTGCTTTCTGAATGTACACTTTACTGCATGTTGTAGCGGGTTTACTAACGTGTTAGTTGTATTAGTTCTAGTTGACTATGACGTGACAATGTAGGCTGTTTGTAGTGGATAGCGGTCATGATATGAAGGTTTGGCTTAGAAAGATTCTTTCACCTGGTAACAGACAGCTGAAGGGAAAAGGTGAGAGGAGGACAATGCGCAAATAGTTGTGAGAAGGAATTATATATACAATTAATTATATATAGAAACTCTCATTTGAAACTGTTGGACTAATGATTACACCCTAGATCAGCTAGATGCAGGCAAGAGGGTGCAAGGTGGTATTTTAAATGTGTCACTGTCTGTCATCTTGATTACTCAAAATTCTCTCGACCTGTCCACCTACGTCGTAAACTTTCATTCATAGGCTAGGTTGTAACAACCAAATGATGGGTACAGGGATAATTTCAGTATCATGTAGTAGCCTAAACCTACCGATGTTACATTAAGCTGAGTGAATGGAATATGAATAACAGCCATCCAATATGCTTCAATAGAAATAAGGCCATGCTCATAATTTAAAAAAATAAATAATCCTCCCTCATCTTAAAGGGCACCGACCACCGCTGGTGGACTTGTGATATGTGTTTGTGTTTACTCTGCCCAGAGGGAGCGGGCACTCCATGTCACGCAACTTGGGTCAAGATCTGTTTATTGCTTTGTGCTTAGGAGTAGGGCACGATTGAAAGGAGTGATGATATGGGCTAGAACGAATTGTGGAGGCGGAGCAATTGAAGTTGAAGATTCCTGTTTTTTTTTTGTGATGCACGCTGTTTGGTGCTACGCAGACCCCGTTGGTGAGAGAGGTGAAACAGAAGAGTCACTGTCAGGCCTTTTGAGTTTTGAGTCAGAGTATCAGAGTATTTACCAGACAAAGTCATGATAGAATATATCAGTTATCTTGTGCAAGCTTTTGTGCCGAATCCACTGCAGTGTTTTAAATGCAACCTTTCCGGTCAGTGTGTCACAGGAGAGAGATTCTAGGTTGAAGTGGCCAGAGTCAGAGTAGTGCAGAAGGTGTCATATGCTGAGGCATTGAAGAAAGTAGAGGAGGATGGGTCAAGGGTGAATGATACCTATAAGATCCCTGTGAGTAGTAGATCTGTGCCAGCTTAGAGGGATAGGCCAATGAGTGATACACTGTAAGCTTCAGCAAGGTTAGCTTTTTAGCTTTCATTTCAATGGTTATCATCTGTATGGCAGAAATGGAACATAAATCACATAAAATAGATGATGTGGTGGCAGCTGAAGAGAAGTATTTGGGTATACGAGATTTGACTTCAGAAGTGTTACAGGGTGTGTTGAGTTGTGATGTCCCATCCTTCCAGGCTGTTGGCATGGTGCAGGAGCAGATAGGGTCAAAGCAGTGGAATGAGGTAATGTAGGATCAGTTGGAAGGGTGTTTTTATTATTATATATATAATAAAAAAAGGTGACTACCTCATGAAGTTGGTCGAGAGAATGCCAAGAGGTGCAAAGCTGTCATCAAGGCAAAAGGTGGCTACTTTGAAGAATCTCAAATATAAAATATATTTTGATTTGTTTAACACTTTTTTTGGGTTACTACATGATTACATATGTGTTATTTCATAGTTTTGATGTCTTCACTATTTTTCTACAATGTAGAAAATAGTAAAAATAAAGAAAAACCCTTGAATGAGTAGGTGTGTCCAAAATTTTGACTGGTATTCTATGTCAAATATATAACTTGAAAACTATGTGACTGCTTGACATTCCCGGGAACTCCCAACCACACATTTTCGTTTGCATGGCATCACCTGTGAAATCTCATGTGAAAAATATCCAAGTGCAACTTAATGTAAAATATCATGGCATGTGAAGTGTTCCAAAAACACATTTCACAAGTAAAAAATTGCTTTCTTTTTCTCTTTCTCTCTCATGCATGACTTAATGATGACACACATGAGCTGGGCTTTATCACCACAATGAGCTGGCCCCTCTGCTAAAGATGAGTTATTAGTTATTAACTACATTAGTAGGGGTTATAAAGATATCTTAAAAGTTGACACGTGCAGTGCATTCCGAGAGTATTCAGACCCCTTGACTTTTTACACATTTTGTTACGTTAGAGCCTTATTCTAAAATGTATTAAAACAAATTGTTCCCTCATCAATCAACACACAATAAGAAAGCAAAACATGTTTTTGGGAAATGTTTACAAATGTATTACAAATAAAAAACATCACAACCTGTCAGGTTGGATGCAGAACGTCTCTGCACAGCTATTTTCAGGTACAGTGCCTTGCGAAAGTATTCGGCCCCCTTGAACTTTGCGACCTTTTGCCACATTTCAGGCTTCAAACATAAAGATATACAACTGTATTTTGTTGTGAAGAATCAACAACAAGTGGGACACAATCATGAAGTGGAACAACATTTATTGGATATTTCAAACTTTTTTAACAAATCAAAAACTGAAAAATTGGGCGTGCAAAATTATTCAGCCCCTTTACTTTCAGTGCAGCAAACTCTCTCCAGAAGTTCAGTGAGGATCTCTGAATGATCCAATGTTGACCTAAATGACTAATGATGATAAATACAATCCACCTATGTGTAATCAAGTCTCCGTATCAATGCACCGCCCCTGTGATAGTCTCAGAGGTCTGTTAAAAGCGCAGATAGCATCATGAAGAACAAGGAACACACCAGGCAGGTCCGAGATACTGTTGTGAAGAGGTTTAAAGCCGGATTTGGATACAAAAAGATTTCCCAAGCTTTAAACATCCCAGGGAGCACTGTGCAAGCGATAACATTGAAATGGAAGGAGTATCAGACCACTGCAAATCTACCAAGACCTGGCCGTCCCTCTAAACTCTCAGCTCATACAAGGAGAAGACTGATCAGAGATGCAGCCAAGAGGCCCATGATCACTCTGGATGAACTGCAGAGATCTACAGCTGAGGTGGGAAACTCTGTCCATAGGACAACAATCAGTCGTATATTGCACAAATCTGCCCTTTATGGAAGAGTGGCAAGAAGAAAGCCATTTCTTAAAGATATCCATAAAAAGTGTCGTTTAAAGTTTGCCACAAGCCACCTGGGAGACACACCAAACATGTGGAAGAAGGTGCTCTGGTCAGATGAAACCAAAATTGAACTTTTTGGCAACAATGCAAAACGTTATGTTTGGCGTAAAAGCAACACAGCTCATCACCCTGAACCCACCATACCCACTGTCAAACATGGTGGTGGCAGCATCATGGTTTGGGCCTGCTTTTCTTCAGCAGGGACAGGGAAGATGGTTAAAATTGATGGGAAGATGGATGGAGCCAAATACAGGACCATTCTGGAAGAAAACCTGATGGAGTCTGCAAAAGACCTGAGACTGGGACGGAGATTTGTCTTCCAACAAGACAATGATCCAAAACAAAAAGCAAAATCTACAATGGAATGGTTCAAAAATAAACATATCCAGGTGTTAGAATGGCCAAGTCAAAGTCCAGACCTGAATCCAATCGAGAATCTGTGGAAAGAACTGAAAACTGCTGTTCACAAATGCTCTCCATCCAACCTCACTGAGCTCGAGCTGTTTTGCAAGGAGGAATGGGAAAAAATGTCAGTCTCTCGATGTGCAAAACTGATAGAGACATACCCCAAGCAACTTACAGCTGTAATCGCAGCAAAAGGTGGTGCTACAAAGTATTAACTTAAGGGGGCTGAATAATTTTGCACGCCCAATTTTTAAGTTTTTGATTTGTTAAAAAAGTTTGAAATATCCAATAAATGTTGTTCCACTTCATGATTGTGTCCCACTTGTTGTTGATTCTTCACAAAAAAAATACAGTTGTATATCTTTATGTTTGAAGCCTGAAATGTGGCAAAAGGTCGCAAAGTTCAAGGGGGCCGAATACTTTCGCAAGGCACTGTATCTCCAGAAATGTTAGATTGGGTTCAAGTTCGGGCTCTGGCTGGCCCACTTAGGGACATTTAGAAGCCACTCCTGCATTGTCTTGGCTGTGTGCTTAGGGTGTAGAAACGCTTGTGTTTCTAGCTCCAACAGTGCAGTAATATCTAACAATTTCACAAAAAGACATACAATACAAACAAATCCAAAATAAAGGAATGGAATGGAATTATGAATATATAAAGGCCAAATAGTTCAATCTTGGTTTCATCAGACCAGAGAATCTTGTTTCTCATGGTCAGAGTCCTTTAAGTGCCTTTTGGCAAACTCCAAGCGGGCTGTCATGTGCCTTTTACTGAGGAGTGGCTTTCGTCTGGCCACTACCATAAAGGCCTGATTGGTGGGGTGCTGCAGAGATGGTTGTCCTTTTGGAAGGTTCTCCCAATCTCCACAAAAGGACTATGCAGCTCTGTCAGAGTGACCAACAGGTTCACCTCCCTGACCAAGGCCTTTCTCCCCCGATTGCCAGCTCTAGGAAGAGTCTTGGTGATTCCAAACTTCTTCCATTTCAGAATGATGGAAGCCACTGTGTTCTTGGGGACCTTCAATGCTGCAAAAATGTTTTGGGACTCTTCCCCAAATCTGTGCCTCGGCACAATACTGTCTCATGGCTTGGTTTTTGCTCTAACATTCACTGTCAACTGTGGGACCTTATGTAGACAGGTATGTGCCTTTCCAAATAATGTCCAATCAATTGAATTCACCACAGGTGGACTCCAATCAAGTTGTAGAAACATCTCAAGGATGATCAATGGAAACAGGATGCACCTGAGTCTCATAGCAAAAGGTCTGAATTCTTATATAAACATGTTTTTTATTTTTAACATATTTCTAAAAACCTGTTTTCACTTCGTCATTACGGGGTATTGTGTGTAGATTGATGAGTAGACTGAATACATTCCGAATGCACTGTACAGCACAGCAATAGCCACTTCGGACTGCAGTTTCGGAAGAACATGAGAGAAAATGGCTTACATACACACTAATTATTGTGTGTGTTGAATCCTAGTAGCCTTTTCCTGCAGTCAAATTACCTAGTGGCCTCATGGGTGGAATGTTATAATTCATCATCATTTCATAATGAATAAACATTGTAAAAGAAAAATGCTGACAATCGGGTGTTTCTACGTCAAACGGTCTTGTTATATTTCAGTCTTCTATGATGTACTGTATGTAAAGTGTAATACTGGGATGCAAACTCAAAATTAAATACATTTCAACTCTATATTTGACATGGCACATTTTTTTAAGCCCATAACCATGTGTGTGAGGTGTATAACGCTTGTCACAAAGTACTAGATTTATTTAACACTACCAAGAAACACTGACCCTGATTTAGCCCACTGCAGTAAAAGGTTAAGGAAATATTGCCATAATCCAGAAAAAACAATGATTGGTTCACACATGGCCAACATTTTAACCTTAGCCCTACTCCCTCTCAAATGCTACCAACAAACAACCTATCAAAGTATACATTGAAATTATACTCAGTGTAATTCTGTGATGTACTGGTAAATTACATTTGTAAGTCAAAAGAGTTATGGTGTGTCAGTAAGAGGAACTGAGGCAAGTTCTCTCAATCTGTCTACGTCTCACAGATACTTTAAGGGGCATGATGCAGAAAACCAGTAAATATCTGGATGTGAACATCTTTTGCATCATGCAGCGCGACACAACTCATTCGCATAGAGTTGATCAGGGCGTTGATTGTGGCCTTTGGATTGTTGTCCTACTCCTCTTCAATGGCTGTGCGAAGTTGCTGGATATTGGTGGGAACTGGAACATGTTGTCGTACACGTCGATCCAGAGCATCCCAAACGGGCTCAATAGGGGACATGTCTGGTGAGTATGCAGGCCATGGAAGAACTGGGACATTCCAGGAATTGTGTACAGATCCTTGAGGTGCATTATCGTGCTGAAACATGAGGCGATGGCGGCAGATGAATGGCACAACAATGGGCCTTCCCATACTATAACCCCACCACCACCATGGGGCACTCTGTTCAACACGTTGACATCAGCAAACAGCTTGCCCACACGATGCCATACACACTGTCTGCCATCTGCCCGACACAGTTGGACATTCCTACAGTCAGCATGCAAATTGCACGCTCCCTCAAAACTTGAGACATCTGTGGCATTGTGTTGTGCGATAAAACTGCACATTTTAGGCCTGTTATTGTCCCCAGAACAATGCGGACCTGTGTAATGATCACAATGTTTAATCAGGTTCTTGATATGCCCCACCTGTCAGGTGGATGGATAATCTTGGTAAAGGAGAAATGCTCACTTACAGGGATGTAAACAAATGTGTGCACAAAATTTGACAAAAATAAGCTTTACATGTTGTGTTTATATTTCTGTTCAGTATAATATGATTAAATATAGATGATCAAATAAATCTAAGGAGAATATATCAAATATGCATAACGCATTAACTTCTCTAGGTGCTGTAACAGTACCAATGTCCGCCACAGAGTGGCGCTTAAGGACCACAAAGGTAAAGGAGCAGAACATCTAATCTCTACAGAGCTGGTAGGCATGTCTAACCTTTTCATAAAGACCATTCATTCATTCAACAAGCACAAAACTTGGTTGAGAATTTCTTCAGCATCATTTCAAAAGTAATTAATATTTCATCAAGTTCCACTTTAGTTATAACAAGAGCCTATCATCTTAGCCCAGACCCAAATTTCATTTGACACCAGCAGTCCCACTTCTCAAATAAGTCAGCTCAGCTCCTCTTCTACCAGGACTACAAGTTGAATAATTATGGACAGTGTCTACTAATAATGCTGTCACACAGGTAGGCCTGGGAGAGATGGCACACTTTAGAGAACACACACACATACTGTACTGCACGCTCAGTGGTCCCACTGTACTGCACGCTCAGTGGTCCCACAGGGCTAGCGCAATGGCACACTTTAAGGAACTCACACGACCTAACAGAGCTGTTCAGGGTGCTCTAAATGCAGTGTTATGCACAGTTTCTGCTCCATCAGTAATTTGGCCAAATAGACTCGAGCGTCTCCTCTGGCATATAGACACACTATAACTTGGTTTAAGTCAAAGGTCAAGAAGATGGTGTCTACAGTGCTATAAAATCTAACGCTAGCTGGTAGCATTGTTAGAAATGCTGTAAAATTATCGAGGTAATGTGTGGTATCTATAGAAACAAACTGGAGGTGATTCAACATAAACTAGGGGGTAATGTGTGTCTATTGAAATATGCTTGACGTGACCTTTTGGTAGCCAGACGGGCCCAAGGCTTTACTGCTCCTTCACAAATTAGACAACACTGAAGACCAGTGACTGCAGTGACTCATGCACTGCCCCGTAGCTTAGCCGCTAATTGTGTTGTGTGTTAGTTTAGTATTTAGTATTTTATTAGAATCCCCCTTAGCTGTTGCCAAGGCAGCAGCTACTCTTCCTGAGGCTCAAACAGAGATAAAACGTTACATCAAACAAATGATTCTGCATTATACAAATGGACATTGCTCCATTATTACATTACAATATTACAATACTACATTACATTACTAGGAATAATGTGTGGGTGTGTGTGAGTGTGTCTCTTCACAGTCCGTGGGTGTGCCGTGCCGTGAGGTCTTTTTAAAAATGCATTTTTTTATCTGATTTTACTGCTAGCTTGATTTACCTGAGGTGGAAGAGAATTGCATTTAGTTATGGCTCTATAAAGTACTGTGTGATTCCTAGCCTTGTGTGTGTGTGTGTGTGTGTGTGTGTGTGTGTGTGTGTGTGTGTGTGTGTGTGTGTGTGTGTGTGTGTGTGTACGTGTACCTCCAGAAAATGTGTCAAAGCCATAATTCATCACCTCAAGGGTCAAAATAATTATCCTAGCATGTATTATTAGAAACTATGAATCACTAAAGTATACGTAATCTTTACAATTTGTATTTGCTCTTATCGCGCTCCTAGTGTTAATTCTGTCATATAATCTCAGTTGAATAGGCTCTCAGGCACAACCAGTCGATGATTATGGTGTTAATAATGAGCCAAGCATGGCGAGCCGATCAATCCTGATGGAGAGCAAAAAGGGCAGCTTTTCCATTCCACGGGTCCATATGAGGCCCATAAAGATCTGTTCTGCTGTAAAGGCTCGCTCCGTTTAAAGGTCACCTGCTGTCCTGTCGTAGTACACACACACACACACACACACACACACACACACACACACACACACACACACACACACACACACACACACACACACACACACACACACACACACACACACACACACACACACACACACACACACACACACACACACACACACACACACACACACACACACCGTCTTTGCCTCTACCTCACACACATTGTCGCGCTGGCTGACTCTGTGACATCTCCATTAGTCCTAATCCTAAAGACAAAGAGCCGTTCCAATCCATTACAGTACATACCCTCAGGATTCCCGTTAAAACTCAGTTCAAACCATGCCCTTGTAGTCCAGAGACCTGTTCCAAGCCATTATCAACCATGCTCTTGCAGAAGAGAGTTTCTATTCCAGTCCATTAGAAAACATTATTGTGTATTCTAGGAGATGGAGTTTTATTTCCTGGAAATCCACGATTCAATGGACCAATTCCAAACCCATAAATTTGTTGCCCTACATATTTTTAATAGCAAAATGTCCATGTAGCCTATGTACTGTATTTTCATGACAAAATTTGCAACTGGTTCATTATCTCCCTCAAGTGACCAATAGCAAATCCACAAAGATACACGGAGGAGTCTGCTCCGCCCCCCCCTCTCCCACAGGTGTAATTGACCTCTATGTGAACTCCAGACATCTGTAAGCAAGCCTATATCTTTGATAAAGTTATCCAGGGGAAATACTGCAATGCCAGCCTTCCATGACCGGATAAAACTCAAACTCAGCACTTCTGCAGTCTCCTCACAGCTTGGACTCTTCTGTGTTTGTATAGGAGAGCCGGGCTGTGTATGTGTGTGTGTGTGTGTGTGTGTGTGTGTGTGTGTGTGTGTGTGTGTGTGTGTGTGTGTGTGTGTGTGTGTGTGTGTGTGTGTGGGTGTGTGTGTGTATGTGTGTGCACATGTGCGTGTGCCTCCTTGCCTGCGTGTGCGTGTGTGTGCATGCGTGCCTGCCTCTGTGTGCGCATGTGTGTGTTTTGTAATGAGTGTCCCTGGAAGACAGTGTTTCTTGTTGGGCTAGGAGCTGGTCCTTCATGCCACACTCCCCCATGCGGTCTCAAAGTGGACAGACATTCTGCGTGCTGTTTACTGCACAGTGTAACGCTAAGGGGAATAACTGTAACCTCAGTCGTCCTGCAGCTTGTAGAGACCAGTCAGGTGGAAGATACACCACGAGAGAACTGGAGTGAAAAAGAGAAACAAAAATGTTTAAAAAACAAGCAGACATGCTATACACAGTTAGAACACACTAGAATAACAATACATGACACAATCTCTATTGAATGGTTTGTTAATTCTTCAATGCCTCAAGGTGCTCATCATCGTGGATGATTATCAGTCTGTCAGAGCCAATCTGTGGTCTCAGTTGAAAATTAAAATAGAAGGATTAGTTGTCAACATGACCCAAAATAACATCATTTGTTTCATATTATGTATTATTCATTTAATACACTCAAACTATTTTTTGTCCTAAGAAAAAAAACATCTTCAGGGCCATTCAAGTTGATAACTGCACTCAAACTCAAATGTTATATCTATGAATGTAGAACTGCTGCGAGAATCAAATGCGAAATGAAATGGAGGAAGGATGCATTAAGACTGAAGTTGTTGCGTGATCATAACGCACATCTGTATTTTTTCCACTTTACCAGTAATCTTCTCAATGATGTCCCTGGTCCAGTCTAAATCTGTGTACACTGTAAACCTGTCATTACTCAAACCTTTTGAAGAAACCCGTTGTACCCGTTATATCTGAGTACAGTTACTTAACCTTTTACCGCAGTGGGCTAAATCAGGGTCAGACAGAGGGTTTCTTGGTAGTCTTAAACAAATCTGCTTTGAAACAAAAGTATACACCTCACACAGATGGTTATGGGCTTAAAAATAGAAGACACCTGTACAATGTTCCCTCAAAAAAAAAATGTAGACACTGAGCAAATGTCAGGTCTGCTGAGTGCAAACTTGAACGTTGTGAAAATTCTGTCTTGGATTTACTGTGAACACTGAGGCTGTACCCGCTTTATGTTACAGGTATAACAGTGGCCAAGTAGGCTACTGTGGCTATTTGATCATAATCTAGGCCTATCAGAGTGGCCTACCATCAAAAACAATGGAGAAAATGCATCCCATAACATTTTAACATGGAAATAGCTGTTGTATCATTCAGCCTACAGTAGCCCGTAGGCCTACATTCCGTGACACTTTTGGAAAAAATATGCAGCGCTTGACATTAACCTGTTTATCCACTTGTCCTTCAGACAAGGAGGTGACTGAAAATTTGTTATTTGATGCAAGAAACTACTTTACAAAATAAAGTTAATTATTATTCCCATACCGTTATTACAGAGAATCAGACAAATTATGCTACCCTCTGCCTATTGGCTACTTATCTGCTAGCTTATTTAAGCCTGTCTCAAAATACAACACTGCCTGTTTAAGACATAACAATCTCTTTACCTGACTTGCTTTTCAAACATAGCTAGAAATGCACACGTTGTGTGCTCTTGTAGGAAGCAACCACTCCCCCATTGCTGACTAGAAATTAGCTATAACTGGGCTAGTGACACACTTACTAGCAAAGAATATGAACAAATGTGCACACATGGCTACATGAAGCTCTCGCTTTGATCTCAAAACAAGCGCATCTACTCACGACCACTCATGCTGTAAACACAGTTCAGTTCAAAGTGAACGGCACAGATCCATATTAGGCAATGTACTATTTGCATATAAGGATACTGCATCTGTGACTGGTTATGCCGCACTGGTCTGTAGAGTATGGGCTAGAGTATGAGTCCTGCCTGTCAATGCAATAGAATACTACTCTGGTGTGTTCTGCCTACAAGAAAATCTCTTGCATAGTTAGTTTTGCATAATAAGTCTTGCATAATTCATTTTGTTTCGGTATATGGCATTGAAAGCGGATAATATTGGCAATTCCCACAGTAGAGGGAAACATTGATAATGTTAACTAAAGGGAAAAACTAGAACTTTGAGTGAAGTTCAATCTCGTGCTTCTCTGCTGCAGGCTGATATTGCTTCTGCGCAGCAGTCCCTGGGAGCTGGCGCACCTGTGCAGCTTAGAGAGAACATTGCACCTGTACCATGTCAGATATAGAGTTGAAATCTATTCAATTTGAGTTTGCATCCCAATATAACATTGTACATCAAGACTGAAAAATAACAAAACTGTTTCACATAGAAACAACGGATTTTCGGCAGATTAAAAAAAAAAAAAAAGTTTATTAATTATGAAAGTATGAAAAATATGAATAACGTTCCACTCTTGGAGTCACTACTGTAGGTCATTTGACTGCAGGAAATGGATACGGTGATTTTGTAGTCATTACTCAAACTGATAGAGTCACTGTGACCCTGTAGTGTAGCCAAGATAATGGAATTCATTGCCAATCAAATGTTCTCTGTCGACGCTGGGCCAATTGTGCGCCACCCTATAGGACTCCCAATCATGGCCGGATGTGATATAGCCTGGATTCGAACCAGAGACTGTAGTGACGCCTCTTGCACTGAGATGCAGTGCCTTAGACCGCTGCGTCCATGTGTGTGTGTTAACTATTTAACTGTACTAGAATGCTTAAAAGGCCGCTAAAAATGTAAATATCGGTTATCGGTAACAGGGGGGGGGGGGGGGGGGTTTGGCCCAAATATATCGGATATCGGTATCGGCAAAAAAATGTAATATCGGTGCATCACTAATTTTCAGTTCAGTGGCCTTCACAAATTGAGTTCCTAGTTCAATGTTATCATCATTATTAAACTATTTATGACAATACATTACATATCTCATGAGGACTTATTTTGAGGCCTAAATCAAATCAGAGTGCATTAGTCACATGTACAGGGTTGCATATGTAATTGCGGGGCAGTGCAATTCTTATGCAGCGAGCTCCAACAATGCAGGTTAAAGAGAAGTGAGTGAAACAATAATGATAATAATAGTAATATTACTAAGCAAAATAATAGAATATAAAAAAGATCGCAAGATGGCATGTATAGTACTTCAGAAAGTATTCAGACACCTTGACTTTCCCCACATTTTGTTACGTTACAGCCTTATTCCAAAATTGATTAAATAAACTTTTTCCCTCAGCAATCTACACACAATACCTCATAACGAGAAAGCGAAAACAGGTTTTTAGAAATGTATGCAAATGTATTAAAAATAAAAAACAGAAATACCTTATTTACATAAGTATTAAGCCCCTTTGCTATGAAACTTGAAATGGAGCTCAGGTGCATCAGGTTTCCATTGATCATCCTTGAGATATTTCTACAACTTGATTGGAGTCCATCTGTATTAAATGCAATTGATTGGACATGATTTGGAAAGGCACACACCTGTCTATATAAGGTCCCACAGTTGACAGTGCATGTCAGAGCAAAAACCAAAGTCGAAGGAATTGTCTGTAAAGCCCCGAGACAGGATTGTGTCTGGATCTGGGGAAGGGTACCAAGAAATGTCTGCAGCATTGAAGGTTCCCAAGAACACAGTGGCCTCCATCATTCTTAAATGGATGAAGTTTGGAACCACCAAGACTCTTCGTAGAGCTGGCAGCTTGGCCAAACTGAGCAATCGGGGGAAAAGGGCTTTGGTCAGGGAGGTGACCAAGAACCTGATAGTCACTCTTACAGAGCTCTTGAGTTCTTCCGTGGAGATGTAAGAACCTTCCAGAAGGACAACCATCTCTGAGCACTCCACCAATCAGGCCTTCATGGTAAAGTGGCCAGAAAGAAGCCACTCTTTGGTAAAAAGCACATGACAACCCGCTTGGAGTTTGTCAAAAGGCACATAAAGACTCTCAGACCATGAGAAACAAGATTCTCTGGTCTGATGAAACCAAGATTGAACTCTTTAGCCTGAATGCCAAGAGTCACGTCTGGAGGAAAACTGGCACCATCCCTACGGTGAAGCACAGCGGTGGCAGCATCATGCTGTGGGGATGTTTTTCAGTGGCAGGGACTGAGAGGCATGTCAGGGTTGAGGCAAAGATGATTGGAGCAAAGTACAGAGAGATCCTTGATGGAAACCTGCTTCAGAGTGTTCAGGACCTCAGACTGGGGCAAAATGTCACCTTCCAATAGGACAACGACCCTTAGCGCACAGCCAAGACAACACAGGAGTGGCTTCAGAACAAGTCGCTGAATGTCCTTGTGGCCCAGCCAGAGCCAGGACATGAATCTGATCAAACTTCTCCGGAGAGACCTGAAAATAGCTGTGCAGCAACACTCCCCAACCAACCTGACAGAGCTTGAGAGGATATGGAGAGAAGAATGGGAGAAACTCCCCAAAAACAGGTGTATCATGCTTGTAGTGTCATACCCAGTATGATTTAAGGCTGTAATCGCTGTCAAAGGTGTTTCAACAAAGTAAAGAGTAAAGGGTCTGAATACTTATTAAAATGTGATATTTCAGTTTATATATATATAAATTAGCAACAAAAAAAAACATTTCATCTGTTTTGATTTGTCATGATGGGGTACTGTGCGTAGAAAACTACATTTGAATCAATTGTAGAATAAGGCTATATGTAACGTAACAAAATGTGGAAAAAGTCAAAGGGTCTGAATACTTTCCGAAGGCACTGTATATATACAGTACCAGTCAAGTTTGGACACATCCACTCATTCCAGTTTTTTTTTTAAATTGTATTTTTATTTTTTTAAACTATTTTCTACATTGTACAGTCATGGCCAAAAGTTTTGAGAATGACACAAATATTAATTTTCACAAAGTCTGCTGCCTCAGTTTGTATGATGGCAATTTGCATATACTCTAGAATGTTATGAAGAGTGATCAGATGAATTGCAAAGTCCCTATTTGCCATGCAAATGAACTGAATCCTCCCCAAAATGTCCACTGCATTTCAGCCCTGCCACAATAGACCAGCTGACATCATGTCAGTGATTCTCTCGTTAACACAGGTGTGAGTGTTGACGAGGACAAGGCTGGAGATCACTCTGTCATGCTGATTGAGTTCGAATAACAGACTGGAAGTGTAACAGCGTTCTTCTGTTGAAGGAGGAGCGGACCAAAATGCAGCTGGTGGTTACTCATATTTATTAATGAAAATAGACTAGACAAGAAAATACTGAAACGTACAAAAACAACAGACAGAAACGTGAAAAAACTATACAGCCTATCTAGTGAAACTAAACACAGAGACAGGAACAATCACCCACGAAACACTCAAAGAATATGGCTGCCTAAATATGGTTCCCAATCAGAGACAACGATAATCACCTGACTCTGATTGAGAACCGCCTCAGGCAGCCATAGACTATGCTATACACCCCACAAAACCCCAAGACGAAACACACCACAATAAACCCATGTCACACCCTGGCCTGACCCAATAAATGAAGATAAACATAATAAATTTTGACCAGGGCGTGACAGAACCCCCCTCTAAGGTGCGGACTCCCGGACGCACATCAAAACAATAGGGAGGGTCCGGGTGGGTGTCTGTCCATGGTGGCGGCTCCGGCTCCGGCGCGGGACGTCACTCTATAAATGTCTTAGTCCCCCCTCCTCGCGTCCTAGCATAGTCCACCCTCGCCGCCGACCATGGCCTAGTAGTCCTCACCCAGGACCCCACTGGACTGAGGGGCAGCTCGGAACTGAGGATCAGCTCGGGACTGAGGGGCAGCTCGGGACTGAGGGGCAGCTCGGGACAGAGGCAGCTCGGGACTGAGGGGCAGCTCGGGACAAAGGGGAAGCTCGGGACTGAGGGGAAGCTCGGCACTGAGAGGAAGCTCGGGACTGAGAGGAAGTCCAGCACTGAGAGGAAGCCCAGCACTGAGAGGAAGCTCAGCCAGGTAGTTGGATCCGGCAGATCCTGGCTGGCTGGCGGTTCTGGCAGATCCTGGCTGGCTGGTAGATCTGGAAGAGTCTGGCTGACTGGCAGATCTGGAAGAGTCTGGGTGACAGGCGGATCTGGAAGAGTCTGGCTGACTGGCAGATCTGGAAGAGTCTGGCTGACTGGCAGATCTGGAGGAGTCTGGCTGACTGGCAGATCTGGAAGAGTCTGGCTGACTGACGGATCTGGCTTCTCCATGCTGACTGGCGGCTCTGGCTGCTCCATGTAGACTGACAGCTCTGGCGGCTTCTTGCAGACTGGCAGCTCTGGCTGCTCCATGCAGACTGGCAGCTCCTTGCAGACTGGCAGCTCCATGCAGACTGGCAGCTCCGGCTGCTCCATGCAGACTGACAGCTCTGGCTGTTCCATGAAGACTGACAGCTCTGGCTGCTCCATGCAGACTGACAGCTCTGGCTGCTCCATGCAGACTGACATCTCTGGCTGCTCCATGCAGACTGACAGCTCGGGCTGCGCTAAACAGGCGGGAGACTCCAGCAGCGCTGTAAAGGAGGAAGGCTCTGGCTGCTCTTAACAGGCGGGAGACTCCAGCAGCGCAGGAGAGGAGGAAGACTCTGGCTGCGCTAAACAGGCGGGCGACTCCAGCAGTGCAGGAGAGGAGAAAGGCTCGGGCAGCGCTGAACAGGCGGGAGGCTCCGGCAGAGCAGGAGAGGAGGAAGGCTCTGGCTGCGCTAAACAGGCGGGAGACTCTGGTAGCGCTGTAGAGGAGAAAGGCTCCGGCAGCGCTGGAGAGGCGAGGCGCACAGTAGGTCTGATGCGTGGTGCTGGCACTGGTGGTACTGGGCCGAGGACACGCACAGGAAGCCTGGTGCGGGAAGCTGCCACCGGAGGACTGGTGTGTGGAGGTGGCACTGGATAGACCGGACCGTGCAGGCGCACTGGAGCTCTTGAGCACCGAGCCTGCCCAACTTTACCTGGCTCGATGCCCACTCTGGCCCGGCCAATACGAGGAGCTGGTATGTACCGCACCGGGCTATACACCCGCACTGGAGACACTGTGCGCTCCACAGCATAATACGGTGCCTGCCTGGTCTCTTTAGCCCCCCGGTAAGCACAGGAAGTTTGCGCAGGTCTCCTACCTGGCGTAGCCATACTCCCTGTGAGCCCCCCAAGAAATTTTTGGGGCTGACTCTCGGGCTTCCAACCGCGTCGCCGTACTGCCTCTTCATACCATCGCCTCTCCGCTTTTACCGCCTCCAGTTCTTCCTTGGGACGGCGATATTCTCCAGGCTGAACCCAGGGTCCTTTACCGTCCAGTTCGTCCTCCCATGTCCATACCTTCTCTCGCTGCACCTTGGGGAGGCTACACTCCCCTGGTTTAGCCCAGGGTCCTCTCCCGTCGAGGATTTCCTCCCAAGTCCAGAAAGTTTTGTCAACCTGCTCCTGCTGCGGCTGTTGCTTGTTACCACATCGCTTGGTCCTGTTGTGGTGGGTGATTCTGTAACGGCGTTCTTCTGTTGAAGGAGGAGCGGACCAAAATGCAGTGTGGTGGTTACTCATATTTATTAATGAAAATAGACTAGACAAGAAAATACTGAAACGTACAAAAACAACAGACGGAAACGTGAAAAAACTATACAGCCTATCTAGTGAAACTAAACACAGAGACAGGAACAATCACCCACGAAACACTCAAAGAATATGGCTGCCTAAATATGGTTCCCAATCAGAGACAACGATAATCACCTGACTCTGATTGAGAACCGCCTCAGGCAGCCATAGACTATGCTATACACCCCACAAAACCCCAAGACAAAACACACCACAATAAACCCATGTCACACCCTGGCCTGACCCAATAAATGAAGATAAACATAATACATTTTGACCAGGGCGTGACAGGAAGCTTCAAAAGTAGGGTGGTGCTTGGAATCATTGTTCTTCCTCTGTCAGCCTTGGTTACCTGCAAGGAAACAAGTGCCGTCAACATTGCTTTGCACAAAAAGGGTTTCACAGACAAGGATATTGCTGCCAGTAATATTGCACCTAAATCAACCATTTATTGGGTCATCAAGAACTTCAAGGAGAGCGGTTCAATTGTTGTGAAGAAGGCTTCAGGGCACCCAAGAAAGTCCAGCAGCACCAGGACCGTCTCTTAAAGTTGATTCAGCTGCGGGATCCGTGCACCACCAGTACAGAGCTTGCTCAGGAATGGCAGCAGGTAGGTGTGAGTGCATCTGCACACACAGTGAGGCAAAGACTTTTGGAGGATGGCCTGGTGTCAAGAAGGGCAGCAAAGAAGCCACTTCTCTCCAGGAAAAACATCAGGGACAGACTGATGTTCTGCAAAAGGTACAGGGATTGGACTGCTGAGGACTGGTGTAAAGTAATTTTTATCTGATGAATCCCCTTTCCGATTGTTTGGGGCATCCGGAAAAAAGCTTGTCCGGAGAAGACAAGGTGAGCGCTACCATCAGTCCTGTGTCATGCCAACAGTAAACCATCCTGAGACCATTCATGTGTGGGGTTGCTTCTCAGCCAAGGGAGTGGTCTCACTCACAATTTTGCCTAAGAACACAGCCATGAATAAAGAATTGTACCAACACATCCTCCGAGAGCAACTTCTCCCAACCATCCAGGAACAGTTTGGTGATGAACAATGCCTTTCCAGCATGATGGAGCACCTTGCGATAAGGCAAAAGTGATAACTAAGTGGCTCGGGGAACAAAACATCAATATTTTGAGTCCATGGCCAGGAAACTCCCCAGACCTTAATTCCATTGAGAACTTGTGGTCAATCCTTAAGAGGCGGGTGGACAAACAAAACCCCACAAATTCTGACAAAATCCAAGCATTGATTATGCAAGAATGGGATGCCATTAGTCAGGATGTGGCCCAGAAGTTAATTGACAGCATGCCAGGGTGGATTGCAGAGGTCTTGAAAAAGAAGGGTCAACCCTGCAAATATTGATTCGCATCAACTTCATGTAATTGTCAATAAAAACCTTTGACACTTATGAAATACTTGTAATTATACTTCAGTATTCCAGAGTAACATCTGACAAAATATCTAAAGATACTGAAGCAGAAAACTTTGTGGAAATTAATATTTGTGTCATTCTCAAAACTTTTGTCCACGACTGTACTATGAAATAACACATATGGAATCATGTAGTTACCAAAAAAAGTGTTAAACAAATCAAAATATATTTTATATTTGAGATTCTTCAAATAGCCACTTTGCCTTGATGACAGCTTTGCACATTCTTGGCATTCTCTCAACCAGCTTCATGAGGTAGTCACCTGGAATGCATTTAAATTAACAGGTGTGCCTTGTTAAAAGTTCATTTGTGGAATTTCTTTCCTTCTTAATGTGTTTGAGCCATTCAGTTGTGTTGTGACAAGGTAGGGTTGGTATAATGAAGATAGCCCTATTTGGTAAAAGACCAAGTCCATATTATGACAAGAACAGCTCAAATAAGCAAAAAGAAACAACAGTCCATCACTACTTTAAGACAATGCAGAAAATGTCAAGAAAGTTTAAAGTTTATTCAAGTGCAGTCACAAAAACCATCAAGCGCTATGATGAAACTGGCCCTCATGAGGACCGCCACAGGAAAGGAAGACCCAGAGTTACCTCTGCTGCAGAGGATTAGTTCATTAGAGTTACCAGTCTCAGAAATTGTAGCCCAAATAAATGCTTCACAGAGTTCAAGTAACAGACACATCTCAATATCAACTGTTCAGAGGAGACTGCGTGAAATGGGGCCTTCATGGTCAAATTGCTGCAAAAAAACACTATTAAAGGACACCAATAATAAGAAGAGACTTGCTTGGGCCAAGAAACACGAGCAATGTCCTTTGGTCTGATGAGTCCAAATTTGAGATTTTTGGTTCCAACCGCCATGTATTTGTGAGACGCAGAGTATGTGAATAGATCTCCAAATGTGCAATTCCCACAATGGAGGAGGAGGTGTGATGGTGCTTTGCTGGTAACACTGTCTGTGATTTATTTAGAATTCAAGGCACACTTAACCATCTGGATTGTGCTTAGTGGGACTATCATTTGTTTTTATCAGGACAATGACTCAATACACCTCCAGGCTGTGTAAGGGCTATTTGACCAAGAAGGAGAGTGATGGAGTGCTGCATCAGATGACCTGACCTCAAACCAACTGAGATGGTTTGGGATGAGTTGGACCGCAGAGTGAAGGAAAAGCAGTGCTCAGCATATGTGGGAACTCCTTGGAAAAGCACTCCAGGTGAAGCTGGTTGAGAGAATGCCAAGAGTGTGTAAAGCTGTCATCAAGGCAAAGGGTGGCTACTTTGAATAATCTCAAATATATAATATATTTTGATTTGATTAACACTTTTTTTTGTTACTACTTGATTCAATATGTGCTTTTTCGTAGTTTTGATGTCTTCACTATTATTCTACAATGTAGAAAATAGTCTAAATAAATAAAAGCCCTTGAATGAGTAGGTGTGCCCAAACTTTTGACTGGTACTGTATATACAACAAGTTTTAAATTCTATACAGTTGCTGCAGTTAAAAGTGCTGAAGTGTGTAAATAGGGATACTTGTCCATAGAGGGAAACTGGTATGCACCTATGGTGTGTTTGGCTGAGCATACCACCCTCTGTAGAGCCCTGCGGTCACCAGTGGTGGAGTTGCTGTACCAGGCTGTGATGAAACCTGGCAGTATGGTTTTCGATGGTGCTCTTGTAAAACACTGAGAACACTGTACCTTGAGGATAGGCCAAATTTCTTCAGTCTCCTGAGGTTGAAGAGTCACTGTCGTGCCTTCTTCACCACAGTGTCTGTGTGGCTTGACCATTTCAGCTCCTCTGAGATATGTATGCCAAGGAACTTGACATTTTTGACCATGTCCACGGTGGCCCCATTGATGAGGATGGGGAGGTGCCCAGCCTGGTTCCTCCTGAAGTCCACAATCAGGTCCTTTGCTTTGCTGAATTTCAAGAGTGCATACCTCCTCTCTGTAGTCCAGCTCATCGTTGTTGGTAATCAGGCTTACTACATTCATGTCATCAGCGAACTTGATGATGGAGTTGGAACTGTGTGAAGCCACACAGTCGTGGGTATACAGGGAGTACAGGAGGGGACTAAGGACGCAGCCTTGTGGGGAAATGTTGAGGATCAGTGTGGAGGAGGTGATGTTGCCTACCTTCACCACCTGGGGATGGCTCGTCAGGAAGTTCAGGCCGAGTTGCATAGGGAGGAGTATGGTATTCCTTTTGTCCAGGTGGGTCAAGGCAGTGTGCAGTGCAATGGTGATTGTGTCATCTGTGGATCTGTTGGGCGGTAGACAAATTGAAGGGAGTCGGGAGTAGGCAACATCGGGCATGAGAAGGTCATGTGGTCTTTGACTAGCATCTCGAAGAACTTCATGATGACAGAAGGGAGTGCTACAGGTCAGTAGTCATTCAGTTCAGTTAGCTTACCTTTTTTGTAAATGGGGATGATAGTGGACATCTTGAAGCAGGTCGGGATAATGGCCTGAGCAAGAGAGAGATTGAAAACCTAAGAAAACACATCAGCTAGCTGGTCTGCACATGCTTGAGGGTGTGGCTAGGGATCTGTGATTGTTAGAGGCCCCTGCCACATACACCTCGTGTATGACTCACTAAATTGCTCCTCCACTTTGTTCCTATACTTTTGTCTCGCCACCTTGATCGATCTGCGTAGATCGTGTTTGTACTGTTTAACCATACGCTTGTCCTCGGTCACTTTTCGGTATTTATAAGCAGCATCTCTCTCCTTCAATTTTCCGAAAGGGCTGCCGTCAATCAACTTCTTTTGATTCGGGTAAGTTTTGAAAGTCACCATCGGTATCACATCATCTATGTATTTTTTTATGAATCCAGTGACTGAGTTGACGTATTCAATGATGTTATCGCCAGAATTGACCTGGAACATATTCCAGTCCACGTGATCAAAACAGTCTTGGATGCGCAGATCTGACCACCGGAATGTCCCTCTTGAGTCTTTGTTTGTAGGCGGGGAGAAGCAAAATAGAGTCGTGGTCTGATATGCCGAAAGAAGGACAGGAGAGGGCCTTAAATTACTTTGGTTAAAGTCCCCCACAACAATGAACGCTGGCTCCAGGTACACAATCCCCATTTTGTTCATTGTCCAATGAAGATCCTAGAGAGCATGTTTTGTGTCGGCTTGGGGAGGGATGTACACAGCTGTGGCAATAATCCCTGAGAACTCTCACGGAAGGTAAAAAGAGCAACAATTGATGACCAAGTATTCCAAGTCGGAAGTTCCTGTACGTTTCCCCCATTGCATTACTTATTATTGGTCCTAAAGGAGACCCCACTGCCTTTGTTCTTGTCAGAGAGAGCCCTCTTCCTGTCTGCTCGAGGAACTGTAAAACTAGCTGGTTACATATAATCCATTTGGAAGTTGGGGGAAAGCCAAGTCTCAGAAAACAGAGTATGTTGAAGAATCTGATGTCTCTCCAGAAGGAGATCCTCGCTCTGAGTTCGTCAAGTTTATTCACTAATGATTGAACATTTGCGAGTAGTATGCTCGCTAATGGAGGACGGGTCGATCTGTGTCTCAATCTCGCTAAGATCCCCGCATGTCCGCCTCTCTGCCAGCGTCTTCATTTCTCTCCGGCAGGACTCCCAGGCTGCCTGGTGCCTCACCGAAGAGGCTAGAACAAACAGGGATTTCTCGAAAACCTGGGAAATGTATCAGAATTTTGCAACCCTACCGAAAAGTCACATTATGCTTGCTTGCAAAGTGATGTGTAATTCATATTGGAATCGAGCCAGAGTTAGGATATCCAGCAGTTGACATTTGTATTCACCCGCAACCTTGCATTCATAATGACTGCCAGGGTTAGGAACAGTGTGAGGAGATGACCTAAGCCATTTAAACTGGAACAACCATCTCAGCAGAAAAATGTATGTTATTATTGTGAGGCATAAGATCAATTAATCAATTTCTCAACGGACATTTTTTTTTTTACCTTCATTTTACTAGGCAAGTCAGTTAAGAACAATTTCTTATTTTCAATGATGGCCTAGGAACAGTGGGTTAGCTGCCTGTTCAGGGGAAGAATGACAGATTTGTATCTTGTCAGTTTGGGGATTTGAACTTGCAACCTTTCGGTTGCTAGTCCAACGCTCTAGCCACTAGGCTACCCTGCCGCCCTCCTACCCTGCCACCTAGTGGTGCACATGCAAAAACACAGATATTAAAAACTATTCTTAAACAAATCTACCTGCAGTAGACCATAAAGGGAAAGACAATTAGAGTTGATGTGACTTCTCATTTAATTTTGAGTCAGTATCACATGAACATTTGAAGTAATAATGACTTTTCATTGACTTTGAGTTCAAAATGCCTTGGGGTTTACAGTGTATGAGGGAGAGCGAGAAAAAGAGAAAAAGAGAGAGAGAGAGATGTTTAGCTGAGTGGATTCAGCCCTGCTGTGGTCATTGCTGGCCAACAAAGACTCAGAAGCACGCGCACACACAAACACACACACACACCTCTCCATGGGGCTATACAGAAGCACAGCCTGGGCAAAGTGAGATAGATTATAGGCTGCATGTTGGCAGGACAAACACTGCTAATTCTGTGATTAGAAATCTAGGTTCAGGAGGCTGGAAAAGCTGAGCAGTGAATCAGAGTCACAGCACACAGAGCTTTAATAGACCTGCCAAGCCCCCCCTCTCTCTCTCTCTCCCTCCCTCTCTCTTTCTCTCTCTCTCTCTCTCTCTCTCTCTCTCTCTCTCTCTCTCTCTCTCTCAAAGCACACTGTGTGCTGTATCTTCCAATTATTATCCTATTATATACAGAATAGGATCCCTGTGCAGTTCCCATTTTCTGCTGTATATTCAGCCTTATGTACGCAGTATCCCGCTGAAGACACACTGCTTTCAGCATTATGGTCACAGTGTTCTTACATGCTGTATATTAAGTGTTATGGTTCTACGTGGAGCTCTTTCAGGTGAATATTCATCATAATAGCTGTGTGGAGTAGTGTGATGAGAACACAGCGTATATTCACACACTGTGATCACACTGTGAGTCCACCTCAGTGTGTCAGTGTGTGATTAATGAGAGAGCAGACAGACAGTCAGGGTGCATTTTAATCACCCACAAGGACTCTCTACTATACAGACAAGATTGTGTGTGCGTGTGTGTGAGAATGAGAGAGAGTTGTTTTGAAATTATCATTCCAGCGAGGTGTCTTAAATTCCTTATTTTTTGCCTCTGGAGGAGAGCAAATAGTAGAAACCTCCTTCATGTCCTCCCTCCCTCCCGCACACACGCACACACACGCGCGCACACTACACAGAGTCGAAGCCTCAGAACCAAACGCAGGGACATAAAAGACAGAGAGTAGGTCTTATGGGGTTAGTCCTGGCAAAGCTCAGTCCAGTGGATCAGGAAGGATTGGCCTTTCTAGTTCCATACTACAATCCCCACGGAACTCCATTCAGTCAGGGGTTGTGCAATGCTGCTTAACTATGGTCCTCACAACTTTGTGAGGGCTATAGGTGAGGGCCACAGTGAAACAGCATTGCACACCCCTGACTGAAACGTCCTCATGTTTCCTTGGCGTAACCTTGAAGATCAATGGCTCTATTCAATCTGTATCACTGAAGCATTATAGATTGCACAATGGATATGTAAAGGTAATTTCCAACTGAGCCGACATATGCAGCGTTTACCGTCAATGCAGTCTCCGCTAACGTGGGAACATGGCCTTGACATTTCAATTACGCTGTAATGCTGAACTTCTGCAATACGGATTGAATAGACCCCCAAATCAGAAAATCCTGTGGCTTCTGTTGATTCATGGAAACTATCGTACACCTAGGTATCTCGAGTGATCGCCTAATACAGTATCTACCATCACTGGTTACATACTAGCCTCTGAAGCTTATTCTTAAATCATTTCAAAGCTCCATGCTGTTCTTTTGTTCAGCATCCATAGGGACATTTGGACCTTTTCAGGTTCAACATTTGACTAAATCTGCTGACTATGGTAGTGTGTAAGATTGTGGGACTGAATGATTTATTTGAATGGAGGAGATGGATAAGCTGCCATTTTATGAAGAGATGGTGTGACCTTTCCTTTCTGTTCCAAAAGCAATGTGGCACAGACAGGTGGGAGAGTGGGATGAAGAAAGAGAGCAAGAGAGAAAGAGAGATTACAGAGGCAGACACAGATACTATGTAGAGTTTGGAAGAGGCCCTACTGTCATTTCATCCTGCCCCTCCCTCCCTCCCTCCCTCCCTCCCTCCCTCCCTCCCTCCCTCCCTCCCTCCCTCCCTCCCTCCCTCCCTCCCTCCCTCCCTCCCTCCCTCCCTCCCTCCCTCCCTCCCTCCCTCCCTCCCCCCCCTCCCTCCCTCCCTCCCTCCCTAACTCCCTCCCTCCCTAACTCCCTCGTTCCCCCTCCCCTCCCTCGTTCCCTCCCTCATTCCCTTCCTTCCACTGGTTATTTTCTACGTGTGTTTCTACTTGCCATGCATCATGTTGGCCCAAAATGACGATTGATTGCGGAGTCGCTGCCACTGTAATCCGCTTAGGATGGATTTTGCATCTAAATCACTTTGTTATGTATGTGCCTAACTCTTGCCAATTCCATTTGGAGACACAGCGATAGGTGATCCATCATTCATTACCCTTCACTGTGCTCATTACGGCTGTAATATAATAGCAGAAGCCCCTCTACTGTTCAGGTGAAGTGCACACAAGGTGTGCATACAATATGGGCCACATATTGGCCATTGCACCTTGGGTTAGAGCTTTGGATGGCAGCAGGTTACACAACATCATATCAACATTTATTGTTTGTGATGTGTGAATACATTTCTGTTGGACTCACATTTCTGTTGTTCATTTCTCTCCATAGATTTAAAAGGGGGAAACAGAAAAAAATGAATGACGAGTCTCTCTGGAAATGTTTGTACGCTCTCTCTATTTTTCTCCCTTTCTCTTCCTCTCCTTCTCTCTCTATTTGGAGCTGGAGGCTCAGGACCCTTTATACCCGGCCACTCTAACAGCATGTTGTGTTATCCTATCAGTCTTCTCTACCAGTGTCTCCATCTCTCCTTGCCAGCCACACACTCCTGCTGCCACCAGGCTCACAAACACTAAACACAGTTACAACAAACACTACAAGACACAGGGGAGGTACCAAACAATATTTCTGTTCATAATATTCTCTTTACCACCATCAAGATAGAAATGAATCAATCAATGATTATCATTTTTTTTTCTCCAGAACATCTGGGTACACTGTAAAACCATGAAACATGTGACATCTTTATAACCTAAACGTCAGTGTTTAAAATGTAAATATCAGGCATTTCGATTTGAAAATAAGTGCTATCACATGAATTAAAAATGAAAGTCAACTTTTCCCAAGCAGTTTCCAACCAGGAAAACACTAATGTTTGAACCCTAATGACTTTAAACACTCATGTTTACTTTCCCATCGTCCTGTTTAGAGTGTATTTGGTCATTAGAAAATGATGTGACTTCCATGCCTTTTATTTCAGTGTTAGGAACGTCTGTCGCCTACATTTCAACACAACTGAATAGGACATTTGATTCAATAAATCTTTTCAATTGCGTGGTGTTGTTGTTACTCTACTGTGTAGTTATTTCCGTTAATGCAGAACCCAATGGAGTGCTCGGGGGGGTGCGTTAATCAAAATCAAATCAGAGTTTATTTGTCACATGCGCCGAATACAACAAGTGTAGACCTTACCGTGAAATGCTTACTTACATGCCCTTAACCAACATTGAAGTTCAAGAAGAGTTAAGAAAATATTTACCAAATAAACTATATGTAGGTAGGGGTGAAGTTACTATGCCTAGATAATAAACAGTGAGTAGCAGCAGTGTACAAAACAAATGGAGGGGGGTGGTCAATGTAAATATTCTGGTGGCCATTTGATTAAGTGTTCAGCAGTCTTATGGCTTGAGGGTAGAAGCTGTTAAGGAGCCATTAGGTCCTAGACTTGGCGCTCCGGTACCGCTTGCCATGCGGTAGCAGAGAAAACAGTCTATGATTTGGGTGACTGGAGTCTCTGACAATTTTATGGGCTTTCCTCTGACACCGTCTATTATATAGGTCCTGGATGGCAGGAAGCTTGGCCCCTGTAATGTACTGGGCCATACTTACTACCCTCTGTAGCGCTTTACGGTCAGATGCTGAGTAGTTGCCATACCAGGCGACGATGCAACCGGTTAGGATGCTCTCAATGGTGCAGCTGTAGAACATTTTGAGTATCTGGGGACCCATGCCAAATATTTTCAGTCTCCTGAGGGGGAAAAGGTTTTGTCGTGTCCTCTTCACGACTGTCTTGGACCATGATAGTTCGTTGGTGATGTGGACCTCAAGGAACTTGAAACTCTCGACCCGCTCCACTACAGCACATCAATGTTAATGGGGGCCTGTTCGGCCCGCCTTTTCCTGTAGTTCACGATCAGCTCCTTTGTCTTGCTTTGCTTTGTACATGCAGGAACCAATGGAATACTCGAGGGGAGGGGGTGTTCATGGAGGAACCAATGGGATGCTCGAATGGAGGTGTTCCTTCAGATGCAGGAATGCCCCAAATTGCGGGATGCAGTCACGCACTATTGGATTTTTAAAAAATAGTTTGTTATAATATCTACAGTATACACATTGAATAATTCATTGATTTTATACTACACAAGATAAATAATTGACATTTTATAAACTAATTGAACCCGTTACTGAGATTGTTGTTCCAGTTTAGGTTTTGGTAGTTTTATCTGTTAAGTCCTTCACCATAGCAGTCATTCTGATTTCAGGTTGTGGGTGATAAAATAGTCAAATTCTTGGCTATTGTCTTTCTGGCTGTATTTTGATAGGAATTAATCATTTCACAAACAATCATATTGTGACATTGAGGTCTGATGAGACTCACCAGCAAAGATTTTCAGACCCCAATGTTGTGGATAACTAGGCCATATCTAAAGGCCTTATGCCATGTGTGATAAAGTCAGAAATCATAACCTTTTAATGAAAATGCATTTACTTAAGCAACCACTTGTGAAAGCCCTCAACAAATTAAGTTATTGAATGCAATAACCATATGTCTGTCACTGACTAACACAATCATAGGTGGGTACCACACACAGTCACGGGAAATGCATGCTGGGAAATATGCAAATACAGCTGTAAACACCACAGTGTTAAAACAACAACCCATGTGTTTCGTTTTTAAAACCCAAATGCAAATAAACAGTTCTAAACACTGTGACATATTTTTATTGAAATTCAAAATGCCTTGACACGTTTAAAAAGTGTAATATTTGAGTGTTTAGTTATGTGTTCAGATCCTAAACACTTGTTTTTACAGTGTTTGGAACTCACAGTCGTTATAAAACCTCCTGCCCATTGACCAAACCCTACAATAAGGGAAGATGCTGTAGTAGTCAAGAGGGAAAACTAAACCAACTCCAACCAGGTCAGCAAGCTGGGCAGCATCATACAAAATTCATCCAATACCGGTTCACATACCTTTGCACTGAACCTGTCAAGGATATACCGTACAATCTCAATTAAGCTCTCAAGAACTTCCACAATGCAGTAAGTCTTATAACAAACAACACTAGAAACAGGGGAAAACTAAGCTGAGAATGCTACTGGTCAATTTATGGATTCAGTAAGGAAGACATGAAGCACAAGATCAGCCATCTCAAACATATGACAAATCTATATAAATATAAAATGAGGGCGTATGTTTTGATGAATTATAGATGGAATGCTAATTCAATTTCTTTTCAGGTCTACTTGCAGCAAGAGTCCAGTAAACATCTCTCCAAGACAAAAGCTGTTATTTTCTCTGGCCGTTTTCTATTCTGAGGTTGCAGTGCTGCAGGCAGAAATGTAGGTGAAGCATGTTGTGTCATCCTCAGGACCTCCTGGAGTTCCTCTCGTTGAGCATATGTGGATTTGGACACTGCGCTGTGCTGACACATGGAAGGGTACACTGCATGCTGGGATGGCTCAGGGCTGCGAGTCAGTCTCTAAAGTTACGTAACCATGGCAGCCCAATGAAGGGTGAGGTAAGGGAACTGTCATCTCAGATGATGCGCTATGGTGGCATGAATGTTAGCTGTCGTTATGGTGCCAACGGGAAACTTCCACACAGCCATCAGCCAAAGGGGAGGAATACTCTAACAACATGAACTGAATGAGAAGGAGAAGGGTAGTGTGGCTGTTAAAATAGGCATCAAATAGCCTGCAAGACATGACAAATGTCATAACCCCTAGTGCTAGACAATGACAATTGACCTTCCAATGCCATAACGCTAGTAGTGGGTTGCAACTCTCTCCTTTTTGCAAGATTTACAATGGCACATCACACTTATATCACTATTTTCACCATGGTGTTTAGGCCACAAGCAACTGACAGGCTTAACAGCACAATTTCCTTTCATGAGAATTTATGGAGAGGGAGAACAGGTTCAGCAAGTCGTCCATTTGGGAGAGCCGGTCCTCGATATATAATTGTACTGCACATTCACAACTCTACACAATGTTATTAAAGCATATCAGTCCAGGAGGATGAGAATGAATATTCATCATTGTCAATCGAGGATGTGTTTTCAAACATTACTCTGCCACATGATTTGCAGATTGAGTGATCATGTCGATGACCTTTGGGAAGTGATGAAAATACCATGCACAACCACTCATAAGGTAGGTAGAAAGAGCAGAGAGCAGTAGAACACAAGAAATGTAGTGTCATTTGCAAAAATCTAATGGAAAATGACCTGTCACTTTAAAAGTATTCAAGGGGTTTTTAGATTATTTGGTAAGCAATGTATCATGATAACCTTGTGACAAAACAGGTCATCATTAGGGTTGCAAATTTCCTGTAATTCCTGTAGGTTTACTAGAAATCCCATATAGAAGATTCCCCAAAATCTGGAAGTAATAAGAAGAAAATCTGGGAATCTTCCAACCCGGGATTTCTGGAAAACCTGTGAAATTTGGGAAAGTTAAGAGAAATATGTCGTAATGTTGGTCTTTATGTAACACCCCAAAAAACAACCACATACTGCCTTGTCGGACCCACAGCACTTCAGGTAGTTCCATAAACACACATCAGTATGCCTGAGATTAATCTCTGTCTCCTTCTCTACTAATGGGTCTTCAGTGACAGAATCACCAAAGTAGAGCTAGTGACAGAGTTATTGAACGCTGAATAGCTTCAACATTTGTATTCTGATATGGGGTTTGTAAATAGAAAACAGCCTGAGGCTGTGTGCGTCTTCAGGAAACAGCAAAGCGAGTGGCTTTATGAAAATAAATATTTATATTCAAGTTGCTTATCGTAAAGCAATGTCGGATAGTATAAATATGTAACATCCGGCAGGGCTCTCCAGGACACTCGCCATGACTGCAGAGAGAGAAAGAGGGAGCTTGGCGTAATAGAGGCTTGGCGATGGTATCTATCTCCCTGACTGGATTCCATTAGCCAATGGTTCTGTCTGTTCTGTTTACATTCTGAATGCACAAGTTCAGACTAACACAGAAACTGCAAGTGAGAGGCCTAAAATACTGAAAGACATTTTCAGTGCATTAGCCATCATCAGTCATCTAGCCAGCTATCACTCACGTAATAACCAACAGACCTGTGTGTTGCTGGAAGATTATATAAGGGGCATGGGAGGATCTCTCTCTCTCTCTCTCTCTCTCTCTCACACTCTCTCTCTCGCTTTCTCTCTCTTTCACTCGCTCTCTTGCTTCCTCTCTCCACAACACCATAATTTCTCTCCTTTTTATCTTCTACTTTTTCTCTCTCTTTGACACACTCTCACTGCCCTTGCATGCAATTACATCTAACCAAATGGGCTAGTTTTAATAGTGGTCTCTTGGCTATACTCTGCATTATGTATAGAGAGCTGATGCTTTGTGCCACAGATTTACATTGCAAAAACAAAACAAGTTTTCTGAAAGCAGGTCAATTGGATAATGAGACTGCAGTTAAAGGGTAAGTTATCTGTAGCACCTCCTTGTTAAAAGTAGTGGTCCCAAGAGAGGTCAGGGATTTCAGTTAGACGGTGTACTGCTGCAGCGCATCTGTAATTTATCTTTATGTCTCCTGAGGGAACACACTGAATACATTTTAAAAAGTGAGAACCAAAATGGCTGCCGTTTAGAGGCTCACCTACTCAAAATCCATAGATCTAGAGTCACAGAAAGGGTTTTAAATGCAAACCTTGGCACAGCAAAACAACCCTGAAACTAGCATTGCAGTGTGTCAACCAAGGTCATATTCAGTTGAAAGAAAACATTTTTGAAACAGAGTGAACAAAGAGGTAGCTACTGCCTGAATTTTTCCAAAAAGAAAACAGGTCTGTGCTTTTCCTTTAGTGGTTTTAGCCACAGGAACTCTTAAAGGAACTTGACATACTTTAGTGAGCCACATTCTAACTGTGTTGACATACGCTACTACTTAAACTAATGGATTCAGCAGGTCCCCTTTCCTGAGAACAGCACGACATACATACTCTTCAACCTCGAGAACCATGAGAGCATCTTAAACAAGCCTAAAAGACGTCTCAGGCATGATGGGTCCCCATGAGGGACATACAGTCCATTACTCTAAAATAGCACAGTCTATATTAATACTTTTGCTGTGTTCAATGGCAATGAGTACATATGCATAATGCACTTGAAACCAAATGTCCAAGTTTACCAAGCCATTTCCTGGCTATATGATGGCTAAAAGAGGTCAAAACAATTAACTCAACACTGAAAGAAAATCTGATGCTCACATGAAAAACCAGGGAAAATCAAAATGGCAACTCACCGAGCGGCTGTCCAGCGATGATACGTGCGTTTTCTCCGGCCACGGCGGCGCGAGCATTCCTCTCGCTGATGTACTGGACGAAGGCGAAGCCCTTGTGAACGGAGCAGCCTACGATCCTGCCATACTTGGCGAAGATGACCTCAATGTCGGTCTTCTTGACGATGGCGGTGTTGAGGTTGCCGATGAAGACTCTGGAGTTGAGGGAGCGCGGGTCATTCTTGTTGGTCACGTTGCTGGTCTGAATCTTACCGGTCATCCTCCTCCGGTTGCCCTCCTGGGACACAGACAGATACAAGGAGTAGAGGGCTTTAGAGTCACTAGTTAACCCCAACCCCTTTGCTGAGAGTTGATCTAATGTGAATGGAGAGAAGACATCATGTTCAACTTTGGTTTATTTTATGCTAGTGCAATGATCAAGTGAGAGTAGCAATAATGAACACTGCAGACAACTAAACCATGTGAGATGACTGCAAAAAGTTTATAACACATATTGAGCATACTATTGATCAGTCACAAATTTGTTTTGAATACGTTTTGCACAAGTATTTGAAGTGATACGTCTATTTTTATAACAGTGTCTCTTTTTGTGTGATGTCAAAATGTCCCCTGAAATGGAGTATGACTTGAATGCCGCCCTCACAACCATTTTAAGTGAGCTTGTCATGGCCCTTACATAACATTGTAGCATTGTCAGTTATAAAGATATCATCGGGTTGCACAGAGTCCTTGTGTCAACAGGAATAGGCTTGAAATACAGATTTGGGCTGTACAGCACTTCATTCAATGCTTCTCGATGTGACAGCCCTGCACCTAGAGCGCAAAACACCATGCTTGTCACTGCTATACCAAGTTCACTAATCTCCTTCAGGGCTGTCTTCAGCATCTCAATGGAATCTCTCAGACTAGCATTCATCGCACTGATTGAGACATTTTACTCTGGAAAAAGGGGATACCTAGTCAGTTGCAGAACTGGCTGCATTCAACTGAAATGTGTCTTAAAGCCCAACCCCCTGATGCCTTAATCGACATCCACGTCATCGGCGCCCGGGGAGCAGTTGTTGTCACATTATTGGTCGTGCAAACCTTTACAACTGTTGTGATATGGGGGACCACATAAGCATTTATCCCGTGTCAAACAAGCAAACTGGTGCCACCGTTGTTAATGTCTAAAAGAGTACCACGCTGTATAATTGAATTGACCTTGGAATACAATAACAGAGTTAAGTGCAATATTCAGTAACAGAGAAAACAATCACTGATCGTCCTGGTCTCTTGCTTCAGTGTCCCTGAGACAGGAGAAAGGGAGATAACATCTATTCTGCTTTGAGACCAAATACCTGAATAATGGATCCAATTCTCAGTAAATAGGATTAGTTACCATGGTAACACAGATACTGACTGACGCATGCACACACGCACTGTTGCATTGTTGTGAGGTCCCAGAAATGTAGGTTTTCATTCATTTTCCACCAAGGTGACTTACCAGCTGAAATTTTCCCATTTCCCTCAAAGCTCAGACAAACACAATATGTGGTCTGTGGTCTGATAAAACATTTCTATCTCCCAGAATTTGCACAACGCTACACATTTCACTCTCCTCTCAGTTTATGTAATTTCCTTAATGATAACTTATAGCTACATTTCAGTACACTAATTGACGAATACTTCACCCTTTGTAAGGTTTCATGATCTGTTTATAAATAGGTCAAATGGCATTATTTCTAACCTGAATCCCATTGGCTAAACATGCATATTTCCCCCCATTTGACACGCGTGGCTATTACTAACCTTCAATAAGACGCAATATTGCCCAAGTCAAATACTACCGATAGAACTGTCCCTGACCATTGAGGGAAGTTTCTCTCCAAAACTAGCTTGTTTTGTACCTGGCCGAGGGAGGAAGCTGTTCAGTCAGCCGCTAAATAGAGAGCAGCCATGTGATTTACAGGGGAGAGATTCTCTGTCAGTCGTCCATTACACCCGAGACTGAGATCACTCTAGTATGGCTGTTCAGCAGCCCACTCGGGAACATAAACACCACTCCTTCATGGCTTTCTCTGACTTGTGATAGTACAGTATATGCGTTAGCCATTAGACACTCCATCTGCACTTCAAAATCATCTACTGTCCTGTGAGTGTTAAATCTAAAGCATCATAGAATGGAGACAATCAAAGGAAATAAGGTTAATCCGAGAGGAAACCCTTTCTTCAATGTGTGTGTGTGTACTGTAATATATGTAATATAGACGGTAATTGTAGGTATTATCAACAGTAAAAATCTCTGAAACGTTTAACTTTAGTATACTGTAAATTATAGTGCATTGGATGAAAAATGCTGTATTTCAAATGGTATTGTAATTATCCCCCACAGAATACAGTACTGTACCATATCTTTGGAGCACTAAAAACTTTTTGACCATTAATTAGTGGGTGCATGTTGTTTCTCTCTAATTCTCTCTCTCTTTCTCTCTCTCTCGGAGGACCTAAGCCCTAGGACCATGCCTCAGGACTACCTGGCATGATGACTCCTTGCTGTCCCCAGTCCACCTGGCCGTGCTGCTGCTCCAGTTTCAACTGTTCTGCCTGCGGCTATGGAATCCTGACCTGTTCACCGGACGTGCTACCTGTCCCAGACCTGCTGTTTTCAACTCCCTAGAGACAGCAGCAGTGGTAGAGATATTCTTAATGATCGGCTATGAAAAGCCAACTGACATTTATTCCTGAGGTGCTGACTTGCTGCACCTCGACAACTACTGTGATTATTATTATTTGACCATGCTGGTCATTTATGAGCATTTGAACATCTTGGCCATGTTCTGTTATATTCTCCACCCGGCACAGCCAGAAGAGGAATGGCCACCCCTCATAGCCTGATTCCTCTCTAGGTTTCTTCCTAGATTTTGGCCTTTCTAGGGAGTTTTTCCAAGCCACCGTGCTTCTACACCTGCATTGCTTGCTGTTTGGGGTTTTAGGCTGGGTTTCTGTACAGCACTTTGAGATATCAGCTGATGTACAAAGGGCTATATAAATACATTTGATATGATATATTTGTTGCACCTGTGAGTAAGAATGTTGTATCAATTGAAGTCATATGTGATTATAACGCCCCAACAATTTAGTGGTCATAAACAGTCAAATTATGATTTTCATGAAAATTGATGATATTTGTATGAAACCAGATCAAAGTATGACGACCAAAGTATAACAAAAATGATATATTGATAAAGTTTGATCATTAAGTTACTGGTCCCCTCCCCCATGTCTAACACTTGGATTCAGGATTATTAAGAAGGTAGGTTGACATCCCCTTCACCCTAACTCTCATTTTAATACACCAATGGTGACATGTTATTCTCTTACCTACTTTAAATAAGTACCGCCTTGTAACCAACATCGGAGAAGGCGTGTTTGCAGAGGGGTGTGGTTTATATATCTACATAGATACTCTACATTGCAAATATATCCTGAACAAAATACAAACACAACATGTAAAGTGTTGGTCCCATGTTTCATGAGCTGAAATAAAAGATCCCAGAAATGTTCCATACGCACAAAAAGCGTATTTCTCTCAAATGTGTTTATATCCCAGTTAGTGTGCATTTCTCCATTGACAAGATAACACCTTTGACAGTGCTGTCAGTCAAGGCAAGCTCATGAATATAAGCTTGTTTGCTTTTGTCAATTTTTTTGCATTTATATCCAAAACAAATATTATGGGTGATATTTTAGTTGCTTGGAAGGCTATTTTACATGGGAATCAGAGTGACTGTTCAGGAAATTGAAAATGTATAGGGGACAGATTGAAGGGACAGCAAGGCTTAAGCCTCAGATGGTTGAGCATTTTGCCATGTCCTTTTGATCTGTTTTGCCCAGTTTGGATTCCTTTGTTAAGGCCTCCAGAAGTGCAAGTGACATAAAACATAAAATATTCATTAGTATGCTATAAACGCCTGCTTGCAACAATCCCTTGTAATTACAGTAAAATACTGTGAAATACAAACTCCGTCCCTTAGTGAATTTCATTCATTCATCCATTCACTCCAATTACGGTAGCATTTACTATTTTAAATGGCTAATTCAGTAAATTTGACTGTAATTGTACTGTGTGTACCTGCATTGATGAAGTATTTATAGTGCAGTTGGCATATTTTACTTGCCACCATGCTGCCTGTGAACTACTGTCAAATTCACAGCAACCCCTGTCATCCTTAAGAGTTTAAGCAGGGGGGATCAATTACCCATATTTAACCCCTGTCTTTGGCACTGCTTACAAATATACTTCCATCATTTTTTTAAACTGGTACCGGACTATCTTCAGACGAGTCTTGTGATCCTTGTGGAGAGCAAAACATGTATGTGTTTTTGAGAGTCTCGCCTTTCCATAGCGAGGTCATATTAGTGTGTAGCCCAAACTGTTCGGACTCTACAGACAGAAGTTTGCAGATCGTCGGGTACCTACTTCAGAAGAGTCCCGTGACGGGGGAGAGGGGGGGTTTGTAAAACAAAATGGAGAACAACATCGTGATTGTCTCATCTTTCCATAGAGTGGCCGTACAAACATCGCTGTAGCTCGGCAACCTTCCACCCCAGATGCGGAAGGCCACCATTAGTGGATGTGGTGGACTGAGATGCAGCCAGTGCAAAAAAAACAGATAACTCTAGTTTAAATAGGCAGATTTTATGGGGATTTTTAAATTATGCTAATTACATTTCCGCGGGGAGCGGACATCGACTCCAGGCTGAAGTATGTGTTTGACTTGTTTCTGAGCTTGATTACACTGTGAGTTACCTGCTCTTATAGCCTTTATATTTATTGGCAAGCAATAAAAAAATGCTGGTGCAGGTACACACACACACACACACTCATTTTTTATGGGTTTACTGTTATGATGAGCATCGAAAAGTAATTTAGGCTGGCAACTCGGACACCCAAATGGACGTTGTGGACAGGGAATTAAGAAAGTCCACAAATAAGCGTTGGACCGTTAGATTGCCTCTCAATGTCATCCGATAAATCACGTGGGTAATCACATGTGCCCTCTTCCTCACCACTGCCTCCTCATCACTGTTAGAGTTCCGGTCTTTTTTTCAGCACGGGCCTCTTAATAGATTTCATCTCCACTTTTCCTGTTGCTGTTTACTTTATTTACAGCCTGCATTAAACTCAACCACTTGAGTGACATTGCAATGAAGAGAACATGTCACACCCTGACCATAGTTTATTTTGTATGTTTCTATGTTTTGGTTGGTCAGGGTGTGATCTGAGTCGGCATTCTATGTTGGATGTCTTGTTTGTCTATTTCTATGTCTGGCCTGATATGGTTCTCAATCAGAGGCAGGTGTTAGTCATTGTCTCAGATTGGGAACCATATTTAGGTAGCCTGGGTTTCACTGTGTGTTGGTGGGTGATTGTTCCAGTCTCTGTGTTTTGCACCAGATAGGGCTGTTTTCAGTTTTCGTACGTTTGTTATTGTGTTAGTTTAATCGTGTATAGTTTCCTTATTAAATCAAATGAATCACAACTACGCTGCATTTTGGTCCGCTCCTCCTTCCCACAACGAAAGCCGTGACAGAACATTAGATAACAACTTGGACGTCAAACATGGCGCAAACTGATTATGTATGGGAAATACTAAATGCTGCGGAAACAGGTACAGCAAAAGTTCTAAGAATGATCTAAGCCATTTCAGTGATAAGCCCACTATGCAATGTCCTAGTTCCCTGTTCCCAATATCCCCTGGTCATAAAGCCTAACAGAAATACTCTCCAACTCATTTCTGTCTCTGAAATAAGACCATAATGATATTGGTTCTCCAAGAGTTGACTGAAATCCATAACCTTCACCAGCATAATAGACTGATGCAAAAAAAAAGCCTCAGGATGAGAGAGTTGGATGACAAACTGAGCAGGGCAAGTGCTAGGACTGGCAGTGTAATGGATTGTACCAAGGTAGAGAAGGTTCTCAAAAGGGAACCGTTTGAGTTCTGAAGAGGTCTGCCTGTGGGTTCATTAAGCTATTCTCCAGAATTGACTTCCTGTGTAATTTGCAACTCTGCCACTGCTCATTTCCCCCTCTGCCACAGTCGCCCTACTCTGACTGTTGCCAAGGCAGCCTGTCATAGTGACAATCCGCCTGAAAAAGCTCAGTCAAACACTCACCTGTTTTTCCCATTGTGACTGGACACTGTGCACAACAAGATCCATCGATACAGTAAATTACTTCACTCTATTAGTGTAATGAGTATAGACTACCGATATTACATTGTCTCTTGCCTTCCTCATTCTACAGCAATGGGTCTAAAGTAACTCAAGGACCATGACATGCAATATGCAAAAGGTCTCTCTCTATAACCCGCACTCAAAGATGTTCAATGGCTTTAGGTTCAGTTCATATTCATTGCCATCTGTGGAATGTGGGACAACATGTCACTATTGTCGGCTGCGATGTCCACGTTGTCGCTAATGTTCCGTGTATGAATTCTGTAACATGACATTACTAAGACTGAGAACACCATTCTTCTTCCAACACGGAACTAAAACCCTTCCCTGCAGGGGTTTTCTCCTCACCTTGAACAAAGGTGTGGTGTGGGACAAGGGGAGGAAAGGGAGCTACAGGAGTTTGTGTTTGGGAGCATTGCAAATACCAAATGGATAACTGTGGAACTCGAAATTGCCTGACAGGAATCACTTGTCCATGATGGACAGGGGAACACTTTTGCAGTGACTGGATTTAATTGCTTTCCAACGTACGGTCGAGCTACACATTATTTACACCAATCTCCCCGAACACAAAGAGGTGCTAATAAAAAAAAGATCAATCCCTGTCTGGTTGCAGTTCCACTTGATTGGTAAGGCTGGCACGTTCACTCTAAAAAAAATATATATGCTGGGTTAAAAACATCCCAGTGCTGGGTAAACAGCAGACAGAACACACGGTGGGTTATTTTTGACCCAGCCAGTTGGGACACCCGTGAGAGTAAATGCTATTCCGGTTAATCTGTTATTCCGGGTTAATCTGCTCTGTTGTATTGTCCATACAATATATGTTACGGTTGAGCACGGACACTTTTGTAGTTTAATGACACTTGCAGAAGTTGAGTTTCTCAAGTGATTACGTATATCCCAAAGTTGGGATAGTTATTACTTTTAGGATATTTAAACAATCATGTAAATGATTGCGTATTAAAATATATAGTGTGTAAAATAGTGAAGGGGCATTTTAATTTGCGGTATATTAACATAATATGATGAACAGGTCACGGTGAAGGTTGGCCAAAAAGACCTATCAGAAAGGCACGGCCCCATTCGATCACCACTTCTAAAGACTGATCTACTGGGTCAACCTACTGTCGCATGAAAGTGAATAAAAACCCAACTGATGGTTAAATTAACCCATGTTTGGTAATCCAAAGAATTGGCCTACTGGGGGCGTGGCTTTCAGAAAGTTATTTTCGGTCATTCATGTTCATCATGTTAAGTTGGTAAGCTGAAAATAAACATGTTCCTTCTGTATTTGCACATGAATTATCTTTATCTAAAATTCATGACACTATTATAACATAGTGGTAATTATCCCAACATTAGGACATGCATAGGCACTTAAGAAACTCATACTCTTGCGTAAGCCTTATTAAAACTACAAACGTGTCAGTGCTGAACCTTTAAATGTGCTGACAATACAACAGAACTGGATTTACATTTACTCTCATGGGTGGCCAAAAATAAATATCTGAAAGCCACACACCTACTAAGTCACACCTCCAGTCTTCTGATCTGCCCTGTTGGATCATAGCTTAATAAACCAGCAACAACAACACCACTTAAAGAAAAAAATGGGTTGTTTGTGACCCAACTGGCTGAGTCAAAATAAACCAAAGTGTGTCCAATATTTACCCAAATTGCATTGTTTTTAACCCAGCATAAGTGTCATTTATCATAATTTGAAACCAACCTCTTCGTAAAAGATGGCTCTCCCATATAGGACATGCAAATCTCCTCGATAGAAGGGAAAATGAAAGAAAAACCCTCTGCACTGGAGACAGACGCTGGGATGAGTGATGATAATGCTTGTAGTCAGCTCAGGGTTTGCCCATGTGTGAAGTCAACAGGTTCCCCTTCTGATGACTTAACCTGAAGATCTCATCCCTCTGTCTACCCCCACTTATTTGACCCTTGTGTATTGCCTCAGGTGATTGGTCAAATCCGTGGGCTCCAGGCCAATCCATTATCTACTGCAAACATGCCTTGGTCTGCAAAACGCTTGCCCCCAGCTTACCCTTGGACATTGGACATATGTCTAGCTACTACCTCTCTTGGAATATACCAGTGTGAGACAGATGGTATCAATATTGTCAGCCTGTAACAGCAGTGTGAATGTCACCGAGTTCAGTATCTATTTGCATCGATCTGCAGATCTGCGATCTGAGGTACAGCAGAGGTATATCAATTGGATTTAAAGGTACCACCAAACATCTCTCAGTTTGTCGGGTCAAAGCAGGCAATCATACACACATGCTTACGGTTGGTAATGCAGTGACTGAGTCTTAGTTGTTTTGGGTGCACTTGATTTCAAGGGATGCTTTTCTTCCCTCGTTAGAATCTATGTCATGATTAGAACTCTTAGTACCAGGTGCAACTGAAAGTGCTTTTAATGGGAAGAAATGAGCATTTGCTTATGTTGCACTCTGCAGGGGAAGTAAAACAGTGTCTCAACTCTTCATTAGTACAGATAATCACCGGTCCAACTATTATTAGTGGCTCCTTCAACAAGCAAAGTTTTGAATCAGAAATATACAGAGTACATTTTGGTTTTCAAAGGTATGCTTCTATCAGAACTGATACCATGTGATGGTGAAACATTCTTTGGCACCGATGAGTGGGGTTTAAGGACAATTAGCATTTGAGGGAACACATTCTTGTTTCATCAATAACACTTTTTGAAATATATTCGCTAAAAAAGTATTGGCGGTTGTCCGAGACATATTTGCTTGGTGGAAATCAAAACATTTGACTACAAAGAGTCTGAAAGTGCTCTGAAAGTGCTTTAAGTGCTGAAAAGCCTGGCTTTATCAGCATGATGACAGTCCATTATGTGTCTCTCAAGGCTTGCCTGAGACAGCCTGAGTCTGATTGGAAGGAGGAATAAATGGAAATCATTTGCAAATGGACAAAATACTCAGACAAACACAAAAGGCAACATTCCCAACTGAGTAAGTGACCGGAAGTGACCATCTCCCAGAACTGAGAATTGTGCCACATTTTCAATTTACTGACCCTTTAAGTTTTATGTGTGTCTGCAGTGTACTATTATAAAAATATCCAGCTACTGTACATTATCTCTACTCTGTATTAGATTCTCCCTCCATGTTCTCCAATGGTGCTATGTTGACAGCATGTGAAACATCAGTAGTCTTGACTTGACCCATGAGTAAGGAATCTCCTCATCCACCAGACCACCACCCACTTTCCTTCCCTGCAGTACTCCTCTCATCTCTGACACCACAGTGACGCCATGTTGGTAGTTCTGCGTCTCAATCTCTTTTTTCTACAGTGCATATTTCTCATGCAGAAGTAATGCACGATGAGGTAGACAGGGAGCGCACACAGACCTGCTTCTGATTTTTCCTCCCCTGTTCTCACTCAGAAAAACACAGCTGCGAAGTAGCCCTGAGGTATGTATATGTGTGCTTGTGTGTGTCTGTCTATGTGTGTGTCTGTCTATGTGTGTGTGTGTGTGTCTGTGTGTGTGTGTGTGTGCGCAAGTGTGCGTGCATGTTGTGAACGCATGTGTGTGTATGTCATAACGATGCCTCAAACGATTTGCCTTCCACACACAGTATGTGCATATACAGTAGAGAACTATCTACTAAGACTAGCCACACAATTCAGTTTGATTTGATGCGTACCTCTGCTACAAACTCAAGGTTAGATTCTTGTAGAATTACTGAACCTCTCTGGCCCTCAAGCTCATCTGCGTTCCCCTGCAATTTCTCTGCCTCACCAGGCTTTTCTCATGATCGACATATATCCATAGCACAGACAGAAGAGCCTGTCTGTTTGTGCATCTTTTGTATTGGCTTGTAATTTCATCATTAACATATTGTACTCTGTTTAAGGTTGATGCAAGGTGCACTCAGAAAAAAAGGTGCTATCTAGAACCTAAAAGGGTTCTTTTGGCTGTCACATAGGGAAACCCTTTGAAGATCCCTTTTTGGTTCCAGGTAGAACTCTTTTGGTTCAAGGTAGAACCTTTTGTGGTTCCATGTAGAACCTTTCCCACGGAGGGTTTTTACATGGAATCCAAAAAGGTTCTACCTAGAACCAAAAAGGGTTCTACCTGGAGATATTTCAGGTAGAGGCTTCCACACATTCATAGCTTATTCTGGACCATAGTCCCCCCACAATTTAGGAAGACCCTGATAAGAAAGGGTGCAGTTTGTCAAAAGGTACATAACATTAGTTACAGTATCATGTTACCCTATATTATGCATAAAAGGGCATATATATTCATTTGCGTTACATCAATTCAAGATACCCAATATCAACTTCAAAGAATCTCCCAGAATTCAATGACAGCTTTTAATCATCTCTGGGACTCACTGAAATTTCTCCAGTTCTGTTTTAAGGACGACAGGACATACCCACCAGCTGTGTTTTGCTGGGACAGACGTCCTTCTCGGTGCCATTGAAGTGTGTTTGGAGTGAGGCTGATAAAACAGAGAAGACTAATTGAGACAGAGACTGCCCCTAGCCTGCATTCTTTGCCCTTCTGTTGACTGAAGACACTTTGGTAATTACAGCTGCCAGAACACACCAATCAGTCGAACGATTGTGCAATCACAGGTTAAGTGCTACCATTAAGGGGGATTCTAGGATATCTAGCTGTCATTAACGCCCCTGCAATATCTTATATTCATAGTCATAATTGAACACTTTGGCTACATCGGGTTGTCCAGACACGAGGATGACCCCATGAATTGTCAAGGACAATCTTAATCTCATCTTTACTGTAACTATGTACCTGCAGCTTTTTCCATCTTTTCCTTTGAGACGGTTTTCTTGCAAAAAGTCGACAGTTTCTTACACTGTATGTACCAGGTGAATCAATATCCTTCCCCCTTTCCGCTGTAAAAAGACTGGTGATTTTTATTTCCTATTTTGCTTTGTTCTGTTTGGGGAGGACTGATGTTTTTGTCTTTTTGGAGCCATGCAGTGAGGTTACAGAGATGAACAAGAAGCTTAACTGACAACTGCATGTTGATGGATCTGTCTGTCAGACAGGCTTAGGTCCTTTCCCTCTGAGATTATGTGCTCTATTAGAAGTCTGAGAAAACACATCAACAATCAACAATTTGACTAACAGCATGTCTGAAAACCATATCGCCTCCGGCTCTAATTTTCACTGTTTATTTGAGTTCAATCACTTGGTCTCCTATAAGCTTAATGTGTAGGCTAACTACTGAATATTAGAACATTGGCCAATTCAAAGGAAATGCAGATAAAGGGACAACAACATATACCAGTTTTAGGTTTGGGGAGGAAGGTGTAACATGTATTCTCCTCTGGGCTAGAAAGAGTTGTCCAACCAGAGCCTTGTTGTCAAATAATTCATGTGAGACATGCAAGTCCTCCAGGTGGGGAAGTCAGACAAAGAAATCGATTCCACCCAATCATTTACCAGTCTGAACCGGAACAAACACATTAACTCTCGATGAACCAAGATGCCATAGTTTGACTCCAAGGAGAGTGCTCTGTCAAAACGCAGTCAATTCTAAGAAAGGGAACATTTGTAGATACCTATCCCTGTAGGTAGATACATATCCCCATTGCTGGCTGAATGGTTCAACTTAAAACATGCTTCAGGCTGAGAAGTAAATTGTCTCCGAGAGGTAAATTATATGTTCAACTGCATTATTTAATTGGGTGCCAGTGCATGGTGTCTATATTAAGCATGGTTCACGCCCTCACTCTCTCCTGGCAGAATCCTCATTACTCCCATTCATAGCACTCTCCTTTAATTGCACAGTGTTTGTAATGGAGAAAGCCCAAATAAAGGGTCCTCCATATTTGATGGCTCCTCCATCCACTGTGTATGAATCTTTCAGCAGAGGTGCACTTGATGTCTGCATCCATTGAATTATTCAAATCTGGGGAAGCACTCCACAAGAGGAATGACGAAGAGGCAAAATCAGATAGGGTTAATGAGAGAGACCGTCACGCTAAATATGTCTCTCCATATTAGCCACAATCTTTCTCTTTCTTCTTCCTAACTTTTTTTCTTCATCTCCTTTCTGGTGGTATTCTGGAAAAATTGCCCTTTACGCCCCACTGTTTTCTTAACCTTCTATTGCACATCATTGCCCTCAGGCAAGACAAAACCTTTTTGCCCCTGACATCCGCCCATATAAATAATTTAAAAATCCTATACATGACAATATGTGATGACATGTCTGTAAATAATCCAATGAGGTGCAGAAGTTGGTATGATGTATAAATTGGGGGAGGGACATTATTTCAGGAAGCAGAGTGACCTGAGCGCATGGCGTGAGAGAAGGGTAAGATACATTTCATTCTTTTGCATTTTTAAATAGATAACTTTGTTAGGTGCCTCCTAAGAAGAGGTAGGTGCAGGAGTCAGGAGCAGGAGAGCAAGGAATTCCAGTTTGCACGGTTGTTTATTATAAGTCCCAACCCACTGTCAACAGGCGGGGAAAATCCCGAAACACACGAAGGAGAAACCTCTACTCCTAACACAGTACCAACGGTACAACGACTGTGAGGAAAAAAACCTGTGGCGCAAACAAGCACCCATAACAGAGATAACACAGCAAAAATAATCCCGCACAAGGACTAGCAGGCAGGGGAGGTTAATAAACCCACCGAAATGAACTAATCAGACACAAGTGATAACAACAACAGACACAAACGAAAAGGAAAAATGGATCGGTGGCAGCTCGTAGGTTGGTGACGACGACCGATGAGCACCGCCTGAACAGGGAGAGGAGCCACCTTCGGTGGAAGTTGTGACAAACTTCACAATAAAACACTTGTCTAGGAACCACTAAATAAGGATTTTTGATGATTGTTTTTATATATATTTATATATATTTGATTTAAAAAAATGTTTTGCCTTGGGACATTTTGCTGTTATGCTACTTTTTTTGGTTGCCTTGGGGCAACAATGTACAGTTAGGCTACATTTCAGGGCAATATCAGGATCAATGAATGACATGTAATTTAATGTAAAATGATGGCTTTGGTCAATGTTTTGAGCCTAACTGAGCAGTAAGGATCACACCCTATGATAGTGAGGACAGTGAGCTGAGGACAGGGAGGAAGAATGGACCCCAGAATCAGGTTTGAGAGGCAATGAAATACTAGTTTACGCCCAACTTGCATTTTCTTACAAAAACAGTGCTTGTTTCTATTATGTTGCACTTAATAAATGTTCTGAAAATATTGGATATTCATTTTGTGTTTTAGGACCCTTATAGCACCGCTTTGCCCTGAGGCAACCAAAAATAATCTGGGTGAGAAGGGAAAAAGTTATTTTTTAAATTACTGATGCATTATCAGAAAGCCTTCCAAAAAATAGGATGGCATATTTTTTTCAATTAAAAAACCTAAATGTGTGCAGTAGAGGGTCTGTAGCCCTGAATGACTGGCCTAATTACCTGCTAATTTAGTGGACAGACCAACGACTCAGAGCTGTGATTAGTGGGTTGACATACAGGACAGAGAGTAGGTTCTGGATGTAGCCATGCAGAGCCCAGAGGGCACCTCCATGGGTCCCCAGAGCTCCAAGATGGTCATTGCTGTTTCATTGAGGGTAGTGGCTTGTTTTATTACTCTGGATTTGTTAATCTTTTACTGAAGAGTGATTCTATCACAGCACACTGCAAGGCCACATATATCAGTGGAATATATCACAGGCTGAGATTAACTGTCTGAATACACAAACATACTGTGTGTGGACACAAGCTGAATAAGTATAGAACAGTGGAGGCTCCTCAGAGGAGGAAGGGGAGGACCATCCTTCTCAGTGAATTTCAGATTTTTGTCTCGATAAAACTATACTAAATATATTCATGACACTTAAAAACGGATTAAAACACACGGTTTTGATATGAAGTAGCCTCAATAGTACCCTCTAGGGTAGCACCATGGTGTAGTGAGAGAACAGCTTAACATGGTGCCGACAGAGATGGTCGCCTCGCTTGGCGTTCTTAGGAAACTATGCAGTATTTTGTTACGCCAGGAAATGTAAGTCTTGTTACATCCAGCCGGGAAGAATGATTGGATATACAGTTGAAGCCTGAAGTTTACATACACTTTGGTTGAAGTCATTAAAACTCATTTTTCAACTACTCCACAAATTTCTTGTTAACAAACGATAGTTTTGGCAAGTCTGTTAGGACATCTATTTTGTGCATGACACAAGTAATTTTTCCAACAATTGTTAACAGACAGATTATTTCACTTATAATTCACTGTATCACAATTCCAGTGGTTCTGAAGTTTATATACAAGAAGTTGACTGTGCCTTTAAACAGCTTGGAAAATACCAGAAAATGATGTCATGGCTTTAGAAGCTTCAAATAGGCTAATTGACATTATTTGAGTCAATAGGAGGTGTACCTGTGGATGTATTTCAAGGCTTACCATCAAACTCAGTGGCTCTATGCTTGACATCATGGGAAAATCAAAAGAAATCAGCCAAGACCTCAGAAAAATAATTGCAGACCTCCACAAGTCTGGTTCATCCTTGGGAGCAATTTCCAAATGCCTAAAGGAACCACAATCATCTGTACAGACAATAGTACGCAAGTATAAACACCATGGGACCACACACCTGTCATATTGCTCAGGAAGGAGACGCGTTCTGTCTCCTAGAGATGAACATACTTTGGTGCGAAAAGTGCAAATCAATCCCAGAACAACAGCAAAGTACCTTGTGAAGATGCTGGAGGGAACAGGTACAAAAGTATCCACAGTAAAATGAGTCCTATATCAACATAACCTGAAAGGCCACTCAGCAAGGAAGAAGCCACTGCTCCAAAACCGCCATAAAAAAGCCAGATAAAAATATAACTGTTTGGCCATAATGACCATCGTTATGTTTGGAGGAAAAGGGGGAGACTTGCAAGCCGAAGAACACCATTGCAACCGTGAAGTACGGGGGTGGCAGCATCATGTTGTGGGGGTGCTTTGCTGCAGGAGGGACTGGTGCACTTCACAAAATAGATGGCATCATGAGGACGGAAAATTATGTGGATATATTGAAGCAACATCTCAAGACATCAGTCAGGAAGTTAAAGCTTGGTCGCAAATGGGTCTTAAAAATGGACAATGACCCCAAGCATACTTCCAAAGTTGTTGCAAAATGGCTTCAGGACAACAAAGTCAAGGTATGGAGGGGCCATCACAAAGCCCTTACCTCAATCCCATAGAAAATGTGTGGGCAGAACTGAAAAAGCGTGTGCGAGCAAGGAGGCCTATAAACCTGACTCAGTTACACCAGCTCTGTCAGGAGGAATGGGCCAAAATTCACCCAACTTATTGTGTGGAGCTTGTGGAAGGCTACCCAAAACATTTGACCCAAGTTAAACAATGTACGGGCAATGCTACCAAACACTAATTGTGTGTATGTAAACTTCTGACCCACTGGGAATGTGATGAAAGGAATAAAAGCTGAAATAAATAATTCTCTCTACTATTATTCTGATATTTCACATTCTTAAAATAAAGTGGTGATCCTATCTAAGACAGGGAATTTTTACAAGGTTTAAATGTCAGGAGTTTTGAAAAACGGAGTTTAAATGTATTTGGCTAAGGTGTATGTAAACTTCCGACTTCAACTGCAAGAGCAACGTCAACTTACCAACATTACGACCAGGAATACGCCTACTGGGATCCGACCCAGGACAATGGATCGGATCCCAGTAGGCGACCCAAAACAACGGCGCCGCAGAAGGGGCAGACAGAGCGGTCTTCTGGTCAGGTTCCGTAGACGGGCACATCGCTCACCACTCCCGAGTATACTACTCACCAATGACCATTTTCTTGACAACAAGGTAGACGAAATTCGAGCAATGGTTGCCTTCCAGAGAGACATTTGAGATTGTAACATTCTCTGTATCACGGAAACATGGCTCACTCGGGAGTCAGTGCAGCCGGTACAGCTGTACCGTCACCCGGTACAGCCACCCGGTTTCTTTGCGCATTGCGCCAATAGAAACAAACATCTCTCTGGTAAAAAGAAGGGCAGGGGTGTGTGCCTTATGATTAATGAGTCGTGGTGTGATCATAACAACATACAGGAACTCAAGTCCTTTTGTTCACCTGACCTAGAATGCCTTTACAATCAAAGGCCGACTGCATTATCTACCAATAGAATTATCTTTGATTATAATCACAGCTGTGTATATCTCCCCCAAGCAGACACCTTGACGGCCCTGACATAACTCCACATATCCTGAGAATTTGGGAAAATCTGACCATGAATCCATTTTGTTGCTCCCAGCCTATAGACAGACACTTCCTCAGGAGTGTTCAACACTGGGCGGACCTATCTGATTCCACGCTTCAAGATTGCTTCGATCACGTGGACTGGGATATGTTCCGGATAGCCTCAGACAACAACATTGATGTATATGCTGATTTGGTGAGCAGGTTTCTTAACAAGTGCATCGGTGATGTTGTACCCACGGTGACTATTAAAACCTTCCCCAAACAGAAACCGTGGATTGATGGCAGCATTCGCGCAAAACTGAAAGCGCGAACCACTGCTTTTAATCATGGCAAGGTGACCGGAAACATGACCGAACACAAACAGTGAAGCTATTCCCTCCGCAAGGCAATCAAACAAGCTAAGCGTCAGTATAGAGACAAAGTAGAGTCACAATTCAATGGCTCAGACACGAGATGTATGTGGCAGGGTCTATAGTCAATCACGGATTGCAAAAAGATGCCAGCACCGTAGCAGACACCGACGTCTTGCTCCCAGACAAACTAAACAAATTCTTTGCTTGCTTTGAGGACAATAGAGTGCTACTGACACGGCCCGCTACCAAAACCTGCGGGCTCTCCTTCACCGCAGCCAACGTCAGTAAAACATTTAAACGTGTTAACCTTTTTGTGATAGTAGGCAGCATTTTCACTTTTGGATGAATAGCATGCCCAGAGTGAACTGCCTGCTATTCTGTCCCAGATGCTCATATATGCATATTATTATTAGTATTGGATAGTGTTGGAAGTTTCTAAAACTGTTTGAATGATGTCTGTGAGTATAACAGAACTCATATGGCAAAAAACTTTACGGAAAAAGCATAATCTGCGAATGGCGCTCAGAGCCCAAAACAGCCAGAGGAATATCCACCATTTTGGTATCAACAAAGTTAGAAACAACACCATAAATATTCACTTACCTTTGATGATCTTCATCAGAAGGCACTCCCAGGAATCCCAGTTCGACAATAAATAGCTGATTTGTTCCATAAAGTTCCATCATTTATGTCCAAATAGCCACTTGTTGTTAGCGTGTTCAGCCCAGTAATCCATCTTCATGAGGCACAGGCACTTCATCCAGACAGAAACTCGAAAGGTTCCATTACAGTCCTTTAGAAACATGTCAAACGATGTATGGAATCAATCGTTAGGATGTTCTTAAACATAAAACATCAATAATGTTCCAACCGGAGATTTCCTTTGTCTTCAGAAAAAGCACTGGAACGCGAGGTAACTCTGTCGTGAGTGCGCGTCATGAGACCAAGGCTCTCTGCCAGACCACTGACTCAAAGAGGTTTCATTTGCCCCTCCTTTATAGTAGAATCATTAGTCAAGTTTCAAAAGACGGTTGACATCTAGTGGAAGCCGTAGGAAGTGCAACCTCATCCATATCTCAATGTGTATTCGGTAGGCCAAGCTTTGAAAAACTACAAACCTCAGATGTCCCACTTCCGGGTTGGATTTTCTCAGGTTTTCGCCTGCCATATGAGTTCTGTTATAGTCACAGACATCATTCAAACAGTTTTAGAAACATCAGAGTGTTTTCTATCCAATACTAATAATAATATGCATATATTAGCATCTGGGACAGAGTAGGAGGCAGTTCACTCTGGGCACACTTCTCATCCAAAAGTGAAAATGCTGCCCCCTACCCAAAAAGGTTAAACAATGCCACTTTATATAATGTTTACATACCCTACATTACTCATCTCGTATGTATGTACTGTACTCTATACCATCTACTGCATCTTGCCTATGCCGCACGGCCATCACTCATCCATATATTTATATATACATATTCTTATTCATTCCTTTACATTTGTGTGTTTAAGGTAGTTGTGAAATAGTTAGATTACTTGTTAGATATTACTGCACGGTTGGAACTAGAAGCACAAGCATTTCGCTACACCACATTAACATCTGCTAACCATATGTATGTGACCAATAAAATGTGATTTGATTTTCCATCCTCATCAGGGTACATTGACTTCAATAGTTCTCACCCCCTTCCATAGACTTACACAGTCATTACGATGACTTCCAGAGGATGTCCTCCAACCTATCTGCTGAAAGCATATGCTACAGCTAGCTAGTACTGAAGTGCATAACGTGTGGTGAGTAGTCAAAGAGAAAAAAAGACAATAGTTGAACAGTGTCTTCCAAAATTGAGGAGAAGCAGCAGAGAAAGCTATATTTCATTGTATTTTTTTCTTCTTCTCAGTTTATCCTTCACTTACTTTGCTAACACAGCTAATTTAGCCTACTCAACAACCTGATTCAAACTGAGAGGAATGCTATTTATGTTAGCACATTGGCTTAGGCTATCCAACACTGCAACTCTTACAAGTCAAGGTTAGCTTTCGGTTTTATTAAATTTATTGCCACCGGGGCCCGCCGGTGTAACTGCTAAACTGCTTGCTGTACACTGTACTGCGTGATTGTACACATGGATTGGAATGTGGGTTTTCTAACTCGTTGGTTCTAGTTTTTTTGACTATGATGTTAGCTAATATGGCGACAACAATGTACTCTAGGCTGTGTAGCGCTTAGCGGTTATGGTATGAAGGTTTGGCTTGAAGAGATTTGTGCCTGTTCACACACAGCTGTTATGTTGTGCACTGAATTCCACAAGGGAAAGGAAAAGGTGAGGAGGAGAGCGAGTAGATGTGAGAAAATATTATACAACTAGAAAAGTGATGGATGCTTTATGTGGCTGCTATGAAAGTGAACTGTGTGTGCGGGTGATCAGGTGTGCATTTATTCTGCCGATTCTGTTCAAAAACGTTTCTTAAACGGAAGCAAATAAAACAAAACGGGGAAGGACCTACAGTAACTTTTTCTAAAATAAACTAATTTTAGCTGCAAAAGAAGCAAGAGTGTGTCACCATCAGTCGCCTTGATTACTCCAATTTGTCCTCTCGACCTGTGCACCTACGTTATAAACTTTCATTTGTAGGTTGGGTTATAGAAACCTCATGATGGCTATAGGGCAAATTCGAGTATCATGGAATAGCCTAAACCTATCGATGTCACTGATCCCTCTGGAACTTTCATTGCGCACACCTGGCCCCTATTCCCACTGATTGTATTTCTATATATGTTTCCCTTTGTTCACCATGGTCCTGTCGATTATTGTTACTATGTCCGTTGGTGCGTGTGAGTACCTGTGCTGTGTGTTTTGGGCTTTCGTGCCCTTGTGGATTGCGCAGATGATTACGGGCCTCGTCCTGTGTGAGAATCATTGTGCGCTAGTGTTATTTATTCAAGGTACTCCTCGCTCTTTTGTTTGAGTTTCAACCCTGTGATTTTGTTACATGTTTGTTTGGTCTTCGCCCCCTTGGCTTTACACGGCACGCCGTAATTTGGAGCATAATAAAAAAAAACGATTATGCATTCCTGCGCCTGTCTCCCGAATCATTTATACCAGCTTGACAATCGATGTTACAATGAGTTGGAATGGAATGACTGGAATAATGAATGACAGTCATCGAATATGCTATATCAGAAATAACTCCTCCCTAATCTTAAAAGGCACCGACCGCCACAGGTATAGAAAGTATGTGCACTCTCACTACTTACACACCCATGCACGCAGGCATGTACCCATGCACGCACACATGCACACACAGTAGTTGGGGTCTGTGTGTAGGCTTTGGTAGGTGACGGCGACAGAGAGAACAAAGAAACCAAATATATTCAATTCATCACTCTATCCTTATTCCTGCATGTGAATAGTCAATGGTCTGCTTCTGGAAATACATACACAGCAATAGTTGCCTTAGTGCTTCATGCCTTGTAGACTACAAAACAGATTACCATAAGAAATGCACACACACCCATGTGCTCATGCACACACAGTCTTCAAAGTATTACTTTAAAAATGTGGCCAGTTTGACAGCGCAATCTCTCTTCCTTGTGTGTACTTTGAGGATTGTTGAAACATGTATCTTCCTGTCTTCCTCCCCACAGAGATATACAAAAAACACATTGGCATTGCAGCAGCCCTTTATGTTTCTCCCTGAAGTTAATTACCTAAATAGATCATATGCAAAAGACACAAATCATAAAGCCAAAAGTTGAGGAGTTCTTTATTAATTATCAATGTTTGCTGTTTGATACCTACAGTTGTAGTAGAACTACTACACTGTAACTACTACTACACTGCTATTCATAAGGTAGTGTAGCCTAGTGGTTAGAGCATTGGGGCGGCAGTGTAGCCTAGTGGTTAGAGCATTGGACTAGTAACCGAAAGGTTGCAAGTTCAAATCCCTGAGCTGACAAGGTACAAAATCTGTCGTTCTGCCCCTGAACAGGCAGTTAACCCACTGTTCCTAGGCCGTCATTGAAAATAAGAATTTGTTCTTAACTGACTTGCCTAGTAAAATAAAGGTAAAAAAAATAAAAAAAAATTGAGGTATTATCAACAGTTAAACAAAAAAAATCTGAAACATTTTACAGCAGTATACTGTAAATGACAGTGAAATGTGTTGCTTTACAGGGTCAGCCATAGTAGTACGGCACCCCTGGAGCAAATTAGTGTTAAGTGCCTTGCTCAAGGGTACACCGGCAGATTTTTCACCTTGTTGGTTACTAGTGCAACTCTCTAACAACTAGGTTACCTGCTGCTCTAAAATAGCTAGATTCCGATTGGTACTGTAATTCCACTCCACAGAATACTAAAGCAATTGTACACAATTGTACGTGTGCTAAACTACTTTTTTAGCACGGCTGTGCTGCAGTCCGCCAAGTACCATAGATCAACACAGCCGTGCTAAAAAAAATGTTTAGCACAACCTAAAGTGTAAAATTGTTCTTCTAAAACAGGTTACCATATAATAAAAAACATTATTTTGATAAATGTATTCATAGGCTACTATGTCATCCCACCGTGAAAATATAGGCCTAGTCCCGACACAAATCTATGGCTGCTAGGCAAGCCGTCTGGTCGTTCATTCTATCGGTTAGGTTGCCAGATACACGACCCAGTTGTTTGTTCCAAATCTTCCGTTGCCATGCTGGCTGGCAACACTCTTAGCCTTTGCTTGCTAGCTAGCCAACTATGGCTAACACGGTCATGCCAAACAGTGCAGCCAGAATAACAGCAAAGTAGCTGCATTTGCATTTGTTTAAGCTGTTTTCTAGTACCATTTATTTGCATACATCTATGACAATTAACTAATGGTGTGCGATTTCGCCTGGCATAGAACATGTGCCCTCTCGTCAGGACACTGTTCAAAGGAGCTAGCCAATATATTAAATACAGAATTTGACTAACAATCGTGCTGGCTGTAAATTACTGTCAAATTCATGGATACCCCTTTACAGTGTAGTTAAAGAAAAGGAAAATGTTAACCTTGGGTGCTTTGAAAAACATCAACTCTTTGTAGACGAGTCAATTTCATTCCCCACTTCTGAAAAAAACTATGCACGTGAAGGAATGCACAAATCAAATCAGATATCAATGAAAGTGTCTCATCATTGGTTCAATTAGATTTTATTTTGTGATTGTGTCTAATTTCCTGTGTGCATTCTAAAGTTGGAATTACTAACAGTAGGGACCCCACTACTTTCAGAGAGCATAACTATGCTTCACATGCCGTGTTATAAGGATTTCAGAAGTACATTGCTTCATACTTTTAGATGTCTTGATTTGTTCCCTATTAATAAAATAAAGCAAGTCTAGCAGCTATAATCGTGACATGCTTTATCACTATATGGAATTGGGCAATCTTTTCACTTAAGAAGACTAATTATAATTTTCAACATGACTAATTTAATTGAACATAAATTGCTGTGCAACTCCTCAGGCATAAAAGCACATTTATATTTAAACCAAATTCTACTACGGTATGTCTTCTCCTTTGAATCCCAGCACAGGAAACTGACTTTTTATGCCAATGAATTACATTAGGAGAAACTACACATATGGAAACGTAATGTCAAATTGACCTCCAAAGATAATCCCCCATTGTCTGGTCATCAAGAAACCATTCAAAATCCAATCTTAATAAAAGTAGCCTCACTACAGTCTATGTGAGCTAAATTCAACCAAGTCCACCGGCAATCTCAGTCCAAATGTCAGCCTGGCTGTTTTGGAGGTCAGACTTGACAAAGCAAGATAGTTTTCAAACCATCTCCTATTCCTGTTGCTTTAGTGACAGGAGCGTCTTGGAGGGGTGAGCTAAAGCCAGGCGATAACGCTAAACTTGAGCAGGAATGTTCCCACTTCTGCATTCACCCTTCAACACAAACATCATAACACCCTGCCACACTTACACCTCACCATTTGTACTGTATAGAAACTGAAACATGATACAGAAACGTTATGTCATGTCAGTGGGATCCGTAATGTGAATGACATAAAAACAGTGTTAATGTGCCTAATGCTTGACAAGAGTACATTGACACCGTCCGTATATGTTCCAAACAAATAGACCATTTAGGGGACAGTTTAAGTTCAGCTTTTATTTCTTTCATCACATTCCCAGTGGGTCAGAAGTTTACATACACTCAATTAGTATTTGGTAGCATTGCCTTTAAATTGTTTAACTTGGGTCAATTAATGCTTGAAATGGAGGCCCCCTCTCGCCTCTTCATTTTGCCATCCACTATGCTTATATTTTATCAGAAGTTCATATCATCAAATGTGACCCTGTGAATTGCTGTTGTAATACAGTGTCTAACAAGACTCCAGTGATATGTCTGAGAGGCAGACAGTTACTAAGCTAAAGTAAACACCAAGAATAAAGGAAACAAATGAAGTAAGTGACATTTTTCCGTGCTTCTTGGTATTGCTCTAGGAACTTGTCAACACATTGTGCCTTATCTGCTGTGTTAGGAAATTGAATTAAAGCCATCAAGATGAATGACTTAAAGCACTAGAACATCTTAGCACTTTAATTCACCTTATTAACCTGACCACTGCATGGGGAAAAACCCAGTTATACACACATTGAAAATTGCAAGTAAAAGAGTAGTAGTTGTTGTGGGTTTAAAAGTGAAGAGTTTCATTACAAAACGCTACATTTCCATTTTCAGAAATGTTTGTAAATGATCAATTTATTGTTTACTACAGGATTTATGAAAGCGATTGGTGTGTTGTTTTCTCCCATCTAATCATGGCATGGGGTTGTTCAATGACAGACATGTATTTTTTTTAATCTATCACTTGATGCTTTCATTTCAGTGGGACAAACAATCATGTTTTGTTGCAAACTCTCAGGGGAATAAGTAGTATTGCTATGTTTTACACATTCCATTCTATCTAAACAATGGATATATAGTGCTTTGCAACAAAACCCATTTTAATACACATCTAAAATGTATGAATAAAAAATCTGAGAACAGTAATATTTTACACACAAATGAGGGTACCCATAAGCAATCATTTCTGATGAAAAAACACACATCTGAAACACATGTTTTTATATAGCGCTTTGGAAGGAGACTCTTCAAGTGGCCATACCCTTTATTTTCATATGGCATATCCTGTGTTAATTATTAGTTTAGCAAAGTATTTCATAATCGCACAGAATAAAAACTATTCCTACTACAGTATGACGTGATGGCTACTAACATAGGAAATGTTCTCACTAGTTTAATGCTTTTTACCAGTTGCATCCAAAGCTGGGCAAGACACAAAATCTGTCAACTCAATCTATTAACATTGGGTGAAGTACCTAGTGAATAATGCAACACAGAGTGAGAAATGAGAAGTGCTGATAGGCCTTCTAATGCAGAGTAAGGATTATGGGAGAGTGGATGGATGGCAGGGTATTTACTTTATAGCTACATTAGCTATCGGAAAACATTCATAAATAAACTATTATTTTATTTACAGTATATTGACCACACAGACCAAAGGCAGAAGTTGTTGATTCTCATATGACACACATAGCATGGCATGGTGCTTTCAGTTATTTTCTTACACACGCACACACACACAATATGCCATCATATGTTTATTCAGTGTACATTCATTCTCCAAATCGCCTAACAGAGTGCAAGAGGATTATTTGGAGGCTCTCATCATATCAAAGCCAATGATATTTATGACAGGGCTGCAGGCAGCTTAGTGTTTACTATTCCCCATCTCTCTGTGGAACGTGGGGGAACTCTGGTCCTGGATGATCTCTCTCTCTCTCTCTCTCTGTTTTTCGCTCACACACACACACACACACACACACACACACACACACACACACACACACACACACACACACACACACACACACACACACACACACACACACACACACACACACACACACACACACACACACACACACACACACACACAACATGTTTCCTTTCTGCCTCTCTTGCACACACACACGCTCACGCACACACACACGCACACACACAGACAAACACCAGTGGTGTGCATCTAGACTTGCTGCAGCCTTTTCTTCAGCCTCCCCGTCCAATGTTCTGTTCCTTCACAATGAGGCAATAACGTCAGAAGCATAAAAACATAATTTCCCCACGTAATACGATCCCATTGTGTTCAATGCCTATAGACAGTTTAATCCGTTAGCCAGCACTAAGCTATTCAGAAACTGGCATGCTACCACACTGTAGAAAATACCTTATAAGCCACGCTCCATTTGCAGGCTGTCAAAAGGGGTTCTGGCTCTCTCAAATTGAGCTTGCACAAAACCATTGACTTTTTATGAGATACTTAATGTGCTCTTGAATACCTGCTGCAAATCATTTTGTTACATTTAATTTATAGCATTGTACTGTTTGCTGCTTTTTGGCTATACGCCTTTGCAGTTGAGGGTATACGTGTACCATCTACTGTATGTTTCATCAATATGGTTATATGGTTATATGCACTGTCAATAGCCTCTGAATGCATATTATATAGGACTTATCATTATGTAGAGAGAATGAAATAATTGAATTGTTTAATTGACTTGTAAATACATGGGCTTGAGAGGGTGGAGTAAATATGTTATAGTCTTTCTACTAGCATCAAACATGAACACTGGGTACAAATTACTTTCTGCCATAGATAGTTAGTTCCTATAAAGTCTAACATACTGAATCTGTTCAGCCTTCACTTCAACCTCCACTTTGCAAGAGGGTCCATGATTCCAATGTGTGTTTCTCCCCAGGAGTAACAAAGTGTCCTGAAGAGCACCAGGCCAATTAGGAATGTTTGTGTAGGTTGTAATGTGACAGAGCCAACACGTTCATGAAGGAAGTCTTGTCACTGGGCAGCATCAAGAGAAGGCTGATTATGCAGCTGTATCCTTGTTCCTGATGAAGGCCAGATTGAAGCCCGGTAATGAATGTATTAATGACTAACACACGAGTCTCCGCTGAGCTCCATCATTCAGTATGCGGAAGACATGTAATGACTTTCTCCTGTAATTAATGACTCTCTCTGGAGCTTATTTATGAAAGGAGATTGTCTGTAACAGACAGAGGAGTTGAATATGAGAAAGAGAGGGATGAAGTTCAGCTTTGGTGTGAAATGAAATAGCCCTTCAGAACAATGATAAACAGGATAAAAACAAAACAAATGTTCTTCATATTAGACTTCATGAATATATATGAAAAGGGCCACAATGAAAAGTGACAGTTGTATCAGAGAATGGTTTGAGACGAGGCAAGAATGTGAAATATGTCCCTAGATCTCTCTCTGAGTGTGCTGATGTCAGATAATTAAAAAGAGCACTATTGTACCATGAATTTAAATATAAGTGACTGAGTAAGCAGTGCACTTATAAAACATATTTTGGGCATTTAAAGCTTGCGATTTGGAGTACTAATACGATACAGACTAGTAACCAGAAGGTTGCGAGTTCAAACCCCCGAGCTGACAAGGTACAAATCTGTCGTTCTGCCCCTGAACAGGCAGTTAACCCACTGTTCCCAGGCCGTCTTTGAAAATAAGAATTTGTTCTTAACTAACTTGCCTGGTTAAATAAAGGTAAAATAAAAAAATAAAGATACATACTGAACAAAAATATAAATGCAACATGCAACCATTTCAACGACTTTACTGAGTTACAGTTCACATAAGGAAATCAGTCAATTGAAATATATTCATTAGGCCCTAATCTATGGACTTCAGATGACTGGATATGGCCACAGCCATGGGTGAGCCTGGGATGGCATACGCCCACCCACTGGGGAGCCAGCCCCACCCTATCAGAATAAGTTTTCCCCCACAAAAATAGCTTTATTACAGACAGAAATACTCCTCAGTTTCATCAGCTGTCTGGGTGGCTGGTCTCAGACAATCCAGTAGGTGAAGAAGCCGGATGTGGAGGTCCTGGGTTAGTGTGGTTACACATGTTCCGCGGTTGTGAGGCCGGTGGGACGTACTACCAAATTCTCTAAAACGACCTCGGAGGCGGCATATGGTAGAGAAATTAACATTCAATTATCTGGCAACAGCTCTGGTGGACATTCCTGTAGTCAGGATGCCAATTGCACGCTCCCTCAAAACTTGAGACATCTGTGGCATTGCATGGTGTGACAAAACTGCACACTTTTATTTCACCTTTATTTAACCAGGTAAGCTAGTTGAGAACAAGTTCTCATTTGCAAATGCGACCTGGCCAAGATAAAGCATAGCAGTTCGACACATACAACAACACAGAGTTACACATGGAATGAACAAAACATACAGTCAATAATACAGTAGAAAAAAATAAAAAGTCTATATACAGTGAGTGCAAATTAGGTCAAATAAGGGAGTTAAGGCAATAAATAGGCCATGGTGGTGAAGTAATTACAATATGGCAATTAAACACTGGAATGGTAGAGGTGCAAAAGATGGATGTGCAAGTAGAGATACTGTGGTGCAAAAGGAGCAAAATAAATAAATACAGTATGGGGATGAGGTAGATAGATGGGCTGTATACAGATGGGCTATGAACAGGTGCAGTGATCTGTGAGCTGCTCTGACAGCTGGTTCTTAAAGCTAGTGAGGATGATGGGAATCTCCAACTTCAGTGATTTTTGCAGTTCGTTCCAGTCAGTGGCAGCAGAGAACTAGAAGGAAAGGCAACCAAAGGATGAATTGGCTTTGGGGGTGACCAGAGAGATATACCTGCTGGAGCGCGTGCTACGAGTGGGTGCTGCTATGGTGACCAGTGAGCTGAGATAAGGTGGGGCTTTACCTACCAGAGACTTGTAGATAACCTGTAGCCAGTGGGTTTGGCAATGAGTATGAAGCGAGGGCGAGCCAACGAGAGCGTATAGGTCGCAGTGGTGAGTAGTGTATGGGGCTTTGGTGGCAAAACGGATGGCACTGTGATAGACTGAACCCACTACACCCAGTTTGCTGAGTAGAGTGTTGGAGGCTATTTTATAGATGACATCGCCGAAGTCGAGGATCGGTAGGATGGTCAGTTTTACGAGGGAATGTTTGGCAGCATGAGTGAAGGAAGCTTTGTTGCGAAATAAGAAGCCGATTCTAGATTTAATTTTTGATTGGAGTTGCTTAATGTGCGTCTGGAAGGAGAGTTTACAGTCTAACCAGACACCTAGGTATTTGTAGTTATCCACATATTCTAAGTTAGAGCCGTCCAGAGTAGTGATGCTGGATGGGCGGGCAGGTACGGGCAATGATCGGTTGAATAGCATGCATTTAGTTTTATTTGCATTTAAGAGCAGTTGGAGGCCACGGAAGGAGAGTTGTATGGCATTGAAGCTCATCTGGAGGTTAGTTAACACAGTGTCCAAAGAAGGGCCAGAAGTATACAGAATGGTGTCGTCTGCGTAGAGGTGGATCAGAGAATCACCAGCAGCAAGATCGACATAATTGATATATACAGACAAGAGAGTCGGCCCGAGATTTGAACCCTGTGGCACCCCCATAGAGACTGCCAGAGGTCCGGACAACAGGCCCTCCGATTTGACACACTGAGCTCTATCAGAGAAGTAATTGGTGAACCAGGCGAGGCAATCATTTAAGAAACCAAGGCTGTTGAGTCTGCCAATAAGAATGTGGTGATTGACAGAGTCGAAAGCCTTGTCCAGGTCGATGAATAAAGCTGCACAGTAATGTCTCTTATCGATGGCGATTATGATATCGTTAAGGACCTTGAGCGTGGCTGAGGTGCACCCATGTCCAGCTCGGAAACCAGATTGCATAGCGGAGAAGGTACGATGTGATTCAAGATGGTCAGTAATCTGTTTGTTAACTTGGCTTTCGAAGACCTTAGAGATGCAGGGTAGGATAGATATAGGTCTGTAGCAGTTTAGGTCTAGAGTGTCTCCCCCTTTAAGTAGGGGGATGACCGCGGCAGCTTTCCAATCTTTGGGAATCTCAAATGATACGAAAGAGAGGTTGAACAGGCTAGTAATAGGGGTTGCAACAATTTCGGCAGATAATTTTAGAAAGAGAGGGTCCAGATTGTCTAGCCCGGCTGATTTATAGGGGTCCAGATTTTGCAGCTCTTTCAGAACATCAGCTATCTAGATATGGGTGAAGGAGAAATGCTGGGGGCTTGGGCGGGTTGCTGTGGAGGGTGCCAGGCAGTTGACCGGGGTAGGGGTAGCCAGGTAGAAAGCATGGCCAGTCGTAGAGAAATGCTTATTGAAATTCTCAATTACAGTGCCTTGCGAAAGTATTCGGCCCCCTTGAACTTTGCGACCTTTTGCCACATTTCAGGCTTCAAACATAAAGATATAAAACTGTATTTTTTTGTGAAGAATCAACAACAAGTGGGACACAATCATGAAGTGGAACGACATTTATTGGATATTTTAAACCTTTTTAACAAATCAAAAACTGAAAAATTGGGCGTGCAAAATTATTCAGCCCCCTTAAGTTAATACTTTGTAGCGCCACCTTTTGCTGCGATTACAGCTGTAAGTCGCTTGGGGTATGTCTCTATCAGTTTTGCACATCGAGAGACTGAAATTTTTTCCCATTCCTCCTTGCAAAACAGCTCGAGCTCAGTGTGGTTGGATGGAACAGCAGTTTTCAGTTCTTTCCACAGATTCTCGATTGGATTCAGGTCTGGACTTTGACTTGGATATGTTTATTTTTGAACCATTCCATTGTAGATTTTGCTTTATGTTTTGGATCATTGTCTTGTTGGAAGACAAATCTCCGTCCCAGTCTCAGGTCTTTTGCAGATTCCAGAAGCAGGTCCAAATCATGATGCTGCCACCACCATGTTTGACAGTGGGTATGGTGTGTTCAGGGTGATGAGCTGTGTTGCTTTTACGCCAAACATAACGTTTTGCATTGTTGCCAAAAAGTTCAATTTTGGTTTCATCTGACCAGAGCACCTTTTTCCACATGTTTGGTGTGTCTCCCAGGTGGCTTGTGGCAAACTTTAAACAACACTTTTTATGGATATCTTTAAGAAATGGCTTTCTTTTTGCCACTCTTCCATAAAGGCCAGATTTGTGATTGTTGTCCTATGGAAAGAGTCTCCCACCTCAGCTTTAGATATCTGCAGTTCATCCAGAGTGATCATGGGCCTCTTGGCTGCATCTCTGATCAGTCTTCTCCTTGTATGAGCTGAAAGTTTAGAGGGACGGCCAGGTCTTGGTAGATTTGCAGTGGTCTGATACTCCTTCCATTTCAATATTATCGCTTGCACAGTGCTCCTTGGGATGTTTAAAGCTTGGGAAATATTTTTGTATCCAAATCTGTCTTTAAACTTCTTCACAACAGTATCTCGGACCTGCCTGGTGTGTTCCTTGTTCTTCATAATGCTCTCTGCCCTTTTAACGGACCTCTGAGACTATCACAGTGCAGGTGCATTTATACGGAGACTTGATTACACATAGGTGGATTGTATTTATCATCATTAGTCATTTAGGTCAACATTGGATCATTCAGAGATCCTCACTGAACTTCTGGAGAGAGTTTGCTGCACTGAAAGTAAAGGGGCTGAATAATTTTGCGCGCCCAATTTTTCAGTTTTTGATTTGTTAAAAAAGTTTGAAATATCCAATAAATGTCGTTCCACTTCATGATTGTGTCCCACTTGTTGTTGATTTTTCACAAAACAATACAGTTTTATATCTTTATGTTTGAAGCCTGAAATGTGGCAAAAGGTCGCAAAGTTCAAGGGGCCGAATACTTATGCAAGGCACTGTATAGTGGATTTGTCGGTTGTAACAGTGTTTCCTAGCCTCAGAGCAGTGGGTAGCTGGGAGGATGTGCTCTTATTCTCCATGGACTTTGCAGTGTCCCAGAACCTTTTTGAGTTTGTACTGCAGGATGCAAATTTTTGTTTAAAAAAGTTGCCTTAGCTTTCCTAACTGTCTGTGTATATTGGTTCCTAACTTCCCTGAAAAGTTGCATATCATGGGGGCTATTTGATGCTAATGCAGAACACCACAGGATGTTTTTGTGCTGGTCAAGGGCAGACAGGTCTGGAGTGAACCAAGGGCTATATCTATTCCTGGTTCTACATTTTTTGAATGGGGCATGCCTATTTAAGATGGTGAGGAAGGCACTTTTAAAGAATAACCAGGCATCCTCTACTCTCGGGATGAGGTCAATGTCATTCCAGGATACCCCGGCCAGATCGATTAGAAAGGCCTGCTCGCAGAAGTGTTTTAGGGAGCGCTTGACAGTGATGAGGGGTGTTCGTTTGCTCGCAGACCCATTACGGATGCAGGCAATGAGGCAGTGATCACTGAGATCTTAGTTGAAAACAGCAGAGGTGTATTTGGAGGGTGATCATACAAGTCCAGTGCGTGGCTTCAGGCAGCTAGCGGCACGGGGCTAGCAGGCTAACAGAAAGGCCTTAGAGGGATGACGCGACGGAGGAAAGTCTGTTGTGCGACGGAGGAAAGTCTGTTGTGGGACCCTCGTGCAGTTACATCAGCGGACGGATCAGCAGGGCTCCGTGTGGTAAACCAGGTCAATTGGCAAAATATGTATAGTGGCCGAAAAATATGTCAGAAGGGCCTCTTAAGCCAGTAGTCCAATGTGCTTTAGATAGCTAGCAGGCCGCAGATTAGCGGCTGTGCGTTCAGGGGACATTAGCTGCTATAATTCCAGGTGGATTTAAAAAAAATAGGTTCAGAGCTTGCGGTAGGAATCCGGAGATATGGAGAAGAATAAGTCCGACTAGATCTGGTTTGAGTTGCGCTGTATAGACTGGCGAGAGTTGTCCGGGATAAAGGTAGCTGATGACCGCTAGCAAAGTATTTCTGACTGCTAGCTACTGGCTTCGGAATGTATTCGATGGGCCTCGTAAGCCAACAGTCCACTGTGCTCTAGACAGCTAGCATTCAGGGGACATTAGCTGCGAAGGTCGGAAGGTGAGAATGTTCAGAGCTTGCGATAGGAATCCGGGGATATGGAGAGAAAAATAGGCCCGGTATGCTCTGGTTGAATCACGTTGTACAAACTGGCGAGAGCTTCCCAAGCTAGAGGTTAGCTGATGACCGTCAGCTGGCTAGCTAGCTGGCTGGTTTATGTTGGAGAGATTCCAGTAATAGAGGCAAAGAAAAATACTTTAGAGAAAAAGCAGGTCCACACCACATTGGGTGAGGCGGGCTGCAGGAAAGTATTTTGAATTAAGGGTTTAGAAAAATATAAAAAGATATGCAAAGAAAAATATTTAAAAATATATATACATGGGACATGACAAGACGAAGGACAAATACGTCTGAGTGCTACGCCATCTTGGAACTTTCAGTAATGATCATGCTGTTTAATCAGCTCCTTGATATCCCACAACTGTCGGGTGGATGGATTATCTTGGTAAAGGACAAATGCTCTTTTATTTCAGATCATGAAACATGGGACCAACACTTTACTTGTTGCATTTATATGTTTGTTGCCTATAAGTACTGATAAGTGAGTAGCGTACTGATTGGTATTGATAGTGGTATTGTAACACTTAACAAAAACATTGATGTGTGACAAGCACAAGATGGTCTTTTGTACCACCCAATCAGTAGGCTTAGTTTAACAAGGAGAAGGCTGTTGTCTGCTCAATAACTGAAGATTGCACTGCACTGTGCTCTGCATGATATATTCATGGAACATATTGTACCTTTACACCTCGTATGTGTTTTATTCCAAACAACGGCAATATTTGACGATTATTGTAACTAGGGATGCACGATATATCGGTGAACATATCGGAATCAGCTGATATTAGCTAAAAATGTCAACATAGGTATTGCGCGATGTCTAGATTAACGTTGATGTGCAAAACCGATATCAAAGCTGAAGTGCATACCTATATAACGTAGGTACATGCAGTAATGATGGCACGTAAAATTCTGCGCTACACGTGCAACACGGCATTCATAAACTTGCCCACAATGTCTGCTCTGTGGATCGAGCAGTCAAGTCGAGCAGTCATTCGAAAGAGTATGAACATTTCAGCGAGACAACTTAAAAGGCGAAATCCATTAAAGCCAAGATAATGGAATTCATTGCTCTTGACAATCAACCGTTCTCGGTCGTGGGTGATATTGGCTTTTGCCGACTGGTCGAGCACCGGTACACACTACCAAGTGCGCTATTTTTCAGATGTTTCCCTACCGGCGTTACACAGTAATAGAGTCACTGCTATTAGCTTCAAGACATACATACTATAGAACGCCGTTTGGGTCTTTGCATGTCAAAGAAGATACACTAGCACTGTCAAAGCTGTGCACCGGACACGAACAATGTATTTACAATACCACGTTGGTAATAAAACATCATTTGTTCGACCACAACTTCTGGAGTAGTTAGCTTTAGCTTGGTATCTAGCTAGCACCAATACAACCAGCCTGAAAATAATGACCAGTAGAAACTGCAGTAATTTTCATTATTCTTAGCAATGATTTAGGAACCCTTGTAAGTATTAGCTAAGTTGCCACTTGTTGTTCACCTATTGAAATTGAACTTCAGTTCATGTAAATAAATTGCTAGCCAGCTACTTAACCCTGTTGCCAAAAGCTAACATTATAAGCAGCCAGCTAGCTTCATCTGGCTAGTGAGGGTCGACCAGACCAGTTTGTGTTGTGAAGCCAGCCACAATAAGGATTAGGCACAATAGTGCAATTTGCGGATTGCCTTCAAAGCAAAAATAAAAGTACGTAATTGACAGTGATGCAAATTAATTAAAATAGTAGAATTATGCAATACTTTTATTTTGAAGGCTAACCGCAAAGTCCATTAGCCTTACATAGATGGGTCCGACCACCATTAATCAAATAAGAACTGTCTTATAAATGAGGGTTATTTTAGATGATGACATCTAGATATATAGTTAGCTAGCTAACTATAGCAACTGAAACAGATTATGATGTTTTGCTATGTTTTTGGGGAAGAACATTGTTTGCATCCATGAGCTAGCTAGCTTTTTTTATGACCAGCACTGTAGGTGCGCGAGACAACTTCATCAGTATCATAGCATACGCATCGATGAATCGTTGTGACATATGAAATACGATTGATAGTGTAATCAATGTGTAATAACTACGTAAAAAATGTATGTACGCGCTAAATGATTATGTGACGTTAAGTCATATTCAGGTCCTGATTGGTCAATAAACTTATTTGACATGTCAAATAGTGTTATTTGACACATCAAATAGTGTTAAATAGTATATTTTTTGACACGCAAAGACCCCAACAGCGTTCCATAGAAATCCTGGTTGAGAATGATACGACTGAACAAATAAACAGCACAGCAAGTAAGTGAACAAAATAGGTTTTGATCATGTTTTACTGATAATGGGGACATACGTAAATGCCAACAAACTTTTTGGTCAGTGTGGTGTCTGTGTGTAAGCTTTATTTAATTAGGCAAGTTAGTTAAGAACAAATTCTTATTTACAATGACGGCCTACCCCGGCCAAACCCAGACGACGCTGGGTCAATTGTGCGCCGCACTATGGAACTCCCAATCACGGCCGGATGTGATACAGCCTGGATTCGAACCAGGGACTGTAGTGACACCTCTTGCAATGAGATGCCGTGCCATAGACCGCTGCATCCATGTGTGTGTGTTAACTATTTAACTGTACTAGAATGCTTATAAAAGGCTGCTAATTTTTTAAATATCGGTTATCGCCATAGGTTTTTTTTGCAAGGAAAATATCGGATATCGGTATAGGCCAAAAATGTCATATCGGTGCATCACTAACTGTAACATACCTCTCCCTGCATCATCAAATAATGTTTGTCTCTGATCAATGATAACAAAGTTTCACCACAAAAAATATCCTCTTGATTCTACTGTGTTAAAAAAAAAGATGAGCTCTGTTGTCTTAGAACACCAATGTCCCTGGATACAGCCACTGCTTAGTCAGAGGCAATAATTATTCTCGGAGGGTGAATCTCATAAAGCAGTCTCATTAGTCAATATATATCGATCCCTGCGGTGTAGAGGGGATACAAGTCTGGATGCTTCAATCTCAGAAGGACAGTGCTACAGTTGAAGTCTATGTGATCGATATGGGTATGGGTGTGTAATTGGTAGTGTTGCTGGCTTTTTACCTACTGTACAGTTTCGGTCAATACACTGTTTATTTATATATTTATCTGTAGGCTAGTGCTGTGGCACTCTGTTTGATCAATACAGTACATGGAAAGGTGTATCGATGTTAGCATAAATAGGATTTGACCTGCCACACATATCTGCCAATATCCTGTAACACTACTAACTAGATCACCAACTTTCTGAAGGATAGTGGGGTTGCGGACTGCTTGGATAATAGGAGTAAAGTTGTATTATCATCATCATGTACAGTGTATGTCTGTGTAATGTAGATCTCTATGCCTACATCTGTGCTGTTTTACGCATGTGATGCAGCAGTGTGCACAATTTACATATCGAGAGGTTAATCTCTCATATTGCTAGCCACAGTGTTTGCCTGTATCTGAGGAAGTGTTCAGGGGCTGTTAGCACGCTTTATATCACCCTTCCTGAGACTCCATCTGGCATGTCTGGAGGGCCAATGCCCTAGTCCCAGGGTGCCTTGCTCTATGCCACACGCCTTCTGTTTGAATGTCACTAGGTCAGTCCCAGAGCATATCTTTGCTGCAGGCTGTCAGACTTTAAGATATGAAATATATATATACTGAACAAAAATTTAAACGCAACATGTAAAGTGTTGGTCCCATTTTTCACGAGCCATTTTTTCCCCCAGATATGTTCCATACGCACAAAAAGCTTATTCTCTAAAATGTTGTGCACAAATGTTTTACATCACTGTTAGTGGGCATATCTCCTTTGCCAAGATAATCCATCTACCAGACAGGTGTGGCATATCAAGAAGCTGATTAAACAGCATGATGATTACACAGGTACACCTTGTGCTGGGAACAATAAAAGACCAGTCTAAAATATGCAGTTTTGTCACACAACAAAATACCACAGATGTCTCATGTTTTGAGAGAGCGTTCAATTGGCATGCTGATTGCATGAATGTCCACCAGAATTGTTGCCAGAGAATTTAATGTTCATTAGCCACTTCCAACACTGTTTTAGAGAATTTGGCAGTACGTCCAACTGGCCTCACAACTACAGACCATGTGTAACTACGCCAGCCCAGGACCTCCACATCCGGCTTCTTCACCTGCAGGATCGTCTGGGACCAGCCACCTGGACAGCTGAGGAAACTGAGGAGAATTTCTGCCTGTAATGAATCCCTTTTGTGGAAAAAAACTTGGGCCTGGCTCCCCAGTGGGTGGGCCTATACTCTCCCAGGCCCACCCATGGCTTGTGACCCTGCCGAGTCATGTGAAATCCATAGATTAGGGCCTAATGAATTATTTCAATTCACTGATTCCCTTATATGAACCGTAACTCAGTAAAATCGTTGACATTATTGCATGTTGCGTTTATAAACGCAGAAAAAAAGAAACGTCCTCTCACTGTCAACTCGTTTATTTTCAGCAAACTTAACATGTGTAAATATTTGTATGAACATAACAAGATTCAACTGAGACATAAACTGAACACGTTCCACAGACATGTGACTAACAGAAATTGAATAACGTGTCCCTGAACAAAGGGCGGGTGTCAAAATCAAAAGTAACAGTCAGTATCTGGTGTGGCCACCAGCTGCATTAAGTACTGCAGTGCATCTCCTCCTCGTGGACTGCACCAGATTTGCCAGTTCTTGCTGTGAGATGTTACCCCACTCTTCCACCAAGGCACCTGCAAGTTCCCGGACATTTCTGGGGTAATGGCCTTAGCCCTCACCCTCTGATCCAACAGGTCCCAGTCATGCTCAATGGGATTGAGATCCGGGCTCTTCGCTGGCCATGGCAGAACACTGACATTCCTGTCTTGCAGGAAATTATGCACTGAACGAGCAGTATGGCTGGTGACATTGTCATGCTGGAGGGTCATGTCAGGATGAGCCTGCAGGAAGGGTACCACATGAGGGAGGAGGATGTCTTCCTGTAATGCACAGTGTTGAGATTGCCTGCAATGACAACAAGCTCAGTCCGATGATGCTGTGACACACCGCCCCAGACCATGACGGACCCTCCACCTTTAAATCGATCCCGCTCCAGAGTACAGTCCTCGGTGTAACGCTCATTCCTTCAATGATAAACCATCCCCCCTGGTGAGACAAAACCCGACTCGTCAAAGAATACCACAACAGGCCTACAAGCCCTCAGTCCAACCTCTCTCAGCCTATTGCGGACAGTCTGAGCACTGATGGAGGGATTGTGGTGTAACTCGGAGAGTTGTTGTTTTCACCCTCTACCTGTCCCGCAGGTGTGATGTTCGGATGTACCGATCCTGTGCAGGTTTTGTTACACGTGTTCTGCCACTGCGAGGATGATCAGCTGTCCACCCTGTTTCCCTGTAGCGCTGCCTTAGGCGTCTCACAGACATTGCAATTTATTGCCCTGGCCACATCTGCAGTCCTCATGCCTTCTTGCCGCATGCCTAAGGCATGTTCACGCAGATGAGCAGGGACCCTAGGCATCTTTGTTTTGGTGTTTTTCAGAGTCAGTAGAAAGGCCTCTTTAGTATCCTAAGTTTTCATAACTGTGACCTTAATTGCCTACCGTCTGTAAGCTGTTAGTGTCTTAACGACCGTTCCACAGGTGCATGTTCATTCATTGTTTATGGTTCATTGAACAAGCATGGGAAACAGTGTTTATACACTTCACAACGAAGATCTGTGAAGTTATTTGGATTTTTACGAATTATCTATGAAAGACAGGGGCCTGATAAAGGGACATTTCTTTTTTTGCTGTTTATTTTTGTTCAGTATAATATAGCAAAGCACAAGTTTTCTAATACACACACATTTTGGGGTATATTTGGTACTTAGGCACGGTTTCTAAGTAAGGCCCCCAGGTGACCACTTATGTGCGTCAGTCAGTGCAGTGAACAGCGAAGCCTCTCTTCCTCTTCGCTCCTACACCTAAAGGTCTGCTTCATGTGGCTAACCTTCCAGTGTGATGTCTAAAACCCAGCAACGTCAATCTCCCCCTGCTTATTAAATCACTCTCAACTCAATCAGCACTCTGGAGTCTAAAAATAAACATGTTGTGAGTTTTGCCTCACATCCAGTACAGAGGCTGCTGAAGCAGATTTCTGTCAACAGGATTGATTTATGTCAACAGGATTGTACTGACTCGAGATACACACCATGCTACTCTGGTCCATAGAGTTAGGAATTAGAATACTAGAATGTACATGAACCTTCTAAAGGTCAGCCATTTTGGTCAGGGAATTGGTCAACCATGGTTTGCCAGTGCTGTGAAAAGATATTGTGTAAAATAATGCATTTTAATAGAAACTCTTATCCAGAGCGACTTACAAGAGCAATTAGGGTTAAGTGCTTTGCTCAAGTGCACATCGATAGATTTTTCACCTAGTTATCGAAGTGATTCAAACCAGCAACCTTTCAGTTACTAGCCTTAACCTCTATCTTCTCTTTATGTTTGATAGCTAGCTAGCCAGCCAGGGAATCTCCTTGATGGACAAATGGAGAAAAAAAATTGGCACAAAGTCAAGTCAGCTACGGAGCTAGTCAAGGCTGAAGTCACAGCTAAGCTTCAGCTCTATGTGGAATAGGGGGTTAAAGCTTGAGGGGCGCCCAATGCACAAGGCAGGTCATCCCATGGGCCGGAGAGCCCAAGTACACACACATTCAATACAAACTCATTCAGTACACACGCACGCACGTACATCGCTGCCTACATTTTATTCCCTATATGGTTTTTAAATGAGCCCATTACTTTCAATCAATATGATATTTCAACGTTACGGGCTCTTGATTGACAGGTCCACCTTCACTAAGGTCCGCCAGTCGACACTTCTGATCTGAGAGATCAACCAGGTTCAAACCACTCAGTCACTCCAATTCAACATGGAGCCTGCCTTCAGAGCATCACAGCACATTACCCTGAGTGGCTCCACAAAGACTTGTGATCCACTCGACCACTCCTCATTACGACTGACAAGAGCAGGAAGTCAAAGACAGTGGAAGAGGCATTTAAATACGAAGACGGACAGCTAAAATATACATGGTGTACCTAAAATTAGCTTTCTATTTTAATGCATCTTGGCTTTTAAGGTTGTGCCTATTTACTCATGGTGCTTCATTTGCCATTGGACTAACAATGTCACTCATTATCATCATGCTCGTGAGATCTAACTGTTGAGCAAAAAAATAAAGACTCAGTTTGCAGATTTTTTTGGTTGATAATTATTACCTGCTTTAAGTGCTGTCTAAAAATAGCAATTCAAAGCAGCAACCTTTTGGTTGCTGGCCTAATGCACTTCACGACTAGGCTATCTGCACTGTATGTTTCTTAGTTGGCCAGCCAACCAGTTTTAGAGGAAGAAATCCATACATTTTTCAAATTAACTGCCAATATGCCAACATACCAAACAATGTATACACAGGCTAAAATCAGTTAATGATAGAAAAGTTGTAAATGCAACAGGTACTGATATTGTATCATATAATAGCCCTTATAGCTTCAACAAGAAAACAAAACATTTAGACATTTATGGTCTGTTCACATATATTTTAGAGGCTATTTATACAGAAAATATTTTATTAAACCCGTTCAAACTTTATTTATAATTAATTATACAACAATATTTTAGGATGAAAATAATTATATTACACAATTTCTGATAAATCACATGCCTTACTTTTATTTTCCTGCATAAGAAAAATCTGGATTATGCCTCCACTGCCATTCATTCCAATTAGACTGGTTTGGATTTCTCCCTGACTAATACGGCTGCCATTGTCACCCATTCTGGAACATTGAGGGTTTATGACATAGATGCGGTAAAGGGGTCAACGGAACGCAGACCATTACCATGACCAGATTGGCGCACACTCAACGGATCTGATCTAACAAAGTGTATATTCGTCAAATACGTCATGATTTATGCATTGTAACGGGCCCACAATGTGGATACTTAAGTCCGATTTTGATATATTTGGCTGTTTTCGCTGCATAAGATTTAGAAGTTGTCCCTTTTCAGGTTTAGAATAAGTGACTGCTAAATGCTAACTCCTGTTTCTACAAGCTGGTTATCATAGCTAGCATACAGAACTCAGTGGTGGTAGTCAAAGACGTTTTTAACTGTAATGCAGTTGATTAGTGACAATGACTTTAATGTGTTGTGGTTGACATCCATACAAGCATTATACTCATTTTTACCTCAAAGTAGTGTGAAATCAACATCATGATGATGCAGAAACCATTTCAAATGCTTGTGCAACATTAAATGATGATTAATTTACATTTAGAAGCTGATATACAGTGCATTCGGAAAGTATTCAGACCCCTTCGCTTTTTCCCACATTTTGTTGTTACAGCCTTATTCTAAAATGCATTAAATTATTCATTTTCCTCATCAATCTACACGTAATACACCATAATGACCAAGCGAAAAAAGGTTGGTAAATTGTTTGCACATTTATTAAAAATAAAAAACAGAAATACCTTATTTACATAAGTATTCAGACCCTTTGCTATGAGACTCCAATTTGGCTCAGGTGCATCCTGTTTCAATTGATAATTCTTGAGATGAGATGTTTCTACAACTTAATTGGAGTTCACCTGTGGTAAATTCAATTGATTGGACATGATTTGGAAAGGCACGCACCTGTCTATATAAGGTCTTACAGTTGACAAATCATGTCAGAGCAAAAACCAAGCCATGAGGTCAAAGGAATTGTCTGTAGAGCTCCGAGACAGGATTGTGTCGAGCCCCAGATCTGGGGAAGGGTACCAAAATATTTCTGCAGCATTGAAGGTCCCCAATAACACTGTGGCCTCCATCATTCATAAACGGAAGACATTTGGAACCACCAATACTCTTCCTCGAGCTGGCCGCCTGGCCAAGTAATCGGGGGAGAAGGCCGTTTGTCAGGGAGGTGACCAAGAACCCAACGGTAACTCTGACAGAGCTCCACAGTTCCTCTGAGGAGATGGGAGAACTTTCTAGAAGGACAACCATCTCTGCTGCACTCAACCAGATGTAAGGACTCTCAGACAGTCCATGAGAAACAAGATCTCTGATCTGATGAAACCTAGATTGAACTCTATGGCCTGAATGCCAAGCGTCACGTGTAGGAGAAACCTGGCACCATCCCTACGGTGAAGCATGGTGGTGGCAGCATCATGCAGTGGGGATGTTTTTCAGTGGCACGGACTGGGTGACTAGTCAGATTTGAGGGAAAGATGAACGGAGCAAAGTACAGAAAAATCCTTGATGAAAACCTGCTCTAGAGCACTCAGGACCTCAGACTGGGGCAAAGGTTCACATTCCAACAGGACAAAAACCCTAAGCACACAGCCAAGACAACGCAGGAGTGGCTTCGGAACAAGTCTCTGAATGTCCTTCAGTGGCCCAACCAGAGCCCGGACTTGAACCCGATCGAATATCTCTGAAGAGACATGAAAATAGCTGTGCAGCGACACTCCCCATCCAATCTGACAGAGCTTGAGAGGATCTGCAGAGAAGAATGGGAGAAACTCCCCAAATTCAGGTGTGCCAAGCTTGTAGCGTCATACCCAAAAAGACTCGAGGCTGTAATCGATGCCAAAGATGCTTCAACAAAGTACTGAGTAAAAGGGTCTGAATACTTATGTAAAATGTTCTAACATTTCTAAAAGACTCTCTGTGCTTTGTCATTATGAGTTATTGTGTGTAGTTGATTTTGTTATTGTGTGTGGTCAATTTTAGAACAAGGCTGTAACGTAACAACATGTGGAAAGAGTGAAGGGATCTGAATACTTTCTGAATGCACTGTATATCCTCTTATTCTATTCAGCGCTTTACTGGATAAATAAAAGTCTGGGCTGTCTGTCAGTATCAACATGCCACTCAGGAGATGTTATGATCCCCGAATCCAGCTGTATCTCTTCCACACAATCCTCTCTGCTTTCAAAACATCCTTTCATTATTAAGAACCATTCCACCCACTTTATATTGACACATCTGAAGTAAATAGATTCCCACTAAATTGTTTTTAAAGAAAAAAGACGGTCATTTTCCTATCAAATCTTTCTCTCCACACCTTGATTCCTCTACCTTGATCATTCAAACACAGCAGTGAATATTTTGTGTTTTGTGTGGACCCCAGGAAGAGTAGCTGCTGCTTCTTCAGCAGCTAATAGAGATTGGAATAATAAAATTATAAATCATAAATATGGATTCCTCTGACTCGTGTATCATCCCAAAACTAGTCCATCCCTTTGTCACCCTTTCTTTGACCTTTCCCCTTCTTTTTTGTCCACACAATATTTTAAAATATTATCAGTTGAATTCATGCTGCCAGGTCACTACTCTGTGCGACCCCATTGAGCTGATGTGGTATGACCCGTTCTACTTATCTGGGCCTCCAAACATCATTCTTGGCTTCATCCTGTTTGTTTATTATAAACCCATCCTCTCAAAGGGGGCTGTGAAACTCCTTGACGGCCAAATGGAGAAAAAAAACTTGGCACAGAGTCAAGTCAGCTACGGAGCTAGTCAAGGCTGCAGTCACAGCTAAGCTACAGCTCTATGTAGAATAGGGGGTTAAAGCTTGAGGGGCGCCCAATGCACAAGGCAGGTCATCGCATTGGCCAGAGAGCCCAAATGCACACACATTCATTACACACTTGTTCAGTAGACACGCACGCACCTACACAACTGCATACATTTTGGTTTTAAAATGAGCCCATTACTTTCAATCAATATGATATTTCAACGTTATGGGCTCTTGATTGTCAGGTCCACCTTCACTAAGGTCCGCCAGTCGACACTTCTGATCTGAGAGATCAACCAGGTTCAAAACACTCTGTTCAGAGCATCACAGCACATTACCCTGAGTGGCTCCACAAAGACATGTGATCCACTCGACCACTCCTCATTAAGACTGACAAGGGCAGAGAGTCAAAGACAGCGGAAAAGGCATTTAAATATGAAGACAGACAGCCAAAATATACATGGTGTACCTAAAATTAGCTTTCTATTTTGACGCATCTTGGCTTTAAGGTTGTGCCTATTTACTCATGTTGCTACATTTGCCATTGGGTTAACAGTGTCACTCATTATCATCATTCTTGTGACATCTGACAGTTGAGCAAAACAAAAAATGACTTTCAGTATACTGATTATATTAAGGTTGATAATTGTCAACTACTTGAAGTGCTGTCTAGTTTCGTATCTAAAAATAACAAAGGCTACACACAATAGTAGTTATGATCTAAAACACCCACCTTAACAACACAAACAGCTCTAGTACATACAGTATGTTGTGCCTGATACAGTTTTAGTCTAGATATAAAACCTTGACCTTTACCGTCGTTGTCTGATGAAAACCTAATCTCCAAAGCAGACACTTTTAAAGGTGCAACATGCAGAAATCGCTGCTGCCATTTTCTGGTTGTTAGAATAGTTAGCCTAATTTCAGTTTGAGACAAAACAAGCAGTCTTTGTGTAGAGAATTACTGTACCATCGAAAGCTGTGAAATATATTTTCCACAACACAAAATATTGTATTTTTAGCAGTTTGAAGCTGGTGTACAAAACCAAAAGGAAAAGAAATAGTGCACATAGAACAGATCTAGCACTTCTTAGACTTGCTTTCAATGAGAAAGACAGATCTATAGACTAAAATGTCTATGTGAATTTGGTGGGGTCGCCCAAAAAGTTACATACTGTATTGCATATTTAACGAACATACAATTATTAAACTTTAGAAGCTATTTTGAATAAATGTTTTTGGTCCTAGAGTCATGAAATGTTCAGAGTACATTGAGAGGAGTTACCGTTTTCAATGAATGTCAAAAAATATTACATTGGCAAAAATGTAGTTACAAGATTTTTGTAGTTGGAGGGTTCTTTAGATGGTGGAGGATGAATGGCTATGTAAACAAACACTGGATGGAGACGGATTACTCTTTCGCAGATTTAATGATGAACTGACCACAGTTAGACCCATACATTAACTCCACTACTTCCTGTTCCTCCTAAAACAATTAACAATATCTGACCAGCCTGAATACAGTAGATCAGTTACTAGGTAGATAATTAATGAATATTACAATTCACAACAACTGATTTTCCACATTTTAGAACCGTATAACAGTGACTTTCTCATAAAATAGCCCCACACCATTTATCCTCAGTTTGTATTTAGGTTGGTCTTGGAATGAAATCGTATCTAAAGTCAACGTTTTCAGGCTGAATCTCCTAACACACACACACACACACACACACACACACACACACACACACACACACACACACACACACACACACACACACACACACACACACACACGCACACACACACACACACACACACACACACACACACACACACACACACACACACACACACACACAACAGACCTCTAACTCTGCTCTGTGACACTTGATGCTATCACCACATAGAAGGCGGATGCTCACAAAGGCCTTTCAATAGAAGCCACCTTTGCCTTAAATCTCTGTGCTTACGGAGCTAAAAGCTTTACATGTCAGCGTCACACGCTGGCAAGATTGGACGCTCGACAAGGAGGAGAGAAAAAGGTTCACTCATTTCTCTCCTCCTTATCGAAGATCCAAATCCAAAGCAGTGGTATCGGATGATATTGGAAAGGAGATGAGGGAATGAGTGAGAGAAGCATTGATAGAAATGAACAGAAATAAACAGCAGAGTGACAGAGAATAAAGGAAAAGAAGAGCATTCTGAGAAAAGGGCTGAATAAAGCAAGAGAGGTAGAGAGTGAAATAGTGTGAGATCGTGAGCATAGAGCGAGACAGAGGGAAACAGATAGTGATTACAAAGAGGAAAGATGTGGTTTGTGCGACCCTATTTCTCTCAGGTTATTTACGCTGTATTGGGGGTGTCTAACATTTCATACGTCATCACAATCACTATACCTCTCTGTCTGCGTAATTATAAAAGGTTGCTGCTATTCTCACATGGTTAGCCAAGCTGCTTCCATTTGTTTGTCTGCTTATGTGGGAATAGATAGTGTTATTAGAGTGGGGTCTGTTCCTGCTTCGCCCATCTGCAACAACAGCTGGTGAGGCTCACGGAGAAAAGGAAAAAAGGAAATTTAGAGAAAAAAAATGAAGATTGATGTTAGAGAAATGCCCAGAGGCATTGGTTCCTGTGATTTTCTGACAAGGCCATCTTCCTTTTTTGAGAAAACAAATGGGAGAATAAATGTAGCTATTCTAAAACACCGTGACAATGTTAAAGCTTTTATAACCCATTTACCACAATGTATTAAAGATGAACTACGCAGAAATGTCTCCGCCATTTCCTGGTTGCTAAAATTCGACAAGTTCACCTATTTCCAGTTTATGTGACAAAACAAGCAAGTATAGAGTAGTGAATCATTGTACCATATAAACTGCTGTGAAATATCTTTTCCATAATCAAAAATATTGTATTTTCAGATTTTTGAAGCTGGTGTACAAAACCGAAAGTAAAAGACGCAGAACAGATCTACTGCTTTATGTTTTCTTAATCATTTATTCCCTATTGCTTGCATGTGTACTGCAATATTTGCATTGTGTTTGTTTGTTTCTTCGGTATTGTTAGTGTCTTTGTTAGTCAATACATACATTCAAATGTTCCCATGAGAACACTGCAAAAACTCCTGACAATGTAAACATTCTTCAATGGCGGGAGAAGCAAAGGCAAAAGATGTCTGTGATCCAGAGTGTGTTCTGTGATTCACATAGGGACAAACCAAGCATGAGAAGGCTGCTTCTTATTCTCACACCCCTACTCTGTCCTACTGCTAGCTAACATGCTAATCCACACCTCATCAAATTGCTAATCTTTAACGAGGTCAAATAGCATCATTAGAGATTACCCTCATAGTTAACCCTTTCAGAACCTGTCCCTCACTCCCTGCACATGGAGTCCTCTATGACTGAATGTTTCTCAACACATTCACTCAGGATTCTGTCAATGTGAGAGTCAAATCAAATCAAATTTGATTGGTTACAAACACATATTCAGCAGATGTTATTGCGGGTGTAGCGAAACGCTTGTGTTGGTTGCTAGCTCAAAGTGCATTAGTATTTAACAATTCACAACAATACACACATCTAAAAGTAAAAGAATGGAATTAAGATATATAAAAAATATTAGGATGAGCAATGTCTGAGAGGCGTTGACTAAAATATAGTATATGCAGTGCCTCCAGCATTCAGACCCCTTGATACCCCCACATTTTGATACATTACAGCATTCTCCGAAAATTGATTTAATCATTTTTTCCCCTCATCAATTTACACACAATAACCCATAATGACAAAGCAAAACAGGTTTTTAGACATTTCTACAAATGTATAAAAAAAATGGATATATCAAATTTACATAAGTATTCAGACCCTTTACTCAGTACGCTGTTGAAGCACAGTTGGCAGCGATTACAATATTGAGTATTCTTGGGTATGACACTACAAGCTTGCCACACCTGTATTTTGGGGAGATTCTCACATTCTTCTCTGCAGATCTTCTCAAGCTCTGTCAGGTTGAATGGGGAGCGTTGCTGCACAGCTATTTTCAGGTCTCTCCAGAGATGTTCGATCGGGTTCAAGTCAGGGCTCTGGCTGGCCACTCAAGGAAATTCAGAGACTTGTCCTGAAGCCACTCCTGCATTGCCTTGGCTGTGTGCTTAGGGTCGTTGTCCTGTTTGGAAGGTGAACCTTCAACCCAGTCTGAGGTCCTGAGCGCTCTGGAGCAGGTTTTCATCAAGGATCTCATCGTACATTGCTCCATTCATCTTTGCTTTGATCCTGACTAGTCTCCCAGTCCCTGCCATTGAAAAACATCCCCACAGCATGATGCTGCCACCACCATGCTTCACTGTAGGGATGGTGCCAGATTTCCTCCAGACGTGATGCTGGCATTTAGGCCAAAGAGTTCAATCTTGGATTCATCAGACCAGAGAATCTTGTTTCTCATGGTCTGAGAGTCTTTAGGTGCCTTTTGGCAAACTCCAAACGGGCTGTCAAGTGGCTTTTTCTGAGGATTGGCTTCCGCCTGGCCACTCTACCATAAAGACCTTCTAGAAGGTTCTCACATCTCCACAGAGGAACTCTAGAGCTCTGTCAGAGTGACCATCACTTTCTTGGTCACATCCCTGACCAAGGCCCTTCTCCCCAGATTGCTCAGTTTGGCCAGGCTGCCAGCTCTAGGAAGAGTCTTGGTGGTGGCTTGGTTTTTGCTCTGACATGCATTGTCAAATATGGGACCTTATATAGACAGGTGTGCGCATGTCCAATCAATTGAATTTACCACAGGTGTACTCCAATCAAGTTGTAGATCTCAAGGAGGATCAATGGAAACAGGATGCACTTGAGCTCAATTTCGAGTCTCATAGCAAAGGGTCTGAATACTTATGAAAACAAGGTATGTGGTTTTTTTACATTTTAAATACATTTGTAAAAAATTGTAAAACCTGATTTCATTTGTCATTATGGTGTATTCTGTGTAGATTGCTGAGGATTTGTATTTATTTAATCAATTTCAGAATAAGGCTGTAACGCAACAAAATGTGGAAAAAGTCAGGGGTTTAAATTCTTTCCGAAACATTATTAGTGACTAGCGTTCCAGTGACTAGCATTCCATTTAAAGTGACCAGTGATTCCATGTTTATGTACAGTTGAAGTTGGAATATAAGTTTACATACACCTTAGCCAAATACATTTAAATTAATGTTTTTTTACAATTCCTGACATTTAATCCTTGTAAGAATTCCCTGTCATATGTCAGTTAGGATCACCACTATATTTAGAAAATGTGAAATATCAGAATAATAGTAGAGAGAATGTTTTATTTAATATTTTATTTCATTCATCACATTCCTAGTGGGTCAGAAGTTTACATACACTCAATTAGTATTTGGTAGCATTGCCTTTAAATTGTTTAACTTGGGTCAAACATTTCAGGTAGCGATCCACAAGCTTCCCACAACATGTTGGGTGAATTTTGGCCCATTCCTCCTGACAGTGCTGGTGTAACTGAGTCAGGTTTGCAGGGCACCTTGCTCGCACAAGCTTTTTCAGTTCTGCCAACAAATTTTCTATGGGATTGAGGTCAGGGCTTTGTGATGGCCACTCCAATACCTTGACTTTGTTGTCCTTAAGCCATTTTGCAACAACTTTGGAAGTATGCTAGTGGTCATTGTCCATTTGGAAGACCCATTTGCGACCAAGCTTTAACTTCCTGACTGATGTCTTTAGATGTTGCTTCAATATATCCACATAATTTTCCGTCCTCATGATGCCATCTATTTTGTGAAGTGCACCAGAGCCTCCTGCAGCAAAGCACCCCCACAACATGATGCTGCCACCCCCGTGCTTCACGTTTGGGATGGTGTTCTTCGACTTGCAAGTCTCTCCCTTTTTTCTCCAAACATAATGATGGTCATCAGTGGACATTTCTCCAAAAAGTATGATCTTTGTCCCCATGTGCAGTTGCAAACCGTAGTCTGGCTTTTTTATGGTCGTTTTGGAGCAGTGGCTACTTCCTTGCTGAGCGGCTTTTCAGGTTATGTCGATATAGGACTCGTTTTACTGTGGATATAGATACTTTTGTACCTGTTCCCTCCAGCATCTTCACAAGATCCGGTTGTTCTGGGATTGATTTGCACTTTCGCACCAAAGTATGTTCATCTCTAGGAGACAGAATGTGTCTCCTTCCTGAGCGGTATGACGGCTGCGTGGTCCCATGGTGTTTATATTTGCGTACTATTGTTTGTAAAGATGAACATGGTACCTTCAGGTGTTTGGAAATTTCTCCCAAGGATGAACCAGACTTGTGGAGGTCTGCAAATTTTTTTCTGAGGTCTTGGCTGATTTCTTTAGATTTTCCCATGATGTCAAGCAAAGAGGCACCGAGTTTGAATGTAGACCTTGAAATACATCCACAGGTACACCTCCAATTGACTCAAATTATGTCAATTAGCCTATCAGAAGCTTCTAAAGCCATGACATCCTTTTCTGGAATTTTCCAAGCTGTTTAAAGGCACAGTCAACTTAGTGTAAGTAATATTCCGACCCACTGGAATTGTGAGACAGTGAATTATAAGTGAAATAATCTGTCTTTATACAATTGTTGGAAAAATTACTAGTGTCATGCACAAAGTAGATGTCCTAACTGACTTGCCAAAACTATAGTTTGTTCCGACTTCAACTGTTCATAGGGCAGCAGCCTATAAGGTGCAGGGTTGTAGCCGGCTAGTGATGGCAATTTAACAGTCTGATGGCCTTGAGATAGAAGCTGTTTTTCAGTCTGTCGGTCCCAGCTTTGATGCACCTGTACTGACCTCACCTTCTGGGTGATAGCGGGGTTAACAGGCCGTGACTCAGGTGGTTGATATCCTTGATAATCTTTGTGGCCTTCAGGTGCTGTAGGTGTCCTTGAGGGCAGGCAGTTTGCCCTCGGTGATTTGTCGAGCAGACCGCACCAACATCTGGAGAGCTCTGCAGTTTTGGGCGGTGCAGTTGGCGTACCAGGCGGTGATACAGCCCAACAAGATGCTCTCAATTGTACATCGGTTTTAGGGGCCAAGCCAAATTTCTTCTGTGTGGGTGGACCATTTCAGATTATAAGGGATGTGTATGCCGTAGAAGTTTAAGCTTTTCACCTACTCCACTGTGGTCCTGTCGATGTCAATAGGGGCGTGCTCTCTCTGTTGTCTCCTGAAGTCCACGATCAGCTCCTTCGTTTTGTTGACGTTGAGGGAGAAGTTATTGACCTGGCACCACTCTGCAGGGCCCTCACCACCTCCCTGTAGGCTGTCTCGTCATTGTTGGTAATCTGGCCTACTACTGTTGTGTTGTCTGCAAACTTGGTTTGAGGCGTGCATGGCGATGCAGTCATGGGTGAACAGGGAGTACAGGAGGGCGCTGAGTATGCACCCTTGTGGGTCTCCTGTTTTGAGAATCAACATAGTTGAGGTGTTGTCTCCAGGACCCAGATGCACAGGGCGGGGTTCAGATCCAGGTCCCTGAGCTTAATGATCAGCATGGAGGGTACTATGGTGTTGAAGGTATAGCTATAGTCAATGAACAGCATTCGTACATACAGTGCCTTGCAAAAGTATTCGGCCCCCTTGAACTTTGCGACCTTTTGCCACATTTCAGGCTTCAAACATAAAGATATAAAACTGTATTTTTTTGTGAAGAATCAACAACAAGTGGGACACAATCATGAAGTGGAATGACATTTATTGGATATTTCAAACTTTTTTAACAAATCAAAAACTGAAAAATTGGGCGTGCAAAATTATTCAGCCCCCTTAAGTTAAAACTTTGTAGCGCCACTTTTGCTGGGATTACAGCTGTAAGTCGCTTGGGGTATGTCTCTATCAGTTTTGCACATTGAGAGACTGAAATGTTTTCCCATTCCTCCTTGTAAAACAGCTCGAGCTCAGTGAGGTTGGATGAAGAGCATTTGTGAACAGCAGTTTTCAGTTCTTTCCACAGATTCTCGATTGGATTCAGGTCTGGACTTTGACTTGGCCATTCTAACACCTGGATATGTTTATTCTTGAACCATTCCATTGTAGATTTTGCTTTATGTTTTGGATCATTGTCTTGTTGGAAGACAAATCTCCGTCCCAGTCTCAGGTCTTTTGCAGATTCCATCAGGTTTTCTTCCAGAATGGTCCTGTATTTGGCTCCATCCATCTTCCCATCAATTTTAACCATCTTCCCTGTCTTCCCTGTCCCTGCTGAAGAAAAGCAGGCCCAAACCATGATGCTGCCACCACCATGTTTGACAGTGTTTGACAGTATGTTCAGGGAGATGAGCTGTGTTGCTTTTACGCCACACACAACGTTTTGCATTGTTGTCAAAAAGTTCAATTTTGGTTTCATCTGACCAGAGCACCTTCTTCCACATGCTTGGTGTGTCTCCCAGGTGGCTTGTGGCAAACTTTAAACAACACTTTTTATGGATATTTTTAAGAAATTGCTTTCTTCTTGCCACTCTTCCATAAAGGCCAGATTTGTGCAATATACGACTGATTGTTGTCCTATGGACAGAGTCTCCCACCTCAGCTGTAGATCTCTGCAGTTCATCCAGAGTGATCATGGGCCTCTTGGCTGCATCTCTGATCAGTCTTCTCCTTGTATGAGCTGAAAGTTTAGAGGGACGGCCAGGTCTTGGTAGATTTGCAGTGGTCTGATACTCCTTCAATTTCAATATTATCGCTTGCACAGTGCTCCTTGGGATGTTTAAAGCTTGGGAAATCTTTTTGTATCCAAATCCGGCTTTAAACTTCTTCACAACAGTATCTCGGACCTGCCTTGTGTGTTCCTTGTTCTTCATGATGCTCTCTGTGCTTTTAACGGACCTCTGAGACTATCACAGTGCAGGTGCATTTATACAGAGGTGGATTGTATTTATCATCATTAGTCATTTAGGTCAACATTGGATCATTCAGAGATCCTCACTGAACTTCTGGAGAGATTTTGCTGCACTGAAAGTAAAGGGGCTGAATAATTTTGAATGCCCAATTTTTCAGTTTTTGATTTGTTAACAAAGTTTGAAATATCCAATAAATGTTGCTCCACTTCATGATTGTGTCCCACTTGTTGTTGATTCTTCACAAAAAAATACAGTTTTATATCTTTATGTTTGAAGCCTGAAATGTGGCAAAAGGTCGCAAAGTTCAAGGGGGCCAAATACTTTCGCAAGGCACTGTAGGTATTCCTCTTCTCCAGATGGGATACAGTGCAATGTCGATTGCATCATCTGCGGATCTATTGGGGAGGTATGCAAATTGAAATGGGTCTAGGTTGTCAGGTAAGGTGGAGGTAATATGATTGTTAACTAGCCTCTCAGAGCACTTCATGATGACAGAAGTGAGTGCTATGGGGCGATAGTCATTTATTTCAGTTACCTTTGCTTTCTTGGGTACAGGAACAATGGTGGATATCTTAAAGCAAGTGGGGACAGCAGACTGAGATAGGGAGAAATTGAATATGTCCATAAACACTCCAGTCAGCTGGTGTGCGCATGCTCAGAGGACGCAGCTAGGGATACCGTCTGGGCCGGTAGCCTTGCGATGGTTAACATGCTTAAACGTCTTACTCATGTTGGCCACAGAGAACGAGAGCCCACAGTCCTTGGGAGAGGACCACATCGGTGGCACTGTGTTATCCTCAAAGCGGGCGAAGAAGGTGTTTAGCTTGTCCGGGAGCAAGACGTTGGTGTCAGTGACTTGGCTGGTTTTACCCTTTGTAATCAGTGATTGTCTGTAGACCCTGGCACATATGTCTCGTGTCTGAGCCGTTGAATTTTGCCTGTTTGATTTCCTCACGGAGGGAATAATTACACTGTTTGTATTCAACCATATTGCCGTGGTTAAATGAGGTGGTTTTTCCTTTCAGATTTGCGCAATAGCTGCCATCTATCCACGTTTTTGGTTTGGGTAGGTTTTAATAGTCACAGTGGGAACAACATCCCCTATACACTTCCTGATGAACTCAGCCACCGTGTCCGTGTATACATCAATGTTATTCTCAGATGCAAACTGGAACATATCCCAGTCCATGTGATAAAAACAATCTTGAAGCATGGATTCTGATTTGTCAGACCAGTGTCGAATAGACCTTAGCACGGTTACTTCTTGTTTGAGTTTCTGCCTATAGGAAGGGAGGAGCAAAAGGGAATCGTGATCTGATTTGCAGAAAGGAGGGTGGGGCGGGGCAAGGCGGGGCGGGGCGGGCCTTGTAGCCATCCTGGAAGTTAGAGTAACAAATCAAATCAAAATCAAATCAAATGTATTTATATAGCCCTTCGTACATCAGCTGATATCTCAAAGTGCTGTACAGAAACCCAGCCTAAAGCCCCAAACAGCAAGCAATGCAGGTGTAGAAGCACGGTGGTTAGGAAAAACTCCCTAGAAAGGCCAAAACCTAGGAAGAAACCTAGAGAGGAACCAGGCTATGTGGGGTGGCCAGTCCTCTTCTGGCTGTGCGGGTAGAGATTATAACAGAACATGGCCAAGATGTTCAAATGTTCATAAATGACCAGCATGGTCGAATAATAATAAGGCAGAACAGTTGAAACTGGAGCAGCAGCACGGCCAGGTGGACTGGGGACAGCAAGGAGTCATCATGTCAGGTAGTCCTGGTGCATGGTCCTAGGGCTCAGGCCAGTTGAAAGTAACAATGGTCGTTTTTGTAGTGTGAGTACTACAGGCACAAAAAGGACTTGAGTTCCCGTGTTATCACAATCACACCATTAGTAGTTAATCATGAAACATACATCACTGCCTTTCTTCTTCCCGGAGAGTTCTTTATTCCTGTCTCTGCAATGTACTGAGAACCCAGCTGGCTGTATGGACGGGGACAGTATATCCGGAGAGAGCCATGACTCCGTGAAACAGTATGTTACAATCCCTGATGTGTCTCTGGAAAGAGATCCTAGCTCTGAGCTTGTCTACTTTATTGTCCAGGGACTGAACATTAGAGAGTAAAATATTCAGAAGCGTTGGATGGTGTGCACGCCTCCTGAGTCGGACTAGAAGTCCACTCTGAATACTTCTCCGCCAGCGGCGTCTTGGAGTAGCCTCCTGGATAAGTTCAATTGCCCTGGTGGGTGTTTGAACAAAGGATCCAATTCGGGAAAGTCGTATTTCTGGTCGTAATGCTGGTGTGTTACCGCCACTCTGATATCAAAAGTTATTTCAGGCTGTATGTAATAACACAAAAAACATTTTGGGCTAGTAACGTAAAAAAAAGCTAGGAGCTAGAAGCAGAGCTCCCATGTTGGAGCCATTTTACAGTGTGTCTTATCCACTGCTGGAATCCACTGCTGGCCAGTCCAGGGTGTCTGGATTGGAGTCACGTGGGCAGGCTGGCTTTCAAACAGACAGGAGTGAGGCAGCTAAATGACCAAAGCTACTAAATGACTAAAGCTGCTAAATGGCCAACACTGCTAAATGACCAAGCTGCTAAATGACCAAAACTGCTAAATTACCAAATATGCTAAATGTCCAAAGCTGTTAAATGAAAAAGCTGCTAAATGACCAAGCTGCTAAATGACCAAAACTGCTACACTAAATGACCAAAGCTTTACAGGCCACAGGTAACTTTTCAGGGGGCCCGGAGTCACGTGTGGGAGAAATGTTGTGAGTAATAGAAGTAGAAGAGGGGAGTTTATGAGAGCATGGAGAAGTATGTAAAAGACGTCGGAGTGTATGAGAGTTATTGACTTATATTGCACCCGTTACTGGAATGGTTGTTCCAGTTAAGATGCTTAAGGTATTCTCATATTTTAGTTTTCTGAATACTGGCACTCATTTTCTGAATGCAGTTTGCGGGTGAATACAAATTTAAAATGTTGGATATCCCCACTCTGGCTGCAGTCTAATAGGAATTACACATCACTTTGAAAGCCAGCTTAATGTGACTTGTAAACTATGAGTTTCAGGCCACTATATTAGGATAAAACTAGGCCTTATTAAATATGTATTGTATTAAACGTCATGAACAGTCAAAATCATGTTTTTTTATGAAATTGAATAATATTTGGATGAAACCAGATCAAAGTAGGATGACCAAAGTATGAAAAATGACTGTTGCTTCTACATTGATAAATTTGATCATAAAGTTACTGGTCCCCTCCCTCATGTCAAATACTTGGATTCAGGAATTTTAATGCACCAATGGTAACATGATATTTTCTTAACTAACTTAAATGGAAGTTCCGCAATTTAACAAACATCGGAGAAGGCGTATTTGCACAGTAGAGTGGTTTATATAGCTAGATAGCTACTCTACTGGTGACAACATTTGACTGTAGGTTGTCAGCAAACATGTACACTATTCATCTATGGCAAAGATACTTATGTTTCCCCTATCATCTGTGTCTGGTGTTAGCTAGTTACTGGCTAGCTAGGTTTTCAGCCAGCGTGGAACAAAATAATCGTTCAAAACTCTGACGTTGTTGTCATGTCAACACATCCGTCAGTGCTGCTGTGAATTGCATCACAAGAGGCATGTCAAACAGGAGATGTATAAAAAATATATATACATCATTGATGCAATGTCAATGTTCGAATTGCTTTGTATATCACCAAATTAGCTTGAGTTTTTCACTGCAATGCTGCTCAATGCATCCAAGTTTGTTGACATAGGCATTTCAAAGAGCTGTCAGTCAAGGCAAACTCATGAATATAAGCTCCCCGCCCACTCAGCCTGTCTTTTCAAACTTCTTGGAAGCTAGACATGAGGGAAGATGTTATTTTTCACCAATTTCAAGCATTTCTATCTGCAAAAAAATATTACGGTGATATTTTAGTCACGCAAAAGGCTATTTTAATGGGAATTCAAATGACTGTTCTGGACCTTTAAACAAATTTAATTTTAATGACAATATATTCACTTAGAATCTCAATTGGTGAACACCACAGCACTGAAAATGAATGAATGCAACAAGCATGTCTCTGTCACTAGCAAACACTGTCAACTGTGGTACTAGTACTGTAGCTCTAAAATTCACCTGAAAGGAAATATGCAAATAAGGTCCTGGAGGGTCAAAACATTTCTGGTTTGGGATTTTTGTTCTTCAAAAAAACCATCCCATTTATGGTTCTTCAGAGACTCTACAATGGTTTCCATATGGCATCGCTCTCAAGAACCTTATTTGGTTCCAACTTGCAGTTTTATTTTTAAGAGTGCAGAGATGAAGAAAGATGCACACCATGATCCACGAGTGCACTCTCATGAGACAATCCAGAACCAACTCTCTGATTGCAGTTGCATGAGGAGAGCCCTTGTGTGTATTCTTTGGAAAACTTCAGTACACTATGCTCCCACCTACCTACCTACCTACCTAACCTACCTACCTACCTACCTACCTACTTACTTACTTAACGCAATTGGACCACTATCAAAACTTCAGAGGATTGCTTTGAAGCTAGCTTGTGGTTTCATTTCAAGAGTGAAGTGCTTTTATGTGACAATATACAGTACATGTTGGGCTCTGAGATATTTTCCAAAAAAGGCCTATTGTATGCAACGCAGGAGCTCTATCATCAGAGAAAGAATATCTATTGATGAAGAAGTCTCTAAAAAATGTTATTGTGTAAACGCAGTTGGAAAAGAAAGAAGTGAAAAGTGAACAAGGAATTGAACGATATCAAATCCAGGCAGTAGTAGTTAGGAGGTTTGATAAGTGATGGAGACAAAAAAACAAATTATATTCAATTCATGACTCTAAGTTTATTTCTTCATGTGACTAGTCAATGGCCTTCTTCTGGAAATACATACACAGCAATAATTGCCTTACTGCTTCATACCTTGTAGATTATAAAACAGATTACCATAAGAAATGCACACACACAGAGGATTAAAAATATCCAAGTAACGTGTGAGGCTGGATGGGTGAATGCCAACTCAGACAGTCTGGGAAGTGAAACGCAATTTAATGATGAACTCACCCTGAAAGAACCTTCAGTCTGTCAATCACTTGACCCACTGTACTGTATGGGAATTTGACTGCTAAAGCCCCGGCACTAGCCCCATAATGAGATCTCTGAAAATGATTGAATTATTCTGATGGTATTCAGCAGGCTAGCGCTTAGGGCGCAGACACCCCTCAACGATAAGCTGTAGAGAGGAGACTAACCTACTGGGATGATTCTACAGGTACAATGTGACGAATGAGGATGGACTATTCACTCAGGATCTAGCAAGTCCTCCTAATAATGGGTGGAGCTAGATTGGACTGCTAGGCATTCATTTGTTCTGTAGCCATATGGGTCTGGACAAAACTAGGGCACTATATAGCAGGGGTGCAACTTTCACTGGGGATGGGGGGGGGACATGTCCTCAGTGAAAGAAATTGCATTTTTGTTCACCCCAGTTTTATTATTGGAATGTGATACAAACAAAATGGGGCAACGGTGTGCTTTATGACCATGTGGACGACTCTGGGCGGTCGGGTAGGCTGTTTGGAGGGTTTATCTGACAGGAAAAAATAAAATAAATAAATAAATAAATGTGATGTCCCCCCCCCACTTCTAAAAGTTACGCCCCTGCAATATAGGGAATAGGGTGGGACAGGAATTTCACATCATGGACAGGACAACATTTACATCATTGTGCTCTGAATATCAAACCATGACAAATATCCATATAACCACAATACATTCACCCTGACTTAATGAAGGATGACTGAGTCCATGATAGCAACATAGTCTTATATTCATGAGATCATATTCAAAGCTCAAAGAGCCCTCTGCATCTTCCGACAGTACTATATTTGCATTCTACCCAGTTATAGGGCAGTATCACTGAACAAGTAATTGGAAACTGGAATTGCTTTTCAAATTGTTTCAACTTTCATTGACTGACCTAATTAGCACCATGATTACATTTGTTGGAGAGATCACTATCTAAGTGTTGTGACTAATTCAGAGGACTATTTTAAACCCATGTCTCTAATTAGCGCTATTTGCATAATGGGTCTGCTTGATTACTTAATTATGTTGGTAATCTCTAACGATGCTATTGTCATGTGTCTTTGACAGTACAGCAAAATAATAACGATAGAGACAAATACACCCTGCGCTACTGTTTGCTTAACAGACAAAGCAATGCATTACATACAAATAATGGCTTTCTACTACCTTTCCTTGTGCAAGGTTTAATCCATGGAGATATTGGATAGGATTTTTCAATCTCAGAGTGAGAGGGATGCTGAATCATAACAACAAAGGGCCTGAAATTGCACTGAAGGATAGGAATGTGGATCACACACACACACACACACACACACACACACACACACACACACACACACACACACACACACACACACACACACACACACACACACACACACACACACACACACACACACACACACACACACACACACTAACACGATTTAATACAATTTTCTTAGATCCTCCTACACACTTAATAACTTCAGATGCCGGTATTGATATCCAGGAGAGCGGCTTAGCGGACCACATTACCTGAGATCAAATGCTGATAATATTGTGTGTGTGTGTTTGTGTGTGTTTGTGTATGTTTGTGTATGTGTGTGTGTGAGACAGAGAGCACATAAGTCATTGGAGATGTTTGGAGGAGGATCATTTGATGATGTTCTCAATTATTTCTGGATGCAATATGCTAATGGTTTGTTATAGATCTATTGCAATCAATGTGAACACTTGCAACCATTTCCCATAATACCAGTGGATCATAGCCATATTCATCAACTGAGTCAATGTGCTTGTGGAGCAAAAATGGCGTATTGCTTTAAATACTCATTTGAACAGGGGAAATTAACAATTAAGGAGCAATATGGCACCTGGCATCTAATAGAACAATAACCACTAAGCACCTTGGTTTCATCTGATGTCAAAACAGAGAGAAAATCAATAGGGAGAATGGAGTCTTGTTTACACACGTCACCTGATGGACTGTGGCATACTGCAAGATGTCAACAAGCTATTGATATCCCAGAGAAAATTGCTGTGCTAAGCGAAGGGAAATTAAATCATGGGACAATTTTGTTCCACTTTAGAATGGTGATGTTTTGAACAGCCAGATGGTTGGGCTTTTTCATAGGTTTTAAAGGGAACCTACTATGCAGACGGAATGAAATGAGTGAGGCAACTGCTATGCTTAAACCCTCACCCACCCACACATGCACGCACACACAGACACGCTCCCACGCACGCACGCACTCACACATTATCATAGTCATAGCTCTACCATTCACAGCCCCCAGCTGGCTCTCATTACCACTGAATGTGTACAGCACATCCATGTCTGACTTCCCTAGCTGCCTCCATATCCTTACCCCCATGACACTTCTCCACTCTTCCCCCATGGACACAGGGCTCTGGTCAAAAGTTATATTTGGAATAGGGTGCCATTTGGAACACATCCTCATTTCATTAGCCCTGGCTTTCTGGAGCCCTTTAAGAGCATTGTAGAGGGTTCACAAACTGAATCAACCTCATGGACAGCTACTAATTCCAATCACTACAGCAGTCATAGCATACTACATCAGTCCCAACACTAGATTCAAGTGAGTCTACTTCCTGCACTCCCCTGAGGCTAATCATCATCATGAACACAGTTCAAAACAACATCCTGTGGAGTAAAATCAACGATCACTACACCAATAAACTTTCACTGGGCTACAGTGAACCATTGGGAGAGGGCAGAAAAGGTTTGCTTCCTGGACGTGCTTAAAGACAAACACATCTCCCTTCTCTCCTTCTCTCCCATTGAATGAACCTCTGTTTTCCTGGTGGTAGACTCTGGAAATTGAGGTCATGATCCTCATAAGTGTGCAGAGATATCTTACTCAGGGAGCACCTCTATTTCAGAAATACTGCAAGTGCCGTATGTATCAAATATTTCAGAATAGGAGTGCTGATCTAGGATCAGGTCTTCCCTGCCAATGTAACCTTTTTCACTACGATCTAAAAGGCAAAACTGATCCTAAAACAGCACTCCTACTCTGAGATGCTTGATACATTTGTCCCCAGAAGGCAAAGTGCAAATCCCTTAGTATTGGAGTATCTTAGCTCGTGATTGCATTGTGCATGGTGAACGCTACAGAATAGAGATAGAGCGGGACATGGTGACAGAGGGTAGCGGCAGGGTAGCCTAGTGGTTAGAGTGTTGGACTAGTAACCAGAAGGTTCCAAGTTCAAACCCCCGAGCTGACAAGGTACAAATCTGTCATTCTGCTCCTGAACAGGCAGTTAACCCACTGTTCCCAGGCCGTCATTATAAATAAGAATTTGTTCTTAACTGACTTGCCTAGTAAAATAAAGGTAGAGGGTGAACGTCTAAAAGGGTGACCAACCTCTATGGTGTGATTCTGCTGTGTGACCAACCTTGAAGACATGGTGTGATTCTGTGTCTTCAAGGTTGGTCACACAGCTGTGCCCATAGACGTTCACCCTTTTTTTTCTACCTTTATTTTACTAGGCAAGTCAGTTGGTCACACAGCTGTGCCCATAGACGTTCACCCTTTTTTTCCCTACCTTTACCACAGTGATGTGTACAGAGATGACACGGTGTGACACCCCAATGGAGAACAGGCAGATTAACTAGAAAGGAAGAACTCTAACACTATAACACACTGTCTCTATCTCTCACACTCCCGCCACTCCCTCTCAAACTAATACAGACAGGCAGTGAAACACACTAGATCTAATGGAAAGTGTGAAAGGAAAGAGCGAGGAGATGTTATGAAACCATGATAAACCCGGTCTAGTGGAAAACCCTTGAATAGTAGTGGGTCTGACTAACAACAAACTCTTAGTCTTTGTCTCAAATGGCAGTCTATCCCTAGCTTGTGCACTGAATTTGACCAGTGTCCTGATCAAAAATAGTGCACTGAGTGCACAAAACATTAGGAACACTTTCTAATATTGCGTTGCACTCCCTTTTGCCTTCAGAACAGCCTCAATTCGTCGGCGCATGGACTCTACAAGATGTAGAAAGCGTTCCACATGGATGCTGGCCTATGTTGACTTCAATGCTTCCCACAGTTGTGTCAAGTTGGCTGGATGTCCATTTGGGCGGTGGACCATTCTTGATACACACAAGAAACCTTTGAGCGTGAAAAACACAGCAGCGTTGCAGCTCTTGACACACTCAAACCGGTGCATCTGGCACCTACTAGCATACTCTGAACAGAACCAGTCAGAACAGCTGAGTCCAACAGAACCAGTCAGAAGAGCTGAGTCCAACAGAATCAGTCAGAAAAGCTGGGTCCAACAGAACCAGCCAACAGAACCAGTCAGAACAGCTGTGTCTTACAGAACCAGTCAGAACATATGAGTCCAACAGAACAGTCAGAACAGCTCAGTATAACAGAACCAGTCAGAACAGCTGAGTGCAACAGAACCAGCCAACAGAACCAGTTAGAACAGCTGAGTCCAACAGAATCAGTTAGAACAGCTAAGTCCAACAGAACCATTCAGAACAGCTGCGTCTAACAGAACCAGTCAGAACATACGAGTCCAACAGAACCAGTCAGAACAGCTGAGTCCAACAGAACTAGTCAGAATAGATGAGTCCAGTGGAAGAGCCAGCATGGAGCTGACCTAGATGGGAAAAATCCTCCTTCAATCGGGTCCCAGAGGTCATCTGGGGAGCCAGGCAGGGCATTATCTGCTTCAGTGCTTCTCTGCAGCATCTGTCGGCCTTCACCACCTGCTCTGGAGGGCCACAGACCTCTCATCTGCCTCCTTGTTGGTTTGTTTGTTGTTCTTTCCCAGACTTTCTAAATATCACACAGTCACATAGCCATGTCCGATATGTGCTTGAGGAACATGGATCAAGTCCTTTGCTTTTTACTATGCCTAGAATCATTGTATTTAGGTGGAACCCTTTGTAAAATACTGAGCTCTTTATTGTAGAAAATGCTTTACTGAGTACTCTCTTACAACCAAATATCAAAAGTACAATTTGGTTGTGAAGACCCAGCTTTAAATAAATGTGTTTCAAAGGGACATTGGAATGAGCTCTATATGAACTCTCTCATATAACAACATCACAAAGAAATATTGAGATTTAAAATATTGACTAAATCCTTCAATAAAGCCAACTATTTTAGGTAAGAGATTAAGTTATTGGTGTATTGCAATGGCCAGGCTCAGAGGGATTGAGACAGGCTCAAAAAAGGATGGAGATAGAGGTAGAGAAAGGCAGGAATAAATATATCCAAATAGAATGAAGACACCACATGTGAAATAGAGATGAATGTGAGTGTGTTGAAGCCAAAGACACTGAGATGTCACCATTATTTTAGCTTTGTGTAGTCAGAGTCAGAAACCATCTTTGTCTCCATTAGGACACAGGAGTGAGACACGTGGATTGTCAACTTCAAATACAGACAGAACACACACACAGACAAGGAAGTCACTGTCAGCACCCAAACCAGACAGAGCGCACAGACATGTCATGAAGACACATTGTCATCATCAACGCTTGTTACAGCAACGTAAATGGTGAGTTGTGTTGTGTGTGACTGTCAAAACAAGTTAGTGCGTTACTGTGTCACGGATGTTGTCATTATTCACTCCACATATTCCCAAAATATCACAAGCAATGGTGTGTGTGTGTGTGTGTACTGTATGTGTGTGTGCGTGCGTGTTCGCATTCGTGCGTACAGGCGTGTGCTTAACTTGTTTGTTTTGCCCAATCATTTCTCTAGCATTTTACAAACATAATACAATCCAGAGTGTGAAAGGATGTACATGTTGAGACTGTTGAGCAGTCACTGTCTAGTTGTACTCAAGCCCGAGGGTAAGTCTTTGACACTAATTACGACTTTTTTTCCTGCAAGCAAATATGATACATTGACAAAAGTAAATACATTGGAAAAGCTTGTGCAACTGAAGTGAGACAAATGATTCTCTAAAATGACATTCAGTCTGATCTTGGAAGGGATGCTACTGAAATAGTCTGTGAAATTGATTCCATGAACTGAATCCCGATATAATCAGCTGCAAGGATAAAATAATGTGCACATCGATATACAATGAGAGAGCAATAGAAACAAACACACTCACACTCACTCTCACCAGAATATGTTATTTTTGTATTACAGTAGTCTGGTATACAGTAGTCTGGTATATTTGTTCTAATTAGAGATAAGTGTACAGTTATTATGTCTGGATGGTCCTTGGTGCAGAAATGTACTCCTGCAGAAATTGGAGTTGTCCGTGGGTCTGATAAAGGGTTATCATGCAATGCCCTAACGTTTGAACTGTCCTTGGTCTTGAAAAGAATGTCACAAAAGCGCTGTCCAAGGTCCTGAAATGGGCTTTATCACTAAATCACTGTCTATGGTCCTGAAATAGTTTTTCACAAAATCAGTGTCGATTGTCCTGAACTGTCAATGATTGAAAGTACCGTATCACAAAACCAGTCCATGGTCCTGAAATTCGCTTCCTTGCTTAATTACTGTCTCTATGGTTAGCCAAAGTTAGCACTTGGTGTGCAATCCATATTCATCATATAATTCAGTGTTTTATTTAATTAGGTGGTGCAAATTAACCTACATGCCCACATACCATAATTACATACATCCATATAAGCAAAACTGCAGATTTCCTAATAAAATGCAAAGGTGGTCTTCATTGATATATCCTTTAAACAATGTAAACTACGCTTTGGTCCTATTATTGCTCAAACAATTTCTATTTGGTGCAAAATTGAAAAACAATGGAACTGGGAATCAAAATGGCATGCCCATATTCCAATATTTCACAATAATACCTTGCGATCTGGAGGGTGCCCCTTTTCATCACCCCAATGATCCAAATGTGGAACCCGTACCCTTACCGATATCCTGAACAATTATGGTTTCTGAACATTCCAAGATTTTAAAGATACATACACAATACCAGTCAACTCATTTTTTTCTATATTTACAATTTATGTCAAATAAGCTGTCCTTTGGGAAATTCAACTACCACACCATCCAATGAAGGGGTTTATAAATGATCTGGGCTCCTGAATGGACTGATCTCTATAATATAAAAAATAACTTTTGGAAAGCTCATATTCTGAGGTCGCCATTAAACAAGTATGGTCCACAGATCTAATTGAATCTGAACAACCCTTTAACTGGAAGAGACTATGGTAAAATATGACCTTGTCATCCCGTAATCCGAAGCATTAATTTATACATTTTACGTTTGTTCATAGACTGTATCTAACACCAAGGAAACGTTTTACCATGATATTGAACCCCAACTGTTCACTGTGTCCCCTAAATTAGGAAGGCACATTTCTTCACATGATGTGGGAGTGCCCTGCAGTTAAATGCTTCTGGGGCAAAGTTACAAAATTCACAGTGCATAATTTAAATATTCAATGCTTTGCATATATTATGTTAATTAACTACAATAGCTCCTTGAATAAGGTGAGAAATGGGTTGGGGTTATGCATTTCTTTGATTGTTTTTTTGTACCTGTAACCCCCCCCCCCCACTGATAAAAAATGTTAAATGACAAAATTGGATGGTCTCTTGCCAGTTGGGTTTCTGTTTAAGATTCAGGGAATCTGTGAGCAGGGGGAAATAACTTTGAATTATAAATATTTCCAAGCAAGGACAGATAATGTGTGATATACTGTAGATGTATTGGCACACATAAAGGCAATTCACTAAGTGTACTGTACCCTGTGATTTGTTGGGTATTTGGTGTGTATACGTCCCTGGTCCCATGCTGGTGGATATGGGAGAAATATAACTATTTGAAAAATGACACCAGTCACAACCCAATGATAATAGAGAAGAGAGTAAATTAGGTCTGAAGGATGAAGAAGACTAAAACTCACTGCAAATATGATTTCTCTTTCTCCAAAACTCATTTAGGAATCATCCCAAGAGTGGATTTGGGGATACAGAATAGAGAGAAAGAAGGAAAGAAAGAGATTATGTGCAATGCCTAATTTGCCAGGCCCAAAATGAATGGAGCGTGACATGGTGCTCTCAGTTACTCTTTTCTTTCACACTCATACACACACACACACACACACACACACACACACACACACACACACACACACACACACACACACACACACACACACACACACACACACACACACACACACACACACACACACACACACACACACACACACACACTCAGCAGGGGCAAGAGCGAAATAAATAAAATAAAGCGACAGAGAGAGAGTTGATATTGCTGTCGGGTAGATATAGAGTAGGCCTATCATCAATATTGTGGGGCTCTACTCTGATCACATTCAAAAGAGAAGAGAAAGATGCAGTGTGCTTTAGCTCCAGATAGATGGGGGTAAGTGTGGGGTCAACCTTATAAAGAGCCATGAAGACAGACAGATGAGACATACTGTCCTAAACAGAGAGGTGAAATCATGGGGGGATGATTCAGTCACTCCCCGTAATGCAGCACAAAATTGACTGCTGTTGTCCACAGTCGACAACAGCAATATCAAGACTGAGTGAAAACTTGCCTTTTTCAGTAGTGTCTATTCAGAAGCACTTTTGCAATAGTATGTGGATAAGCTTAACCAGAAGTAAGCATTACGCTATTGAGTTACCACCTTCAGCATACACAATCATTAAAAACAAAATTTAAAACTAACATGGGAAGCTCTGAATAAGAGTGTCTTTCTAAATGATATTAACGAACTAATGAAATGTCATTTGTTCTAAAACCACTATTTCATCAGCAATCCTCACACACAATTGAGTCCCAATGTGTCGCGAATGGCTCATTTAAGTGGAGAATTCTAACTCAAATGGTTCCACATAATTGGCCCTGAAAAGTCGTTCAGTCCGGTCCAATTCTTCAGATATAATTGTATAGAATATGATTACTAAGTGAGATATCCTTTCACTTATCAAATTAACAGCTAAGAAAAGGGGACCTCGAGGTACATAACGGTTTAAAAAAAGCAGAATGGGTAAGCTGTTTATCTCTTCAAAAGGAGAATGGAGCTAAGAAGAGGAACGCCTCATTGAGAGAAACATTTTTTTTTACTCATTTATAACCCAACCACTCATTAAGATATGAGTGGAGTGCAAAATATGGGAGTTTGTTTTCATAATAAGGAATGATTTATTTATGGGAAATTGCCATACATAGACAATGGAGCCAGAGCCAATACAAGGTCAAAAAGAGTGGCTGGGAATGAGCAATAAAAAATGAAAAAAATATATATTTGTCACATGCACCGAACTCAACTTTACTGTGAAATGCTTACATATGAGCCCTTTCCCAACAATGCAGAGTTAAAAACGAACAAAATATTATCAAAAAAGAAAGGAAATAGTAACACAATAAAATAACAATAACAAGACTATATACAAATAATATATCAGTACCGAGTCAATGTGCAGAGGTACGATGTAGCTGAGGTAATATGTACATGTAGGTAGGGGTAACAGTGACTAGGCAATTAGGATAGATAATAAACAGAGTAGCAACAGAATATATGAAGAGTGTGAAAGTGTGTCTATGTGGGAGTGTGAGTGTGGTGTCAATATGTGTGTGTGTGTGTGTGTGTGTGTGTGTGTGTGTGTGTGTGTGTGTGTGTGTGTGTGTGTGTGTGTGTGTGTGTGTGTGTGTGTGTGTGTGTGAGTGTATATATTGTGTGAGTGTGTGTGTGTTTGTGTGTCAGTGCAGTATGTGTGAGTGTGTGGGTGGGTGGAGTCCAAAGAGTGTGCATAGAGCCGGTGCAAGAATGTCACTGCAAAGAAAAAGGGGGTCAATGCAAAAAGTATGGGTAGCCATTTGATTAACTGTTCAGCAGTCTTATGGCTTGGGGATAGAAGCTGTTCAGGAGCATTTTAATCACAGATTTGGCACTCTGGTACTGCTTGCCGTGAGGAAGCAGAGAGAACAGTCTATGACTTGGGTGGCTGGTGTCTTTGACAACAGAACTGACAGAACAATCTGTGCGTCCCAAGTGACAACCTATCCCCTATATAGTATATAGTGCACTATATAGGGCCCTATGTGCCTTGGGTCAAAAGTTGTGCACACTTGATAAGGAATAGGATCCCATTTAGGATGCACACACTCACTAATATCAAGCTCTAAAGCCCAAGGAGATGAAGCAAAGAATATTCAACAATCAAAATGAAGAACTACTGAATAATTGATAACTACATTGCAATGAAGGCCTTCATAAACCAGAGGCTAAACTCACAGGCCCTGCTTTCCCACCAAACCTCAGAATGTGATTTCATGACTTATTTAATTTGATTCTCTTCACCATGATGTGTAACTGGGAACTCAGGTAACAGAAGTGAAAACAGCTTCCTATCCCATATGCATGCCACCATCCTTGAAGCCCTGAGTTCCTTTTCATGGACTCAGATATTGGTTACTTGTGGCCAATCCTCTAAGAGATCAGACAGTTATGTTGAAAGACTCTTTGATTCCTGTCCCACACACCCTGCAGCTTTGATGACATGGGGATCTGACGAAGGAGCATTTTCATGGAAACAGAATATACTGACAGAGTTAGAAGCCTTAACCTTTTCAATGGCTACATGGGATAAAACAACAACAATATTCTGAATGCACCCCCCTAAACTCAACTGGCTGGGTTGAAAACAAATCAATTTGGGTTATATGGTAACCCAGCGCTGGATGAATATTGGACACAACATACACTGGACTATTTTGACCCAGCCAGTTGGGTTGTGTGCAGTGTCCCTGAACAGTACACACACACACACACACACACACACACACACACACACACACACACACACACACACACACACACACACACACACACACACACACACACACACAATCATGGACAAGGCACGCAAGTACAGTTGAAGTCGGAAGTTTACATACACTTAGGTTGGAGTCATTAAAACTCGTTTTTCAACCACTCCACAAATGTCTTGTTAACAAGCTATAGTTTTGGCAAGTCGGTTAGGACATCTAATTTGTGCATGACACAAGTAATTTTTCCAACAATTGTTTACAGACAGATTATTTCACTGTAACACAATTCCAGTGGGTCAGAAGTTTACATACACTAAGTTGACTGTGCCTTTAAACAGCTTGGAAAATTCCAGAAAAGGATGTCAAAGTTGTGGCAAAATGGCTTAAGCACAACAAAGTTAAGGTATTGGAGTGGCCATCACAAAGCCCTAACCTCAATCGTATAGAACATTTGTGGGCAGAACTGAAAAAGTGTATGCAAGCAAGGAGGCCTCCAAACCTGACTCAGTTACACCAGCTGTCAGGAGGAATGGGACAAAAATCACCCAACTTATTGTGGGAAGCTTGTGGAAGGCTACCCGAAACGTTTGACCCAAGATAAACAATTTAAAGGAAATGGTACCAAATTCTAATTGGGTGTATGCAAACTTCAGACCCACTGGGAATGTGAGGAAAGAAATAAAAGCTTAAATAAAACATTCTCTCAACTATTATTCTGACATTTCACATTCTTAAAATAAAGTGGTGATCCTAACTGACCTAAAACAAGGAATTTTTACTTGGATTAAATGTCAGGAATTGTGAAAAACTGAGTTTAAATGTATTTATTTGGCTAACGTGTATGTAAACGTCCGACTTCAACTGTATGTCAACAGGACATTCCTGTCAGAGGTATTATTCATGATGAGAGCCAAGGTATCTTCACATATGAGCTATCATATTTTTCAGTTTTCATTTATAGCGAGGCTGGCTGGGCCCAGATAACAGGGGAGCTGCCTAGAGGGCAGACACAACAACTGCAGGAAGTAATGCAGCCTCATCATAACGTCCAGCAGGAGACGTGTCAGAGGTATTTTTTATCAATATGGCAGAAATACCTTTCAACACCTACAGAGGGTACATACATCTTATTGATAGATTATGATACCTATACAGCATTTTGGAGTTGGCTGTTATTATGTAAACAGTAACCTATAGCTACTATTACGACAAATATGCCAAATCACAATCTAATTTAGACCAAATCACAACAACCACATAGCAACACCTCTCTACAGTGTACCTACACTACTGCAATCACAACAAAGAGATTGACTACAAGTGTGAACCACACAAACAGACCATGACTGGCGGGGTGGGGTGGGGGGGTGGGTGAAGGGAATAAGGACCATCCCTAATAGCCTTTAAAAGCTGTATCGAAATGGATTGCCTTCAACAGAAAGATCATGCACGGACGCATTGTTTAAGTACCATTAGTCCACAGGGTAGGCTATGCGCGTGCATTGTATTGCCAATTATTTTCTCACTCATTTCTTCATCTAATCCACAATAATGCACTCTGAAGGAAATGTGGATGTAATTGGCTCGAGCGCCGGGTTATTTTCCGCGGAGCTAAACTGTATCGGTGCAACAGCCTGGATAGCCTATATGTCATATGGTGCATATTTAATAAAGTGAGCAATAGACTTTGGCTCTGCTGTATTTATTATCGGGACCATGGTAGAATTTCAGAGAACCGTACTTACATTCTTACATCAGAAGTGTTATCCTTTACCATCTTCATGCGGCGACTTGGTTGTTGTTGATCAGAAGGAAACTCATTATACTGTACCAACCTGCATGTGTTTTTTATTCGTTCTCATTGAGTTGGCCTATTACCAAGTATTATTGTGCAAAACCTTCAAACAACCTTCAAATGCATCAGGCCTATACTGTAATAAACGCAATATTCCCTCACAAAATAATACATCAGCCACAGGTGCATATTTCTGTACCACCTTGCTTTTTATTGCAAATACACAGGCACTAAAGGTGTGACAACTAATCCACTCATTATATACCTGCAAAGGGAGAATGTCTGTTCATCCTCGTTGAAACAGAAAACAAAAACGCATTGACCCAAGAATCAAAACACTCCTCGTCCACTCAGCACCATCTATGAAAAATGATACTTCCAAAAATACTTGACACTGATATCTGCAAAAGTATAATAAATCGAAAAAATGAAAGAAACACAAAAAGAAACAAACCTGTGATCAGTGAGCTGCAAGAAAAGTTTCAAGTTAAAACGTCATCAGGTTTAAAAATGACTCCTTTAAAGAAAAGAGGACCAAAATAAAAGCCAAGGCTTGGTCAGTGAGCACCGAGACACCAAAATCACAAAACTCGTATAAACAACACTGCAAAATACAAAGCAAAGCATAGCAACAGCTAAAGTCGACAGAAACAAAAAAATAAAAATGTTTGAAAACCACCAGTAAAACCACATTAGAAAAATATTAGACTGACAACCCGCTTGGTTGAAAAACCAGTTTCATGATTTCACAAGACTGCAAGCACGAATCTCCAGTGCCCGATGCAAACCGTTACCCATCTCGGTACACATGATTCAGAATCACTGCATGCTAAAAACTTGAAGCCTGGATGGAAAAACGCTAAAAACCACCACTTCAAATATCATCTTAAACACCAGCAAAAGGAGGAAAAATAAAAAGAGTAATTAAAAAGACAAAAAATGCTTAGAAAAAGCCATTGGAAATGTACTCACCGAGCGGGAGTAAAATGTTGCAATAAAAATGTGATATGGCACAAAATACAGTATGGCGGTGCAAGCCCGAAATGATGTGCTTTTCTCTAGATCTCAGCCTCCGGTTCTGTCATGTGACTCAGAATCAGCCCGACATCCAGCAATGAGCGACTAGCGAAGAACAGCTGAAGCCGAATACTCTCCGAACGGCTCGCCGCTCTCCAAAAGTAAAAGAGGTAGTCCTTATCATTCTACAGTTATGACTGAGCTGGTTGTGTTTTTTCTTCTAGATTTTTTTTTTCTTTTAAAGATGCAGCGCTCACTGGATGTCAGAGCCTACGTAACATCAAGGCTGTTCTTTCAACTTCTGGTTGCTTCCTTCACTACCTAGCAGTCATTTGAACGTGATTGTTGCTGTATCCCAGCATTTGTAATGCCAAGTTGGTCTACTGTATGATATTGGCTATTTTCGTTTGGTATAAGCCACTCTTGTAACAAGTGTACCAAGAGTGGCTTGTAGAGTTTGCACAGGTAAAGGAGCATACAGCAATGTTAATCAGACTAAGCATGCACTGAATGTGAACAGTAGACTTAACACGCCAGTAACTGAAAATACAATATGCGCTGTCCATGCACTGAAGGCTACTGTTAACATTACTCCTTTCAGTGCATGCTTGCTCAGCATTGCGCTGCAATTTAGCTGTGCACTCTAAATCAGTGTGGCCAATGAAAGCTGTTTGACCATGCAGGTTGAATGTCAATAGTGTGCATGACTATGGTGAGGAAAACCTTATTCACCTATTAGAGTGTTTTGATTTATGTTTTCTTGCCGCATACCTCTCTAAAGGCTACAGTGTAAAGCATGTTATTTTGTTATTAGTGATCTAACATCTAACAACACACTGCTATCCCAAGGGTGGACTTTGTCAGCATTTACAGAAGACCGTTGTGTACCTGCAACAGTCCATCAGATTCAGAACCAGCACATTTACCGAAATACACTACTGGGACATTTAATGTCATTCAATATGACATTCCCAATGTGCTAACTGCAAAGATTACATCATAGAGCCACCTGTCATAGTTTATATCATTCCTGCTCCAGAGTGAATCTGACTTTTTTCATTAAAATGTACTGTACTCATCAGATTAATGCCTATCGGTGCTTAGTGGTCTTGATGACCTTATAGGAAGTACCATTGGAAGCCTTGGCTCCCAGACCTCTACAGTATGACTCATTAATGGAATGTGGGTGGCAGCAGGTAGTTTGCCTCAAAGCCATATGTGTACATGGCTATGGTTTGCCCCTCAACGCCACATAGTGATCCCACTAGATCATCATGATATCAGAGGCCAGTAGGTGTGCTGATCTAGGATCTAGTCCCCCCTGCCCATGTATTCTTAATCATTGTGATCTAAAAGGCAAAACTGATCCTAAATCAGCACTACTACTCTGATATGTTTGATACATACCCTGATATTTTCTACATGTCCCTGAGTCCAGTAACAACAAGGAAGATAACAAAATGGAAACCATATCTTTTTCATTTTTTCAAGTTAAGATAATACAATAGGTTATGACTTACGCATGGCTGCATTTTTTCCCCCCTTTGCAGCCAATATTTTTCTTATTACAAAAAGCATACCACCCTGCATCCCACTGCTGCTTGCTTCCAAAGCTAAGCAGGGTTGGTCCCTGGATGGGAGACCAGATGCTGCTGGAAGTGGTGTTGGAGGGCCAGTAGGAGGCCCCCTTCCCTCTGGTCTAAAACAATGTCCCAATGCCCCAGGGCAGTGATTGGGGACATTGCCCTGTGTAGGGTGTTGTTTTTCGGATGGAAAGTTAAATGGGTGTCCTTGCTCTCTGTGGTCAATAAAAGATCCCATGGCACTTATTGTAAGAGTAGGGGTGTTAACCCAGGTGTCCTGGCTAAATTCCCAATCAGGCCTTCATATGGTCACCTAATCATCCCCAGCTTACATTCATCCCCCTCCTCACCCCTGTAAATATCCCCCAGGTCATTGCTGTAAATGAGAATGTGTTCTCAGTCAAATTACCTGGTAAAATAAGCGTTATATAAAATACAAAATAAACAAAGCAGTGTGATATTACGATTGTTATTTACATGTGACAGTGCTACAGAGATTTTACATCAACTTTGACATGATTTTATGTACATCACAATAAACAGAATATAAGGCATAATGTTTACAATGACAGATCATTTTTATTCAGAGGTAGCGACACCCGTTCTTTATCACTTGCTGATGCATCATCCAAAGAGCCCCAAGGTTAAAGGAATGCCCTTTCTGGATATCTGAAATAAGATATATCAATAACAGCTTTTATCATTGTGTCGCAGCGATATGGTAAGCTTTCCCTACCCACTGTACTGTATATTCCAATATTAGCCAGCCCCGTTATCTAAACCTGGACCCCTTGGTGTTATGAAAAACAACAGGCTTAGTTCAGCTCGATAATGACAATGATCAAAAACCAGGAAACATTTAACAATTTGACCCAAGAACAGATTAATTTGAGTGAAGAGAATACAGTAAATATAGTCAGAAATACAGTAAATATGTCACATCCTTTGAAACCATTTTCCCCGAAAACCATAAAGCATAAAGAAGCCACAGAGACAGCCAGGGTCAAAGTTCAATCAACCTTTGGGCCTCTGAACACTCAACATCCTCATCCTCCAAGGGAAACATGAATCAATAAATGTGTGTGCATTAATTAAGGACTGATTCATTGTTCTCAGTGTACGTATCTAATCAATATAAAATATTCTGTTTAACCGAATGCTTTAACCTCTTTTTAAATTGTTGTACTATATGGAGCTTCATACTGAACTGCAATAAAAAATAGAATTGTAAAATGTCTTATCTTCTAAAAAAAGAGGTACTGTATTATGGAATTCTACCTTCATATTCCCTGACTAAATGTCAAAATTATCTCTCATAATTTTCAGCAGAGGCCTGCATAATTTGAATTTCGTTTGATGCTTTATGATTGCCTGTCATCATTGTTAAGGAAATAAATGCTACCTGTTTGACTTTCTTTTAAGATTGATTGAGATTTCTCTGTGATGTCTACCGAGAAGAGATGAAAAAAAATGAATGTTTGGATATCACCTGAGCCATTTAAAACATATGTGGTTTGAGATGCCTGAAAATACAACTTCCCACTTAATAATTGCCTTTTCGCTTTTAATTGCCTTTTCGCTTTGAGCAAAACCTGGACATTTTTATTTGTATGGCCTCTCTTATACAGGTGTACATGTTTTGGAAATTAAATGAGCTTGATTGCTATGGTAATAACTAATGTCTCAGCGTCATACAATGTTGTAATCAAATACACTCAAGAGCTAAAGAAACAAATGCACACCATGGGAATCAGTTCGGGAATTTTGACGTGAAGGTTTAACCCATATTCTAAAATGTATTAATAGCCAAAGCACATGGCACAAGACCCAAAAAATACCATTGATTAAGGTTTATGGCATTTTGAGTTTTATTGCTGGGAATGAGATTGAATTGCTCAGACTTAGACAAGGGACACTGATTCCTTACATGGTCACAGCCCAGTCACAGCTTTGCCAACAGAGTCCAAGCTCCCGCTGCGTTGATTAATACACAATATGGACTGAATTAATTTCCACTGCCACAATTTTGGATTTAACATTTTCTAAATGATAGTTTTGTTATGGACTCCTAGGAAATGTGTAATTGTTGCCAATGGATATTGCACTCAATTCAGAAACAAATGGACTGCATAGACACAACGGTGCTCGGATTAACAAGTCATTATTGGGGATTGGGTTCTTTGCGTGCCGTATTCACACAATTTACAGTCTGAGATGAGCGGATTCTGTTAATTGATATCACAATGGAAAAAGGACCTTTTTGTGGTGTCAGCATGGCGCCAATGTGCAAACTATTTATTTACCTGTTCAAACAACACAGCATGTGTTAATCAATAAGCATATGTGCTCATGCACATCTTAAAGCATGTTCATGCGATAACTGTCCTTTTCTTGCATTCATTTATGTGATTTTTTTGCGGCAGTAGCAAATACACATTGGTAATATATACACAGAGTTGTTTCTTTCTTTTCAGTCATGAACACATTTTCTCACTTGATGCACACAGACTATGCAGCTATTCATATTTTTTGTAATTTGTTTTCCATTAACCTATATACGCCACATTCCCTTGGCTTCCTCCCCAACTCCCATTAGTTTTAAAGCATGATTTGACTAAATAAGCAAAGGCTTGCCAGCAGCTGCACTCTCTCCACGCAGGAGTTGGCTGATCTTCTGCTCATCTGCACAATGATGCTTATCCTAAATGTTTCTTTCTGGCAGCAATAATAAGGACATTTCGGTCTTTACTTGCCTCAACTTGCTGTTTGCGTCCGTTGTGGTGGCCATAATGGCCCTTGCCCCACAAGGAAAGGCAAACATTAGCACCTTCTAAAGTCTCAGAAATAACCCGTACACTCTTAGAAAAAAGGTTTCCAAATGGGTTCTTCGGCTGTCCCCATAGGAGAACCCTTTTTGATTCCAGTTATAACCGTTTTTGGTTGCAGGTAGAACTCTTTTAGATTCTACATGGAACCCAATAGGGTTCAACATAGAATAAAGAAGGTTCTACTTGGAACCAAACGTTTTTTTTCAAAGGGTTATCCTATGGGGACAGCCAAAGAACTCTTTTAGGCAACTGACACAGAGAATGAAAATATCCTGTGTCCTATAACTTCTCTTGGTGACAGTTACACCATGTGTCCTACCTGAGACGTCTCTTGAACATATTTACTATTAAACACACGTCTTACTGAATCTTCAATGCAGCCAAACATGGAGGGATGGAGGCATGTTGGGTACAGTGTGTCCATGTCTTGCAAAATGGGTTTAGCAATGAAATATTACAGTTTTTTTGTTTGCTTAAGCACGATTTTCAAAACAGGTCCCATGTTTTCAAAACACTACACACAATTAGCACAACCACACACCCAATTAGCAAAACACTACAGATCCTTTGCAAAATTAAACACTCTTGTAAAAACTATACACTTCTTTTTTTAAAACACACTTTGTTACCATATGAAACACACACGTTTCACATTACTATACTCTGTTTGCATGAGTTACACCTTGCTGTGATAAACCTAAAACACTTTTAGCACTTCTACTTCCCTATGATTAGAGTAGGCTACTATCAACAAAGTACAAATATAATGTAAATTCACCATACACTACACAAGACCAATGTTGCAGACTGAAGAAACTAATTTATTTCTCAACATGCCCAAAATGTTGACATGGAGATTCATAATACTGTAACCAAATGACACTTTACGTATTGTAAGTTCAAAAACAAAACAAAAACTAGACGTTGTCTCTTCGCCTAGCTGGATCTGGCCAGAGAATTTCATCAACATCGCAGGCAATGTTGTCATTAGCAAGACACCTTGGAAAGAAACGTCTTGAATGACGAATCCATCCTTGCATTGCTGCTACCTCCATCTGGTCACAGGCCTCCTCCATGGCTTGGATGAGGGGTACCTCAGCCTGGAGATGGAGATCATATACCTTCCACCGCCATGCCGAGAAAAACTCTTCTATAGGGTTGAGGAATGGAGAGTATGGTGGAAGATATAGGACGGTGAAATGTGGATGTTGCTGAAACCAGTTCTGAACCAGAGCAAAGTGGTGGAAAGACACATTGTCCCAGACAACAATGTATTGCATATGATCGATTTGATTTGCTGCTGTTATGTTGTGCAATTGGTCCAAGAATGTAAGTATGAGGGCTGTGTTGTAAGGGTCCATATGGGCATGGCGGTGGAGGAACCCATTCTGTGTAATGGCTGCACAGAGTGTTATATTACCCCCACGTTGCCCTGGGACATTGACTATAGCCCTGTGGCCAATGATGTTTCTTCCCCTCCTTCGTGTTCTCGTCAGGTTGAACCCAGCCTCATCTACGTAAATGAACTCATGCTGAATCTCCTCTCCATCCATTCGTAAAACTCTCTGAAAAACAGTGTCAGGCAAAATTGTGTAGTTCAGTGTAGATCTAGTATAAATATTATAGTACAGTGAAAGATTATGAGACAGTATGCAAGATCACACTGCTAAAGTGAATACATAGCTCTGCATAATCATGCCGCAGTCGTTTCACCCTTTCGGAATTGCGCTCGAAAGGCACTCGATAAATTTGCTTAATTTTAATATGTTTTTTTTAGGATGCGTGCCAGTGTTGATGTTGAGACCTGATGGATATAGTTGAAAATGGCGTGGTTATTGACAATGTTAGCTTGGAGCTGCTTGAGTGTTATAGCATTGTTGGCCAAAACCATGTTTAATATCTCCCTCTCTTGCTGTTCTGTGAACATAGGAGGCCTTCCCCTTGTCGTCCCTGACCCTCATCCTATGTAGAAAAAAACAGTATACAATAGTACAGTAATTTCACAGGAAAAGGTAACAGAAGTGCTGATAGTGCATATAATACAGTATTGTAAGCAGTTACTGAAACCATGCAGATGTTTTTGATATGATGATATTTTTACAATACCCATTTTCCAGTCGAAATGTTCTCATCACACTTGCCACTGTATATCGGCTTAGATTTGGCTGTACTCGCAGTCCAGCCTCCCTCAGCGTCAGGCCATGGTTGACAACGTGGTCAACCAGTGTTGCGCGGATCTCATTTGTCAGATTCGGTCCTCTTTGAGCACCTTCTAGTCTTCCTCTTCCTCCCCTTCCTCCTCCTCCCCTTCCTCCTCCTCCTCATCCTCCTCCTCGTCTTACTGTTTCTCTGACTCTTTCCATTGTGCTTGAAGACCGATGAACTCACCTGCTGCTTTTTATAGTGCTTATACACCTGATTGGTGTGTCTACAATTAAGCAAACAAGTGTTTGCACACCTGATGACTGTGTTGAACCAATTGGTTGGACGGTGTGGTAATTTGACAGTCAGTGCTTTGGTATTGCAAGGACGTGACTTCATGATAGATTTTTGTGTGTAATGTATGTTAGGTGTGTTTAGTGTTTTGCAACAAGTGTGAGGTTGACAATGTGCTTATAGTTGTGCAAATATGGGCTGATTTTTTGCTTCTTGAGTGTAAGGTTTTGCTAATAGTGTACTACTTTTAATTTGAGTGTGTAAGCAATCCAAAAAAACTGTAATATAATGCCATAAAGATTCAGGTAGGGCTTATGGGCTCGTGGATTCCTCTCCCTAACTAGAATCAGCTTGTGCAAAGTCAATTCTGTGGGTGAATTATAAGTGCTCCAACTGTGCTTTCTGGGAAATTAGCTAAATTTGACCTTTGGTTAAGTCAATTAACCTATTTGTCTTTAATACTGTAACATGGGGGTGACTTTACCTTAAGGCTGGGGAATGTAACCAGGGGTTACGTTGTAAACATTCTTACAATGTTAATCCAATCAAAATAAATACAATAAAAGACACCTACAGTTTGAATGGGTTTATTTTCCAATGATGTATAAACTCCCACTTGGATTTCCTATTTTCAATGCTACGAGTGAATTGCATAGGTTCCCAAAAAATGTATGTGTCACAGGTGCAAATTATGCTCCTTTCATATCAGATACTCAACACCTGCTAGGGGTGGGCATGTAGAAACGCAGCCACCAAGTCTGAGAAGACAGAGGAAGTAAATAACATATGGCATAGTTGGTAAGGAACAATAGCATGCATGAAAATCAGGGTAATTAACTTTGATTAACAATGTTGGGTATTTTTATGTATGTTTTAATGAAGAGCTAGGTTCAGAACACAACAAAAAATTAAGTCTGCTTTGATAAGTCGGCTAAGCTCTGCCTCTTATTTAGCCAACATATAAAAGTAATCCAATATGTCTTCACAGTTTAATGATGATTTATACTCAGCACATCCCAAACATGACCCATCCCAGTGCAGAACCTCACCTTTTTGTGTTTATCAAGGTAAATTACTCTGCTTCTGTTCCTCAATGCCATAGCCAGGCTGGAAGCAGGAAGTAGCTCGGATTTGTACTCATCAACTCGATGTGGTCTTATCACCACTGACGTCACGCACTGTTTACCTGACATGGGGAAAGGATCATGGCTACATGGTCTACATCTTCGTTCTGTTATCTACATTCCGTGTTCTGATGTTTGAACATATTTTAGCAAAGGACTTAGATGAGAATTTCATTCCATATTTTATTGAATTGAATGTATTTGGATGCAAAGTGTTACTAGGTGATTATTGCTCCCCATCGCATTCCATGTTGTGTATGATTTGGTGTTGTCTATGATTAGCTTATCAGGATTTGATGGCAGGCCATTTTGTATATGTAACATCACAGTGATGATTCTCAATTGAAAAAGGTTTCCGGAGCTGTCGGTAGACTTTGGCTGTCTGATACACTAAAGACAGCACAGCACTTTATTTTGAGTATGCACAGATAGCTCTCTGCTTCTGAGCATAATGACCCTAAACAATGAAGTGTCTGAAAGCTACAGGAAACATGAGAGAGAAAATACAGTACTTATTGAAAAGAATGACAGCAAATAAGAGAAAATGGACAAAACCCTTCTTATTAGCCTTGTATTCACAAAATGAATCTCAAAATATATATAAGTATTGACCTTTGTGTCTTGTAGCTTATGCTGTTGGGGTCTGAAAAGATCAAGCAATTAAATAAGCGAAGTTGGCAACACTTACATGGAAAAAGCCACAAACCCAACCAAGTCCCTCATTGTTACACTGTCCCTACCTGCTGTTACAGGTTGGAGTTTCCAGAAACGTGTTTGAATTAGATAGTATTTACACTGCTGATATTCAGATCTGCATGCACTAAAGTTGGTGACATATCCTTGGTAAACTACTTTATATCAAGTGTATGGCACATGGGCACAACTTGAGGCAAATGTTAGTTTTGCAATGTGATTTCAACATTGGTAGAACACTGGCATATTTCCAATTCGTTCACTGCAACAGTCAACTTCCCACTCCTTTACTCAGACTGAGGTTCTCTCTCACACAGCCTGTTTGTAGAGGAGACCCAATTATAGGTGTTTCATATTCTGTCACTCTGCAGTGAACATATGCTTCACTTCCTGTCCTACCAACACAGGGTTTGATGTGTTGTCGAGAGGTTTTATACAAAAGAATGAATCAGTGTTCCTTGCTCACATGTGATCACTTGCTCATGCACACGCGCGCGTGCACACACACACACACACACACACACACACACACACACACACACACACAGACTTTACCATCAGGTATGCTTCACTATGCCAATTTATTGATGCTATGCTGTATTATAAAGCTGTTCTGCTTCTGGTTAATTTAAAATTAAGTCTTGCAAAAAAAATTGGCTTTTGCATATCGGATTAATTGCATTCAGTCAGTGACACAAGGAGCTCTGAAAATAAGTCACTCACAATGTTACATTCTGATGAGCAAAATAATTGGCTCAGAAGACAAGACATAAACACACGGAAAATAGTTACAACATTTCCATGGCAACTGTGCTTCAAAACAAGGAGAGGTTCTGCCAAACAAGCACATCCACATCTGTCGTCATATTTCCCTTCTTTCACAACTGTAATCTACCTAATTACCATAACTCACAGATAACATACTCACTCAAATGTCTCAGTTATGCCCACCCACTAAAACTATGGAGTAGTGACCTTTACACAAGGCCACAAAGGAACACTGTAATGTGGATCTTTATATCATACACATAGCCAGTGTCAGCAGGAGGTGAGGTTTCAGCCTTGAGAGATGGACAGATTGTATTAATGTTTTATTTATACCATCCTTATGGTTAATAGATATGTGTGTGTGTGTGTGTGTATGTGTTTGTGTGTGTGTGTGTGTGTGTGACACTAAATATGTGTGAATGCCATCTTACTTTCTCCTCAACTATGTTCTTGTATTCTAGCATTGTTCTTGACTGTGTTGCACACTGGACCATATGGTGCTCTGGGTAGATCAGGAGAATGCTTAGCGAGATCAAGCCACTCTTATGAATGCACCCTTACTAATGACGGACGCCTTATTGGAGTTTTTCGCAGATGCTAAACCATTTAAGCACTTTGTCAGATCACAGGAGCATGAAATTGGCTAAACTGAGACTTAGTAGTGAATTAATTAGGCGTGGCTAAAACAATATCGGTCCGTTGGCTTTTAATAAGTTACTTAAAAATCGCTTTAGCCCCTGTGTGTTTCAATTTGCCTTCTATACTCATATGATACAGACATGGCATTATTGTGCCTTAGGTGGGAAGTTCTGTTTGTGTCTTTACACCCATGACTATCACCTTTTATTTAACACATTTAATCCCTCATATGTCATTGTTATGACTCTTGATGCATTTACAGGTGTCTTTTTGCCCCTCAGTTATGCTCCCTTCTAGATCGTTACAGTCCTGTCTATCTTTGTTATGACTACAGTAACATCACAAGGGCCCTGCTATTCAATATGATAAACAAATCTCTCCCGCTTTTCCTCCCATTAACATCCTCCAGAGTCTGGGTGGCAACATTACAGGAGTGAAGGTGAAGACAAATGCAATGATTTGATATCTCTGAGATTGGTAGAAATGCAATTTCTGTAAGTGACAAGGCATTAGCTTTGTAGAGGTAAAGAAGATAGAAATACATTAAACGATCCCATATCAACCTGAGGTTAAGATAAAAATGGTTTAATTTGCAGTGGTTGTTGATAAAGTAGCTCTCACTCTCTCTGTCACCTCAAGGTAATGAAGGTAAGTAAGGGAGCAGTCACCCCGGTACTTTTCTAAAAACAACATTTCATTAAATAACTAAACATGTGTAAACTGTAGCCACTTATTTCCCTTCATAGTTTGCCTTTATGACCATCACCCACGTACCACATTTTTACCAAACGTTGCTTTTTTTGTGTCAGCAATTGGACATTGTTCTTATTGTTACCCCACGTTAACCTATATGCATGTAATGAAGCATGTAGCAAATGCAGTATGTAGCAACCAACCTGTCTGGATGCAATGCTCAGCTTTCTTCCATCAACTCCACACACTAAAGTCAACTGTAAGTATCACTGAAGCAGAAAAGCTCACCTGGGGGCGATTTCAGATCTGGAGATGACTTATACTGCTTTCACATTGGATACACGGTATGTTGCCTGTGAAAACAATTGGGCAATGTTTCTTTCAAACAGCACTATTTCTTACCTATTTCTCGTCTGAATTCACCTTTTATATAGGAGCAAGAGACATTCAACTTTGACCGTGTTGTTGCAAACCTTGTCATGGTAACCTGACAGCTGCATGTTCTAAATTCAAACCTTCCACTGCTTTAATTTCATTACCTTCAAAACATTAAGTTAGCAGCTTGCATAACCTACTTGTAAATATTTCTGTATATAATGACCTTGTATATTCCTGCTATGGTGAATAAAAGTAGGCTACTGTCACGCCCTGACCTTAGTTATCTTTGTTTTTCTGTATTATTTTGGTCAGGATGTGACGAGGGTGGGTATATGTGTTTTTGTCCTGTCTAGGGTTTTTGTATATTTATGGGATTTTTCTAGTCTATGGGTTTATATGTCTATGGTTGCCTAGATTGGTTCTCAATCAGAGGCAGCTGTTTATCGTTGTCTCTGATTGGGGACCATATTTAGGTAGCCGTATTCCTTGGATAGTTTATGGGTTATTGTCTATGTGTACTTGCATGTCAGCACTTGTTAGTATTAGCGGCACGGTCGTTTGTTTAGTGTTTCTTCGTAAATAAAGAAGAATGTAGTCAAATCACGCTGCGCCTTGGTCTCATCGTTACGACGAACTTGACAGCTACTCAAAACATTGTTAGATATGTTCTGGTAATTACATGAGCTGGATAGACAAAGAAAAGCATTATTAATTTGTTACTGACCCAGTGTAGCATCGTTGCTTATGCCCCTCTCCTTGCACTGACCTGGGCTCAAACCAGAGACCTTCTGATCAACACATTGACATGTGTCTCCATGAAGTTAACTAGTCATGCCACAAAACAACTACTTCTAGGTCTCCGAACAGGCAACGTCACTGATTGAACCCTACTAGCATGCACCGCTAACTAGCTAGCCATTTCACCCTGGCAACATCATGACACCTTCAGGGAAACACTTTTCTGAACACCAAAAGGCCCACCTGGGTAGGTTGGAGCGTATAACGGTAGGTGAGCTGCGCAATTTCACTTGTTTTCGTCAACATGGAAGTAAACAATCCATCACCATTTCATATTCGGTGTAAGCTCAGAACATGCCCAGAGTAAAAAGAAAAATGTAATGCATAAAAATATTGAGAATAGTCTCTGCCTTCATCAGTAATATAGGTCTACATTGGATAATATATATGTGTGTAAAGCCATCGTGACATGCCTGGGCGAGAAAATGCAAATGTCAGAGTGATGATGGATCTTGAAGTGACGGAAGTTGGCCAATTCTTTCAATTTACAAATTCCACAAGATAAAAGCTGAGCGTAGGGGACTTATCCCCAGACAAAACTTACAATGTCTAAAGTCAAGTGGATTCATAGAAGCAATTTTTTCAGGAAATTATTAAATGTCCTAAGAACTGTCACTATGCTTCCCATTTCGATATAGAGAAATATCAGTAAAGATGTAGGCTATAGTGTGATAAAGTGGGTTGAAGAAGAGTATATTGACATACGAAGTATATTTACATCAAAGACACGCTTTTCACTACTGTGGCTGTGGCTGTTCACAACAATGCCATTTGGGCTCTGCAATGCTCCTGATGCAATAATTTTACTAACCACTGTATATGATACAGTAGGCCATGGCTACGTTTAGACAGGCAGCCAAATTCTGATATTTTTTTCCCTAATTGGGCTCTGAAAAAGATCTGATGTGATTGGGCAAAATAACAATTAGTGGGAAAATATCAGAATTGTGCCGCCTGTGTCGACACAGCCTATGTGTTCCTGATTAATTAGCTGCCTTATCATTTTAATGTGTCAATATTCAGGTGAAGACTTAAGCTCATTCCAGGTGAAATACAAAGTTCAGATGTCAAGCATAAAGAAAGCCAATTAGTGGAAACTTCCATTAGAATGTTTTTTTCTTCAATTAGCTGGGGTATTTTTACATCAATAATTCAAAACCCATCAATGAATTATTCATTCAATTAATTAACCATAAATCATGTAGTTATTAACTTATTGTTACCCGAAGCTGCTCTGTGAAAAAGGAATTGTGTGAATATAAACAAAATGAACTAAACAAAAACACTTTGCGATAAAAACAGTTTGAATAACAATTATTTAAGCTTGACGACCTTACTGAAGACACCACTTTCTTTGAAGGCCACCTTGTTTTGTTGTGTTGTGTGTATTTTTTCTGAAGAATATTTGAACAGGTTTTGAAACGCCACTGTTCTTTAAATGTTACCCTTGCATGGGTTAATACACTTCAGTCTATACTTAGTTGTTTTTTCTGTCATGTTGTGATAGATAGAAGAAGTAAAGTTGTCAACATTGAACTGAGGGGAAGTTTGTGTTGTGAAGTCTACTGTTCCATGAATGCTATGTTCTGTGCATAAATGACTCAGGATGCTTTCTTTTATTTATATCTATATATATATAATATATATAAATATATGTATATATATATGTATATATATATATATATATAAATAAATATAAATATACATATATATAAATATACATATATATATATATATATATATATATATATATATATATATATATATATACATATATATATATACATATATACATATATATATATATATATATATATATATATATATATATATATATATATATATATATATATATATACATACATATATATATATATAAATATATATATATATATGTATATGTGTATATGCGTCTATCATAACACAACACTTGTGCACATACATTTAACAGGGAATCGGGAAACAGTGGCTGTGGGTCCAGATTCTCTAGAATCCTCTTTCCAATAGCTAAAGATCCGGAGTTTCTGCGCATGTGTACGATTTTCTACTTTACGCACAGTCTCTGCTCTACTCGTTTGTGCAGAGAACAGGCTGCTGATGCTCATTTGGTGAAGTTAGATCAAAGATAAATCAATATCTGCAAGATCACATGCTGATATTATTGTAGGCCTACTTAACAGAACCAAACATAATTGTATAGTAGAATGAAAAGGAAATCACTTTACAAACTATCATCACTGTGCCCTTATGGAGATCACAAATATTATGGACACATTAGGAATAGTGTATATTTGGAGAATAAAAAACCCTGACCTAGTGAGATATACATAGAGGAGACTCAATCAAGCTAGTGGTCTAGATCCCTTTCTCTCTTGCATCAAACGTTTTAAAAGGTATTGGTAGGAGACAGAATGCAATCGGACCATCATCTAATTGGCTTCACATGGATATTGGAAATTTTATCAAAGTATACTGTTCGACAATTTATTCTTAACTAAGACAAAATAATATAGAACTGATTTTTTTCAGCACAATATAGGTTCAGTAAATCGCCTTATTGTTTGGGATACCTTTAAATGTACCTTCAGAGGTCATTCAATTCAATATTAAATCAGTAGAAGAAAAGCAGTTTCTGTCTAAAGAGACAAGACTAATAAATGAAATTGAAGAACTAATAGTACAAGTAGATAGCAATAAAAATGGTACAACTGAGATACAAAACAAGTTAGAGGAAAAACAAAAAGAACTGCAGGAACTTATTCAAGAATGATCTAATGTAATCTATTACAAAAATAAAGCAAACTGGATGGAATATGGAGAAAAATGCACCACATTCTTCCTGAATCAACAACCCAGGAACCCTACCAAAAATAATTCTCAGAATTATATTTTAAAATAGGAAACTAAATATTTTAAGCAGATGTTTTCCATTATGTCTCATCCTCACCCTCTGAATGACAATTACTCTAAGGAATTCTTTCCAAATAATATATAATTGTAAAAAAATTAAACAAATGTGCAGAAAGATCAGGGGGAAGGCCAAATTACAGAGGAATAACTTTTTGATACTATTAAATCCTTCCAGTCTGGAAAACCCCCAGGGCTTGATGGCATACCGGTTGAGGTATATCAAGGCTTTTTTGTTATACTCAAAGCTCCACCGACATGGCCCGCTACCAAAACCTGCGGGCTCTCCTTCACTGCAGCCAACGTGAGTAAAACGTGTTAACCCTCGCAAGGCTGCCAGCCCAGACGGCATCCCTAGCCGCGTCCTCAGAGCATGGGCAGACCAGCTGGCTGGTGTGTTTACGGATATGTTCAATCAATCCTTATCCCAGTCTGCTGTTCCCACATGCTTCAAGAGGGCCACCATTGTTCCTGTTCCCAAGAAAGCTAAGGTAACTGAGCTAAATGACTATTGCTCCGTAGCACTCACTTCCGTCATCCTGAAGTGCTTCGAGAGACTAGTCAAGGACCATATCACCTGCACCCTACCTGACACCCTAGACCCACTCCAATTTGCTTACCGCCCGAATAGGTCCACAGACGACGCAATCGCAATCACACTGCACACTGCCCTAACCCATCTGGACAAGAGGAATACCTATGTACGAATGCTGTTCATCGATTACAGCTCAGCATTTAACACCATAGTACCCTCCAAACTCGTCATTAAACTCGAGACCCCGGGTCTCGACCCCGCCCTGTGCAACTGGGTCCTGGACTTCCTGACAGGCCGCACCCAGGTGGCCCACCCCGCTGATCCTCAACATTGGGTCCCCATAAGGGTGCGTTCTCAGCCCTCTCCTGTACTTCCTGTTCACCCATGACTGCGTGGCCATGCACACCTCTAACTCAATCATCAAGTTTTCAGACGCCACTACAGTAGTTATCTTGATTACCAACAACAACGAGATGTCCTACAGGGAGGAGGTGAGTGCCCTCGGAGTGTGGTGTCAGGAAAACAACCTCACACTCAATGTCAACAAAACAAAGGAGATGATTGTGGACTTCAGGAAACAGCAGAGGGAGCAGCCCCCTATCCACATCGACGGGACAGTGGTGGAGAAGGTGGAAAGTTTTAAGTTCCTTGGCTTACACATCCCGGACAAACTGAAATGGTCCACCCACACAGACAGCAGGCTGAAGAAGGCGCAGCAGCGCGTCTTCAACCTCAGCAGGCTGAAGAAATTTGGCTTCGCACTGAAAACACTCACAAACTTTTACAGATGCACAATCGAGAGCATCCTGTCAGGCTGCACCACCGCCTGGTACGGCAACTGCTCCACCCACAACCAGAGGGTAGTGAGGTCTGCACAACCCATCACCGGGGGCAAACTACCTGCCCTCCAGGACACCTACACCACCTGATGTCACAGGAAGGCCAAAAATGATCATCAAGGACAACAACCACCCGAGCCACTGCCTGTTCACCCCACTATCATCCAGAAGGCGAGGTCAGTACAGGTGCATCAAAGCTGGGACCGAGAGACTGAAAAACAGCTTCTATCTCAAGGTTATTAGACTGTTAAACAGCCTTCACTAACATTGAGTGGCTGCTACCAACATACTGACTCAAATCTCTAGCCACTTTAAAACTTCTTATGGCTTGGTGGCACTATTTTCACGTGCGAATGAAAAGTGTGCCCAAAGTAAACTGCCTGCCACTCAGGCCCTGAAGGTTGGATATACATATAATTGGTAGAGTTGAATAGAAAACACTAATGTTTCTAAAACTGTCTGAATAAAGTCTGCGAGTATAACATAACTGAGTTGGCAGGTGAAACCCCGAGCACAATCCATCCAGGGGAATTGTTTTTTGAGGTCAATCTGTTTTCCATTAGTTTTCTTTTGCAAGGCCGTTTGAATAGAAATACCCTTGCAGTTCCTATAGCTTCCACCAGATGTCAACAGTCTTTATAAATTGGTTGATGATTTTCTTAAGAGAAATAAAGAGGTAGCCCTGTTATTTTCCTGTGTCACTCCAGGTGCACTCTAATGATTTGGTGCGTGCGACCTGGAACGTGCTTTCTTTGTTTTCGTCCGGTATTGAACGCTGTTTATCCCGTCTTAAATTTGATAGATTATTTACGTTAAAAATACCTAAAGTTGTATTTCCTAAGTTGTTTGAAGTATTTGGACAAAGATTACAGGTCATTTATGAGATATTTTGTAGTCATGTAGCGTGTGTTGGAGCCAGTGTTTTTCTGGATCAAACGCACCAAATAAATTGACATTTAGGATATATAACGACGGGATTAATCAAACAAAATGACCATTTGTGATGTTTATGGGACATATTGAAGTGCCATCAGCTGATATCTCAGCAACTCAGGAGTAAATGTCAGTTGACTTTTCATAGCCGACCATTAATAGTATCTCTACCGCTCCTGCTGTCTCTAGAGAGTTGAAAACAGCAGGTCTGGGACAGGTAGCACGTCCGGTGAAAAGGTCAGGATTCCATAGCCGCAGGCAGAACAGTTGAAACTGGAACAGCAGCACGGCCAGGTGGACCAGGGACAGCAAGGAGTCATCATGCCAGGTAGTCCTGAGGCATGGTCCTAGGGCTCAGGTCCTCCGAGAGAGAGAGAAAGAAAGAGAGAGAGAATTAGAGAGAGCATACTTAAATTCACACAGGACACCGGATAAGACAGGAGAAGTACTCCAGATATAACAAACTTACCCTAGCCCCCCGACACATAAACTACTGCATCATAAATACTGGAGGCTGAGACAGGAGGGGTCAGGAGACACTGTGGCCCCATCCGATGATACCCCCGGACAGGGCCAAACAGGGAGGATATAACCCCATCCACTTTGCCAAATCACAGCCCCCTCACCACTAGAGGGATTTCTTCAACCACCAACTTACCATCCTGAGACAAGGCCGAGTATAGCCCACAAAGATCTCCGCCACGGCACAACCCAAGGGGGCTCCAACCCAGACAGGAAGATCACGTCAGTGACTCAACCCACTCAAGTGACGCACCCCTTCTATGGACAGCATGAAAGAGCACCAGTAAGCCAGTAACTCAACCCCTGTAATAGGGTTAGAGGCAGAGAATCCCAGTGGAGAGAGGGGAACCGGCCAGGCAGAGACAGCAAGGGCGGTTCGTTGCTCCAGAGCCTTTCCGTTCCCCTTCACACTCCTGGGCCAGACTACACTCAATCATATGACCCACTGAAGAGATGAGTCTTCAGTAAAGACGTAAAGGTTGAGACCGAGTCTGCGTCTCTCACATGAGTGGGCAGACCATTCCATAAAAATTGAGTTCTATAGGAGAAAGCTCTGCCTCTAGCTATTTGCTTAGAAATTCTAGGAACAATTAGGAGGCCTGCGTCTTGTGACCGTAGCGTACATGTAGGTATGTACGGCAGGACCAAATCGGAAAGATAGGTAGGAGCAAGCCCATGTAATGCTTTGTAGGTTAGCAGTAAAATCTTGAAATCAGCCCTTGCCTTAACAGGAAGCCAGTGTAGGTAGGCTAGCACTGGAGTAATATGATCATATTTTTTGGTTCTAGTCAGGATTCTAGTAGCCGTATTAAGCACTAACTGAAGTTTATTTAGTGCTTTATCCGGGTAGCCGGAAAGTAGAGCATTGCAGTAGCCTAACCAAGAAGTAACAAAAGCATGGATTAATTTTTCTGCATCATTTTTGGACAGAAAGTTTCAGATTTTTGCAATGTTACGTAGATAGAAAAAAAGCTGTCCTTGAAACAGTCTTGATATGTTCGTCAAAAGAGAGATCAGGGTCTAGAGTAACGCCGAGGTCCTTCAGTTTTATTTGAGATGACTGTACAACCATCAAGATTAATTGTCAGATTCAACAGAAGATCTCTTTGTTTCTTGGGACATAGAAGAAACATCTCTGTTTTGTCCAAGTTTAAGAGTAAAACGTTTGCAGCCATCCACTTCCTTATGTCTGAAACACAGGCTTTTTGTGAGGGCAATTTTGGGGCTTCACCATGTTTCATTGAAATGCACAGCTGTGTGTGTGATCCGCATAGCAGTGAAAGTTAACATTATGTTTTCAAATAACATCCCCAAGAGGTAAAATACAGTAGGGCATTAAAGTATTTAGTCAGCCACCAATTGTGCAAGTTCTCTCACTTAAAAAGATGAGGCCTGTAATTTTCATCATAGGTAAACTTCAACTATGACAGACAAAATAAAAATGTAAAAAATCCAGAAAATCACATTGTAGGATTTTTAATGTATTTATTTGCAAATTATGGTGGAAAATAAGTATTTGGTCAATAACAAAAGTTTATCTCAATACTTTGTTATATACCCTTTGTAAGCAATTACAGAGGTCAAATGTTTTCTGTAAGTCTTCACAAGGTTATCACACACTGTTGCTGGTATTTTGGCCCATTCCTCCATGCAGATCTCCTCTAGAGCAGTGATATTTTGGGGCTGTTGCTTGGCAACACAGACTTTCAACTCCCGCCAACGATTTTCTATGGGGTTAAGATCTGGAGACTGGCTAGGCCACTTCAGGACCTTGAAATGCTTCTAACGAAGCCACTCCTTTGTTGCCCGGGCGGTGTGTTTGGGATCATTGTCATGCTGAAAGACCCAGCCACGTTTCATCTTCAATGCCCTTGCTGATGGAAGGAGGTTTTCACTCAAAATCTCACGATACATGGCCCCATTCATTCTTTCCTTTACACGGATCAGTCGTCCTGGTCCCTTTGCAGAAAAACAGCCCCAAAGCATGACGTTTCCACCCCCATGCTTCACAGTAGGTATGGTGTTCTTTGGATGCAACTCAGCATTCTTTGTCCTCCAAACACGATGAGTTGAGTTTTTACCAAAAAGTTATATTTTGGTTTCAACTGACCATATGACATTCTCCCAATCTTCCTCTGGATCATCCAAATGCTCTCTAGCAAACTTCAGACGGGCCTGGACATGTACTGGCTTAAGCAGGGGGACACGTCTGGCACTGCAGGATTTGAGTCCCTGGCGGCGTAGTGTGTTACTGATGGTAGGCTTTGTTACTTTGGTCCCAGCTCTCTGCAGGTCATTCACTAGGTCCCCGTGTGTGGTTCTGAGATTTTTGCTCACCTTTCTTGTGACCCCACGGGTTGAGATCTTGCGTAGAGTCCCAGATTGAGGGAGATTATCAGTGGTCTTGTATGTGTTCCATTTCCTAATAATTGCTCCCACAGTTGATTTCTTCAAACCAAGCTGCTTACCTATTGCAGATTCAGTCTTCCCAGCCTGGTGCAGGTCTACAATTTTGTTTCTGGTGTCCTTTGACAGCTCTTTGGTCTTGGCCATAGTGGAGTTTGGAGTGTGACTGTTTGAGGTTGTGGACAGGTGTATTTTATACTGATAAAAATTCAAACAGGTGCAATTAATACAGGTAACGAGTGGAGGACAGAGGAGCCTCTTAACCTCTTGAACCTCTGGGGGCAGTATTTCATTTTTGGATGAAAAACGTTCCCGTTTTAAACAAGATATTTTGTCACGAAAAGATGCTCGACTATGCATATAATTGCTACTGTTCGAAAGAAAACACTCTGACGTGTCCAGAAATACAAAGATCTTCTCTGTGCGTGCCCTTTAACGTGAGCTTCAGGCAAAACCAAGATGAGATGGCATCCAGGAAATGACAAGGATTTTTGAGGCTCTGTTTGTCATGATCTCCTTATATGGCTGTGAACGCAAGAGGAATGAGTCTGCCCTTTCTGTCGTTTCCCCAAGGTGTCTGCAGCATTGTGACGTATTTGTAGGCAGATCATTGGAAGATTGACCATAAGAGACCACATTTACCACGTGTCCGCCCGGTGTCCTGCGCCGAAATTGGTGCGCAAAAGTCACCTGCCAGTATTTTTCCAAACAATACAGAGAGTAAAGCAAGCTTCCACGAACTGCATGTCAATGAAGAGATATGTGAAAAAACACCTTGAGGACTGATTCCAAACAACGTTTGCCATGTTTCGGTCGATATTATGTAGTTAATCCGAAAAGTTTTACGTTGTAGGTGACTGCATTTTCGGTTCGTTTCAGTAGCCAGGCGCAATGTAGAAAACGGAACGATTTCTCCTACACACAGACGCTTTCAGGAAACACTGCGCATTTGGCATGTGACTGAGAGTCTCCTCATTGAAAACATCAGAAGCTCTTCAAAGGTAAATGATTTTATTTATTTGGTTATCTGGCTTTTGTGAAAATGTTGCGTGCTACATGCTACACAAAATGCTATGCTAGCTTTGCATACTCTTACACAAATTAGTCAATTTCTATGGTTCAAAAGCATATTTTGAAAATCTGAGATGACAGTGTTGTTAAGAAAAGGCTAAGCTTGAGAGCAAACGCATTATTTTAATTTTATTTGCGATTTTCAGAAATCGTTAACGTTGCGTTATGCTAATGAGCCTGAGGCTTTAGTCACGATCCCGGATCCGGGATGGGGAGTTTCAAGAGGTTAAAGAAGAAGTTACAGGTCTGTGAGAGCCAGAAATCTTGCTTGTTTGTAGGTGACCAAATACTTATTTTCCACCATAATTTGCAAATAAATTCATTAAAAATGTGATTTTATGGATTTTTTTTCTAATTTTGTCTGTCATAGTTGAAGTGTACTTATGATGAAAATTACAGGCCTCTCTCATCTTTTTAATAATTATAATTAAGGGAGAACTTGCACAATTGGTGGCTGACTAAATACTTTTTTGCCCCACTGTATATAGTGAAAACACTAATGGTCCTAAAACGGAACATTGAGGAACACCGAAATTTACAGTTGATTTGTCGGAGGCAAACCATTCACAGAGACAAGCTGATATCTTTCCGACAGATAAGATCTAAACCAGACCAGAACGTGTCCGTGTAGACCAATTTTGGTTTCCAATCTCTCCAAAATATTGTGGTGATCGATGGTATCAAAAGCAGCACTAAGGTCTAGGAGCACAAGGCCAGATGCAGAGCCTCGGTCCGACGCCATTAAAGGGTAATTTACCACCTTCACAAGTGGAGTCTCAGTGCTATGATGCGGTCTAAAACCAGACTGAAGCATTTCGTGTACATCATACAACGCAAAATATTAGCAAAATATATCGCACTCAGAATTAAAAATGTTTTCCCAGGTATTTTTAAATGAACGATACATTGACGATATTACATATACTACTAGAACTAATAGAACAACATGAAACATCTAAGAAGTCACGCCTGGTATACAGTATATAGCGGATTTTGAAAAGGTCTTTGATGAAGTAAGACTGGATTTGATATATAAATGCCTGTATTTTTTTCAATTTCGGTGTGTCTCTTATTCAATGGGTTAAAGTAATGTATAGCAACCCCAGGTGTAAAATAGTAAATAGTGGCTAGTTCTCAGAGAGTTTGTATTTTGTCAAAAGGAGTTAAACAAGGGTGTCCACTGTCATCATAACGATTTGTTGTGGCCATCGAAATGCTAGCTATTAAAATCAGATCAAAAACATAAGAGGATTAGAAATCCAAGGCTTACGTTTTATATTAAGTCTGCAAGCTAGATCGCTGCAATGTCTCATTGAAGATAACTTTTCTGGACTCTCTGGACTAAAACCAAATTATGCTAAGTGTACCATCTTACTTATTGGATCTTTATGAATACAACCTTTACATTACCCTGCAGTTTATTTATAAAAAGGTCTGACGGTGAAGTAGACATAGTTAGTATTCATATCACAAAAGACATAAATGAGCTCTCCACAATGAATGCCAATAGAAAAGTAGTAACAATAGACACAATCCTGCAACCATGGAGAGGTAAATACCTGTCTATTTATGAAAATATTATACCGATTAACTTCTTAGTTATATCTCAGTTTACTCACTTATGGCACTGTCTACTCCTGATTATTCATTTTTCAAAACATATGAGCAAAAAATATTTAACTTTATCTGGGAGGCTAAACCAGACAGGCACTCTTTAGTTATAAAATGAATATGAACTGGGTGTAAACGCACTAAACATCTCTAAAAGCTTCACTCATACAAAAGTTTTACTTGAACCCAAAATGGTTCTCAAATAGATTACTAAGAAAAGCTTATCGATTGTTTAAAAATGGACTTTTGGACTTTTTCCAATTTCATCTTCTTGAAAAGATAGACCAAATATTATGGTTGAAATCAAGAGAGATTTTTGATGTACCGATTCCATGGCACAGGGTTTATGAGTTGATATATATATATATATATATATATATATATATATATATATATATATATATATATATATATATATATATATATATATGTATGTATGTATGATATATATATGTATATATGTATGTATGTATGTATATGTATGTATGTATATGTATGTATGTATGTATGTATGTATGTATGTATGTATGTATGTATGTATGTATGTATGTATGTATGTATGTATGTATGTATGTATGTATGTATGTATATATATACATACATACATATACATATGTATATATATACATACATACATATATATATATATATATATATATCAAGACACAAGGCGAGAACCAGATGCAGACACAGGAGGCAGATCAAATCAAAGTTTATTTGTCACGTGCGCCGAATACAACAAGTGTAGACCTTACAGTGAAATGCTTACTTACAGGCTCTAACCAATAGTGCAAAAAAAGGTATTAGGTGAACAATAGGTAGGCAAAGAAATAAAACAACAGTAAAAAGACTATATACAGTAGCGAGGCTATAAAAGTAGCGAGGCTACATACAGACATAGGTTAGTCAAGCTGATTGAGGTAGTATGTACATGTAGATATGGTTAAAGTGACTATGCATATATGATGAACAGAGAGTTGCAGCAGCGTAAAAGAGGGGCTGGTGGGTGGGACGCAATGCAGATAGCCCGGTAATCCAATGTGCGGGAGGATTGTTTGGTCGGCCCAATTGAGGTAGTATGTACATGAATGGATAGTTAAAGTGACTATGCATATATAATAAACAGAGAGTACAATGCAAATAGTCCGGGTAGCCATTTGATTACCTGTCCAGGAGTCTTATGGCTTGGGGGTAAAAACTGTTGAGAAGCCTTTTTGTCCAAGAGTTGGCACTCCGGTACCACTTGCCATGTGGTAGTAGAGAGAACAGTCTATGAATGGGGTGGCTGGGGCCTTTCTCTGACACCGCCAGGTGTAGAGGTCCTGGATGGCAGGTAGTTTAGCCCCAGTGATGTACTGGCCATACGCTGTTGGAGGATAATCAGAATTAGTTGGTAACATAGGTAAGATGTTTTATATTCATCATATGTTTGTAAGTTATTTCTCATCAGAATGTTTATTTTTGTATAATACTGTGGCCGGGTTTGCAGTTATCTGTTCTCTGTCAGGACTAATTTACTTGGGCCGGAGAGAGGGGAGAGGTCAAGCGTGTATCTCTTGGCTCCACAATGTCTGTGTACCAGTCAATGTGTCTCTGTGATCTTGTCAAGATAAGGTGGATGTGATATATGCCTGTTGATATGAGGATTTGTTTTATGGTTCTGAGTTTGAGAAAAGAACATAGTTTAGGAGACAAAGCTGAACGATAAATTATGGCCAATGCTGTCTGGCTATGTGTGTCTTTGCTGTAAAGGATCTCAGTTGCAATGTGTAAGGGACTCTCAGCTAATTCATTTATAGACACTGATTTGATCTGAGAGTCACAGGGTTGTGATGGAGCTCATATAATTAAAGATGGACTTTGTGATAACTCTGACTTGTGTGTGGTTTGCTCTCATGATTTGGTAAATACAGGAAATTTCCACGACAACGCATTACTCTCTGTAGTGCCTTGCGGTCAGAGGCTGAGAAATTGCCGCACCAGGCAGTGATGCAACCAGTCAGGATGCTCTCGATGTTGCAGCTGTAGAACCTTTTGAGGATCTCAGGACCCATGCCAAATCTTTTTAGTTTCCTGAGGGGAATGGGCTTTGTCGTGCCCTCTTCACGACTGGTTGGAGTCTTACAATGTTTATTAATCCAAAAAGGGGTCAGCAGGAGAAGGGTTGTGTACAGGCAAAAGGTCAAAACCAGTTCAGAGTCCAATAGGTACCGAAGGGCATGCGGCAACGAAGGCAGAGACGTCAGGAACCATTGTGGGCCACCGGAAATGTTAGAAGGCTAGTGTACGACGGGACCCTGGATGACAGGTCAGCCTGGAGGAATGAGCCCATTCCAGGACTGGACTGGGTTAGGGACAAACAGCCGGTTAGCCGGGCCCTCTTCAGGTCCAGGTTGGGAGCGCTGCGCCTCACGAACCAGGTTCCTAATACCCCAATCCACAGTGGCAGCAAGGCATGAGGTAGGGAGAATGGTTTCGGAGGTCGAGGGTGTGGCAGAGGAACTGTATAGGTGGGAGAGAGTGTCAGACTTCACATTTTTTTGACCCTGGGTGGTAGGAAATGGTGAAGTTGAATCTGGTAAACACCGGGCCTGCCTGGAGTTGAGGCAGGATTGAGACAACGGGACAGGAAGGCACAGGGATGAAGCTTTTTGGTCCTGGGCAGATCGCTGGGACAGGATGGCCCCCACTCCAACATCCGAAGCATCAACTTCTACCACAAATTGATGCGAGGGGTCCGGATGTATGAGGATAGGGGCTGTTGTGAACCGATGCTTAAGGTGCACAAAGGCTTTGTCGACAGCTGGATACCATTTGAAGGGCACCTTGGGAGAGGTGAGTGCCGAGAGGGGGCCGCCAGGGTGCTGTAATCCCGAATGAAACGGAGATAGAAGTTAGCAAAACCAAGAAACATTTGCAACTGCACCCTGGACATTGGTTGAGGCCAATCTACTACTGCTTTCCCCTTTCCAGGATCCATCTGAACATTGCCGTCAGCAATGACATATCCCAGAAAGGTGATAGTAGAGCGGTGGAACTCGCACTTCTCAGCTTTCACGAATAATTGGTTCTCCTCCAATGTGCTCCTCCATAGCTTTGGTCTCTGGTCCCAACAGAATACAACCGACCCCGAGGTGGTGTAGTGCCTGAGAGAAGATCAATGGCACAATCAACAGGATGGTGCGGGGGAAGGGAAGGAGCACGTGCCTTACTGAACACTTCCAGGCCGACTTGGGGAAGGCTGTGCTGTTTGAAGGCAGTGGGAATGGTAAAATGGGCTCCAATCCAGGATGGAACTTGTGGTCCAGTCATTCACAGGATGGTGCTTTTGGAGCCAGGAAAATCCCAAATCAACTGGAAAATGGGGAGATGCAATGTGGAGGAACTGTATGGTCTCACTGTGGTTACCAGAAACACATAATTGAACGGACACTGTACTATGGGTGAATTCCCCTATAGAGCATCCGTCCAGTGCCCTAGCATCCATGGGAACAGAGAGAGGCTGAGTGGGAATACCAAGTTCCGAAGCAATAGTGGCATCCATAAAACGTTCATCAGCCCCAGAGTCAATGAACACTCGGAGAGACATAGATTGGTCTCCCCACAGCACAAGCACAAAAAAAGGGTGTGCGGGTGATGGAGTTCCCTAATTACCCAGTCTGACTCACCAAAGTAATTGTACCCACTGAAGACAAGGGTTTCCTAATAGGGCAGGTAGCTATAAAATGTCCTTCCTCACCACAGTACAGACAACAGTTACTATTCATCCTCCGTGAGCATTCCCCAACTGATAACCTAGCTCTTCCCAACTGCATAGGCACAGAAGTATCCAACTCACACGTCGTAGATTCACGAAAGGGCTTGGGTGGCTTCGAATCTTCTCGGAAAAGATGCCTTAGGAAACATCCGGATTCACGAGTGTGCCCGAGACCAGACCTCCTCTCACTCCTGCATTCCATTAGGCATCCATCGATTTTAATGGTTAGGGCAATAAGGGAGTCGAGGTCCACCGGAAATTCCTGAGCAGCTAGCTCATCCTTTACCTCCTCAGATAATCTGTGCAGAAAAGAGACTCTGGATTCCAGGCGCTCTCGGCGGCAACGTGTGAAAATTAACCGCGTAGTCTGCCACACTACGGAAGTTTTGACGTAAGTCAAGCAGTTCACTGGCCGCCTTCCTCCCAGATACCGGAGACTCAAATATCTTTCTCACCTCTGCCATAAATTCCTCCAGATGACCACAAATGGCAGATTGTTTCTCCCAAACTGCCGTAGTCCAATAATAATATACGCTATCTTTGATCGGTCTGAAGGAAACGAAGATGGCTGTGGTTTAAAAATAAGCAAGCACTGAGAAAGAAAACCCCGGCAGGTACCAGGATTCCCTGAATATTGCTCCGGGGGAGGAGGTAGTGGGGTTCTCAGGGAGCGGGGAAAGGCTGTACAAAGTCACCACAGATAGGGAAACAAATGACTACGTGATTGGGGGTTTTCAGAGATGGCAGGCAGCCTCTGAGCTAACTCCCTGATTTGCTCCATTATAGCCTTTAACACATGGTCGTGGCGCTCCGTCAAGGAACTGAGCCCTTCCGAAAGCCCTGTAGCAACTCCTCATGTCTCCCAATGGTGGCTCCCTGCAGGGAGACATCGTGGCGGAGCTGGTCCAAGTCTCCTGGGTCTGTCATGGTCAGTTCGTTCTATCAAGACACACAGTGAGACCCAGATGCAGACACAGGAGGCAGATGTTTGGAGTCTTACAATGTTTATAAATCCAAAAAGGGTAGGCAAGAGAATGGTCTTGGAAACACAGGGATAAATACACTGGGGAAAATAAGTGACACCTGGAAGGGTGGAGACAATCACAGGGACAGGGGAAACAGATCAGGGCGTGACAATATAAAACAACACAAGATTCAAGACTTGGTACTTTTCAGCTAAAATTATTGTATAAAATTCTTGCCACCAACAAAATGTTGAATATTTGGGGCATACAATCATCGCAGCTCTGCAGATTTTGTTGTAAGGATACAAAATCAATAGACAATTATTTTCTGGTATTGCCCTCAGGCAGTCTCTGTTTCAGGAATGGCTGAAAAACCATAATATTATTCTAAAATTTACCATAGAAATAGCATTGCTAGGAGATCTGGAGAGACCTGGTCAGTCAATTATGAATATACTAATACTCTTAGTAAAAGTATTCATCTTCAACACGCAATCTGTGGATTCTATTCGATTAGGTAGATTCAAATTGTATGTTAAACATCACAGCATAGTTGAACGATATACTACGTGTAGAAATCCGAAGAGGGTTCCCAGCAGAGATTGATGGGATGAGCTGAGGGAAGCTGAGGATTGGGATGTGGAAATGGAGACAAGTGGGAGTGGAGTAGCTGGACAGGGAATCAAATGACGGTCAAAGATAAGTCAAAATAAACTCAACGAAAAAGTTGGTTTGAATGACACAGAGGGGCAACGCTGTTACATCCAATGCATGTTTGCCTGAGAATAATACTGCGCAGATGCTTGTACGCGTTTACACATGCATATACACATGCTTGCATTTTGCATTGTTGTTTTCTGTTGTTTTTCTCTTTTTTGTCTTTTGTTCATTTTGTTGGTTGTTGGTGCATTGGGGACAGCAGCTTGGGGGGGTTGGAATGGAGGGAGAAGTATTTTATTATTATTATTTATTTAAAAAAAAATTGAGGTTGGTGGGGTATCAGATGGCTAAAGGGCAGCTTTCAAGGAAGTGTGGGGGGATCTTGTAGGGTTGAAGGCCTGGCGGTTGGGAGCTTGGGCTGGGTCCCCGTTTGGACTTGGTGGGAGACCTGTCGATGTGCCTTTGGGCAGGGCGTTGACCCTGGTTGCTTCTGTGGTTCGCTCTGGATGGTAGTCTGTTACATGACTGAATGTAATGTAAATGTTGAGCGGCTTCACTGCATGTAGATTGTATGTTCAATAAAATAACAACTAAAAAAGCATAGTAGAATGTTACTGTAAGACAAAAAACACCACCTAATTTATGAGATTTTAGGATGATTGTGCGAATTTCTCTCAAACGGCCACAACTCAACAATGCAGCAAAATATGTGCTTTGATTGAAACATATGGTTTGTTAACACAATTCACTAACTGTACATAATTCAAAACAACACTGTCGGCCACTTCTAAACAACACTGTACATAACTAAGTAGATCTAAATGTATATTTCCATAAAACTGATTAAGATCAAATGGTTGGCATGCAAATGCTGCATGGACATTTCAACGGTAAAACTTGAAGAATTGTCATTCATGATTGACAGTGAGAAATGTGAAGAGAGGGTGACCACAAATATGTGTGCATAAAATAAGAGGTAAAGAAACACGAGCAGAATGTGAAACGGATCTTTAGCCCTGGGGAAGAGGGTTCCAGGGGGGCGGAAGGGGGCAGTTACCTACATGTCCACAGCATCGGCCATTGGGAAAAGGGTCATTTTGAAAATATCTCCCGCATGAATTGCAGATACTGATTTGTTCATCTTGGTCCCTGTGACAGTTAGGGACCATGGCTGATTAGCACAGTATAGTGAATTAGGATATCATCCCAAGAGATGACCATGACAAGTTTAGACTGTAATCATTAAGGAAGATATGCTCTAAGTGAAAAGAAGTCAGTGCATGCTTTATTGCAAAAGGCAGATGCTGACAACACATTGCTCGTCTTTCAGCATTAGCAGGTTATCTCAGAAATACTGCTCAACCCTGCAGAGAATTGGAGCTTATTAAACACATAAAATCTAATTACGTTTTCACAACACTAACCATTCACAAGAGACTTGGTTTTCATCTAATTATTGATTTCAGCTGCATTTTCAAGCGCAGTCACATGAATAGTTGCTACGTCAAATGCAAGAGTAAATGTTTTATTAATTTGGAGCTCTGAGAAATACATTTGAATTTTTCAGTGTTCCTTTGGGGGCTGATTACGACCTGAGTTAAGCGCATAAATAGAATGTAATTCCCTTTTTAGGCACTTTTCTCTCTAGCGTATTCTGACCTTGAACGTAAGCATGAGAATGGCGTGCTGTTCACCCACTATTCATTGTGGGTGGAGATCAAAGAAATTAAAGTGTGGTGGAAGAGTATCTACAGAAATGCAGAACTCTGACCTAATTCTGACTGAATTCTGACTCTGACTTAATTCCCTCATACACGCAATGAATAAGGTTTAGCAACCGGTCGGTTCCAAGTGGAACAACAAATGCTTTATCTTTTCTGATAGAATTAACAGCATTCTCCATGGACTGTAATTTACAAATTGATAAGAGATATTGATAAGAGCTAGGTAAATTAGTAAGCCGTTTGGATACGGTGATTGTAAATATGAATGACACTTGTTTTAGATCTATTTTACCTTATGATCATTGGAGACAAATGTGGAACCAGTCATATGGCAGCAAACTGAAGCATATCAACATATCACCCTTTCCACAGTGAAGTTTCTGAAATGTTTATGAAATGCTGGCATTATAACTTGGGGAAATATTTGGAGATCCGAGCTATAGGCTTCTGTAGCCATGTGCAAATGAAAGTTTAGTGCCAAACCTGAGCTGATTTATGATTTCTAGAATATTTGAATTATATGCCCAGACTTTTTACTCACTTATACCCACATATATGTATCACTGCCACTGACTTTAATGTTAGTTTCCTTACATTTTGCTTCATTCCATTACATCGTTAGGTTACCTGTCTTTGTTCTGTCACGTTCATGTGGTTGTTCCTGAGTTGAAAATCCATGCGTCAATCTAAATATTAATAAAAACATTTAAAAAATCCCAATCAAAATCCATCAATTATACTGGAAATATATATTTTTTGCAATGGCATCTCAATCCACCACATTTGCCTCTACGCTGGAAGGTGACCGAGCTACAGCTGTAAAGATGTGCACTGAGAGTCGTGAAGCAAGTTCAGGGAGTACATAATTTAATAAACAAACCAAGAAACATGAACAACGCACAGACATGAAATTGAAACAGAAACAATGACACCTGGGGAAGGAACCAAAAGTTGTGACATATATAGAGCAGGTAATCAGGGAGGTGATGGAGTCCAGGTGAGTGCCATTATGCACTGATGCAGGTATCGACGTTGACAGGTGTGCGCCATAATGAGCAGCCTGGTGACCTAGAGGCCAGAGAAGGAGCACGTGACAACAGCGGCGTTCATCAAACAATGAGACATCACGAAAATCGGGTATTCTGATGAAAACGTCTGTAGTGTCCGAACGGTCTGGCCTACAAACTAAGGCAAGCGGAGACTCTCACGATGATGTTCTCCGTGTTGCTCTACGACCCCCACAAGTGTGACGGGACTCATCTGAAGGTAACCCATACAAACGAATGGAAGTATGGAGGTAGTTTTTTGCCAATAAAATAAGGGCTTAAATATGTGTCCAAAACCCCCAGATATATCTTATATCTCCTAGATATAGGACAGACACTTCAAAACCTTAGTAAAAAAATGTATCATTTGGAATGTCATTTTGACCATTTATCAATCTGTTATTCAATGCGTTCTAATGAGCTATAGTAGTAAAGGCCAAATTCAATATTGTATCAAATATTATTTATATATTATTTGGGGATACCTAAAGGGGTCCTAAAATTCTAAATCAAATAACTAAATGATCCATAGTATGACCATATTAAAACAGTTCCATATGTTAGCTTAGTAACCCCCTCCAATCTTTAAATGTTTATTAAACATGGAGTCTGATGAACAAACCACAATGACTGGACCATTGTCATTACCCTTCCATGATGATTGAGGATCAGGGTACATTTATAGGACTAGCCTATTGTTCAACCCCTATTGTACACTTTTTTTCACCTTCCAATAGTTCATGGATTGCACTTGAATATGGCAACTTTCAGGATGAATCAAGCCACTGTAATTTTGATTCATCAATATATTTTGTGCATAAAGGCTCTCCAAACCTTTTTTTCTGAGTCATACATACTTCTCTAATCCTAAAATTGGCCAAAAATAATCTACAAGATTTTTAAATAAATAAAATGTATTCAGCCTGTGCAAGGGAACCACGCCTGCAAAATCCATTATGCGCCTGCATAAGGTAAGCATGAATACCAATGACTGAGAAAATCGTAGGAAAAGCGTGCGTAGGAAAGGCGTGCGCGGGAAAGGCGTGCGGGGAAAGGCGTGCGGGGGAAAGGCATACATTTCCTGAACCTGAATCAGCCCTTTTGAGACGAAGGTAATGATAAGAAAACCTTAACCAAGAATAGGACATTATTTCTGTTTGGGTGATCACAATTCCATAAGTTTAATTACAGTGGTCCAGTGCATGATTGTGGACCAATTGATGCTGAGAGTATCACTTGATATAACTACTGCTATCCAAAAATTCTCACTTGATTTTTCCTAGCACTGCAACATATTAGTTGTGAACCAAATCACAGTCAAATCTGTACTAATAAGGTTTGTTTTCTACAGATCAATGACTCTCCCCCAATCACCGGGGAGTTTGAGAACAACTATTTAATTAAACCTAATAAGCTTATTTTTTTAGTATGCACACTGCTCCAATGAATTGCAATTTATGATAATATACTGAGGGACAGGTAAATAAACGGCAAGTGATTCAGTATTAGCTGATCCATCCCATATCAAGTGATCTTTACAATGAACCTTAGAACTTATGAAGGATCACATCACACCAATGCGCATTGCATTTTGACAAGGGGTTCCCAAGACACTTCATTTAGCAAACGCTCAATAGATCCATCGTTAGAAGAGAGAGGATTGTAATGATCATGAAATTAACAATAGTACAAAAGTGTAAGACTTTTGCTTACTGATTAGAAATGTGCAAAGACGTGTTTGTCTTCAGGTACATTTGTGTCTATCTGGCACACCCAAATCTTCAAAATACAAAACGCCCCTGAGTGGCTCAGCCTTGTTTGCAGTTGTAGGGGCGGCAGTGTAGCCTAGTGGTTAGAGCATTGGACTACTAACCGAAAGGTTGCAAGTTCAAATCCCTGAGCTGACAAGGTACAAAATCTGTCGTTCTGCCCCTGAACAGGCAGTTAACCCACTGTTCCTAGGCCGTCATTGAAAATAAGAATTTGTTCTTAACGGACTTGCCTAGTAAAATAAAATAATTCTGTCCTTAAAAACAAGATTACAAACCTCAACTATGTGTTAGCCTTGTCTTGGGAACCTGTTGACGAAAACAGAATACATGTGTAAATAGACTGAACAATTTTCTTAAGTTTCTGAATTCCAAATCAATCTATTAAAAAATAACTAATGAATAACAAATCCAACTATGTACCTTTTACTCCGAAATAAATTTAAAAGAGAAAAAGAAGACACATTGCAGTTGAAAGCCTTGGCAGTTCTCCTCAGAACATGTACTGGATGTAAAATTGATTATGCCCATGGACACACTGAGGCAGCTATCTTCAAAGGAAACCACAGGTAAAGATAATGTAATTAGACAAAAGAGTTATCTCAGACAGACTATGGCACTATCTTCACTGCCTAGCAAGGGATACTGAAAAACAGGGAGCTTAGCCACTACTTTTTCTACTCATATTAATTGCTACCAAAGGGAGTACAGAAAGTGATTAAAAAAAATTCTGAATATCTTATATTATGTCATTGCACAACTGGATAAAACATTCAGCAAAAACAGAGTTTGGTTTGCGAGACACTATAGTCTGCACTGAATCACACTGAAAGGCCATGCCTTGGACACACCCACCAGGAGAGAGAACTATGACATTGAATAAGGCCGTGCGTATTGAACTAAGGAGTTTGGCAAGGAAGCTAAATTGAACATTTAAGTTTTATCTGCTTGTACTATTCCGAGTCCTCCCTAGAAATACAATGACCTTGTAGGCTTGATTAAGTGTTCCTAAAGAACCTTAGGCATGTGTCAAAAAAAGAACTTCAGTGTTAGAGCTTAGAGGGAAAATGTATTTTTCATGTTACTGCTAAAGTGTGATAGTGGGATTAAACAGCAGAGAGATTTGTAAGACGGCTCATCTTGGGGAGGGAGAACTGCACCGATGATGGAACCATGCATCACAACTGTATGTCTGGCACACTTCGTGCACAAACTGAAGCTGGTCATGTCAAAAACATGAGTTTTGTTATTTTGTTTTGTTACATGTCTTAGTTATATTGTAAATATATTACCTTACGCATCCCCTATTTAGAACTTGAATCTGGCAACAAAAAAGTTACAGAATGCACTTAAAAGGCACATTTTGTGTGCATGAACATACCATATTCCTTTATATTGCCCTCACAGTCTTTGAGATATTATTGTGCTTCTTCCTCACACTCAGTGTTTAGTGTTTAGATGGCTTCCTCACACTCAGTGTTTAGATGGCTCCCCACTGTGCCTGACTTGTTTCTCATGCCATGATGAAAGGCACATGCTGTTCTCAGTAGAAACTTCTCTCAGTGTCATTGAGATTCATTTAGCATTATTTCATAGGATTGTGGAAAAACCTTCACAGGGACAGGTTCACGGGGACAAAGGGAAATAAGTCATCATCACCTTTGAGGCTTGGCTAACAAGGTCGTGATTGGCATCTCTTTATTTGCCCCCACATAACCACAGTGACATTGATCAGGAAGTAGGGGCAGTACTAGGTATTCATTGGATCACCCTTGTAATTTAATCTTGGAGCAGTACTGTATGCTCAATGAAGCCAAGTGAAGAATAGAAGTCTTGCGAACAGACCAGTATGATGCCACAGTGTGCATTGATCTTGAGAACAAGATGCAATATAGATCTAAGATAAATATGTGATATATAATTCACACTCATACTAAAAAAGAAAATGAATGCATTTGCACATCTCATTCATTAGTAGTTATTTGTTTATGCCTTTCATTTCACCTTTGCAGTGGTGACCTGTCATTCAGGGCAGGTGGGGCAGAAGCTGCTTTGAAAGAAAAACAATAGTAAATGGTCTGTTTGACATGTAATTCCGGCATTAATTTGTGTCACATATCAGTTCAGCAAACAACAACGTAAAGAAATAATATTGAATTAATAGAGCAGCATACAAACTTGGTCTCTATCTTTGAGTAAGGCATCTCCAAAATGCAGCTGTTTCAGCCTAGCTCAGTGCTTTCTGAGGTGGAGGACCAGCCAGTGAAAGAACAGAGCATAGGCGTTGTTAATATTCTCTGGTCGTGCCATGATTGGCTCAGGGTTCTGTCCCTCATGGGGACACTACGTTACCGCAGAATCTACTGGAGAGCTAGGCAGTTCAAGCCCTCCTTGGGTGCTGCCATAGATTTACTTTTAGATGTCAAAGGACTGTATTCAATGCAGAAATGCTATGCTACTAGCCTCATGCCATGAATATACATTGCATTGTCGAGAGAACTCCGATATAAAGGGCTCTATTTTAACAAACCTAATGCAATGATCAATCTAAGCACCGGGCGATAGGTTCGAGCGCTATAGGTTCGGGGGTGTGTCATAAATATTTGAGCTATTTTTACAAGTACAATTATCGCCACAGTTGCTGGCGTTGGCGCGAAAGGGCTGGGTTTTGATGAATGAACAAGTTGTGGGTGGCCAATCAGAATGTGCTGTCCAAATTTATGGTTGCTTGAAGTTGTGA